>NC_041750.1:13975652-14585652 GCF_004115215.2 Ornithorhynchus anatinus
TCTCTCTCCTTCTCTGCAGGCTCGCATTTCCTCTGGCCTTCAAGACATCTCTCTACCTGCTCGTCCCGCTGACGCCTCAAACTGAACATGTCTAAAACTAAATCCTTCACCTTCCCCCCCCAAATCCTGCCCACCCCCACATCTTTCCCATCACCTACTATCCTCCCTATCTCACAAGCCCATAACCGTGGCAAGTTCCTCAACTCATCTCTTTCATTTAACCCACGTGTACAATTTGTCACCAAATCCTGTCAGTTCTACCTTCACAACATTAGTAAAACCTGCCCTTTCCTAACCATCCAAACTGCTAACACATCACTTAAAGCACTTATCCTATCCTGCATCTGCCTCCTCACTGACCTCCCTGCCTCCTGTCTCTCCCCACTCCAGTCCACACTTCACTCTGCTGCCCAGATCGTTTTTCTAAAAAAACCTATTCAGTCCATGTTTCCCCACTCCTCACGAACTTCCAGGGGTTCTCCATTACCTCTGCATCAAACAGAAACTCCTTACCATCACTGAAAGCACTTACTCAATTCACCCCCTCCTACCTTATCTCGCTGATCTACTACAGCGCAGCCCGCACGCTTTGCTCCTCCAGTGCTCGCTTGCCCACTGTGCCTTGATCTCGTCAATCACGTCATCAATCCCTTTCCCATGACCTCCACTTGCCTGGAACTCCTTCCCCTTCCATATGTGTCCCACCTCCACTCTCTCCACCTTCGAAGCCTTATTAAAATCGCATCTCCTTCAAGAGGCCTTCCACGACTAAGCTCTCTTTTCCCTGACTCCCTCTCCCTTCTGCCATCATCTACGCACTTGGATCTGAGCCCTTGGAGCTCTTGGTATTTACCCCACTCTCAGCCCCTCTGCACTTATGTTCATAGCCATAATTTATTTATTTATATTCATGTTTGTCTCCTCTTCTAGACGGTAAGCTCGCTGGGGGCAGGGACCGGGTCTACCAACTCTGTTGCACTCTATTCTCCCAAGGGCTTAGAAGAGTGCACTGCACACTGTAAGCACTCAATAAATACCACTGACTGATCGATAAAGACAACACAAAGACACAAATACAGATTTTGCTATTGAATGATAACCTCCCGAGATGGCATTTCTTAAACCGGAATACAATTTGAACTTTCCAAAATCTTTCTGCTCACAGATATGATCAACCTCATTACTTAACACAGCCTTATGCAACTGCAGAGCCCTGGATTGCGTACGGCCTGCTGGATTGCTCGTGGTGGGGGTGGGGGGGGGTGACCCTGAACCTTCTTTTTCTACTTCGAAAATAGACTCCCAAAGAGCGTACGCACCGTCTGCCTTCCACGGTGCGGGGGAAGTACGCACCACTTGCCTTCCGTGGTGCGAGCTGTTCTCTATCTCCCTCCTGTCCCCTCCTCTGCCTTCTAGACCGATTTTGTCACCTTTCCCTCCTTCCTACTCTCACTCCTTTCACCTGCACTGTGTTTGGGAACTTCAACCTCCATGTGGAGTTTGCTCTGAAGCCCCTGGCCACCCACTTCCTCAGTCTACTCAACTTTGCCGATTGCTCACCTAACTCCACCTCTCAGCCAGATACAGGTTCAATAGCATCTCTAGACAATGCCCCATCTCTAACCTTACCAACTCTGACCAACTCTTACCCAACCAGTCTTCTAACCTGTCCTGCCCAGAAATCCATGACCTCTACACTCTGGATCCACTCATCCTGTCCCAAGCGGTCATATTCCTCCCATCCACCTCAACACCTCTCTCACCACCAAATAACTTCCTGGCCCCCTTGTCCCTCTGTCACTCTTGCACCAGCAACCCCCTGCCCTGGATCACCACCACAGTCCACTTTCTCCATTTCTGGGCTTGGGCAGCTGATCCCTGCTGGTGAAAACTCAGGCACCAGGATAACTTCTTCCCCTGGGAATTCACTCTGACCTGCTCTATTTCAGCTCACTTTTCTGCTCAGCAACTATTTTATTCCTCGCTCACTGACTCCCATGCCTGCAGCCCCACCGACTTCTGCCAACTTTCAACTCCTTCTTGAAGCCTCCAGTGTCCCCACTGCCTCTCTCCCAAAGTCCTGCTGATCTCACCAGCATTTTTCAGGGTAAAATAGAAACCACTGGGCATGAATTTTGCAAAGTTCTTCTTTCCCTTTCTCACAGCTCTACTCCCTCTTCCTTCTCTTCCACCTTCCCTGCTCACAAGAAGCTTACACTCTAGGGGAGGAGACTGACAGAGGAATCAGAATAAATCAAGTGAATGTTCTATAAGAATATTAGTAGTAAGTGAATTGCATTTTCAATGGATAATACCTAGATCGTAAAGGGAGGTTGACTAAAAATAAACACAGAACCCTAGACGCAGATGATGGGTTGCTACATTCAGGGTAGGGATAATTACCCAGGCAAGTATTGCTGTAAAAGGTGGGATTTTAAGAGGCCTTCGGAGGTGAGGAGGATTAAGGTCTGGTGGAATTCGGGGCGGGGGTCGGGGGAAAAAGGAGCTCTCGGTTGCAGGGATGGTATGAGTGAGCTGAGTTGAGAGCACAGGTTGGAGGTGGGCTTGGGTGGAGCAAATAGTTCTAGCAGGGAACGTATGGGAAAACTGAGGCCCAGAGAAGGTGAGTATGACTTACCCAAGGTCACGCGACAGACAAATGGCAGAGCCAGGACTAGAACCCGGGTCTCCGGACTCCCGGGTCCGTGCTGATTCCACTAGGCCCCACTGGTTTGGAGGAGAAAGATGATATGTGCCAAGCGAGGTTTCAGGGAAATGATCTGGGCCGGAGTGCCATTTTACCAATCAATCAGTGGTATTCACTGAGTGCTTTCTGTGTTCAGAGCTCTGTACTAAGCCCTTGGGAAAGTACAATATAACAGAGTCGGTAGACGTGTTTCCTGCCCGAAACAAGGTTTTACAGTCTAGAGGACTGTAAGGACTGTAGAGGTCTTCAGTAAGCGTTGTTGTCCACTTCACCCAGCCATCAGAATCGAAAGCCAAGGTAGATGTCTCACTTTAGATTTTTGGCTTTGATCAACTTAGGTCCAAATACCTGTCTGATATGCTTCGAAACAGCACTTAATGCCAAATGTATAAGGATGTGGGGGCTTTTTAAAGTTACAAAAAGTCGCTTGAAATATTAAATTACCTGGGATCACCAAGATTTCATATTTCTCTGTTTTAATCCTCAGAAGAGTTAGGGAATCTTGAGGATTAAATTCTTTCACAGCGTATCCTGCTAGTTCTATAAGGTGATGAAGATGCCTTCCATATTGAACTGTAGTAGCATAATTTAGGCTCGTTTTAAGTGGAATGCCTATAAAAATAAGAGTGAATACAAAACATACTGTTAACTGCACAGATCATCTCTGCCTGCTAAAGAGCACATTCAAATGAAAATCCATAAATGACTATTCTCTATTCATTAGCTGCTTCTCTCACAAAATTGAAATTTCAGATGAGGGTTTACTAGAAAATCTTTAGAAAGATAAATCTAGATTATATCATCTTAGAGTTTATTTACTAGAGAAGGAGCATGGAGTAGTGGATAGAGCACGGGCCTGGGAGTCAGAAGTTCCTGGGTTCTAATTCTGACTCCGCCACTTGTCTGCTGTGCGACCTTGGGCAAGTCACTTCCCTGGGCTTCAGTTACCTCATCTGTAAAAAGGGGATTGAGACTGTGAACCCCACGTGGGACAGGGACTGTGTCCAACGCTATTTGCTTGTCACCACCCCAGCACTTAGTACAGTGCCTGGCACATAGTAAGCACAGTGCTTGGCCCATAGTAAGCACAGTCCTTGGCACATAGTAAACGTTTAAGAAATACCATTATTATTCCCATCAGTCTGTTGTTAGCAATCATCAGCACAACTATTTATTAAGTTCTTATACTTAATAACTCTGATGTACCATACTACACATTACAGAAAATACATAGTAATCGATGAAGTCACCGAGAAGCCACTTGGAGGTATCTGTTCAAAATGGCGTAAATGGACTGTGTTAATTGGCACTAAATGTAGTTATTTTGGTCATATGCATTCACACAGAGATAGCTATTCTTCATAAACAAAGACCCAGTTACCGATAGTGATGTTTTATCCTTGTGTCTGGCTGAAAAAGTGCTGAACATAAACCAAAGGTAGGTGGAGTGCTTTTTTTTTGGTCCCCTGCTTCACTCAGTTGAACAGTGTATTCCACAAGTGTTGCCAAAAGCCACGACGGCCTCTTCGAAAACTGAGAACCCAATATAAAGTTCCTGATTGACACAGAACTTGAGTTTAGGGTGGCAGGGTGAAAACTGCACTCGATTTGTCCTTGTAGGAGTGGTGATGGACAAATCTTCACTAATTCTCACCCTTGGCTTCAAAGCTCTCCATCACCTTGCCCCTTCCTACCTCTCTTCCCTTCTCTCTTTCTACCACCCACCCCGCACGCTCCGCTCCTCTGCCGCCCACCTCCTCACCATCCCTCGGTCTCGCCTATCCCGCCGTCGACCCCTGGGTCACGTCCTCCCGCGGTCCTGGAACGCCCTCCCTCCTCACCTCCGCCAAACTGATTCTCTTCCCCTCTTCAAAACCCTACTTAAAACTCACCTCCTCCAAGAGGCATTCCCAGACTGAGCTCCTCTTCTCCCTCTACTCCCTCTGCCATCCCCCCTTTACCTCTCCGCAGCTTAACCCTCTTTTTCCCCTTTTCCCTCTGCTCCTCCCCCTCTCCCTTCCCATCCCCACAGCACTGTACTCGTCCGCTCAACTGTATATATTTTCGTTACCCTATTTATTTTGTTAATGAATTGTACATCGCCTTCATTCTATTTAGTTGCCATTGTTTTTAAGAGATGTTCTTCCCCTTGACTCTATTTATTGCCATTGTTCTTGTCTGTCCGTCTCCCCCGATTAGACTGTAAGCCCGTCAAACAGCAGGGACTGTCTCTATCTGTTGCCGACTTGTTCATCCCAAGCGCTTAGTACAGTGCTCTGCACATAGTAAGCGCTCAATAAATACTATTGAATGAATGAAAGGGTGATGATTACCCTCATTTTGCCATGTATTCATTCATTCAATAGTATTTACTGAGCACTTACTATGTGCAGAGCACTGTACTAAGTGCTTGGAATGTACAATTCAACAACAGATAGAGACAATCCCTGCCCAGTGACGGGCTCACAGTCTAATCGGGGGAGACAGATGGATAAAAATAAGACAACATAATCACGATAAATGGAATCAAGGGGATGTACGCCTCATGAACAAAATAAATAGGGTAATAAAAATATACACAAATATATTCAAATGAGCACAGTGCTGAGGGGACGGGAAGGGAGGGGGGAGGAGCAGAGGGAAAGGGGGCTTAGCTGAGGGGAGGTGAAGGGGAGAAGGGGGAGGGAGCAGAGTGCCGAGGGGCAGCCGAGAGGGAGCAGAGGGAGCAGAGGAAAAAGGGGAAGCTCAGTCTGGGAAGGCCTCTCGGAGGTGAGCTCTCAGTAGGGCTTTGAAGAGGGGAAGAGAGTTAGTTTGGCGGAGGTGAGGAGGGAGGGCAATCTAGGACAGTGGTAGGACGTGGGCCAGAGGTCGACGGCGGGATGGGGGTGAACGGGGGACGGTGAGGAGGTGAGCAGCAGAGGAGTGGAGCATGCGGGCTGGGCAGTAGAAAGAGAGAAGAGAGGTGAGGTAGGAGGGGACAAGGTGATGGAGAGCCTTGAAGCCCAGAGTGAGGCGTTTTTGTTTCGTGCGGAGATTGATAGACAGCCACTGGAGGCTTTTGAGGAGGGGAGTGACATGTCCAGAGAGTTTCTGTAGGAAGATGATCTGGGCAGCGGAATGAAGAAAAGACTGGCATGGGGAGAGACAGGAGGAAGGGAGCTCAGAGAGAAGACTGACACGATAATCCAGCCGGGATATTATGAGAGCTTGTACCACTACGATAGCCGTTTGGATGGAGAGGAAAGAGCGGATCTTGGCGATATTGTAAAGGTGAGACCGGCAGGCGTTGGTGATGGATTGGATGTTTGGGGTGAATGAGAGACCTGAGTCGAGGATAACACCAAGGTTGTGGGCTTGAGAGACGGGAAGGATGGTCGTACCGTCCATGGTGACAGGGAAGTCAGGAAGAGAACAGGGTTTGGGAGGGAAGATAAGGAGCTCAGTTTTGGACATGTTGAGTTTTAGGTGGCAGGCAGACATCCTGGTGGAGACGTCCTGGAGGCAGGAGGAGATACGAGCCTGAAGGGATGGGGAGAGAACAGGGGAGCAGATGTAGATTTGGGTGTCATCTGCATAGAGATGGTAGTTGAAGCCATGCGAGCGAATGAGTTCACCAAGGGAGGAAGTATAGATGGAGAACCGAAGAGGGCCAAGAACTGACCCTTGAGGAACCCCTACAGTTAGAGGATGGGAGGGGGAGGAGGAGCCCGCGAAGGAGATCGAGAATGAATGGCCAGAAAGATAAGAGGAGAACCGGGAGAGGACGGAGTCTGTGAAGCCAAGGTGAGATAAGGTGTGGAGGAGAAGGGGATGGTCGACAGTGTCAAAGGCAGCTGAGCGGTCGAGGAGGATTAGGATGGAGTAGGAGCCATTGGATTTGGCAAGAAGGAGATCATGGGTGACCTTTGAGAGAGCAGTCTTGGTGGAGTGGAGAGGATGGAAGCCAGATTGGAGGGGGTCCAGGAGAGAGTTGGAGTTGAGGAATTCAAGGCAGCGAGGGTAGATGACTCGTTCTAGGAGTTTGGAAAAGAAGGGTAGGAGGGAGATAGGACGATAACTGGATGGGGAAGAGGGGTCGAGAGAGGGTTTTTTTAGGATGGCGGAGACATGGGCATGTTTGAAAGCAGAGGGCAAGAAGCCATTGGGGAGTGAGCGGTTAAAGATAGAAGTTAAGGAGGGGAGGAGGGAAGGGGGGATGGTTTTTATAAGGTGAGCGGGAATGGGGTCCGAAGCACAGGTGGAAGGTGTGGCACTTGTGAAGAGGGAGGAGATCTCTGCTGAGGATACTGCAGGGAAGGATGGGAAAGTAGGGCAAAGGGACTCCAGAAGCAGAACAGGCGGGTCTGGAGAGAGCACAGCCCTGGGAGTCGGAAGGACCTGGTTCTAATCTTGGCTCTGCTGGGTGACCTCGGACAAGTCACTCAATTTCCCTGCCCCTCACTCTTCTCATCTGTTAATGGGTACTGACGCAGTCCCCGCCCTCAAGGAGCTTACAGTGTAATGGGAGGCCCTGAAACTGAAATCAATTAGCAGGTAGGGGGAAGCAACCCGGTTTAAAGACACGGACATAACTGCCATGGGGGGATGGGGTGTGAGAGGGCTCGAGTACATAGGTGATGTCGTATGTTTGCAACTTTCCACACTAGCATCAGAATTCAGGATGGAGTCAATTATTATCTCTTGGTCCATTATCTGAAATTCATTATGGTCCTTCTTAAGCCCTTAAAATGTGCCAAGCACTGAACACTGGGGTAGATAAAAGTTGATCGCAGCCTCACAGTCTCAATCCCCATTCTACTGATGAGGTCCCGGAGGCACAGAGAAGTGAATTAACTTGCCCAGGGTCACACACGACAGACAAGCAGTGGAGCCGCGATTAGAAGCCAGGTCCTTCCGGCCCCTGCTCTATCCACTAAGCCGCACCGCTTCTAAACTAGTAGGCTATATAAACGTAGGCCATATAAATGGTTTTCCTAGACTGAGAAATTCCCAGACCTGCTCAGAAATTCCCAGCGGTACACTCTTCAAATTCAGGAGTGAAACCAACAGCCGTAAGAACTATCATAACTCAAACATTTCCCCCTTTTTAAATAGTTACCAAACAATAAAGATTGGGGGTTGGAATCGTATTTAGGTTTTTTAGAAGAACCAAGGGCTTGGGAGTCAGAGGTCATGGGTTCTAATCCCGACTCTGCCGCCCATCAGCCGTGTGACTTTGGGTAAGTCACTTCACTTCTCTGTGCCTCAGTTCCCTCATCTGTAAAATGGGGGTGAAGCCTATGAGCCCCACGTGGGACAACCTGATCACCTTGCATTCCCCCCTCCCAACACCCCAGAGCTTAGAACAGTGCTTGGCAGACAGTAAGTGCTTAACAAATACCATCATCATTATTATTTTTTTTGCATAATACCCATAACTTGTTAAACTCAAAATATAGAGACCAGTTCCTTGATATCAAAGTATTTTACAAGGTTTTTTTCTTTTTTTCTTCAGGCCTGGTATAATATACGCCTACGAAGTTACACTTTAGATCTTGAAATATAGTTGAAATATATTTACCATCTGCCCTTATCACCATAACTCCAACAACCCCTCTGTGGGACAGAATCCTTTGTAGGACTGCTTCGGATCCGTGCTATAACAGATGAAAGACAGCAGTGAAAGTTAATTAACCAAAATAACTTGTTGGGGGATAAACACTTTCCTTTTTCTTCAACTTGAGAATGAACTGTCCGTTGCAAAGACATCTCAGTCCAATTCTCATGGAAACATGATTTAACTTTACTCGAGGAGTTATCTGGAGCCTCGGTGTCTTTCGGACTCAGGAAAACCTCCTGGAACACTGTAGTTGCGATTTTGGAAGAGACCACGCGTCCATCAATCAG
The DNA here is from genome assembly GCF_004115215.2 of Ornithorhynchus anatinus. Taxonomy (NCBI): domain Eukaryota; kingdom Metazoa; phylum Chordata; class Mammalia; order Monotremata; family Ornithorhynchidae; genus Ornithorhynchus; species Ornithorhynchus anatinus. The sequence goes on from NC_041750.1 coordinate 13,984,246, forward strand.
ATCCTACGAGTCATCGGGTCGATGGGAAATAGGGAATTCGGCTCTGGGCGAGGGAGATTTTCTATCATTTAAAGAAAAATATTTTGACAGCTATTTAGGACCGTACACCTTGCATATCGATGTGCATATAGGTACGCACACATACCTAATCATCATCATATCTTTCAGTGTTTCTCTATGCGTAGTATCTCGTTTCTGCACGCCGGTGGGGTTGAGTTAGTCTTTCCTTCCCGATCTACCACGGACTTGGGGAGTTAACCACAGTTTAGCGCGAAAGCTTCCTAGGTCAGATCAAATTCCGCCTTCATTAAACAGTGATAGAGAATGAGCAGAGGAAAGCCCAGAAATAGAAGAAATGAGATCCTGTGAACGGGGGATGCTTAAAGCTCGAGGACCTGGGGTCGACTTTTTAGCCGGCATGGTTATGCGGGGCCCATTGGCGATGATGAGCGGCGCGGTTGCGGGGTTTCTCTGGGCTCGGCTGCGATGGCTCAGTGGCAAGAGCCCGGGCTCCGGAGTTGGAGGATGTGGGTTCATTCATTCATTCATTCATTCAATAGTATTTATTGAGCGCTTACTTTGTGCAGAGAACTGTACTAAGCGCTTGGAATGTCCAATTCGGCAACAGATAGAGACAATCCCTGCCTAATGACGGGCTCACAGTCTAACCGAGGGAGACAGACGGCAGAGCAAAACAGAACGAAACAAAAACAAGACAACATTATCACGATAAATAAAATCAAGGGGAATTACACCTCATTAACAAAATAAACAGGGTAATAAATAATATATACAAATAATGTTGGTATTTGTTAAGTGCTTACTATGTGCAGAGCACTGTTCTAAGCACTGGGGTAGATACAGGGTAATCAGGTTGTCCCACATGAGGCTCACAGTCTTAATCCCCATTTTACAGATGAGGGAACTGAGGCCCAGAGAAGCGAAGTGACTTGCCCACAGTCACACAGCTGACAAGTGGCAGAGCAGGGATTCAAACCCATGACCTCTGGCTCCCAAGCCCATGCTCTTTCCACTGAGCCACGCTGCTTCTCTGATACAAATGAGCACAGTGCTGGGGGGCGGGGGGGAGGAGCAGAGGGAAAGGGGGCTCACCTGAGGGGAGGTGAAGGGGGAAGAGGGAGGAGCAGAGGATAGAGGGGGAGCAGAGGGAAAAGGGGGTAGGTAGCTCAGTCTGGGTAGGCCTCCCGGAGGAGGGGAGCTCTCAGTAGGGCTTTGAAGAGGGGAAGAGAGTTAGTTTGGCGGAGGTGAGGAGGGAGTCCAATCCAGGACAGCGGTAGGACGTGGGCCAGGGGTCGACGGCGGGATAGGCGTGAACGGGGGATAGTGAGGAGGTGAGTGGCAGAGGAGCAGAGTGTACAGGGTGGGCAGTAGAAAGAGAGAAGGGAGGTGAGGTAGGAAGGGGCAAGGTGATGGAGAGCTTTGAAGCCAAGAGTGAGGAGTTTTTGTTTCGTGCGGAGGTTGGTAGGCAACCACTGGAGGTTTTTGAGGGGGGGAGTGACATGGCCAGAGCGTTTCTGCAGGAAGATGATCCAGGCAGCGGAATGAAGAATAGACTGGAGCGGGGAGAGACAGGAAGAAGGGAGATCAGAGAGAAGGCTGACACAATAATCCAGCCGGGATATTATGAGAGCCTGTACCAGCACGATAGCAGTTTGGATGGAGAGGAAAGGGCGGATCCTGTCAATATTGTAAAGGTGAGACCGGCAGGCATTGGTGACGAATTGGATGTGTGGGGTGAATGAGAGAGCAGAGTCGAGGATGACACCAAGGTCGCGGGCTTGTGAGACGTGAAGGATGGTCGAGCTGTCCACAGTGACAGGGAAGCCAGGAAGAGGACAGGGTTTGGGGAGGGAAGATAAGGAGCTCAGTTTTGGACATTTGAGTTTTAAGTGGCGGGCAGACATCCAGGTGGAGACGTTCTGGAGGCAGGAAGAGATACGAGCCTGAAGGGATGGGGAGAGAACAGGGGAGCAGATGTAGATTTGGGTGTCATCTGCATAGAGACGATAGTTGAAGCTGTGGGAGCGTGGGTCCCCAGCCTCCCCACTCAGCCACTCGTCTGCTGGGTGACCTCAGGCGAGCCGCCTGATTTCTCTGTGCCCTCAGTGACCTCATCTGGGAGATGGGGATAACAACCGTGAGCCCCACGTGGGACAACCTCATTCCCTCGGATCTACCGAGGCTCTTAGAGCGGGTTTGGGCGCGCCGTCAGCGTTTGAGAAATACCCCGGAGAAGCAGCGTGGCTCAGTGGAAAGGGCGCGGGCTTGGGAGCCAGAGGTCATGGGTTCGAATCCCCACTCCGCCACTCGTCAGCTGCGTGACTTGGGGCGAGTCATTTCACTTCTCTGGGCCTCAGTGACCTCATCTGGAAAACGGGGATGAAGCCCGTGAGCCCCATGGGGGACAACCTCATCACCCTGTATTCCACCCCCCCCCCAAGGCTTAGAAGAGTGCTTGGCGCAGAGTAAGCGCTTAACCGAGGTCTTTAGCATCACTATTATCACTGTCAGAACGGCCAGCCGAGCCGCCCGGCGCCACCGCCCGCCCCCATCCCGGGCCCCTCCTCCTCTCCCCTCTCCCCTCCCTCCCAGACAGGGTGGGGGTCCGGCGAGGCTGGGGGGCGGCCGCCGCCGGCCGAGTTTACCAAGGCGGAGCGGAGCCGGCGGAGAGGCCAACCGCAGCCGCGGTCTCCGAGGGGCATCGCGGTGGCCGCTGGTTGCTAGGAGACGGGGGCGGCGATGACGTCACCCGGGGCATGCGGCCGTTGGGGGGCGCGCGCGGGGGCGGCGGGGAGCGGCCGGGCTCGGGCTGCGGGGTGGGACGGTCCGGTCTGGGCGGGCGGAGCCTCCCCCTTCCCCGGGAGCCTTTTCGGGAGACTCCCTGCCCTGCGGGCGGAGACCCTGCCGCACCCTCCCTCCTCTCCTCCTCCTCTCTCTCTTACACACTCTTTCCCTTCCTGCCCTTCCTTCTCTCCCCGGTTGCAGTAGCCATTTATGCGGGCTTGCTACCAGTATGGTACCAAACTGAAAATAAATGACATAACCGCCCTTTTTCCCTTCTAAAGGCGAGTCACTTGAAGAGTGTAAACTTTCCCAAAGTGTTCACTTTTGCCTGAGGGTGGCACCTGGGAGTGGGCTGTCTCAGGTGCGCAAGGACTAAAGAATCAGGTGGTGCCGCCATCATCTGCTCACTGAGCGGAACCGGAGGGTTTTTTGGTTTTCCTTCTTTTAATGGTGTCTGTTAGGTGCTTAATGTGCTCCGGGCACCGTACTAAGCCCTGGAGTAGCTACAAACTAATCAGGTCGGACAAACTCCGTATCTCTCGCATGGGGCTCACGGTCTTCATCCCCATTTTACAGATGAGGTAACCGAGGCAGAGGCAGATTGAGTTGCCCGGAGTCACACAGGGGGCAAGAGGCAGAGGCCGGGTCGGAAGCCGGGTCCTTCTGACTCCCAGACCCACGCTCTATCCACTAGGCCACGCTGCTTCTGATTCCACCCCTGGGTTCGGCCGTTCGTGGTCGCACCGATACCAACTGCACCAGGCTTTTGCGGGTTAGAATATGACTGGAGCATTACTATATTTTGGACTAGGATTTTCCGATGCTCTCTCTTCCCTCCTCCCACCTTCTTCTTCCACCTCCCATTCTCCTCCACCTCCTACTCCCTCTGCCACCCTCGACCTTGCGTTAATGATTTCTTACACTCAGTGCCCTTCGGCCTATCGCTTCCCGTCATCCCAACCCACGGGGACCCCAGCTGAGACAGCTTCTGAGAAAGGAACTCAAAGGAACTGTAATTGATAGATGAGGATTATTAGGAGGAAGAAGCTCAACAAGTATAGTATAAAAGGCCTGTCGCTGCCACTCACTGTCCTCTGAAGGGAAGGCAGGGAGCGAGCCCGGATCCAGGGACCTCTTAGGCTGGGGATGCCCGTGCTGTTCCGGCTCGTTAAGGACCTGAACCCTGGGCGACATTGATCATCCCGCCATGGGAAATTCTCAGTGCCACTGGGTTGAGGGCTTGAATGGTGTCAGAGATCTCATCGCCCCTGCATTGAGAACTTAACAAGAAGCAGGATCTGTTGCGCTTGATGTTTTTCTGTATGTTAATAAATCTTTTTTTTTTCAGTGATACTGAATATCGTGGTCACGAACACCCCCATCCCTTATTGACTGTATTGGGTCGTACACTCCTCCTTCTTCCTTCCCCTGCTGATAGAGCCTATTTCAGATTGTTATTGAAAGGGGACTGAACCAGAGGGAAAAACTTCTTTTTGTAGCACCTACTGCCTGGCAACTACATTTCCCCGAAGCCAGAGGTCCCTGTTGCCTTCAGTCATGGGCATGACTCCCATGCCCGTTGCCCTCACCAGTTGTTTTATATGTTTAGCACCCTCCTCAAACCCCGTCACTCATTCATTTAGTCAATTGTATTTATTGAGCACTTACTGTGTACTGTACTGAGCAGTTGAGAGAGTACAATGCAACAGTAAACAATCACATTCCCTGCCCACAACGCGCTTACAGTCTTGGGGGGCGGGGGGGAGGGGGGAACAGACATTGATATCAAATGGGCTTGGCTAATCAGCTCAGAACAAAGACTGGAGAATTGGATGCACTGGCCAAGGGTCGAATCCTAAGAAGCAAACGATGCCGTGACCATTGCGGAAGGTTAAATCCGATTCTATGGACCTCTCTAGGCTGTAAGTTCCTCCCTTTAGATCGTAAGCTCCTCATGGGCATGGCATGTGTCTGTCAACTCGGTGGAATTCGACTCTACCAAGTGTTTAATGCAGGGCTCTCCTCACACAAAGCACTCAATACCATTGATTGATTGATTGATTCCCAGTGAAATGCCACCTGCTGATCTGAGGTTAGAAACCTTTTACTGCCATTCCCGGCCCTTCTCCATGCAAGTTTTTTCTTCCAGCCTGGGCCCAGAACCAGAGAGGCAGCAGAAGTCTGACAGTTATCGTTGAGGATTAATCGTCTAGTCCGCCTTCAAGTTATCCTGAAGGGTAAACTCCCCACGAACCAGTTAGATAAGCAGCTTGGCTTAGTGGAAAGAGTACAGGCTTGGGAGTCAGAGGACGTGGGTTCTAACTGCTTTGGTAGACTGTGAGCCTGTCACTGAGCAGGAATTGTGTCTGTTGCCAAATTGTCCATTCCAAGCACTGCTCTGCACATAGTAAGCGCTCAATAAATAATACTGAATGAACCCCGACTCCACCACTTCTCTGCTGTGTGACTTGGGGCAAGTCACTTAACTTCTCTGGGCCTCAGTTACCTCATCTGTAAAATGGTGATTAGGACTGTGAGCCTAACCTGATCACCTTGCACGTACCCCAGTGCTTAGAACAGTGCTTGGCACATAGTAAGCGCTTAACAGACACCTTAAAAAAAGCAAAAACGCCGCCCTTCGCCAGGTTGAACAATGGCCGCCCGCTGCGCTCCGCCCCGCCCACTCCAGGCCGCCCGCCACGGGGCACGACGGGAGCGGTAGTTCGGCGGGCCCCGGCGAACTACAACTCCCAGAAACCTGCGCGCCCCTAGCCGCTGCAGTGCGCGTCTTTTCCCTCGCGACAGGATTTAATTGGCTGCGTGGGTGCCTGGGGTGAGCCAGATTAGACGTCGCGTTCGAAAGGGGCTGTCGGTTCAGAGTGATTATTCTGCGCCGATCCGAGCCGAGACGGCATAAATCCCCTTCGGGACGCCCAGGCTGAGGACGAGGGAGGACAGGTGCTTTTTCTCAGTTTTAGAGATGAGGCGCTGAGGGGCAGAGAAGCCGAAGAGCCTTTGCCCAAGGTCGTGCAGCACACAAGTGTCGGAGCCGGGGCTGGGACCCAGGTCTCCCAACGCCCAGCCCCGTGCACTTTCCACTAGCTTCGCTGCTTCTTGAGGGGTGTGCGGGGTTGTTGGGACGGAGGCGGGGCTGCGGGAGAGCAGAGGAGGCGGCCGTGGCTACCCTCTTGTGGCAACTCTGGAGTATTACATCCGCGTTCAACTGACGCATCGGTGTTTTAGGACTTCATTCATTCAATCATTCTTATTCAGCGCTTACTGTGTGCAGAGCACTGTACTAAGCGCTTGGAAAGTAGAATTCGGCAAGAAGTAGAGGCAATCCCTTCACCTCCCTTCAGCTAATCCCGCTTTCCCCCCCTCCCCTTTCCCTCTGCTCCTCCCCCCCTTCCCCTCAGCACTGTGCGCGTCCGCTCAATTGTATATATTTTCATTACCCTATTTATTTTGTTAATGAGATGTACATCACCTTGATTCTATTTCTTGCTATTGTTTTAATGATATGTACATCCCCTTGATTCTATTTATTGCTACTGTTTTTGTCTGTCTGTCTCCCCCGATTAGACTGTAAGCCCGTCAAACGGCAGGGACTGTCTCTATCTGTTACCGATTTGTTCATTCCAAGCGCTTAGTACAGTGCTCTGCCCATAATAAGCGTTCAATAAATACTGTTGAATGAACGAATGAATGAATTCCTGCTCACAAACTATAAAGGAGGAAACAGGCATCAATAGCATCCATATAAATATTCATTCAATAGTATTTATTGAGCGCTTACTATGGGCAGAGCACTGTACTAAGCGCTTGGAATGAACAAGTTGTCAACAGATAGAGACAGTCCCTGCCGTTTGACGGGTTTACAGTCTAATCGGGGGCAGACAAGAACAATGGCAATAAATAGAGTCAAGGGGAAGAACATCTCGTAAAAACCGATGGCAACTAAATAGAATCGAGGCGATGTACATTTCATTAACAAAATAAATAGGGTAATGAAAATATATACAGTTGAGCAGACGAGTACAGTGCTGAGGGGATGGCAAGGGAGAGGGGGAGGAGCAGAGGGAAATGGAGGGAAAAGAGGGTTAAGCTGCGAAGAGGTGTAGGGGGGGCGGTAGAGGGAGTAGAGGTAGAAGGGGAGCTCAGTCTGGGAAGGCCTCTTGGAGGAGGTGAGTTTTAAGTAGGGTTTTGAAGAGGGGAAGAGAATGTTTGGCGGAGGTGAGGAGGGAGGGCGTTCCAGGACCGCGGGAGGATGTGGCCCAGGGGTCGACGGCGGGATAGGCGAGACCGAGGGACGGTGAGGAGGTGGGCGGCGGAGGAGCGGAGCGTGCGGGGTGGGCGGTAGAGAGAAGGGAGGAGAGGTAGGAAGGGGCAAGGTGATGGAGATCCTTGAAGCCTAGAGTGAGGAGTTTTTTTTTGGAGCAGAGGTCGATAGGCAACCACTGGAGTTGTTTAAGAAGGGGAGTGACATGCCCAGATCGTTTCTGCAGGAAGATGAGCCGGGCAGCGGAGTGAAGAATAGACTGGAGCGGGGCGAGAGAGGAGGAAGGGAGATCAGAGAGAAGGCTGACACAGTAGTCTGGCCGGGATATAACAAGAGCCTGTAGCAGTAAGGTAGCCGTTCGGGTGGAGAGGAAAGGGCGGATCTTGGCGATATTGTAGAGGTGAAACTGGCAGGTCTCGGTAACGGATAGTATGTGTGGGGTGAATGAGAGAGACGAGTCAAGGATGACACCGAGATTGCGGGCCCGAGAGACGGGAAGGATGGTCGTGCCATCCAGGGTGATAGGGAAGTCTGGGAGAGGACCGGGTTCAGGAGGGAAGATGAGGAGCTCAGTCTTGCTCATGTTGAGTTTTAGGTGGCGGGCAGACATCCAGGTGGAGACATCCTGGAGGCAGCAGGAGATGCGAGCCTGAAGGGAGGGGGAGAGGACGGGGCGGAGATGTAGATCTGCGTGTCATCTACGTAGAGATGGTAGTCAAAACCGTGAGAGCGAATGAGTTCACCGAGGGAGTGAGTGTAAATGGAGAACAGAAGAGGGCCAAGAACTGACCCTTGACGAACTCCAACAGTTCAAGGATGGGAGGGGGAGGAGGCGCCTGCGAAGGAGACCGAGAATGACCGGCCAGAGAGATAAGAGGAGAACCGGGAGAGGACGGAGTCCGTGAAGCCAAGGTGAGATAAGGTATGGAGGAGGAGGGGATGGTCGACAGTGTCAAAGGCAGCAGAGAGGTCAAGGAGGATTAGAATGGAGTAGGAGCCATTGGATTTGGCAAGAAGGAGGTCATGGGTGACCTTAGAGAGAGCAGTCTCGGTAGGGTGGAGGGGACGGAAGCCAGATTGGAGGGGGTCCAGGAGAGAATGGGAGTTAAGGAATTCTAAGCAGCGATTGTAGACGACTCGTTCTAGGATTTTGGAAAGGAAGGGTAGTAGGGAGATAGGGCGATAACTGGAGGGGGAAGTGGGGTCAAGGGCGGGTTTTTTTTTAGGATGGGAGAGATGTGGGCATGTTTGAAGGCAGAGGGGAAGGAGCCATTAGAGATTGAGTGGCTAAAAATAGAAGTTAAATAGAATTATAGATATATACATATCATTAATATAAATGAATAGAATTATATACATATGTACACAAGTGCTGTGGGGTGGGGAGGGGAGGGAATTAGAAAAGAGGGAGAGAGTTGGGGCCATGGGGAGAGGGAGCAGAGAAAAAGGGGGGCTTAGACTGGGAAGGCCTTCTGGAGGAGGTGAGCTTTCAGTAGGGCTTTGAAGGGGGGAAGAGAGCTAATTTGGCGATGTTAAGAGGAAGGTAAAGGTAGCCTCTTGAGGAGAGGTGGTTTTCTTAAAGTTTTGGAGGTGGGGAGAATGATGTTCTTTCGGCTATGAAGCGGAAGGGAGCTTCAGGCTGGAGGTAGGACGTGGGCGAGGGGTCAGTAGCGAGACAGACAAATTGAGGTAAAGTTGGCATTGGAGGACAGAAGCGAGAAGGCTGGGTTGTTGTAGGAAATCGGCAAGGTAAAATGGGAAGGAGCGAGGTGACTGAGTGCTACAAATCCAATGGAGGGAATTTCTGTTTGATGCAGAGGTGGATGGGCAATCACTGGAAGTTCTTGAGGAGTGGGAAGACATGGAGCGAACAGTTTTGTAGAAAAATCTTCTGGGCAGCAGAATGTAGTTTGGACTGAAGTGGGGAGAGATAGGAAGCAGGGAGGTCAGCAAGGAGGCTGAAGCAGTTAAGGTGGAATAGGATAAGTGCTGGGATTACCATGGTAGTAGTTTGGGTTGGTAGGGCAGGGCAGATTCTAGCGATTGTGTAGAGGTTGCACTGACAGGATTTGGTGACGGAATACGTGGGTTGACTGAAACAGATGAGTTGGGGATAATGGCGAAGTTAAGCACTTAGGAGACAGGGAGGATGGTGGTGCTGTCAGTGATGGGAAAGTCAGAGGGGAAGACAGGATTTGGGTGGGAAAATGAGGAGTTCTGTCTTGGACATGTTAAGTTGGAGGTGTTGGCAGGACATCCGAGTAGAGATGGCCTCAAGGCAGGAGGAAATACCAGATGGAGATGGTAGTTACAGCCAAAGGAGCAAATGAGTTCTCCAAGAGAGTGGGTGTTGATGGAGAATCAAAGGGGACTCAGAACTGAACTAACTCCCACAGTTGGTAGGGGGAAGGCAGGGGAGGAGCCTGAGAGACTGAGAATGAGCAGCCAGAGATACGAGAACCAGGAGAGGATAATGCCAGTGAAATCGAGGTTGGAAAATGTTTCCAGGAGGGGGGTGGTCCGCAGTGTCAAAGGCAGCTGAGAAGTCGAGGAGGATTAGGATAGAGGAGAGGCCACTGGATTTGGCAAGATCATGGCGACCTTTGAGGAGGGCAGTTTTGGTGGAGTAAAGATGGCAGGAGCCAGAATGATGGGATTCGAGGAGAGAACTGGGGGAGAGGAAGTGGAGGCAGCAGGTGTAGATGATTCGCTCAAGGAGTTTGGATAGGAACGGTAGGAGGGAGATGGGGCGGTAACTGGAGTGAGTGCTCTGCTCCCAGTAAATGCTTCATAAATAGTATTTCTACTATCAATCAATCAGTCAATCACATTTATTGAGCCCTTACCACGTAAGAGTACGCCAGAGTTGGTCGACACATTCCCTGCCCACGGTGACCTGGCAGACTAGTCGGGGAGACAAACATTATTGTAAAGAAATAAATTACTGAATTATACATAAGTGCTTTGGGACTGAGGATAGGGTGAATATCAAGTGCTTAAAGGACACTGCAGTGATGAAAAAGTATTAATGTGCACAATCAATCAACTATAAAAAACAGGGCATCGAGCTCCATTCCAAGCTGAAAGTCTAGAAAGCTGATATGGAATTCAACCAAATTCATGGCTCTGAGACCTGGACAGCAGATATCAACTTCTTGAGCAGTTTCCCCAATATTCCCTCAATCATACCTGAAATTAGAGGGCAGAAGAAGATTACCAACAACATGGTATTACCATCTCAACTTCCATCTCCGTGTGGCTGCCTCCCAAATCTACCTCTCCAGCTCTGACTTCTTTCCTTGTCTACAAACTTACATTTCCTCCTATCCTTCAGCACATCTTTACTCACCTGTCCCTCACAACTTCAAATTGAACATTTCTACCACAAACCTTCTCGTCATCCCATCCAAACCCTCTCTTCCCCTCCACTTTCCCGTCACTGTGAACGACCCTGCCATCCTCCCTGTCTCAAATGCCTGTAACCTTGGCATTATCCTTGACTCATTTTTTTCATTCAACCCACATAGCCAGTCTGTTGCCAAATCCTGTCGGTTCTACCCCCACAACATCACGAGAATCTCCCCCGCCTCACCATCCAGTCTCCTTAGACTGTGAGCCTCAGGTGGAAAAGGAATTGTATTCAGTGTGATTAACTTGTCTGTACCCCAATGCTTGGATCAGTGCTTGACACATAGCAAGTACTTAACAAATCCCATAATTATTTTAATTATTATTCGTCAAACTACCACCTTGCTGATCCAAGCACTTGTAGTCTCCCAAGCTCTTAGTATGGTATTCTGCACAAAATAAACACTCCATAAATACCACCGACAAACTATTGAATCAGCCTCCTCACCAACTCCCTGCCTCCTGTCCTTATTTTACTCTTCTGCCTGGATCATTTTTCTAAAGAATCGTTCGGTCCACAACTCTCCACTCTTCAAAACCTCCAGTGGTTGCCCATCCACTTCCGCTTCCAACAGAAACTCCTTGCCGCCGGTTTTAAGGACTCGCTCAGATGCTGCTTCTGGCCTGGAACCGTAAGAGCGAGTAAATATTTTAAGGAGGCAGCGAAACAGAGCCTCGGGCCACACTGCATCTGAACTGTCCCTCCTCCGTCCGCCTCCTACGCTCCTATGCTCGAGCTGCTGAGCGCTGCTGGCGAAAGTCCAAGCACCAAGCCGACCTCACACACTTCAAATTTATCCTTTCCTGCCTTAACTCTGCCCTCTCCTCCGCCAGGCAAAGCTTCTTCTCCTCCCTCATCGACACCCATGCCCGTCACCCCCGCCGATTGTTCCAGACCTTTAACTCTCTCCTTAGGCCCCCTGTTCCTCCCCCTCCCCCATCTCTCACCCCCAATGATCTGGCCACCTATTTCCTCAAGAAAATCAACACGATCAGGTCTGAGCTCCCCAAAGTCACCCCTCCGCCTCTCCCCTCCCCCCCACCGACCCCCTCCCCTACTTTCCCATCCTTCCCTGCAGTATCCTCAGAGGAGATCTCCTCCCTCCTCGCAAGTGCCACCCCCTCCCACCTGCGCCTCGGACCCCATTCCCTCTCACCTTCTTAAAACCATCGCCCCTGCCCTCCTCCCTTCCTTAACTTCTATTTTTAACCACTCAATCTCCAAGGGCTCTTTCCCCTCTGCCTTCAAACATGCCCACGTCTCCCCCATCCTAAAAAAACCCACTCTTGACCCCACTTCCCCCTCCAGTTATCGTCCTATCTCCCTACTACCCTTCCTTTCCAAAATCCTAGAACGAGTCGTCTACAATCGATGCCTAGAATTCCTTAACTCCCATTCTCTCCTAGACCCCCTCCAATCTGGCTTCCGTCCCCTCCACTCTACCGAGACTGCTCTCTCTAAGGTCACCCATGACCTCCTTCTTGCCAAATCCAATGGCTCCTACTCCATTCTGATCCTCCTTGACCTCTCTGCTGCCTTTGACACTGTCGACCATCCCCTCCTCCTCCATACCTTATCTCACCTTGGCTTCACGGACTCTGTCCTCTCCTGGTTCTCCTCTTACCTCTCTGGCCGATCATTCTCGGTCTCCTTCGCTGGAGCCTCCTCCCCCTCCCATCCTTTAACTGTTGGAGTTCCTCAAGGGTCAGTTCTTGGCCCTCTTCTGTTCTCCATTTACACTCACTCCCTCGGTGAACTCATCCGCTCTCACGGCTTTGACTACCATCTCTACGCAGATGACACGCAGATCTACATCTCCGCCCCTGTCCTCTCCCCCTCCCTTCGGGCTCGCATCTCCTCCTGCCTCCGGGACGTCTCCACCTGGATGTCTGCCCGCCACCTAAAACTCAACATGAGCAAGACTGAGCTCCTCATCTTCCCTCCCAAACCCGGTCCTCTCCCAGACTTCTCTATCACCGTCGATGGCACGACCATCCTTCCCGTCTCTCAGGCCCGCAATCTCGGTGTCATCCTTGACTCGTCCCTCTCGTTCACCCCACACATCCTATCCGTTACCAAGACCTGCCGGTTTCACCTCTACAATATCACCAAGATCCGCCCTTTCCTCTCCACCCAAACGGCTACCTTACTGTTACGGGCTCTCGTTATATCCCGGCTAGACTACTGTGTCAGCCTTCTCTCTGACCTCCTTTCCTCCTCTCTCGCCCCGCTCCGGTCTATTCTTCACTCCGCTGCCCGGCTCATCTTCCTGCAGAAACGATCTGGGCATGTCACTCCCCTTCTTAAACAACTCCAGTGGTTGCCTATCGACCTCCGCTCCAAACAAAAACTCCTCACTCTAGGCTTCAAGGCTCTCCATCACCTTGCCCCTTCCTACCTCTCCTCCCTTCTCTCTTTCTACCACCCACCCCGCACGCTCCGCTCCTCTGCCGCCCACCTCCTCACCGTCCCTCGGTCTCGCCTATCCCGCCGTCGACCCCTGGGTCACGTCCTCCCGCGGTCCTGGAACGCCCTCCCTCCTCACCTCCGCCAAACTGATTCTCTTTCCCTCTTCAAAACCCTACTTAAAAATCACCTCCTCCGAGAGGCGTTCCCAGACTGAGCTCCTCTTCTCCCTCTACTCCCTCTGCCATCCCCCCTTTACCTCTCCGCAGCTAAAGCCTCATTTTCCCCTTTTCCCTCTGCTCCTCCACCTCTCCCTTCCCATCCCCACAGCACTGTACTCGTCCGCTCAACTGTATATATTTTCGTTACCCTATTTATTTTGTTAATGAATTGTACATCGCCTCGATTCTATTTAGTTGCCATTGTTTTTACGAGATGTTCTTCCCCTTGACGCTGTTTATTGCCATTGTTCTCGTCTGTCCGTCTCCCCCGATTAGACTGTAAGCCCATCAAACGGCAGGGACTGTCTCTATCTGTTGCCGACTTGTTCATCCCAAGCGCTTAGTACAGTGCTCTGCACATAGTAAGCGCTCAATAAATACTATTGAATGAATGAATGAATGAATGAGCTGAAAATCAGGAGAGAATTGCAGCAGACGAACAAATGTGGTACACCGCATCTGAGATAGGAGCACCTTATTTTGAGCAGAGGCTTTGAGAGGACTGCGGGACAAAAGCCCAGGTGAAACCAGCGTGATATACTGCAAACAATGGTCATGACCACTCACCGAAGGCCAGTCTTTGATTGTACACGGTATAGTTAGGGCTCTTGGTCCCATTCGGGCCTTTTCAGCCACACACACACACACACACACACACACACACACAGAGAAGAGGAGATTGTTTGCTGTCAAATTCTAGCTCCTCTACCTATACCACTGGTAACCAGGTCACCGATTGTCACCAGAGTGGCTCGGCCCAGATCTCGCCCAACCCTCCCACGGTAGCAGTGTGGCGTACTGGAAAGAAAACTGGCCTGGGAGCTGGGGGACCCAGGCTTTAATCCCAGCTCTGCTACTTGCCCCCTCTGGGATTTTGGGCAAGTCACTTAATTTGCCTGTGCCTCGGTTACCTCATCTGTAGAACGGGGATTAAGACTGTGAGCCCCATGTGAAAGACATGGACATACGCTCCCCCACGCACCCCTGCCTCCGCGAATGCACTCCAATGGCCTCATGCTCCGGGTGACGTTATCGCCGCCCCCCCACTGCCATCTCCTAGCAACCAGCGGCCACCCTCGCGCCTCTTCAGAGTCTGTGGCCAGTCCGCTCCGCCATGGTAAAGTCTGCCCCCCAGCCTCACCGGACCCCCACACTGCCTGGGGAGACAGGGACGTGGGGAGGGGGGCAGGCAGTGGCCTTGGGGGTCGCTCCCCACTGAAGTGGAAAGAAGAAACTGAGGCCCAGACAGGTGCGGTGACTCATCCAGGGTCTCTTAGCGAGCGAGCGGCGGACGCCCTCTTTGCCATTGAGGGCCAGCGATGTGGGCCGACAGAAGGCGGCCCCAGGCCTCCGAGCTGTAAGCATCCCCCAGTTCGAAGATCCGATGTCCCGTGGCTTTCTCTATGACCGTTGAAGGGGGACGGATTTTGATCTACCGGGGGAAGCCGGTGCCCTAAACTGCCATTAACTGAGCTTGCTTTCTTTAACTCCCTTTGCTCAGTGGCTGACCGGGCAGGTAGGAGGAACACACTCCTTCAACACGTGGGGATGAGGCTCGACACACGGAGGAGCACAGAAAGTCGGTGTGAGCCTTCATCTAGTCAGAGAGATAGCCACGTCAATTTTAAGCAAGTAGGATCTGAAATGATTTTTCAAACGATGGCATCTCCACTTCCTCGAGCCAAATTCCCCATTTCCCATCGCTCTGAGGACTCGTAGGAGCCGATGGATCGAAACCTGGTCTTTTCCCAAACCGTAACTAGGATGTTCTATGAGATTGTATGGAAGCTGCCACCCCAGACTTTTGGATCCTTAGATGCTATCTGGGTAACTTCTCGACCTAAGTTGAACGGTGGGTTTTTTGGAGAATCTGACTGAAATCTCTTTGCAGGGCACACTTTTGTCTCCAATTAGAGAAAAGGGAGTGAGTTTCATTAAACAAAGTCATCGAGATTAATTATCATCGTTCGATTTTTCATTTCTTATAGGATGAGACCGATGAAATCCTAAGGAGGATTCAGGGCCAAAAAGGGGTTCTAGTTTTGGACCCCTATGGTAAATATATTTTGACTGGCTTTTAAAGAACTCAAGTGTAATGCCGTATGTCGTGCCAAGCTTCGAGAAAAACATTCGACTTGGAAAATGCCTTGTTACTGAGGGACTGTGGTGTATATTTTGTGACCATAACGGGGTTACACTCTGCGCATCGTGGCAGAAAGCAGTGTTTCTACTCCCCAACGTAAATATGATAAATTCCCAATCCCCAAATTATAATGTTTTGCATTTTTTGGAAAGGGGAAAAGGGTTTGTGTTACAATAGTTCTTTCCTCCAGCTATTGGTTTTGCCCCCGAATTTGAAGGGAGATTACAGCGTGGTTAGTGGAAAGTGCACTGGGGCTTGGGAGTCAGAGGATAATAATAATAATGCTGGTATTGGTTAAGCACTTACTATGTGCCCAGCCCTGTTCTAAGAGCTGGAGTAGATACAAGATAGGTTGTCCCACGTGGGGCTTGCAGTCTTAATCCCCATTTTAAAGATGAGTTACCTGAGGCACAGAGAAGTGAAGTGACTTGCCCAAAGTCACACAGCTGATAGGTGGCAGAGATGGGATTAGAACCCACATCCTCTGATTCCCAAGCCCGTGCCCTTGCCATTAAGCCACGCTAGGATGTGGGTTCTAAGCCCGGCTCCACCACCTGTCTGTTGTGTGATCTTGGGCAAGCCATTCAACTTCTCCATGCCACAGTTACCTCATCTGTAAAATGGGAACTAAGACTGTAAGCCCCACGTGGGACAACCTGACTACCCTGTGTCTACCCCTAGCGCTTAGATCAGTGCTTGGCACAATAGTAAGCGCTTAACAAATGCCATTATTATTATTTTTCTATAGGAATTTCTCAGTCTAGGAAAGGTATGTTTATAACCTACTCGTTTTGGGGCAAGGTAATGGACTGAGAGATATTAACTGACTTCTTCAGTTCTGATCCTAGTGTAAAAAATTGTGAACCAAAAAGAATCCCTGAATCACTCTAGTAATTTTCCATTTTTTTATGGTGTTTGCTAAGCGCTCACTGTGTGTCAAACACTGTTCTAAGCACTGGGGTAGACACGAGTGAATCAGGTTGGACACAGTCCCCCATCCCGTGTGACTTGTCTGCTGTGTGACCTTGGACAAGTCATTTCACTTATTTGTGCCTCTGTTACCTCCTCTGTAAAATGTGGATTGAGACTGTGAGGCCTGTGCGGGACAGGGACCGTGTCCAACCTGATTTGCTCTTCTCCACCCCAGCGCTTAGTACGGTGCCTGGCACGTAGTAAACACCTAACAAATACCATAATTATTATTATTCTTCCCTGCTACGTCACCTGTACACTTGAGCCCTCCCCGTTCCTCTTCCCCCACAGTAATTATGTCCACATCTTTCAACTCTGTTTCAACACAATTTATTGCAGCTCTGACTCCCACTGGACGGTAAGTACGGTTGTTGAGGTTAGGGATATCATCTTCGTGTCTACCAACTATATCGTACGTATTGTCCCAGGAGTTAAGTTCAGAGCTCTGCACAGAGGAAGTGCTCAATAACTACCACTGGTGGGTTGATTTGATTCACACTAGGTTACTCGAGGAAAAATCAAACATGCAGAGAGATGGTTGAGGGACCATCTCTCACCATCGGGATACAGGTCCGAAGAGGGCAGTCATCACGCTGTTTAGTCAAGCATCCTGTTGCTACTATCGGTGACCGAACTGGATGGATTAACAGCCTTACCCATGGTAGCAGTTCTTCAGGTCTTACTGCTTTACTCTTGAGAATTGAAACACATCATTAGTTGGTAACCATTCGGAAAGCAGTATGGGTTATTGGGAAAAGCACGAGCCTGGGAGCCAAAGCAAGAAGACTTCTAGACTGTGAGTCCATTGTTGGGCAGGGATTGTCTCTATTTGTTGTTGAATTCTACTTTCCAAGCGCTGAATACAGTGCTCTGCACACAGTAAGCGCTCAATAAACACGATTGAATGAACGAATGAATGGGTTCTAATCCCGGCTCTGTCACTTGCCCGCTGTGATGTAGTCTCTCTCTGCCTCATTTTCCTCAACTGTACATGGGGTTACAACATCTGTTCTCTCAGCCTAAGTTTCCTCAACTGTAAAATGGGGACTCAATATCTGTTCTCCCTCCTACTTAACTGTGAGCTCCATGGGGGACAGGGACTGTGTCCCATCTGATTAACTTGTATCTACCCCAGTGATTGGAATAGTGCTTGACAAAGTGTAATCACTTCACAGATACTAGTCTAAAAAAAAAAATTCCTGTCTTGGGGGTCAGACTTTTTCTGGATTCAACATTTATCCATTGACTGATGGTATTTTTGAGCACTTACCCTGTGCACAGGATCTTACCCTGCGCTTGGGAGAGGCCGCAGCTAAACCCTCTTCTCCCCCCTCTCCCTCTGCTCCTCCCCCTCTCCCATCCCATCCCCTCAGCACTGTACTCGTCCGCTCAACTGTATATATCTTCATTACCCTATTTATTTTGTTAATGAGGTGTACATCACCCTGATTCTATTTATTTGCTATTGCTTTAATGAGATGTTCTTCCCCTTGATTCTATTTATTGCCATTGTTCTTGTCTGTCTCTCTCCCCCGATTAGACTGTAAGCCCGTCAAAGGGCAGGGACTGTCTCTATCTGTTACCAATTTGTACATTCCAAGCACTTAGTACAGTGCTCTGCACATAGTAAGCGCTCAATAAATACTATTGAATGAATGAATGAATGACAATATAGTAGGTGGACACGATCCCTATCTTCCAGGAGCTCGTCCTCTCTCTGTATGTGTGCACACGTGTGCCTTGGCTCTCAGAGGCCCAGGAGAGAGAGAGAGTGTGGGTGCACAGCCCAAATCATCCCAACGCCACTCCCGCAAGGACCGATCAAGTGTGTTTGTTGCTGAGGGTACCCTGCCTCACCCTACCACCCTAAACCCAAGTTCTGTGCTCCCCAGGAGCTCGATATTGGGCTTTCTGTTGCTGAAGAGGCCGCAGTGACTTTTGGCCACCCCCTTGGTGTCAGAACAGTCTTATTTTGGAACCCACTGCTCAACCCAGTTACGCAGGGGACTATAAAAGGTGCTTTCCCCTTTCCCCCTGCTACCCCCTACCCCAAACACAGAGAAAAACTCACCATCAGTGGCTGTATCTTTGAATATGAAGTAATAGGACCCGAATCATCCCATTTATCGTCCATTAAAATAGACCATTTTATGCCATTTTGAACAGATGACTGATCTAAGTGGCTTCTGGGGTCTCAGTCAATTTCCAGGTATTTTCTCTCATGCTGAGCATCGAGCCTCCCACGGTGTAAGAGCTTAGTAAATATTTATGTTGATGATTGATGAAAGCCAACTAGTCGATAAGCTAGAAGATGGTACGATCTAGCTTTAGTTCTTGCCAAACATTTTCAAATAAATCTGAATATGGCACTAATTCCATGAGAGAAGTGGCTAATGATTTTGGAATATTCATTCAATAGTATTTATTGAGCGCTTACTATGTGCAGAACACTGTACTAAGCACTTGAAATGTACAAATCGGTAACAGATAGAGACAGTCCCTGCCCTTCGATGGGCTTACAGTCTAATCAGGGGAGACAGGCAGACAAGAACAATGACAATAAATAGAATCAAGGGGAAGAACATCTCATTAAAACAATAGCAAATAAATACAATCAGGGTGATGTACATCTCATTAACAAAATAAATAGGCTAATGAAGATATATACAGTTGAGTGGACGAGTACAGTGCTGAGGGGATGGGACGGGAGAGGGGGAGGAGCAGAGGTAAAGGGGGGGGAAGAGGGTTTAGCTGTGGAGAGGCGAAGGGGGGGGCAGAGGGAGCAGAGGGAAAAGAGGAGCTCAGTCTGGGAAGGCCTCCTGGAGGAGGTGAGCTTTAAGTAGGGTTTTGAAGAGGGGAAGAGAATTAGTTTGGCAGAGGTGAGGAGGGAGGGCGTTCCGGGGCTGCGGGAGGACGTGGCCCAGGGGACGACGGCGGGATAGGCGAGAACGGGGGATGGTGAGGAGGTGGGTGGCAGAGGAGCGGAGCGTGCAGAGTGGGCAGTAGAAAGAGAGAAGGGAGGAGAGGTAGGAAGGGTCAAGGTGATGGAAAGCCTTGAAGCCTAGAGTGAGAAGTTTTTGTTTCATGCGGAGGTTGATAGGCAACCACTGGAGATTTTTAAGAAGGGGAGAGACATGCCCAGAGCGTTTCTGCAGGAAGATGAGCCGGGCAGCGGAGTGAAGAATAGACTGGAGCGGGGAGAGACAGGAGGAAGGGAGGTCAGAGAGAAGGCTGACACAATAATCCAGCCGGGATATTATGAGAGCCTGTAGCAGTAAGGTAGCCGTTTGGGTGGAGAGGAAAGAGTGGGATCTTGGTGATATTATGAAGGTGAGACTGGCAGGTTTTGGTGACGGATTGGATGTGTGGGGTGAACGAGAGAGCCAAGTCAAAGATGACACCGAGGTTGCGGGCCTGAGAGACAGGAAGGATGGTTGTACCATCCACGGTGATAGGGAAGTCAGGGAGAGGACCGGGCTTGGGAGGGAAGATGAGGAGCTCAGTTTTGGTCATGTTGAGTTTTAGGTGGCGGGCAGACATCCAGGTAGAGACGTCCCGGAGGCAGGAGGAGATAGGAGCCTGAAAGGAGGGGAAAAGGACAGGGGCAGAGATGTAGATCTGTGTGTCATCTGCATAGAGATGATAGTCGAAGCTGTGAGAGCGGATGAGTTCACCGAGGGAGTGAAGTGTATATGGAGAACAGAAGAGGGCCAAGAACTGACCCTTGAGGAACCCGAGCAGTTAGAGGATGGGAGGGAGAGGAGGAGCCTGCGAAGGAGACCGAGAATGACCGGCCAGAGAGATGAGGAGAACCGGGAGAGGACGGAGTCTGTGAATCCAAGGTGAGATAAGGTGTGGAGGAGAAGGGGATGATCGACAGTGTCAAAGGCAGCTGAGAGGTCAAGGAGGATTAGAATAGAGTAGGAGCCATTGGATTTGGCAAGAAGGTCATGGGTGACCTTAGAGAGAGCAGTCTCGGTATTCAGTGGGGGGGGGGGGCGTTGTTATTGTTTGAGTGATGTACAAATGACATCAGCCCATCGATATTTCATATTTTCATAATCTCTCTTATTTTTATAAGCATTCCATTGAAAACAACCCTATGTAGCTGTTCATCGGTTCAGCATGCAGGGTACCTTCAGCCGCTCACACGAACGGCTTAAAGCACAGTGAGAGAGATCGATCCCGAGGATGCCCTGACTTTTCTTAGAATTAGAACCGAGTAATACGAAATCATAGTGAGCCCAGGTAATCGGATATTTAAGCCGCCTTTTTCTTACTATTAGAAGTTACATTCTGCCATATTCGGTAAGAGTTAACTGGTGTTTCCCAGCATATCTAACAGCCATTTAAATGGAGGTTGATGAAAGCCAAAAATGCCAGGTGAGATCTCATTCAAATGACACCATCCATCTGCCCTGCTGCCCAGGTCATCTTTCTAAAACCCCGCTTGGCACGTGTCGTCATTCCTCCTCAAAACCAGTGGGGGCTGGTGGGACGAACACAGGACTGTGAGCCAGTAGGCACGGGTTCTAGTCCTGGCTCTGCCGTTTGCCTGCTGTGTGTCTCTGGGCAAGTCACCCCCCTCCTCTGGGCCTCAGTTTCCTCTTGTATATAATGTGGATGAAATACCTCTATTGGGTCCCTCTTGAACTGTGATCCCTGTGTGTGATACAGCGTCTGTGTCTCATCTGATTATCTTGTATCTACTCCAGGGCTTGGCACATGCTCAGAGCTTGACAAATACCGCAGTGATTATGTATTGTTATTTATCAACCCTCTTGTGGTTGCCCATCTCCTTGTGCATCCAAGCGAACCTCCCTGCCATTGGCTTCGAGGCTCTCCCCTAGCTCTCTCCAGTTGGCCTAATGTCCCTCCTCACCAAGTATGTTACCTGCTCGACCTCTTTGCCCACCCAAGCCCACCTCCAACCTGTGCTCTCATCTCGCTCCTGCTCTCCCCCCAACCCAGAGCTCCCTTCTCCTCTGGCCCCCCAGAAATCTGCCAGACCTTAGTCCTTCCCACCTTCAAAGCCCTCCTAAAACAGCCCTCTTCTAACAGTGCTTACCCAGCTAATGATCTATACCCCAAATGTAGCAATCCAAAGGCTGCCTCTAGGGTTCTGTGATTATTTTTAGTCATCCTCTGCCCTTGTGATCGAGGTATAATCCTTGGAAAATACACTTTATTTACTACTAATATTATTATTGAACACCCCATTTATTCCGATTCCTGTGCTTGTAAATATTTTCATGACTGTCTCCCAGCTCCTTGTAAGCAGAGATTGTCACTGGGAAAGGAGGAAGAGGAAGTAGTAGAGCTGTGAGAAAGGGAAGGAGAAACCTTGCAAAGCTCATGCCTAGTGGTTTCTATTTTACCTTGAAAGTAGTTGGTGAGATCATCAGGGCTTAGGGGAGAGAGGCAGTGGGAACACTGGAAGCTTCAAGAGGGAGTTGAAGGTTTGCAGTAGTTGGGACTGCAGGCATGGGAGTCAGTGAGCGAGGAAAAGAATAGTTGCCGAGAAAGGAGAGAGAGCTGAAAAAGAGCAGTCAGAATGTGTGCCGAGTGGCAGGTTAGCCTGGTGCCTGAATTTTCAGCAGCTGATGTTAGCTGTGAAAACCCAGAAATGGGGAATGTGTACTGTGGGGGTGAAACACTGGAGGCTTCAAGAGGGAGTTGAAGGTTTGCAGTAGTTGGGACTGCAGGCATGGGAGTCAATGAGCGAGGAAAAGAATAGTTGCCGAGAAAGGAGAGAGAGCTGAAAAAGAGCAGTCAGAATGTGTGCCAAGTGGCAGGTTAGCCTGGTGCCTGAATTTTCAGCAGCTGATGTTAGCTGTGAAAACCCAGAAATGGGGAATGTGTACTGTGGGGGTGATTTAATCAATTCATGGTATTTACTAAAGGCGTACTGTGTATGGCGTACTGTACTGAGGGCTTGGGAGAGTACAGTAGAACAGAGTCGGTAGACACCTTCCCTGCCCACAACGAGCTTACAGTCTAGACAGGGAGACAGATGTTTGTAGAAATAAAAAATGTGTAATATATAATTGGTAGACAGGTACATAAGTGCTGCGGGGCTGAGGGTAGTGAGACTATCAAATGCCCAAGGTCACAGATTCAAGTGACTTTCCAACCACAGACTTCTAACCTATCACCTTGCCCACAGCCCCTCATCCATGACCTCTACACTCCAGGCCACTCATCCTGTCCCAAGTGAAGTGCTCAATAATTACCTTTGGCGATGTTGATAATGATGATGGTCAGTTAGAGTCGGTGAGGTCAGAGATGGGGCGTCGTCTAGAGATGCTGTTGAACCTGTGTCTGGCCGAGGTGCAGCTTAAGTGGGGTCGTGTGAGTGGTCAGCAAAGTTGAACAGAGTGAGGAAGGGGGTCGCCAGGGGGTCCAGGGGCTTTTGGATTGATCTGCTAGTTCTGATCGTCTTAGCGTGTCAGCCCCTTGGAGGCTCCAGACCACGTCTCCGTCAATCAGGTACTAAGTGCTTAGTACACAGTAGGCTCTTAATGAGTAACTATTACTGCTGACCCTTTATGGCAACTAATAATAATAATGTTGGTATTTGTTAAGCGCTTACTATGTGCCAAGCACTGTTCTAAGCGCTGGGGTAGACATAGGGGAATCAGGTTGTCCCACGTGGGGCTCACAGTCTTAATCCCCATTTTACAGATGAGGGAACTGAGGCACAGAGAAGTTAAGTGACTTGCCCACAGTCACACAGCAGACAAGTGGCAGAGCTGGGATTCGAACTCATGAGCCCTGACTCCAAAGCCCATGTTCTTTCCACTGAGCCACACTGCTTCTCAACTCTAATCCTAGCTCTGACACTCATCTGCTGTGTGACCCTGGGCAAATCACTTGACTTTTCTGTACCTCAGTTACCTCATCTGTAAAATGTGGATTAAGACTGTGAACCCTGTGTGGGACAGAGACTTGTCCAACCTGATTATCTTGTATATAAGCCAGTGTTTACAGTGCCTGGAACATAGTAAGCACTTAGAAAATGTCTTTTAAAAAAGATTATTTTTTTAAATCCATCAATTATTAAGTACCGCAGGAAGACCACTATACTAAGCACTTGAGAAAGTCCGGTCCAATAGCATCTGTAGACATGATCCCTGCCCACATCATTGTGTGTTTTTAAAGAACCCTCAATAAATAGGTATTGTATTTTCCCATTAAAAGGCATCCATCACGATTAGTGAGCCTGGTATTTTGCTTCGAATATGGGCAAGGTACACATTTTCGGTGACCTTTCACTCTTCATCTGTGGAATCTGCTTCATCCGCTTTAATGCCATCTTGAAGAATGGCCCTTTGAGGACCAGGGACTGTGCCTGATTCTTAATATGTGTCCAACTTTTCCCCAGGCCTTTGCCCACAGTTGGAGCTTAATACATGCTCTTACTTACTATAGAGAAGCAGCGTGGCTCTGTGGAAAGAGCCCGGGCTTGGGAGTCAGAGGTCATGGGTTCAAATGCCGGATCAGCCACTTGTCAGCTGTGTGACCTTGGACAAGTCACTTAACATCTCTGGGCCTCAGTTACCCCATCCGTAAAATGGAGATTAATTCTGGGAGCCCCATGTGGGACAACCTGATCATCCTGTATCCTCCCCAGCGCTTAGAACAGTGCTTTGCACATAGTAAGCGCTTAACAAATGCCATTATTATTATTATTACTACTATAATAATGTTAGTATTTGTTAAGCACTTACTATGTGCAGAGCACTGTTCTAAATGCTGAGGTAGACACAAGGGAAACAGGTTGTCCCACATGGGGCTCACAGTCTTAATCCCCATTTTCCAGATGAGGTAACTGAGGCCCAGAGAAGTTAAGTGACTTGCCCACAGTCACACAGCTGACAAGTGGCAGAGCGGGGATTCGAACCCATGACCTCTGACTCCAAAGCCCGTGCTCTTTCCATTGAGCCACTCTGCTTCTCTTACTATCTACTATCACCTCCCTCCCTTCCTGGCTGCCCCCAGCACCGCCTGGCTCTGCCCAAAGAATGACTCGTTTGTCCCGGGAGGCCGGCTCCTTTGAGCAGCCCACGGTGGGGAACCGGGGAGAGCGAACTCCAGCCGAATCACCAAGGTAGCCCCACCCTACTCCTTTCCTGTCCCGTCTCGTGCTCCCTCTGGGGTTACTCATGAAGTACAGGTTATCCGTGCCGCAGGAGAGCGGGTGAGTAGGGGTATCGGGGAGATGGTAGGAGGCTGTGAACATCCTCAGGGGCTTTTAGATTGATCTGCTAGTTCTGATCGTCTTAGCGTGTCAGCCCCTTGGAGGCCCGGGACGACATCTCCATCAGTCACCTACTAAGAGCTTAGTACACAGTAGGCTCTTAATGAGTAACTATTACTGCTGACCCTTTATGGCAACTGACGCTCCTCCACACAGTGACTAGACTGAGAGAATCAGGCCTAGTAAGATCTGCCAGAATTGTTGCGTGGATAAAAAGCAGTTCGAATGTGGTCATTTTATTTTTAAGGTTAGAGTTTTGTTTGAAGATGAACGAGTGTTTTTTTCTTATTTTTTCCACAGATAGGGGAAACCTTCTAGTTGTTTTGCAGGATCTAAACGAATAGACCTTCTGCTGGATTAGATCTTACATGCATAAAACCGTACTTTAAAAAATGCTCAATTTTTCATTGTTCCTTCCTGAATTTATCAATATATTCAGCCTGTCTTCATCAAAACTGTTTATAGCACAGTTTCTTCGTTCTTGTTTCACATTGTATTTTCAAAGTGCGCTCCGGCAAGGTATAATGCCTATGTCAAGATCCGACGCGAGTCGCCATGCTCAATGTTTAACATAATAAAAATGAATGTGTGAAACCTGATTCCTAAAGGTGTTTCTGCTCTTCTTCAACTGGGCCCTGAGAGACAAAGGAGGCAGAAGAGAGAACGCCACCAGGTGTTACAAACGTTACACGTGACACGATACACACCTTTTTTGTATCCAATGTGACTGGCACTATGGATCCAATAGACAGGGAATATGTCCGTTAGATTGTTCTATTGTCCTCTCCCAAGCTCTTAGTACAGTGCTCTGCACACAGTAAGCACTAGATAAATGTGATTGACTGACTGATTGACTAAAAGGAAGACGATGAAAATCCTCCCTCTATTGACGTTCCCTCCGCTCCCGCCCAGGGTCCCGATGACACCTCAAACTTAATGGAATTCCTTAGCTTCCCACCCAAACCCTGTCTCCCCCGACTTTACCATCACTGTAGACAGCACCACCATCCTCTCTGTCACCACAAGCCAATAATCTCAGCATTATCCTCGACTCATCTCTCTTATTCGACCCACATATTCAATCGGTCACCAAATCCTGTTGGTTCAACCTTTACGACATCATTAAAATTCACCCTTTCCTCTCCATCCAAACAGATACCACTTTAAACTAAGCACTCATCCTATCCCACCTTGATTACTGCATCATCTTCTTTGCTGACCTCCCTGCCTCCTGTCTGTCCCCACTCAAGTCCATATTTCGCTCTGCTGCCTGGATCAATTTTCTACAAAAACGTTCAGTCCACGTTTCCCCACTCCTCAAGAACCTCCAGTGGTTGTCCATTCACCTCCACGTTAAACTGAAACTCCATACAATCTTCCTTAAAGCCCCACTCACCTTGCCCCTTCCTACCTTACCTCTCTGCTTTCCTACTACGACCCAGCCCGCACACTTCACTCCTCTAATGACAACCTCACTGTCCCTCCATCTCGTCTATCGCGCTGCCGACCTCTCACCCACGTCCTGCCTCTAAACTGGGACGTCCTCCCTCTTCATTTCTGACAGACGGTCACTCTTCCCACCTTGAAAACCTCAGTAACAGCATATCTCCTCCCAGAGCCCTTCTCTGGCTAAGCCCTCATTTCCTCTTCTCCCACTCCCTTCTGCGTCACCCTGATTTGCTCCCTTCATTCACTCTCCTCCACCTCAGCCCCACAGCACTAATGGACAGATCTGTAATTCGGATAGATCTGTAATTCATTACTTTATATTACTGTCTGTCTGTCTCTCCACTGTCCTCTTTGTGGGCATGGAATGTGTCAATCAACTCTGTTATAGTGTACTCTCCCAAGCGCTTCGTACAATGCTCTGCACACAGAAAAGCACTTAAAATATACGATTGATTGACAGCTATATGCATATATAGTACCCTACTAAGCAGAAGGATCCCCTCAATAGCTCACCTAAGTTTCCACAAGGTTTTTTTAGTTACCATATCTCTGGAGAAATCAGGCAAGATGTGTACAGAACCTGACACAATAACCTCTACTCCCAGCTTATTGCTTCCTCATCTCTTAGTCAATCCATCAATCATATTTATTTCAGTCTTATTGTGTGCAGAGCTCTGTACAGAGTGCTTGGGAGAATGCACTAAAATAATATAGCGGACACATTCCCTGTCCACAACGAGTTTACAATCTAGAGGGGGAGACAGACATTAATACAGATAAATGAATTACAGATATGTACATAGTGCTGTGGAGCTGGGAACGGGTAAGAACAAAGGGAGCAAGTCAGGGCAACGCAGAAGGGAGAAGGAGAAGAGGAAAGGAGGGCTCAGGGAAGGCCTCTTGGAGGAGATTTGCTTTCAGTAAGACTTTGAAAGGGAGGAGAGTAATTGTCAGATGTGAGGAGGGAGGGCATTCCAGGCCAGAGGCAGGATGTGGGCAAGAAGTCAGCAGTGAGATAGACAAGATCGTGGTACAGTGAGAAGGTTAGTATTAGAGGAGCAAAGTCTGCAGGCTGCAGTAGGAGAGCAGAGAGGTGAGGTAGGAGGAGTCAAGGTGATGAGTGCTTTAAAGCCAATGGTGAGGAGTTCACATCTGATGCGGAGAAGAAAGGCAACCACTGGAGGTTCTTGAGGAGAGGGGAAATGTGGACTGAACGTTTTTATAGAAAAATGATCAGGTCAGCAGAGTGAAGTATGGACTGGAGTGGGGAGCGACCGAGGCTGGGAGGTCAGCGAGGAGGCTGATGCAGTAATCCAGGAGGGGTAGGATAAGTCATTGGATTTATGTGGTAGCAGTTTGGATGGGCAGAGGGTAGCGAGGGTGAGAGCTACCTTATCTCGCTGCTCTCCTACTATAACCCCAGCCTGCAGACTCTGCTCCTCTAATACTAACCTTCTCACTGTACTACGATCTTCTCTATCTCACCGCCGACTTCTTGCCCACATCCTGCCTCTGGCCTGGAACACCCTCCCTCCTCATACCTGGCAATTACTCTCATCCCTTTCAAAGCTTTATTGAAAGCAAATCTCCTTCAGGGGAAGGCATGGATTGTAGCCATGTTGTGAAGGTCCAACCAACAAGATCTAGTGGTGGATCGAATATGAGGGTTGAGTGAGAGAAAGGAGTCAAGGATACAGCTAAAGTTACAAGCTTGTGAGACAGGAAGGATGGTGGTGCCATCTACAGTGATGGGACAGTCAGGAGGAGGAGGAGAGGATTTGGATGGGAAGATAGGGAGCTCTGTTTTGGACATGATTAGTTTTAGTGACAGGAAGACATCTAAATAGAGATGTAGTGAAGGCAAGAGGAAACGTGGGACTGCAGAGAGGGAGAGAGATCAGGGCTGGAGATGTAGATTTAAGTACCATCTGCAACGAGGTAGTAGTTGAAGCCATGGGAGTGAATGAGTACTCCAAAGGATTAGGGGTATAGGGAGAATAGAGGGGACCCAGAATTGAACCTTGAGGGAGCCCCACAGTTAGGGGGTGGGAGGCAGAGGAGGAGCCCATGAAAGAGATTGAGAATGAGCAGTCAGGCAGTTAGGAGAACCAGGAGAGGACAGTGTCAGTGAAACTGAGGATGGGTAACATTTCCAGGAAAAAGGGGTGGTCGACAGTGTTAAGGACAGCTGAGTGGTTGAGGAGGATTCGGTTTGAATAGAGGCTGCTGGATTTGGCAAGAAGGAGATCATTAGTGACCTTTGAGAGGACAGTTTCTGTGGAGTGAAGGGGACGGAAGCCAGGCTGGAGGGGGTCAAGGAGAAATTTGGAGGAGAGGAACTTGAGAAAGTGGATGTAGACAATTCGCTCAAGGAGTTTGGTGAGGAATGATAATAATAATGATAATGTAATAATGTTGGTATTTGTTATGCGCTTACTATGTGCTAAGCACTGTTCTAACCGCTGGGGTAGATACAAGGTAATCAGGTTGTCCCTCGTTGGGCTCACAGTCTTCATCCCCATTTTACAGATGAGGTAACTGAGGCACAGAGAAGTTAAGTGACTTGCCCAAGGTCACACAGCTGACAAGTGGTAGTGCTGGGATTAGAACCCTCGACCTCTGACTCCTAAGCCCGGGCTCTTTCCACTAAGCCATACTGCTTCTCCCAGGAATGGTAGGAGAGTGATAGGGTGATAACTGGAGGGAGCCGTGCGGTCCAGGGAGGGTTTTTTAATAAGGTGCAAAGAAATGGGGTGAGATGTGCAGGTGGAGGGGGTTGATTTTGAGAGAAGGCAGATCTCTTCTAGAGATACTACTGGGAAATATGGGAGAGTTGAGGAAAGGGGAAGGATTGGGGAGAGGCAAGGGAGATTTTAGAGTGATCATACCCAATAGTGTTAATTTTCTCAAAAAAGTGGGTGGCTATGTTATCAGCAGAAAGAGATGGAAGATTTGGAGGGAAGGGGGTTTGAGGAGAGAGTTAAATATTCATTCAATAGTATTTATTGAGCGCTTAGTATGTGCACAGCACTGTACTAAGCACTTGGAATGTACCATTCGGCAACAGATAGAGACAATCCCTGCCCAAAGACGGGCTCACAGTCTAAATATCTGGAACAAGGGGCGAAAGGGATGGGCACGGGTGTCATAAAGGTTGGAGAAATCATTTTGCTGGGCAGAGGAGCAGGCAGAGTTAAAGCTGAAGTGGATGAAGTTGGCCTGACACCTAAATTTCTGCCTGCAGCGCTCTTCATGTCGAAGAGTGAAGGAGGCAGATTGTGGAGGTGATCCAGGCCTGCAGACTCTGCTCTGGACTTCTGTGGAACTTTCACCATCACCCGGTTTGTTGTTCCAAATAATCATGTTCAAATTGGGTGTTGAAGTATTTATAACAACTTGGTTTCGAATGAATTTCTTCATCTTTTAAGAACTAATATTCACTGTTACCAGTGGTCCAGGGGTCACTGAGCACAGGATGTGCCCACCGCAGAATAATTGCAGCCAGATATCCACACTGAACCCGCGACAGTCTGAGGAGGACCATCTGGTCATCTCTGGAACTGTCCAAGGGAAGATTCAAGTATTCTAGCATCAAAACGAAAATCTCTCAGAGAAAGGATTCCTGCATACCATCAACAAAAGGTGGAGGAATCATCAGATGAGGAATTTCACTGGGTAAAGTTTACCACGTGTTCCCGCATGCGATCATCAAAAGAAAGGAGGAATTTGCTTAAAATGGCATCTCGATTGAGTGTGCACAATCCAGAACGAGCAAAGTACTGTAATCAGAGCAAAGTGGCAGTCCTGCAGTGTGATCTGGGACTTGCTTTCCAGGCAAAGCTGCTGCTGGTCACGGGGCAGGTTGGGAGAGTATGGTATAACAGAGTTAGTAGACACATTCCTTGCCCACAGCGAGCTCACAGTCAGGAGCGGGATAGAGGCATGAGTCTAAATGAATAAAATGCAGGTATGTATATAAGTGCCGTGGGGAGTGTCTCCCAACGAGAGTAGAGATTACAGAGGCCCCACTTTGGTCAAAAGCAGCTGGCCGGCACGTAGTTAGATAAGGCACACCCAAGAGAACAGTGGAGAGCCACAGAAAATCAGGTGACTGACATCCTAGTCCAGCAAGGCCCGGTTTAGGACTTTCACTGTCCCTCTAACCATCTGAGCCAGAACAGTTTCAGATTTTCCCTATCTGGAGAGAGAGGTCCAGTCACTACCTCCTTTTTTTTTTTTAAACGGTATCCGTTAAGAGCTTACTATGTCCCAGGCACTGTACTAAGCACTGGGGTAGATGCAAGCTATTCAGGTTGATCACAGTCCGTGGCCCACATGGGGCTCACAGTCTTAATCCCCTTTTTACAGATGAGGTAAGTGAAGCACAGAGAGTGAAGTGACTTTCCCAAGGTCACACAGCAGACATGCGGTGGAGCCAGGATTAGAACCCATGACTTCTGAAGCCCAAGCCCGGGCTCTTTCCACTAAGCCACGCTGCTTCTCTGAAAAATACCACTACCACTCGGTGCCCATAGGCAGCTTATTCTTAACCACTACCCCTGTGGATCTTTTCCCTCTGGGCACTTGATACTGAACCACCCCCTCATCCCCAAAGGATTTATGCACACATCATTTAATAATAATCACTTAATAATAATAATAATGATGCTACTGATGCCTATTTTGTTTTGATGTCTGTGTCCCCCCTTCTAGACTGTGAGCCCATTATGGGCATGGATTGTCCCTATTTGTTGCTGAACTGTACTACCCAAGCTCTTAGTATAGGGCTCTGCCCAAAGTAAGCGCTCAATAAATATGATTGAATGAATGAACACAGTCCTTGCCCCATCCAGGGTTCGAGCCTAAGTATGAGTGAGAACAGATATTAAACAGGAGAACAGGATTCTAATAAGTTCTGGCAGAAATTGCCTTTGAATTTTTAGGGATGGAAGAATGATGAGAAGTGGGCAAAGCATTTATTCAAAGGTCTTTTTCATGATTAGAAAAGTGAGTCACTAGTCTTTACACGCTAAAAGTTGTGAGCAAGAACTATAGGATCTTTTCAGATTGAAAATATTGGACTCCATTGGGTTTTAAAGACTGAATTTGCTAATGGACACGAAAGATAATTTCTCTCAAAAGTGACTTTGAATAGTGAATAAAATCATCATTCTACTAACTAGAGTAAAAACACAGTTCTAAAATAGCATCTAGATTCAGAAAAAATGTATTCTGTGGCTACAACCTGATCTAGGGAATTCTGTGGAGCTTCCATCAGAGCAGAAAGGGGTTCAGTTGCTCACCCTCATCCTTAGATTGAAAGCCCAGCTCTGGATGTCTGATCTAATCTTATATCCACTCATGCTTAGCAAGTGCTTAATAAAAGTTAGAATTACTATTATATACTCACTGTTTTTCTGGTGCTCCATTCTGGACCTTTCTGGCTTACCCCCACTCCTGCTAGGGAGGTACATTTGAGAGTCATTTGCATAGAAGTGGAAGCTGAAGCCCTGTGAAAGAGCCAACAGAGTAAGGGACCCAAGGACAGAACCTTGTGGGACACCCACACTTAGGGGATGAGAGGTGGGAGAAGAGCTAGTGAAGAAGACTGAGAAGCGTCTAGTATTAAATGTTTTGAATGCCCTGCCTCTGTCCCACCTTTTCCTTCAGTACATCGGTTCACCCTAAGTTCATGTTCTTCCCCAGTCATTCCCTGGAAGAACTGCAGAGAAACAGCATGGCCCAGTGGAAAAAACATGGGCCTGGGAGTCAGAGAACCTTCAATCAATAAATCGACGAATGGTATTTATTGAACGCTTCCTGTGTGCAGAGCGCTGAACTGAGGGCTTGGGAGAGTACAATACAATAGAGGTGGTAGAAAATGATCTCTGGGCCTCAGGTATCTTACAAGTATCGAGTACTTACAAGCCCTCAATTATCTTATAGTAGGGAAAACAGACATTTAAAAAAATTATGGATAGGGAAACAACAGAGTATAAGAGTATAAGGATATGTACATAAATGCTTAGGGGGTATGGAGCCAAGTGCATAGGCAGCACAGATGAGAGGGAGAAAAGGGTGGGAGGTGAGAGATTCGTTGGGGAAGGCTTCTCAGAGGGGCTATGACAGGACGGTGGCGTGACGTGATGTGAACAAGGAAGGAGTTCCAGGCAGGAGGAAGGGCATGAGGGAGGGGTCGACAATGGGAGAAATGAGTTTGAGGCAAGTAAGTAGGTTGGTGTTAGAGGAGTGAAGTGTGTCGGCTGGGTTGAAGTGGGAGATGAGTGAGGATAGATAGAAGGGACAGAGCTGACTGAGCGCTTTAAAGCCGCTGGGCAGGAGTTTCTGTTTGATAAGGAGATGGATAGGCAACCGTTGGAGATCTCTGAGGAGTAGGAAGAGGTACGCAGAGTGATTTTTTAGAAAAATGATACAGGCAGCAGAGTGAAGTGTGAACTGGAGAAGGGAGAAACTGAAGGCAGGGAGGTCAGTGAGGAGACTGATGCGGTAGGTGAGGCAAGATATGGCAAATGGTTGGACCAGAACGGTAGCAATTTGGATGGAGAGGAAGGGGTGGATTCTAGAGATGTCGTGAAGGTAGAATTGACAGGATTTGATGAGTGAATAAGCAGGTTGATCTGGGCTCTAATTCCAGATCCATCACGTGCCTGCTGTGTGACCTTGGGCAAGTCACTTAGCTTCTCTGTGCCTCAGTTTCTTCATCTGTAAAATGGGGGCAAAGTACCTGTTCTCCCTTCCTCTTAGGATGTGAACCCAATCAGTCAATCAATCAATCAATCAATCAATGTTAGTGGTATGTATTGAGAGCTTGCTTGCACTTGGGAAACTACAGTACAGAGTCGGCAGCCACAATCCCTGCCCACAAGGAGCTTACAGTCTCGTAGAGTGATCTGCACATAGTAAGCACTTGATAAATACTGAGAGAGGGTAGCTAGAGAAGTAGGATGGTCTAGACAGTGGACAGAACCCGGGTGCAGGAGTCAGAAGGACCTGGGTTCTACTCCTGGCTCCATCTCTTGTCTGCTGTGTGACCTTGTGCAAATCGCTCAACTTCTCTATGCCTCAGTTTCCTCATCTGCAAAATAGGCATTGAATACCTATTCTGTAAAATGATTAAAATTGTGAGCCCCACATGGGACATGATTATCTCGTATCTATCCCAGTGCTTAGTACAGTGCCTGACACATATTATGGAACGTGTCTGTTGTTATATTGTAATAATAATAATCGTGATGGTATTTATTAAGCATTTACCATGTGCCAAGCACTGGGAGGATACAGGGTGATCAGATTGTCCCACGTGGGGCTCACAGTTTAAATCCCCATTTTACAGATGAGGTGACTGAGGCACAGAGAAGTTAAGTAGCTTGCCCAAAGTCACACAGCTGTCAAGCGGCGGAGCGGAATTAGAACCCATGACCTCTGACTTCCAAGCCCGGGCTCTTTCCACTGAGCCACTGAGCCTGTCGTCGGGCAGGGATTGTCTCTATCTGTTGCCGAATTTTTCATTCCAAGCGCTTAGTACAGCGCTCTGCACACGGTAAGCGCTCAATACGTACGATTGAATGAACGATTGAATGAATGAATGAATGCAGCGCTTAACAAATACCTTACGAAAAGAAAAAAGAGGGTGGCAGGTATTGCGTCTGACCCGACGATCCTGTGCATGGTGTTCATCACACAGTCAGTGCTTAAGCACCGTCATGATGATCCTCACCGTTCCGGCCTAACCCGCCGTCGACCCCTGGGCCAAGTCCTCCCGCTGTCCTGGAATGCCCTCCCTCCTCACCTCCGCCAAACTAATTCTCTTCCCCTCTTCAAAGCCCTACTGAGAGCTCACCTCCTCCGAGAGGCTTTCCCAGACTGAGTGTTAAAAACAGCATTCTGAGCATAGCAGCTCTTGATCTAAATGACTCTGTTTTTGTCTCAGGAAGTCCCCCATTTCAGGTGGGATGTATATCACATCTGCAAATTCCAAATTCCGGGGGACAGGAGATTGCTTCTTACCCAAAACAGATAAGGCCTGCTAGAAGTCTCTTCTGTCATTGAAGAAAACACATTGTCCGAGTTCTTTTGTGATTGGCTACTTCTCCTATATGTTGCAAATAAAGGCACAGCCAAACAGGAGAGGGGGGCCGTTGTGTCACTTGTACCTCTCCGGAGGTCAACTGGCACTCGGTCACCTTCCTCCCTTTTCTGATCTATCCAACACTGTCTCTGAGTGTTGCTTTTCCTTGCTTGCGTCACCACCTTGGGTTCGAATCCTCACTGCCTTTTAGTTCCATTCCCTTTTCGAGTACACTGAGCACCCCCCTTTTTCCTCTGCTCCCCCTCCACCTTCTGCTCCTCCCCTTTCCCCTCAGCTAAGCCCTCTATCCCCCCTTTGCCTCTGCTCCTCCCGCTCTCCCTTCCCCTCCCCTCAGCACTGTGCTCATTTGTCTATATTTTTATTACCCTATTTATTTTAATGAGTTGTCCATCCCCTTGATTCTATTAATCGCGATTGTGTTGTCTTGCTTTTGTCCGTCTGTCTCCCCCGATTAGACTGTGAGCCTGTCACTGGGCAGGGATTGTCTCTATCTGTTGCCGAATTGTATGTTCCAAACGCTTAGTACAGTGCTCTGCACATAGCGCTCAATAAATACTACTGAATGAATGAATGAATGATGATGATCAAAGAAGCAGCGTGGCTCAGTGGAAAGAGCCCGGGCTTGGGAGTCGGAGGTCATGGGTTCTAATCCCGACTCCGCCGCTTGCCAGCTGTGTGACTTGGGGCAAGTCACTTCTCTGGGCCTCAGTGACCTCATCTGGAAAATGGGGTTTAAAACTGTGAGCTCCACGTGGGACAACCTGATGACCTTGTATCTCCCCCAGCGCTTAGGACGGTGCTTTGCACATAGTAAGTGCTTAACAAATGCCATCATCATGATGATCATGATGATGACCCCCGTTAGTCGTTTCGACCCTTTCCCCGTCCCAGCCCCACTGCCCTTTGGACTCCATTTCCCGGGAAGCACACGGGCCCGGTGGCTCTCCCATTGGCTGGCGCATCACGGAAGTGGATGAGGCTGCAGTCCTGGGGGTTGCGCCAGAGTCTGAGGCTCCACTCCCCGAGCTCACTTTTGGGGGTCCCGGGCCACCATCTCCTGGTTGCCTTAGGCGAGTGAGCGGCGGGCAGAGTCGAAAATAGGATGGGCCGCCTGGTCCACCAGCCAGACCGGGGCGGGGGGGGGGGGGGGGAAGGGAGGAAAGGAGACGGGGTGGGCGGGGCTTCTTCGGAGCCGAAGCCACTCCCCCTTAGCCACGACCACGCCCCGCAACGTAACCACGCCCCTAATGCCACGCCTCCTAAGAAACCCGCCTCCTCATAGGCGCATCCCTTTCTCTTAGCCCTGCCCCCCTTCCTGGCCTCGCCCCCAGCTGCCGCTAAAGGCAGGAAAAGCGTCCCCCTCCACCGCCGCCTCTCCTCTACTCCGCATGCGCTGGGGGCCGAGAGGCCAATCCGGTTGGCGAGTCGGAAGCCTTTCGGCGGTCCCCGGGCTGCCGGCCGGAGCCAGCGGAGGTCGGGAGACCGCGTGGGAGGGCTCCGGCCGTGCTTCTTCCTCTCTCCCCCTCCCCCTCCTACCCCGCCATGGCAGCCTTGCGCTACGCGGGGCTGGACGACACGGACAGCGAGGACGAGCTGCCGCCGGGCTGGGAGGAGAGGACCACCAAGGACGGCTGGGTTTACTACGCCAAGTAAGGGGCATGGCGCCGCGCCGGGCTGGCTGCCCCCGAGCCTAGGGACAACCCCCCCCCCCCCCCCCCCCCGCCGGGGTAGCCAGCTTTCCGTAAATCCCCGCCCCCCGAATCCACAGATGCCCGTTTCTCTTTGCATCTATCACAGGTCCACGCACTCCTCACCCCTGAGGTCTCCGAAGGCTGCGGGGAACCCAGGTATCCCGGCCAGCCTCCTCTTCCACCTCCCCCCTGCGTCCCAAAGTTAATCGGGAGGAGACTCTCTCTTCCTACAGTCCCAACGGGAGCCTCCCCCCCCCCCCCCCCAAATACCCAACACAAAACCAAACAAACCACAGTAATGGACAGGGTCCAACTTCATCGACCTTAAAACCCAACCAGGAGGTCCCAAGGGACCTTGGCCACCCTTTAAGGATTGCTTCCACAAATTCTCCGATCCCTAATAATAATAATTGTATTTGTGAAGCGTTTACTATGTCAGGCACTGTACTAAGCGCTGGGGTGGGTGCAAGTAGACAGCAACGTAGACAAGTAAGTAAGTGGAGGTGAGACAATGCAAGTAACTATTGTCAGGGATTGACCTGACAATAGTGAAAAGGCATAGGTTTCTCCTCAAGCCTTACGTTGAATGAGCCAGAGGTAGGCATGCCAGAAAGCCGTCGTCCCCTCTAGGGTTTCCTTTTGGCCTCTTCAACGAACTTGAGAGCATCAGTATCAGCTTCTTTGAAATAAAGAAGTTTACCTGGCGAAAGGATGGAAAAAACAATAGGAGATATTTTCCCAAGTGATCCAGAATACTTTAGATGCCACTCCTGTTCCAGTGGAAATGTAGATGGCGTGTTACGTATTTATTACTAGCCCCAAATCCGGTGCTTCACAAGGGTGCGACCAGCTCAGAGACAGTGACCCAGATGTGCTCACACACAGTGTGTGATGTGCCTTTCCAAATACAGTCACAATGATGCAGACACATGGAGACAGTGTGTCAACAGTGTCAAATGGTGATGCACAGACTGACACATGCTGGGTAGCGAAACAGCCACATAGGCGTACACACACAGCACCACAGACACATGCAGCGATACTCAGAGGCAGTGAAACGGTGACACGGAAACACACCGAGACTGCAATACACAGTGACGCGTCTTCATTCAGTAGTGTTTACTAAACACGGTGTGCAGGGCGCTCTACTATTCACTTGGAAGAGTTCAATAAAAGTTAAAAGACACAATCCCTAGCCTTGAGGAGTTGACAACCTAACGGGGATATAGAAACACGCAGACAAAGCCACATGGCAAGTTATGGGCTCCTTGAGGGCCGAGAGTGTAAGTCTTGCTAATGGCATACACTGCCAAACACCTGGTACAGAACTTTGCATTCAGTGGGTGCTCAGTAAGTGTCACTGGTTTAAAAAGTTTGCAAAGTAGCACAGAAGCAAAACATTCCTGCTCATAAAGAGCTTGCAGTCATTAGGATGTAAGCACCTTATGGTCAGGGAAAGTATCTTGTGTTTGTGCTGCTGTACCAGCTCATTAACTAACCATTACTATCGTTACAGAGACAATCTTAAGCACTGACAAAGATGGGCCTAGTAGCGCAGAGACAGCAGCAGAGAGCGTTGGCCAGTGACCCAGGTTCAGAGCGACGGACAGTGGTAGTGACACGTCGTAACCACTGATGACATAGGCCTGCGTGGCAACAGCCAGTGATGTGGGCACTCACAGTGATGGACCCAGATAGCCATGACACGCAGTCAGTCAATTGTATTTATCGATCACTTACTGTGTGCGGAGCACTGTACGACGCGCTTGGGAGAGAGTACAGTGTAAGGGTAGTGCCCCAGACGTTCAGAGCGACATATAATGACAAATCCCAGATAGCGGCCCAAGAGACACACAGTGCCACAAGGAACACATGGGCTCACAAATGCGCACAGAGGCGCAGGGTGTCTGGGAAAGGGGTAAAGGTGTGGTGGACGGGCGAGGCAGGAGCTGGGTGAGGGGAGAGAGATTTACAGGGAGGAGGGTCCACCCTCTGAGAGTAGGATGGAAAGGAGTAGAGAGATTGGAGGAAACTGAGTGGAGGAAGGAAAGGACTTCAGAGTGGAGGATGTACGGGGGAAAGGGGAGAGACGGTATCTTTGAGGGAGGAGTCACAGGGATTGGAGAGTTCTGGAGTGATGGGGAGTCCCAGAGGGATTGGGGAGCAGTGAGAAGGAGCAGTGACAGAGGGTGTAGGATGTCTTTGAGAGGGAGTTGTGGGGGAGGCAAGTTGAATTCTCAAGTTGGGAGAAGGGCTGAAGGAGAAGATAGGTGGGGGGTCTCAGAGGGTTGGCGGGGGATGTAGGGAAAGGTGATGGCTGTCCATTACTTGAGTTTCACTTCTCTGCACCTCAGCTACCTCGTCTGCGAAATGGAGATTAAGACTATGAGCCCCTCGTGGGACAGCTTGATTACCATGTATCTACCCCAGTGCTTAGAACAGTGCTCGTTCTAAGCACATAGTAAGCACTTAACAAATACCATAATAATAATTATTACTATTTGTATTGAGCTGCTCTGTTCCTTCTACATCCAATTCAAATGTGGCTGAGGGGGTTAAGGGGGTTGTGGTTCCCACCAGCTCCTGGCTGCCTGACCCGTTCAGGGGGAGGAGATTGAGGAAGGGCTATGAGGTTGCAGAAGAAGCTTATGCCCCTGTGGAAATAAGGGTGGTTTGTTGCCATAGGGTTTGACCTTCTCCCTTAGGCCCCATTTTATCTGCAGCTCCATTCCTTTGAATCAGGGCTATGGCAGGTGAGAGGGAGAGGAGCAATTTAGGCCATGCACAAGGCTCCGGTCCTCCTACTCACCTACTGTCTGGGAGGTCAGTGATCCATTCAGGATTTTATGATTTCTTTGACATAATGATAATTGTGGTATTTGTTAAGTACTTATTGCGTGCCAGACATCGTACTAAGCGCTGGGGTATTCATTCAATAGTATTTATTGAGCGCTTACTATGTGCAGAGCACTGTACTAAGCGCTTGGGATGAACAAGTCGGCAACAGATAGAGACAGTAGATACAAGCTAATTGGGTTGGACACAGTCCCTGTCCCACGTGGGGCTCACAGTCTCCATCCCCATTTTACAGATGAGGTAATTGAGGCCCAGAGGAGTGAAATGACTTGCCCGAGGTCACACAGCAGACAAGTGGCAGAGTCAGGATTAGAACCTGTGACCTTCTGACTTCCAGGCCTGTGCTCTAGCCACGACGCCATGCTGTGACATGTATAATACACATGCTATTTCAGGTTATTTGTAAATGCCTTTGGATGTGGGTGAAACATCAAAACAAGGTTTTCTTGAGGAACCACAGACAGGTCCGTGAGGCCACGCTGCTTCTCATCTCTTTTTTCCTCTCCAGCTTTACTCCTTGGCCATTCCTAAATTTTCCCCTCATCTGCTGGAGGTATTTAGAGCCATTTTCACGTGGGTCAATGTCCTTGTCCCCATTCTACCCTCTGGCTGATTGCGAATCCCATTGCTGTGTTCCTCTGGGGAAGTATTGGGGAAAGGTGATCCAAGCCCACCTGGTCAGGACAACAGTAAATTGCTACTTCAACAGAGACTGGGATTGATTAGACTAGAGTAAACCCAGTGCTCTACATAGCACTCAGTAACTATTAAATCAATGTCTGTTTCTCCCTGTAGACTGTAAACTCGTTGTGGGTAGGGGGTGTTTCTACCAACTCTGTTATATTTTAGATTCTCTGCACACAGAGTGCAGTAAATGCGATTCAGTCAATGGTATTCATTGAGCACTTACTATATTGCAGAGCACTGTACCTTGTAGAGTACAATAGAATCAGCAGACCCATTCCCTGCCCATCACATGCTTACAGCCTAGAGGTGAGACAGATGTTAATGTGAATAACTAATTTATAATATATCATTTAAAGGTATGTACTTCAGTGCTGTGGGGTTGGGGTGAATCTGATTTGATTGATTTGAGAGGGGAGTTAAACATCTGGAACAACTGGAGAGGGCAGTGGGCACGGGAGTCAATAAGGATGGAGAAATAATGTTGCTGGGCAGAGTAGAACATTCTCTTGAGAAGTAAAAAGCATAGACCTCACCCTTGTCCAGGCAGCCTGGGTTTGAACTGTTATCATTAACTTTGCCCGGGTTCCTATTCCTGAGCTCTGGGGAAGATTGTGGTTTACTCAGGCCTAAAATGTGAGTCAGTCGATCGTATTTACTGAGCACTTACTTGGTGCCGAGCACTGTATTAAGTGCTTGGGAGAGTTCAGTATAGCAGAGTTGGTAGATAGGTTCCCTGTCCACAGTGAGCTTACAGTGTAAAGGGGGTGACAGACATTAGTATAAATAGGTAAATTATGGATTTGTATGTAAGTGTTGTGGGGCTGAGGGAGGAGTGAATAAAGGGTGCAAATAATTCATTCATTCATTCAATAATATTTATTGAGTGCTTACTATGTGCAGAGCACTGTACTAAGCGCTTGGAATGTACAAGTCGGCAACAGATAGAGACAGTCCCTGCCCTTTGACGGGCTTACAGTCTAATCGGGGAAGACAGACAGGCAAAAAATAATAATGTTGGTATTTGTTAAGTGCTTACTATGTGCCAAGCACTGTTCTAAGCGCTGGAGTAGATACAAGGTCATCAGATTGTCCCACGTGCAGTTCACAGTCTTCATCCCCATTTTCCAGATGAGGTAACTGAGGCCCAGAGAAGTGAAATGACGCTCGAAGTCACACAGCTGACAAGCGGCGAAGCCGTGATTAGAACCCACGACCTTTGACTCCCAAGCCCAGGCTCTTCCCACTGAGCCCACGCTGCAAGTCCAAGTGCGATGCAGAAGGGAGCGGGAGAAGAGGAAATGAGAGCATAGTTGGGAAAGGTCTCTTGGAGGAGATGGGCTTTTAATAAGGTTTTCAAGGTGGGGAGAGTGATTGTCTGTGGGGTTGAAGAGGGAGGGCATTCCAGGCCAGAGGCAGAACACGGGTGAGGGGTTGGCAGTGAGATAGATGAGACTGAGGTACCTTGAGTAGGTTGGTGTTCAGAGGAGCAAAGTGTTGTAGTAGGAAATTGGGGAGATGAGGGGGTGGCGTGGGCAAGGTGATTGACTGCTTTGAAGCCTGAGGTAAGGAGTTTCTGTTTGATGCTGAGGTGGACGGGCAACCACTGGAGGTTGTTGAGGAGTGGGGAAACGTGGACCGGACCATTTTAGAAAAAGGATCCGGGCGGCAGAGTGAAGCGTGGACTGGAGTGGGGAGAGACAGGAGACAGGGAGGTCAGGGAAGAGGCTGATGCAGTAATCCAGGTGGGTTAGGATATGTGCTTAGATTAACGTGGTAGCAGTTTGGATGCAGAGGAGTGGGATACGTGGGTTGCATGAGAGAGAGGAGTCGAGGATAATGCCAAGGTTTATGGGCTTGTGAGATATGGCGCTGTCTACAGTGATGGGGAAAATCACAGGGAGGGCAGGGTTTGCTTGGGACTATGAGGAGTTCTGTTTTGGACATGTTAAGTTGGCAGGACATCCATATAAAGATGTCCCGAAGGCAGGAGGGAATGCGAGACTGTGAGAGATCAGGGCTGGAGATGTGGATTTGGGAATCACCTGTGTAGAAATGGTAGTTGGAGCCATGGGATTCATTCATTCAGTCATATTTATTGAGTGCTTACTGTGTGCCGAGCACTGTACTGAGTCAAATGAGTTCTCCAAGGGAGTGGGTGTAGATGGAGAATAGAAGGGGACCCAGAACTGAGCCTTGAGAGACTCCCACAGTTAAGGTGTGGGAGGCAGAGGAGCCTGCAAAAGAGACTGAGAATGAGCATTCAGCGAGATAGGAGGAGAATCAGGAGAGGATAGATGATGATGGCATTTGTTAAGCGCTTACTATGTGCCAGGCACTGTTCTAAGCGCTGGGGGACATACTAGCTTTTGGTTGTCCCAGGTGGGACTCACAGTCTTAATGCCTATTTTGCAGATGAGATGACTGAGGCACAGAGAGGTTAAGTGACTTGCCAAAAGTCACACAGCTGAGAAGTGGCGGCGCTAGAATTAGAAGCCACGACCTCTGACTCTCAAGCTCGGGCTCTTTCCACTAATCCACGCTGCTTCTCTAGAGACTCTGATAGAGTCAGGAGAGTGTCACAGCCAGTGTCAGTTATTGGTTGTTAGGCTCTCATTCCCACTCTTTCTTACATGATCAAGCGAGGGAACCATGCTGACGCTTTGGAGGCCCGTCATTAGAAACCATTTGCTTATAGAATTATTTTTATTTATTTTCCTATCAGCCCCGCCTCTCACCAGTTCCCGCTTACCTATGTGCTCCACTTTTTGGCATAATTTTTGTAACATTAAAACCGGGTTCAGGCTATCATGCAGCTTCTGTGAGAATTAAGTCTAGCAGTAAGGGAAGCAGGAGAAGGACAGGAGGGATGAAGGAAGAGAAAGGTAAGAGGATACTTGAGATTGTGTTTCTTCTAGTGCATTTTCCCAGGTGCTGCATACAATAGGCACTCAGTGCATTAGACCCCACTCCCTTCTCTTCCTACCCTGGAGCATACCCTTGTCAGTGAAGAAATCTCCATCCTTCTCATCTCCCTCTCCCTGCCCCATGTACCACTACCTTTGCTTGTACTTATGTGGCACAAAAAATAATCTTATATTTCCTCCAAAGTCGCTACACAGCAGTTATGCGAGTAAATATGGTATTTTTAATTCAGATTCTTATCTGTTAAATTGTCATCTGGGTTTAAAACACTCCCCCTAATGGTCTCTGATTAAAATCTAAGGCAACTTTTGGAAAGTAGATTCATTATGGAGAATAGAGTTAATAAGCCATGAAGGAATAATACTGCCTTTGCCAATGTTTATAAGATTTTTGTTTCTAACATTCTGTGCTTTTATTTTTCCCTTTCTAACAGCCACACCGAAGAGAAGACCCAGTGGGAGCATCCAAAAACTGGAAAAAGAAAGCGAGTAGCAGGAGGTCTGTGTTATGTTTGAGTTCATTAGGCTACTTATGAAATAACTAACTAGTCCAACATTGAAATGAATGGATTAGTAAGTAAAGAATAGTGCAGTAGTCCGACATTTTGTGGGAATCACTCTGGAAACACAGATGGATGACATTTACTACTGCTGGCTGAGAGGAATTAGGAAATGACTGGTGTGTGATGGTTCAGCTGGTCCTCAGAGATTTTCCTGTGAAAATTCTCCTTTCCAGCAGAACTTTATTCATTCATTCATTCAATAGTATTTATTGAGCGCTTACTATGTGCAGAGCACTGTACTAAGCGCTTGGAATGAACAAGTCAGCAACAGATAGGGACAGTCCCTGCCCTTTGATGGGCTTACAGTCTAATCGGGAGAGACAGACAAGAACAATGGCAATAAATAGAGTCAAGGGGAAGAACATCTCATTAAAACAATAGCAAATAAATAGAATCAGGGTGATGTACATCTCATTAAACAAAATAAATAGGGTGATGAAGATATATACAGTTGAGCGGACAAGAACAGTGCTGAGGGGATGGGACGGGAGAGGGGGAGAAGCAGAGGGAGAGGGGGGAGAAGAGGGTTTAGCTGCGGAGAGGTGAAGGGGTGGTAGAGGGAGCAGGGGGAAAAGGGGGGAACTCAGTTTGGGAAGGCCTCTTGGAGGAGGTGAGCTTTAAGAAGGGATTGAAGAGGGGAAGAGAATTAGTTTGGTGGAGGTGAGGAGGGAGGGCATTCCAGGACCGCGGGAGGACGTGGCCCAGGGGTCGACGGTGGGATAGGCGAGACCGAGGGACGGTGAGGAGGTGGGCGGCAGAGGAGCGGAGCGTGCGGGGTGGACAGTAGAAAGAAGGGAGGAGAGGTAGGAAGGGGCAAGGTGATGGAGAGCCTTGAAGCCTAGAGTGAAAAGTTTTTGTTTTGTGTGGAGGTTGATAGGCAAACACTGGAGGTATTTAAGAAGGGGAGTGACATACCCAGAGCATTTCTGCAGGAAGATGAGCTGGGCAGTGGAGTGAAGAATAGACTGGAGCGGGGAGAGAGAGGAGGAAGGGAGATCAGAGAGAAGGCTGACACAGTAATCTAGCCGGGATATTACGAGAGCCTGTAGCAGTAAGGTAGCCGTTTGGGTGGAGAGGATGGAGAGCGTGGAGAGGTTTGGGTGGTTCTTGGCGATATTATAAAGGTGAGACCCGCAGGTCTTGGTAATGGATCGGATGTGTGGGGTGAACGAGACGAATCAAAGATGACACTGAGGTTGCAGGCCTGAGAGATGGGAAGGATGGTTGTACCATCCACGGTGATAGGGAAGTCTGGGAGAGGATCGGGCTTGGGAGGGAAGATGAGGAGCTCAGTTTTGCTCATGTTGAGTTTTAGGTGGCGGGCAGACATCCAGGTGGAGACGTCCTGGAGGCAGGAGGAGATAGGAGCCTGAAGGGAGGGGGAGAGTACAGGGGCAGAGATGTGAGATGGTAGTTGAAGCCGTGAGAGTGGTTGAGTTCACCGAGGGAGTGAGTGTAAATGGAGAACAGAAGAGGGCCAAGAACTGACCCTTGAGGAACTCCAACAGTTAGAGGATGGGAGGGGGAGGAGGAGCCTGTGAAGGAGACTTTAGTTTGCACACTCCAGGATTTTCCTCAACCTGACCATGCCGGGGTTTGGGAATGGGGAACTACCAAGCTTCCACTCCCCTTTTCAGAGCACTTGTATTTTTAAAGTCTTCCCTGCTATCATTTAACAACTTGAAACATTTCCTTCAAACTGGTATTGGGTAATTGTTGGGATCCTGTTTTCTAGCTCAGCTCTGTGGCTGAAAAATATCTGCTTTATGGAAGGACTTTCTGTCCCCTCTCATGATAATGTATTTAGTAATAAGGATGGAGAGACCCTGAATAATCTACGTGCAGGGTATTTCTCTTTTATTAAAAATGACATAAAGACTTTTCCCAAGATGGAAGGAAGATTTGTGAATTAGGTAAACGAATGAATGGATGTATTTAACAAAAATGGACCTTGTGATTAAGGAGCATCAAGATCAAAAGCCAAAGGAGCATAAAATCCAGTTGCCAAA
Organism: Ornithorhynchus anatinus; assembly: GCF_004115215.2. Classification (NCBI taxonomy): domain Eukaryota; kingdom Metazoa; phylum Chordata; class Mammalia; order Monotremata; family Ornithorhynchidae; genus Ornithorhynchus; species Ornithorhynchus anatinus. The sequence continues at coordinate 14,029,027 of NC_041750.1, forward strand.
CATCATCCTTTCCTTCTCCAGACTTAAATCTTAACTAAATGCAAGTAAGGTTTATCCAGCCTATCCAAGTCTGGTGCAGGCCTTCCCTTTCATCATTATATGATTCCGCCCTCAGGCCTTGGATTTCCGGTCTGCTTCTATTGAGCACATTCTCTAATCTTGTCCCCCAAGTCCCCATTTCTGATAAGTCTCTGTAAACAGGAAGAAGTTTGGAGTCTGTGGACTTGCAGGTAACCTGGGCAGGTCCCTCCTGTTAACCTTGGAATTAACTCCAGCTAAGGTCATTTAATAAATTAAAACAACAATAAGAAATCTCACCATTAAAAAAAAAAAGGATATTTGTTAAGCTCTTACTATGTGTCAGGCACTGTTCTAAGTGCTGGGGTAGATACAAGATAATCAGGTTGGACATACCCTGTCCCACATAGGGCTCACAGTCTTAATCGCCATTTTACAGAGGAGGGAACTGAGGGCCAAAGAAGTGAAGTGACTTGCCCAAGGTCACAAAGCAGACGAGTGGCAGAGCAGGATTAGAACCCAGGTCCTTTTGACTCCCAGTCCCGTGCTGTATCCAACTTGTCCACGCTGCTTCTCAAATTCATTTGAGAAGACCTTTATAAGGCTAATAGCTCTGGTGAAAACACTTAGTTCTTTCCCAGATTTTAAAGAGAAGGGCCATGGTCCATCTGTCACCATTGGACTCCCTCCCAGGGAATTTTGCTCCATTTCTGCTGAAGAGGATGTGTTAGTTTAAGCGCCCAATAAATACGATTGAATGAATGAATGGTTATGAGGTTGATAGCGCCTGACCTGACTCTGCAACTCCACAGCAGTGTGTGTGTGTGTGTATATTTTATATATATATAATATATATGCACACACATATTTGTATACATAAAATGATCATACTTAATAAAATGCGATTCCACTTCATGATATTTTTACTTTATTGTTCCATGGGTCCAGATATGTGAGATTCTTGACTTCATGCAAATAGATCTACAACCCTTTCTCATGTTTCAGATCTGCCATATGGATGGGAGCAAGAAACTGATGAGAACGGACAGATTCTTTTTATTGAGTAAGTTCCTGGAGATCCCGCGTTGATATTTATTTGTAGTTGTATACTTATTAAGCACTTACTAGGTGCCGGGTGCTGAGATTGGTACAAGATGATCAGATCCGTGTCCTGCCTGGGGCTCATCATCTTTACCCATTTTACAGATCAAATGACTGGGGCATAGACTTACCCCAGGACACACAGCAGGCCAGTGGCGGTTGTGGGACTAGAATTTGGGTTTCTTGACTCTGTCCTGTGCTCTTTCCACTAGTCCATGCTAATAAGCAGATCTCTGACACTTTTAAGCTCCCTGTGGGCAGGGACTATGGCTTCTGCTTTTATTGTCTAGGCGTAGGCACTCAATACTGATGATAATGGTGGTGAAGATGATGATGGTAATAATGTGAACTACCTTTAATAGCAAAGGAGAAAGCACCAGGTACACCAGAATGGGTTAGTCCGGGATAATTATTGGGATTCTGGATTATAGAGCCAAGGTGGGCAGTTATTTGGGCTGGAGGTCCATTTAAGGAATTTTAGCAAGCCACTGAGAACCCTGCATATAAAATATTGGGTATTCCCAATACTGCTCATTGAAAATGACAGGGCACTTATTATTATATAAGGAACCCTTCAAATCACACACATACTCTAAGCGAGCAATCGCTTTTCAAATTCTCACATGCAGTGCTGGTTTTTGAGATTTTTTTGCATGGACTGTCTGTAGTGATGGGTCAGGTGGAATTGGTAGGTGGTTGGGTACAGCCCCTGGGGCGTATTCTGCCAACCCCTTGGCTAGAACCTAAATCATAGGGAACAGATAGCCAGAGACAGAGATTACTAAAAGAGAGAAGTTGATTTTATGCCTAGATGGGATTTGGGCAAAAATGGGGCCTGTCAAATAGAAACAGGACTTGGGTTGAGTCCCTTCAAGCAATGATACTTACTGTGAACTTTTTTTGCAGAGCACTGCTTATTTTAGTTCATTTTGAGTGGGGTAAATCTGCTTAGATTGGGGCTAAAACTTTTTTTTAAACAGTATTTGTTAAGCCCTTACTGTGTGCCAGGCACTGTACTAAGCCTTGGGGAGATACAAGCTAATCAGTTTGAACTACAGTCCATGTCCCACGTGGGGATCACAGTTTCAATCCCCAATTTAGAGATGGGGTAACTGAGGCACAGAGATGTTAAGTGATTTGCTTAAGGTCACATGGCAGATGAGTGGTGGAGCTGGGATTAGAACCCAGGTCATCTGACTTCCAGACCTCTGCTCTTTCCACTAACCACACTGCTTCTAGTTGGAACTAGCTATAGGGAAAAAATAATAGGTAAGGGGCCACAATTCATATTCTTTTACATTTTCAAAATTTTACTTTTAATATCAAGATTTTTCATATGATTGGCAAATTTTTTCTTGCTAAAATTTTCCTCTTTCAAAGCCGTTTCGCTAGAAGGTAGGGATATCATTACCTTTCCTTTCCCTATTCCTGATTTTATAGCCATTTGTATAGAAAAATTTCAGAAGCCCAGCTAGGTTACTTTTAGAGAGTCAGTTAATCTGTCATGGGAGGAAGTTCATGGCTGTTGATTGTGCTTCAACCCATTAGATCGTGAGGTCTTCGAAGGCAGGGTTGATGCCTTTAAATCTGTTATAGTCTCCCTAGCGTTTAATAACAGTGCTCTGCACCCAAGAGGCATCCAATAAATACTTTAGGTTGATGGCTAGATGACACTCTTTCTAGGACTAATGTGGAGTTAGGGAAATGGACTGACTTCTAGATGTTCTGGGCAGCTCTGGCCAGTGACTTTGAGAACAATCCATTTTGCCTATGAAAATAGAGATTTTCTTAAATAATAGGATCCTAGTTATGTGTAATCTTTTTTTTCCACAAAGAGTTCACAGTTCTTGCTTTAAACTTCAGGGTGTTCACCGTTGTATGGCTTAAAGATGAGCGTGAAATCCTTTTTTATTTTTCAGTCACATAAACAAAAGAACCACCTACCTGGATCCAAGACTTGCATTTACCGTTGAAGACAATCCCACAAAACGAACAATTAGGCAGAAATATGATGGCAACACCACGGCCATGGAAATTCTTCAGGGTCGTGATTTCTCTGGGAGAGTGGTTATAGTCACCGGAGCGAATTCCGGAATAGGTAAGTCAATATCTGCTATCTCAATTTACTATGTTGTGATAAGCTAATGCTCCATTTCAAAAGATATCAACCCAGTGAAAACTGGCGCTCATCCCATAGTTTGGTGACTGCATTCAGTTATAACGTTTTCATTTCCTGTTTTTCACCATAATAATCCTCTTTTTCATAAAGCAAGGTGATGTTCGGAAAAGTTGCCGCTTGTGATAGTGTGGAGGGTCACAAAAGAACTGAAATTGGATTCCCCTGAAAAATGAGCTCAGGGGCTGTGAGTTGTTATTGACAGTGTTTGTTGTCTTCCTTTTTCGAACTTGATACCTGTGCCGGTGAGATTTCCTGAGGGGGGCTTTTGTAACTGAAAAGACCAAGCGGGGACTAACCGTCTCTTTTATGCCAAACTCGCACAGACCATTCATTCCCCGTGGTGCCGACGTGCTTGCTGCTGGTAGCGTCTGATGCTGTTCCAGAATTTCCTCTTAGTCTCATGATCCTCTCAGAGCTTCTGTGTAAAAAGAGCCCTGCTTTCTTGACTGTAGAAAGGAGGCTTTGGTCTGCGACAGCTTCCGTCCTCTCAGCCTTCAATTGTAATGTTGTGTTACCTGAGGCTGTGATTAGCTTAGGGGCAGTCAAACTTTTTTTCTTGACGGTCACATTTGGATAGTGTCACTAGTTACGCGGATAGTGTCACTAGTTACGCGACCCGCGAGCTGTTATATCCCGGCCAGGCTACTGTGTCAGCCTTCTCTCTGACCTCCCTTCCTCCTGTCTCTCCCCGCTCCAGTCTATTCTTCACTCCGCTGCCTGGATCATCTTCCTGCAGAAACGATCTGGGCATGTCACTCCCCTTCTTAAACACCTCCAGTGGTTGCCTATCAACCTCCGCTCCAAACAAAAACTCCTCACTCTAGGCTTCAAGGCTCTCCATCGCCTTGCCCCTTCCTACCTCTCCTCCCTTCTCTCTTTTTACTGCCCACCCCGCACGCTCCGCTCCTCTGCCGCCCACCTCCTCACCGCCCCTCGGTCTCGCCTATCCCGCCGTCCACCCCCGGGCCACGTCCTCCCACGTTCCTGGAATGCCCTCCCTCCTCACCTCCGCCAAACTGATTCTCTTCCCCTCTTCAAAACCCTACTTAAAACTCACCTCCTCCAAGAGGCCTTCCCAGACTGAGCTCCCCTTCTCCCTCTACCCCCCCCTTCACCTCTCCGCAGCTTAGCCCTCTTTTCCCCCCATTTCCCTCTGCTCCTTCCCCTCTACCTTCCCATCCCCTCAGCACTGTACTCGTCTGCTCAACTGTATATATTTTCATTACCCTATTTATTTTGTTAATGAAATGTACATCGCCTTGATTCTATTTAGTTGCCATTGTTTTTACGAGATGTTCTTCCCCTCGACTCTATTTATTGCCATTGTTCTTGTCTGCCCATCTCCCCCGATTAGACTGTAAACCCGTCAAACGGCAGGGACCGTCTCTATCTGTTGCCGACTTGTTCATTCCATGCGCTTAGTACGGTGCTCTGCACATAGTAAGTGCTCAATAAATACCATTGAATAAATGAATGAATGATATGGAAATAGCGTGGCACCACTATGAATGCCCCAGAAATGGAGAGTTTGTATATTTGGACAGGAATGACAAGATTGCGTCTCTTAAAATGATTCCGGCAAACGACGTGCTATTGGAAAATTACATTACTGAGGTGTTCGTTGATTTAACTGCCCAATTTGGCTCCTGGCATAAACCGAAACTTTTAAATGTACTGAACTATGTAAAAATTTTGGTAGTTTTCACTTTTATTTCTGACTTTATGATCTGTAATGAGTTTTACTTATTCAGTTATCAGGGTTTCTCCATTTGCCAGTGGCAGTTATCAAAATATATTCAGCAATTATAATTTCAAAGAAAACCATAATCAAGTATTGTTGTTATGAGTGCTCTTAACTCTGAAGAAGACCTATTCAAGTAAAGGCATATTTTAGTAAAACCTTATCATTATACGTTCATTCATTCTTGAGTATTTGTTAGCATTTTCTGTTGTGTAGAGCACTCTATCAGGTGCTTGGGAGAGGAAAACAATAAAAGTAAAAGCCTTTACTCTCCTCAAGGAGTTTTCAATCGAATGGATAGTGAGGCAGATGTAAATTGCCTAAAATAGAAGTGAAATTGGTAATAGGAAGGCTATGGAAAAATGAAGTATGCGAATAAGTGAATAAATACCCTTTAAGCCCATGATCGTCATCTCACCCTCAGCCCCTCAGCACTTACGAACATTAGAACCCGGGTCTCCTGACCCTTAGGCCCATGCTCTTTTCACTAGGCAGGGCTCGTGGATACGTAGGAGAGAGAGAGAGAGACAGCTTGAGTTCCTTAAAGTCGTCGCTCAGCAGTCCTTGCATGATGCGGAGAGGAATGAATATCCGTGGAAGGTTTCAAGAGTGGAGAGACATTTGCAGAAATATGATCTGGGCAGCAGAGGAAGCTCGGACTGGAGAGATGAGAGGCCGGAGGCAGGGAGACAAGGGAGGAGGATGATGTGGTGGTCAAGCTGGAATGCGAGGAGCACCCGGGCGTTTGGATGGAGAGGAAGGAGCAGACCTGGGAAATGTAGAGGAAAAACTGATGGGATTGAGCTATAGACTGAATGTTAAATGAGTGGTGAACAAGTGTTAAACTGAATGTTAAAGGGCATGAGGAGTCAGGGATAATACCAAATTGGTGGCCTTTGAAGGCAGGAAAGAAAATGGTTTGGGAGGAAAATGAATTCAGTTTTAGACATCTTGAGCCTAAAGTGCTGGCTGACTTCCATGTGCAGGTGTTTTGGTAGCAGGAGGAAATGCAAAATTGACGAGGAGGTGAGAGGGTGGGGCTAACGAGGTAGATTTGTGAGCCACCTGCATAGAAGAGTAATAATAATAGCAGTGTTTATTGGGAACTCACTTGGTGTGGTATCTACTGTCCTAAGTGCCTGGGAAGAACAGAATACAAGAGTGACACATTCCCAGCCCATAAGGGACTTGCACTCTAATGAGAAGACAAATGTAAAAATATTTGCAATACTGCCAAAAATAAATATAGCGAGCATATGTACGATTTCGTAAATATACATACATGAGTGCTAAGGAAGGGTGTATATGAGGTCATATGCACTAGAGATAGCTGAAGGGATGATATAGCTCAGGGTTCTGGGAAATCAGTCTTGGGGAAACTTGTTGGAAGAGATGAGGTTTAAATATAGGGGAGAGCTGTGGTCTCATGTAGGGGGAAGGGAAGCCAGGGAAGAGTGTGAGCGAGGAAACAGGAGAAGGAGAGTTGAGAGGGAGTTACAGCTAGTAGATTGGTGTGGGGGGCAGGGAATAGAGGGGGAAGAGAGCACATGGGTGGAGAGCCTTGAAGCCGATTGGGGGGTTTTTGTTTGATGCAAAGAGATGCAGGGGGTGGGGTGGGGTTGGTCTGAGCAGAGGAGATTACAGTGTTGAGGGCGGGGATTTGTACATCAGAAGAAAGGTCAGGTAGGGAAGTTCAAGTTGTGTATGATGGTGTGGTTTTAAGTGAAGCCTTGGAGGGTATAATGACAGAATGTACATGTCTGTTGCATATTTATAGATTTTCACATTGATTTGCCTGTATTATAGTTTTAGCCCATATTTATTCCCACCTTTCCATTCTCTTGTCCCTCCTATCTGTAGGTTTTTCTCTCAAGTGCTAGTACAGTGCTCAGCATATAGTAGGCACTCAGTAGATATAACTTGACTTACAATGAGGTGCTGTGCTAATGGCCTAAATACCCAGCCGTACCATTGCCTTACATACCTGCTGAGTTAAAGTATCTCCTACATCCTAAATTTACAGCGTATGGGAGTCGTTACTAGAATGCTTGAAAATTTCAGTCGCCAAAAGGAGTGATTTACTGTTGGTTTATAATCACTTGAAAAATGGAAAGGATCTTGAAAGATCATCTAGTCCCTACTCTGCTTCCTAGAGTGATTGTATCAAAATCCCTCAATCTATCAATCATGTTTGTTGCGTAATTACTATGTGCAGAGCACTGTACTAAGCGCTTGAGAGAGCACGATACAATGGAATTAGCAGATATATTCCCTGCCCACAACAAGCTTACAGTCTGGGGGGAGATGGTGCATGAGAGATTGGCCTTGTACAGTGGTTCAGTATTTATTCATTCAATATAATAATTAGGGTATTTGTTAAGTGCTTACTATGTGCTGAGCACTGTTCTAAGTATAATTTACTGTGTGTAGAGCACGATAGTAGAAGCTCGAGGGCATACAATGCAAGTAAAAGACTGTCCCGCTGTTTGAGGAGCTTACAGACGGATGAGGCTTTATCCTCTTCTTAATACGAACAGCATGGGAAGCAGCATGGCCTAGTGGATAGAACATGGGCTTGGGAATCAGAATGACCTGGGTTCTAATGTGGCTCTTCCACTTGTCTGCTGTGTGACCTTGGGCAAACCACTTAACTTTTCTGCCTCAGTTACCACATCTGTAAAATGGAGATTAAGACTGTGAGCCCCATTTGGGATGAGGACTGTGTTCAACCCTATTAGCTTGTATCTACCCCAGGGCTTAGTAGAGTGCTTGGCACATAATAAGCACTTAAATACCACAAAAGGCAACAAAAAAACAACAGCAGGAAAGGAGATTACTGAGTCAACATTTTGATTTGCTATTCTATTATTAAGATGACATTTACAGTCTTCTATTTGGTTGCTTGTTGTCCAGTGATGGGACAATTTCATCTTTTTGTTTTTTTATAAATAGAAATCTTTATAAAGTCATCATTAAAAAAAAATTAGCTTCGAACTCAGTTTGTGTTTGTCATAATGAAAAGTTCCTTTTATCTTTTGAACTTGTAGAGTCCAAGACAGAGCAAAATAGTTGGGAGTGTAAGTAAGCTAGAGTGATCAGGTCTAGTTTCTGTTTTTTTGACCCAGAGGACCCATTAAAAAAAAATCAGACTCTCTCTCTCCTCCCCCCTGCCCCCTACCCCCCACAAGTCAACTTAGTATGTGCAAATATTTCTGAGATGACATTTGCAATCTTTTATCTAAATTTATGTCATTCATAGTCACCTCCATAAGGTTGATTACTGTTGATTCTCTGAAGGTATTACTATGGCATTTTTTGATCTAGGAAAAGTCTGTAATAAAGAAGTATGTGATGGTTCTGAAAAGGTCACCCCAAACCACTGCTCATTGAAGAAAAATGACAAAAGAATATAGTTGAAGTACCCTTCCGTGTTTTAATCAGATCACAGATTTTTCACATGTTCTCCAAAAGCACCCTCATGAAACTGTAATTTTGGCTCAGGGCTTTGGTATTACCCGACTCTCTCTCCACCCCCTCCCCCACCATGATGGAATTACAGCCTAGCGTGCAGCTAGGTATCATATTATTCCTTTTTTTAATTTCTGGTGAATCTTAAGGTCACTGAGCCGATGTCTGTATCGAGTCAGGTCCATTTTCACCATTTTCACTCTGGATTATCTCCCCAGAGTTCCCAACTGCCCCTTTCTTGTCTTAGCTGTTCAACTCCTCAGTAACAATGGATTGTATTTCTGAATTCTTTTCTCTATAAGAATCTCTTAGATTTAGGGAATGGAATCAGTAGTACAAAAACAAAGATGAACAGCATGTGAATGTTTAAATTGTCTTGTCTTATGCCGTCGAGTCGTCTCCGACCCATAGCGACGCCATGGACCCATCTCTTCCAGTACACCCTGCCTCCATCTGCAATCGTTCTGGTAGTGGATCCAGAGAGTTTTCTCGGTAAAAATCCGGAAGTGGTTTACCATTGCATTCTTCTGCGCATTAAACTTGAGCCTCCGCCCTCTACTCTCTCCCGTGCCACTGCCGCCCAGCACAGTTGAGTTTTGACTTGGAGCAGATGTCCTTCCACTCGCTAGCCACTTCCCAATCAATCAGTGGTATGTACTGAGTGATCGTTGTGTGCAGAGTACAGCATAATTGTTGGTGACGTGTTCCCTTGCTAAAAATGAGCATCCATTAGTATTAGAAAGGAAATACTTGTAGATGCGACACAGAACAATTATGGTTCATACTTAATGACTTAAGTGTACAGTCAACTCACCCCCAACTTAAGTTTTCATTACACGATTTGGATGTAAATGAGAGAAGCAGTGTGGCCTAGTGGAATGATCATGGGTCAGAAGGTTACGGGTTCTAATCCCAGCTCCGCCACTTGTCTGCTGTGTGATCTTGGGCAAGTCACTTCACTTCTCTGGCCCTCAGTTACCTCGTCTGTAAAATGAGGATTGAGCCTGTGAACCCCATATGGGGCAGGGACCATGTCCAACCCAATTTGATTGTATCCACCCCAGCGCTTAGTATCGTGCCTGGCACATTGTAAACGCTTAACAGATGCCATAATTATATATGCTACTTGAACTCTCGATAGCTTGAAATATGGTTTAAATCTCAGTTGTGTGTCTTCTCTTGCTAGTTTTTCCAGTTATATTGATTTGATTTGGATTGGCTACTCTTCTGGTTAAGAGTCCTGTTTTGCTCGTGATTTCTGGGGTCTTCACAGAGCTATCAAACTGATCTTGGTTGGAGTTTCTAATCCTGTATCTGATTTGGATTGATTTGAATAAAGGAAGGTTTACTTTAGTCCCAGTTTGGTGTTAGGTAGCTAAGTGACCCCAATCTCAATCTCATGACGCAAAAGTCTCCAAGGCTTTGCTCCTTTCAGAATTTCTTCCTAAATGGTTAGAAATATTCCTCTGACCCCTGGCACACACTGTATACCTGGCCTGGAATCCTCTCCTCCCTCAAACTTGCCAGACTTCAGCTCTCCTCAGGGATCCTTCCTGAAATCCCACCTACACCAGGAAGCCTTCCCCAGATAATAATAATAATGATGGCATTTGTTAAGAGCTTACTATGTGCCAAGCACTGTTCTAAGCACTGGGGGGGGATACATGGTAATCAGGTTGTCCCACATGGGGCTCACAGTCTTAATCCCCATTTTACAGATGAGGTAACTGAGGCATGGAGAAGTTAAATGACTTCCCCAAAGTTACACAGTTGACAAGTGGCGGCGCCGGGATTAAAACCCATGACCTCTGACTCCCAAGCCCGGGCTCTTTTCCACTGAGCCACGCTGCTTCTCCACTACAAGTTGGGTCAACCCAACTGCTCTCCTCAGCACTTAGGTATAGAAGCAGCATGGCGTAGTGGATAGAGCATGGGTCTGGGAGTCAGAAGGTCGTGGGTTCTAATCCCGGTTCCGCCACCTGTCTGCTGTGTGACCTTGAGCAAGTCACTTTGCTTCTCTGTGCTTCAGTTACCTCCTCTGTAAAATGGGGTTGAGACTGTGAACCCCTTGAGGGACAGGGACTCTGTCCAGCCCAATTTGCTTATATCTACTGCAGCACTCAGTACAGTGTCTGGCACACAGTAAGCGCTTAAATTCCATAATTATAATTATTATTATTCACTTGTACATTGAAACTTCACACCATCAATCAGCTCTCTCCCTGCTACTTACTTTCTACTTATTCACTACAACCCGTCTTTCCCACTCCAACCCAGACCTGCACCCTTTGCTCTTCTAATGCTAAGCTTGTCTACACTTCCCCAGCACTAAGTACAGTCCTCAGCAGACAGTAAATGCTTAATAAATATTATTATTCCTCCTCCTCCTCCCGCGCCTTCCTCTTATGTCCCATCGAGGACTTGAGCAAGGGCCTGGAACCCCCCTGGCATCTGGGAGATCGCTGCTCTCCCCATCTTCAGAGTTCTGCGTAAATCACATCTCCTCCAGGAAGCCTTCCTTGACTAATGTCTCCTCTTTGCATCGTATTCCCTTCCCTTCTGTGTCACCTATGCGCTTGAGTCTTCACCCTGAAGCGCCCCAACCCCCTCGACCCTGACTGTCGCACCTCTCATTTTATTTGGTTAGTAGAGGTTGGTTCTTTTTAAGTGCATAGTACAGTGCTTTGCACCTGATAAGTGGGGGGAAAGAAACAGTTGGATGAGGCATAGAGGGCTCACAATCTAAGAATGAGGACGGGAATCCTCAATCTAAGGTCACACAGCAGACATGTGGCAGAGCCAGGACTGGAACCCATGTCCTCTGACTCCCCAGCCCATGCTATTTCCACTAAGCCACGCTGCTTCTCTGGGAGAAGTCAGAATGGCCTGGGTTCTAATCCTGGCCCTCCATTTTACTTCTCTGTGCCTCAGTTAGCTCATCTGTAAAATGGGGTTTAAGACAATGAGCCCCATGTAGGCGCAGGTACTGTCTCCAACTGGATTATCTTGTGTCTACCCCAGCACTTAGTACAGTGCCTGGCACATAGTAAGCATTTAACAAATACCACAATTATTATTATTACCCCTACCTAACCCACGAATTCCCCTTGAAGTGGTGGTTACCTCACACTGTAGAACTCCCTGAACCTTTGAATATATTTAATGATAATGAGTAAATCCATGATTTCAAATGCAAAATAGTTCAGTGTCTTTTAATCCATAATTTTCAGGCATCAAAAATATTCCTTTACAACTCTGGTTTGGCAAGTCCTGAACTTTCCTTGGTATTTGCCCAGAGTAAATTTCCAGCCTGAAAAGCTCTGGAAAGTTGATTTTTTAATAGAATGGTGACTTTACATTATAATTACACTGAATAAAAGTCACTTGGTCCTTTGATTTTTCCAACTGCTCCCATACCAAGGAACGCATGGAAGATTCCCCTTAAAGACCTTGGCACCTATTTTGCCTATAAAGCAGAAGCAAGCATGGGCCTGGGAGTCAGAAGGTCATGGGTTCTAATACCGGCCCCACCACTGGTCTGCTGTGTGACCTTGGGCAAGTCACTTAACTTCTCTATGCCTCAGTTTCCTCAACTGTAAAATATGGGGTTAAATCATACTCCCTCCTACTTAGACTGTAAGTCTCCTGGGAGACAGTGACTGTGTCCAAGTTGATGAGCTTTTATCTATTCTAACACTTATTAAAGGGCTTGGCACATAGAAAGTGCTTAACAGAGAAGGAACAAGGAGTAGTTGATAGAGCACGGGCCTGGCAGTCAGCAGGTCTTGGGTATTAATCCAGGCTCTCCCACTTGTCTGCTGTGTGACTTTGGGCAAGTCACTTCACTTCTCTGGGCCTCAGTTCCCTCATTTGTAAAATGGGGCTTGAGACTGGGAGCCCCATGTGGGACCCACCTGATTTGCTTGTATCCACCTCAGCGCCTTAGTACGGTGCCTGGCACACAGTAATCGCTTAACAAATACCACAATTATTATCATTGTTAACAAGTACCAAAAAAAACCCACCACACATGGTCTCCATGAAATTTCTCCTACTCTCCTCAAGACCCACCCTCCTCTTTCCCAGCAGTATCTCAAGAGATCTCCTGCCTCTTCTTAAAATCTACTCCTCCACCTGCACCTCCGACCCCATCCCTTTGCACTTTATCCAAACACGTTCCTCCCCACTTCTCCCCTCCCCGACTGCCATCTTCGACAGCTCACTGTCCAACGGCTCCTCCACTGCTTTCAAACAAGCCCGTGTAGGCCCTATCCAAAAAGAGCCCTCCCATGACCCCTCTGCGCCCTCCATTTAATCACCCTAGCTCCCTCCTATCATTCCTACCTCCCAAACTCAATTGTTCCGCGGACTTTCCCATCATTGTAACACCACCTTCCCTGTCTCATGTCTGCAACCTTGGCTCATCTCATTCCTTCAACCCATATATTCATTGTCTCATCAAATCCTGTCAGTTCTACCTTCACAACACCTCAGATCCAAAAGACAGTTACTCTCCCCTGCTTCAAAGCCTTTTTGAAAGCACATCTCCAACAGGCCTTCCCTGACTAAACCCTCCTTTCCTCTTCTCTCACTCTCTTCTGCATCGCCCTGACTTGCTACCTTTGTTCATCGCCCCCTCCCAGTCCCACAGGACTCATGTACATGGCAGTCATTTATTTATATTAATGTCTGTTTTGCTCATTGTGGACAGGGAATGTATCTGTTGTTATATCGTACTCTCCCAAGTATAGTGCTCTGCACACAGTAAGTGCTCAGTAAATGCGATTATGAATGAATGAATACCATGTTACCCTATCCTTTCCATCCAAACCACTACCACCCTATTCCAAGCACTTTTATCCTGCCTCGATTGTTTCCCTGCCTCCAGTCGCTCCCCACTCCAGTCCATACTTCACTCGGCTGCCCAGATCATTTTTCCGAGAAGCAGTTCTCCACACGCTTCCCCTTTTCACAAAAACCTCCAAAGGTTACCCATCCATCTCTGCATCAAACAGAAGGTCCTTCCCGTCGGCTTGTGGCACTCTATCGGCTCTCCCCCTCCTACCTCAATCTTGCTGATCTTCTGCTACCACGCAGCCCTCACACTTCTCTCCTCTGATACTGTACCTTGATCTTGTCTCTCTCATCGCCGATCCCAAGCTTACATCCTCCCTCTGGCCTGGGGCTCCCTCCTCCTTCATACTGGCCAGGTCACTGCTCTCCCCATCTTTGGAGAAGCAGCGTGACTCAGTGGAAAGAGCACAGGCTTGGGAATCAGAGCCCGTGGGTTCTAATCTCTCCTCCGCCACTTGTCTGCTCTGTCACCTCGGGCCAGCCGCTTAACTTCTCTGGGCTTCAGTTAACTAATCTGGAAAATGGGGAGTAAGACTGTGAGCTCCACGTGGGACAGCCTGATTACCGTGGATCTACCCCAGCTCTTAGAACAGTGCTTGGAACATAGTAAGTGCTTAACAAACACCGTAATTATTATTGTTATTCAAAATTCCTCTAAAATCGGATCTCCTCCAGAAAGCCTAACCTCTCTTTTCCCCACTCTACCCTGTATCACTGTACAGGTGCTCTCCCATGTATCACTTAAGCATTTGATATTCACCCCACCTCACAGTGTCAATTCTGACACTCCGGTGCTTCCCCTATCTACAGTTTATTTTAATATCCTTGAGAGCAGGGATCATATCTAATAATGTTGGTATTTGTTAAGCGCTTACTATGTGCCGAGCACTGTTCTAAGCGCTGGGGTAGACATAAGGGAATCAGGTTGTCCCACGTGGGGCTCACAGTCTTAATCCCCATATCTACCACCTCTACTCTCTTGTACTGTTCCAAGCGCTTAGTTTAGGGCTCTCTACCCAGTGAGGGCTTAGTAAATACCGTTGATTGATAGAATGCTCAAATCCTTGTTCTGTACTTGCCAATTTATTAAAGAAGTGCTTTAATATTTTTGATACTTATTTTTTTCCAGTAGAGGGCCCTATTGCCTTTTGAAATAGTTAAACAAAAGAGCAAAAGCTCTTTTTTGGTAAATAATGCACTTCTCTTTTCTAACAGATATTTTCAGTTTTAACACTATATTGGTAATAGAGTTCCAATGGAGAAACTCTGTTATTTTAGGGTTCCATTTCATTTTTTTGCTTTAAGCAGCCAGGCTAAAGGAAGTGATCTGTTCTCTTCCTTTAAAGCATGTTTTTAATGATAGCATTGGGCTTGGATGTGCTTTTCTCGGAATGGTTTTGAGACACTAGAAGTTGGCATATTTAAATATTAATGACTCTCTTTAAGATTCATACAAAATGTGTAGCATAATTCCTTGGGCTTTTTTGAACAATAATGACTTATGTAAAAGAATGGGAAATGAGTGTATATAGAAGGCCTAGTTTTTCTAGATTATGCTCGTAGAGTTGGAAGGAGGCAGGGGCAAAGGGAGCAGTTGCCTAGTGGAACGAATGCAGGCCTGGGAGTCAGAGGACCCGGCTTCTAATCCCGGCCCCGCCAATTACCTGCTGTGTGAACTTGGGCAAGTCATTTCACTTTTCTGTGCCTCAGTTTCCTCATGCGTACAGTGGGAATTCAGTACCTGTTCCTCCGCTTACTTAGACTGTGAGCCCCATGTGGGACAGGTTTTAAGTCCATCCTCGTTAACCTGTATCTCCCCGCTAGTCCTTAGAGAAGCAGCGTGGCTCAGTGGAAAGAGCCCGGGCTTGGGAGTCAGAGGTCATGGGTTCAAATCCTGCCTCTGCCACTTGTCAGCTGTGTTACTGTGGGCAGGTCACTTAACTTCCCTGTGCCTCAGTTACCTCATCTGCAAAATGGGGATGAAGACTGTGAGCCTCACGTGGGACAATCTGATGACCTTGTATCTACCCCAGCGCTTAGAACAGTGCTCTGCACATAGTAAGTGCTTAACAAATACCAACAATATTATTATTCATATTATTATTAGAACAGGACTTGATACATCAGTCAGTCAGTCGGTGGTATTTACTGAGTGCTCGGTGTGTACAGATCACTTGGGAGAGTATAATAGAACACATCTGATAGAATATCCCCTGTGCTTGATAAATGGCACAATTAATTATCGCCCCGGGCCCCCGCATGAAGCAACGTTTCGTGTCTTGAGCCGGGCTGGTTCTGGCGAGGCCAGGACAGATGAGGTGGTCGGGGCCGGTGACGAGTAAGACTGCCCAGAACACAGAGTCGCTTTTCACTGCCGGCAGGTGGCGGAAATGCAAGCCCTTTGTGGGTCGTGTACTGTGAGAGGCCAGACCACAGGAGGTGATGAGACCGAATCAGACGATAGCACATGAAAATAACTCATGTCAGGTCCATGGAATGCTCCTTTGGTGGGGCAAATTTTGAGTAGATCAACATCTGATCTGTAGCTTAATGGTAGAATTATAGAAATAACAGGAATAGTGCAGGTATTTATTGAGCACCTGTTAGGTGCAATGCAGTGTATTAAACGCCTGGAAAAGTGAACGGAAACATGGGACGGGTTCCCTGCCCACAAAGAGCTTATACGCTGTAAAAGGAGAGATAGATATTAAAGTGTACACAAACAGGGCAGTCCAAATAAATTGATTGCACAGTGAATCCTCTAGACTGTGAATTCGTCGTGGGCAGGGAATGTGCCTGTTTGTTGTTATAGCATACTCTCCTAAGCGCTTACTACAGTGCTTTGCACACAGTAAACGTTCAATAAATACGATTGAATAAATGAATGAATAATCCTAGAAAACAGTGCCAGGGGAGGGTAAAAATTGATGCTTCTCTCAGTGCTAAAGACTGATGGGTAGTTGCCATTGGGGTTTTGGGAGGTAATTGGGAAAACTGGTTGGAAGAGGTGGGGTTTTAGGAGGGATTTGAAGGTAAAGAAAGCCGTGGTCTGTTGGATTAGAGGGGAGAAGGCATTCCAGGCTGCTGGAACAGCGTGAGCGAGGGGACGGAAGCAAGAAAGTCAAGTGAGGTACAGCAGGAAGGTTGGCTTGGGAGGAAAGCAGCATTGCATAATGGTTAGAGACGGTCCTGGGAGTCACAAGGTCCTGGGTTCTCTGCCACCTATCTGCTGTGTGACCTCGGGCAAGTCACTTCACTTCTCTGGGCCTCATCTGTAAAATGGGGTTTGAGACTGTGAGCCCCGCGAGGCACAGGGACTGTGTCCCACCTGATTATCTCATCTCTTCCCCAGCGCTTAGAATGGTGCTTGGCCCATAGTAAGCGCTTGACAAATACCACAGTCATTATCATTATTATTATAGTAAGCACTTAACAGATGCCACAGTTCCTATTACTGTACCTTCCTCAACTCCTAGGACATTGCACTGAACCTCATGGATGCTCCATTAATGCCATTATTAGTTAATATGACTCCCTGTGGCTCAACCAGGACTCTTATTACGTAGACTTGGAATGAACCTGAAATGCCTGAGAAATTGCAGAAAGTTAGTGGCCCTAATTCTGTGTACAAATCATTACCAAGTGGTCTCATCCTTTATCATTTATGAAGCTGGACCAGGCTAGCGGTAGGTTAGAGGATAGACTTAGGAACCCCTGGAATCTAGCTGGTTCCCTTGGTAGCTCAAGTCACCTACCCTTTTAGTCAGTCCAGTCGATCAGCTGTACTTCATGAGTGCTTATTGTGTGCAGAGCACCATGCTAAGTGTTTACTGGGGTACTCATAAGCCTCAAGATTCTGTCATTGCTCAGTGGGCTTCTACTTTAATAGGGATAATGTGTTTAAGCGCTTACTATGTGCCAAGCCCTGTTACCCTTTCCTCCTTCACAGAGGAGTTGCTAAGCATTGGATATTTTTCGGTTCACTAACCTTGGCGGCATCTTTTTTGTTCAGTGCCTTAATTCAGTTAGCATTTGTATTTTGAAAGTGCCCCACTTTCTCAAGCCCGTCAATTTGCAAGACCTTCACACGTCAGAGTTGGTTCTCAGGCAGAATCGCTGAGACCGCTGGGAGTATTGAGTGCTTGCTGCGTGCAGAACACTGTACTAAGCGCTTGGGAGAGTACGATATAACAGTATAACAGACACATTCCCTGGCCACAACGAGCTTACAGTCTAGAGGGGGAGAGAATAAGGGAATGAGACTCTGGTTCCAGAGCTCAGGCCAAATTCACCTGGTGTTGATTGCTGTAATCACGGGAAGCTGCGGGTCGTCAAACTTGGGGTTCTTGAAGTAGGGAGAAGCAGCGTGGCCTAGTGGGAAGGGCATGGGGCTGGTAGTCAGAGATCCTGGATTCTAGTCCTGACCACCACTGGCCTGCTGTGTGACCTTGAGCGAGTCACTTCACTTCTCCCAGCCCCTGTTTCCTCATCTGTAAAATGGGGATTCAGGGCTTGTTCTCCCTCCTACTTAGGCTGCGAGCCCCATTTGGGACAGGGATTGGGTCCAACCTGATGAATTCGTATCCACCCCAGTGCTTAGAACAGCGTGTAACACATAGTAAGTGCTTAAGAAGTGCCATAATAATAATTTGGTGACCAGGGCACTTGTGTAGATTTGTAAACTCTCTCAATGAGGTTCAAGCCTTTAGATGAGGGAAATGGGAAGCCGTTAGAGGGATTTGAGGAGAGATGTGAGAGGATCAACACTTCAAGAAAGTGGAATTCAGAAGTAGTTTTCAGTTTTACACCTATATCCTACATGGGCTGTGCCATACACAGCATGTAGGGCATTATTTGTGTCCAGAAACCCCATATGTCGTCTAGGAGGGGCTACCTGATTTGACCAAATACTCCAAGAGGCAAGTTGTTGTTGGTAAAATCCCAAGACCAAGGGGGAAAATACAGAACAAAAAGCCCAGTCACTAACTGTCTTTTTGCAATGGTCTGTTCTAGGAAGGGCTCTGTCGAATAACTATTTTAGGCATCTATTTTATCATCCACTCTAAGGCCAGTAGTGGTCTTGGGTATGTTGCCGCTCTGTCCTGAGGGAAGGCTGGGCCCCCTGTGGAACTACTCCCAGGGAAAAGGGTAAAATAGGAAAGGCCAAACAAAGGAAATATTTGCGGTTTTTTTTAAAAATTTCAGTTTGATCCCACAATATTCTGTTTAAAAGGAAATATAGAAAATACTTGTATTTTAGAAAGTGTTTATAGTGTTGTAAACATGTTTTTCTACAGAAACATTCAGTCCATGTTTCCCCACTCCTCAAGAACCCCCACTGGTTGCCTATCCACCTCCACATCAGACAGAAACTCCTTACCGTGGGCTTTTCCCACTCCCCTCTCTGTCACCCTGATTTGCTCCCTTTATATTCACTCCTCCCTCAACTCCACAGCCCTTACGTACATATCTGTAATTAGTTTATATTGATGTCTGTTTTCCCCTCTAGACTGTGAGCTCATTTGTGGGCAGGGTTTGTGTTTATTAAATCTGTCATGTTGTTTTCTACCAAGCGCTTACTACCGAGCTCTGCACCCAGTAAGCTCTCAATAAATAGCATTGATTGATTAATTAAGAAAAAATTTGAGACCAAATCATTTTCTTAATTGTCATTAATGGAATTTGTACAGATGTTCACCTGAAGCGTTAAGATGGTTGAAAGCGGTGTCTGTTGGTCTATGTGCTTTCTCTGAAAACCTCAATCTTTGAGTGTTATTGAGCCCTTCAAATAATAGGGCAGTGTTGTTGCAAAGCAGCTGCAGAGCAAAGAGGCATTGAAGGAGTGAAGTTTCAGATTTAATTTCCCCGCTGTGTGGAAAAAAATGCCAACTTATTTTATAATCCGCCAGACCACATTTCCTCAGATTCACAGCCCCCCTGAAGACCCATCTCCTCCAGGAGGAATTCTCCAGCTAATTTTTATCCCACTTCTGTTATTCCACTAGTCACTCATTATTTACAGATGTTTATCTAATGCTCCTAGAACGCGGAGGTTAGGTTCTTGCGTCCAGGAAATGTCAGCCATGGCTGATCCTGCGCACACCGGTTTCCTCCGACACCACATCACGCCATATCCAAGATCACTCGCTTGAAGGCCGTTCCCAGATTTCCGAACGGAGTTTCAGCCAAAATACATAAGGGAGACAGGCTTTGAGGCTGGACTCACTGTGTATCGATTTATATATTCCACTGATTTATTCATTTTTCCATACCCTTGCTCTTACCAGTTGTAGCTGTACTTTTCCTTCTGCTCTCTCTGTATGCATACAATTTATGTCTCACTATTTCCCCCGTTACAGTCTAAGCACTTTCTGTGAGCAGAGTAATGTATTAAGCTCACAGGAGAGTATGCTTGCCACAGAAGACAAGACGATTCCTGTCTTCCAGAAGCTTACTGTCTAGTGTCTACTGTCTAGTGTCTACTGTCTACTTATCTGCCCCGTGACCTTGGGTAAGTGGCTTAACCATGTTGTGCCTGAGTCCCCTCATCCATAAAATGGAGATTCAATCCTACTCCTTCCTATTTAGACCATGAACCCCATGTGGGACAAGGATGGTGTCCAACCTGATTACCCTATATAATCATGATGGTACTTGTTAAGCGTTTATTGTGTGCCAAGCACTGTTCTCCATGCTGCGATAGATACAAGGTTATCAGGTTGCCCCGCATGGGGCTCACAGTCTTAATCCCCATTTTGCAGATGAGGTGACTGAGGCACAGAGAAGTGAAGTGACTTACCCAAAGTCACATAGCTGACAAGTGGCGGAGCTGGGATTAGAACTCATGCCCTCTCACTCCCAAGCCCGCACTATTTCCACTAAGCCACCCTGCTTCTCTGGCTATCTCAGCTCTTAGTACAGGGCTTGGCACATGGTAAGCGCTTAGTAAATACTGTAATTATTTATTATGATTATTATGATTATTATATGTCTCTAGCAGGGAGAGTCCATCCATTAGAGGCCTCTTAAGAGCCAGAAGAACATAAGGGATTGTCTCTCTGTTGCCGAATTGTACATTCCAAGTGCTTAGTACAGTGCTCTGCACATGGTAAGCACTCAATAAATACGATTGAATGAATGAATGAACAAGAACTGCCGTCACTTCTTACACACAATTTTGTTTTGCATTTGCCTGCAAGTCAGATCCGCCCGTGTCATCACCGAGGGCAGCGTCAAGTCAGTAGATCTGCGGGAGAGTGAGCTGGATACATCGTCCACAAAATTGCTAGCTACATCCTGATGCCCAAAATTACCGCAAGGGTGAAAGAATGAAGCAGAAGCTGCAAAAATATATGTATTTTAATGGTACTTGTTAAGTGCTTACTACGTACCAAGCACTGTACTTAAGTGCTGGGGTGGATACAGGATAATTCGGTTGGACACAGTCCCTGTCCCACCCAGGCCTCCCAGTCTCAGGAGGAGGGAGTAGGATTTAATCCCCATTTTACCAACGAGGCGGCTGAGGCCCAGTGAAGTGAAGTGACTTGCCTAGGGTCACACAACAGACAAGAGGCAGAGCTGGGATTAGGACCCGGGGTCTCTGACTCCTAGGCCTGTGCTCTTTACGATGGGCCACGCTGCTTCCCTAGTTGTCTTACCAAGTCTTATGATGTATTTACAATGAAAGAAAACTGTTTCAAATTTAGAAACTTTACACTCACTGGAAGAGAATAAATATGCACCCACCCCAAGTCATTTTTCTAGTCATCTCCTCTTGCCTCCCATTTACCCGCCTTGTGAAGTACATTAGCAAGGACTTCGAATTGCTTTGAGAAATCTCCATCAATGGGTCGATCAGCCCAATATGCTGAGTACTCCATTCCTAGAAGTATCTCAGTCGACAGCGGGGTCTCCAGCTCCGTGTGATCCTCTGGTTCATTCGTTCCTTAATTCAGTGGTAATTACTGAGCGCTGACTGCGGGCAGAGCACCGTACTAAGCACGTGGAATGTACTGTAGACTGTAAGCTCCATGTGGGCAAGGATCACCTCTTTGAGAATCGAAGGGCTCTTCATGGCAGCTCAGCACAGGGCACGGGACACTGGAGAAGCGGAGAACAGAGAAAGCAGCGTGGCCTAGCGGAAGGAGCATGGGCTTGAGAGTCAGGGGACCTGGCTCCCAATGCCGGCCCCGTAACTGGTCCCTGTTGGACCTTGGGCAAGTCCCTTAACCGCTCTGGGCTTCAGTTTCCTTCCTCGACTATAGAACAGAGAATCAGCCGTGCTGCCTCCTACTTTGTGAGCCCCACGTGGGACAGGGACTGTACATTATTAGGGTATTTATTAAGCGCCTACTATGTGCCGAGCTCTGTCCTAAGCGCTGGGGTGGATACAGGGTAATCAGGTTGTCCCATGTGGCACTTGCAGTCTTAATCCCCATTTTACAGATGAGGTGACTGAGGCACAGAGAAGTGAAGTGACTTGCCCAAGGTCACTCAGCAGAGAAGTGACGGAACCCAGATTAGAACCCACAACCCCTGACCCCCAAGCCCAGGCTCTTGCCGCTAAGCCACCCTGCTTCTCTGATGGTCTGATGGTCTTGCGTCTGCTCTGGCACGTAGAATGCTGCTTGACACGTAGTAAGCGCCTGAGTAGCAGGATGAATTCATCTGAGAAGAATGGATGAAAGCAGGCTAGCCAGATGGCCACTGTGTTGGGGAACTGAAATGGATTCCGTATGAGCCCGGCGGGCAGAATAAGCAATATGAAGACATTGTGAAACGGGTTCAGATAATGCTATATAGCAGTGGACTTTTGGGAGAGCATTCCAGCAGGTAGACCATGCCAGTGCACAGTGGTCATGACAGGACTTGCTGTTCTGGAGCAGAGTCAGCCAGTTAGTCAAATTTACTGAGCGATTACTGTGTGCAGAGCCCTGCACTTAAGTGCTTGGGAGACTATACTCCAACAATATAACAGACACAGTCCCGGCACACAATGAGCTTACAGACAGTAGAGGGGGAGAAAAAAGAGACTTTACAAAGGTTGGGGAGCCACTCAAAAATAAAGACGGGCCCTGTTTGAGTCAAAGCCATTAGCTTACCGAGGATATATCTTCACAGGCCTACACAGTGAGGAACTAGACCCTGTTATTTGTTCTCCTATTTTCATCTTTCATACTTTATTCCTGTTCTCCTTCCTGCTTTCACTCTCAGTGAATAGTTTTTGTCTGTCTTCCCCTTAAGTCTTGAACTCCTCGAGGGTGGAGAACCCATGTCTTGCTGCTGTTGTACTGTCCTAAAGGCTTAGGACAGTGCCTAGCACTCAATAGGTACTCCATATTGAGAGTAACATATTGAGAAGCAGCGTGGCTCAGTGGAAAGAGCACGGGCTTTGGAGTCAGGGTTCATGAGTTCGAATCCCAGCTCTGCCACTTGTTGGCTGTGTGACTGTGGGCAAGTCACTTAACTTCTCTGTGCCTCAGTTCCCTCATCTGTAAAATGGGGATTAAGACTGTGAGCCCCACGTGGGACAAGCTGATTCCCCTATGTCTACCCCAGCGCTTAGAACAGTGCTCGGCACATAGTAAGCGCTTAACAAATACCAACCTTATTATATCAACCACGACTATAGAGGGCCTACCGAACGCGGAACAAATCCGCCCTTGCCTCTCCGTCCAGACTGCTTCCACTTTAATCTGAGCACTTATCCTATCCTCCTTCCTGACCTGCTGATCTCCTCTCTCCCCACTCCAGTCCATACTTCACTCTGTGGCCGAGATCATTTTTCCACAAAATGGAAAAATTTGTGGAACCTCCAGTGGTTGCCCATCCAACCTCCACATCCAACAGAAACTCTTTACCATCAGGCTTCAAAGCGCTCAATCTCCTTGCCCCCTGCTACCTTACCCAGCCTGCACACTTGGCTCCTCTAGTACCAACCTACTCACCATACCTTGATCTCGTTTATCTCACCGCCGACCCCTCGCCCACGTCCTGCCTCTGGTCTGGAACGCCCTCCCTCCTAATATCCAACAGACAGTGACCCTCCCCACCATCAAAGCCTTTTTGAAGGCTTATCTCCTCCAAGAGGCCTTTGCTCTCTAAAGTCCTCACTTTTCCCACTCCCTTGTGCATCTCCCTGATTTGCCCCCTTTATTCACCCCTTCCTCAGACCCACGGCACTTATGAACATATCCATAGATTATATTAATCTCTGTCCCTCCCTCTAGACTGTAAACTCATTCTGGACAGGAAACCGTATTATATTGTATTCTCCCAAGCGCTTAGTACAGTGCTCTGCACACAGTAAGTGCTCAACAAATACGATCATTTGGAAGCCTACAAGAGAGTCAGTACACACAATCTCTGCCTTCCAGGATCTAGCAGAGCGACAGACCTACAGTAACTTATGCTGCCATCATTTCAATAAATTCCATCGATTGATTGTGTTGGTCTCTTGTCTGTTCTTTCAACCACAGTCACAGGTGTGGATAGGATCTCACCATCAGTAACATCTTTTTCAAAACTCAAGGTTACACACACACACATGTAGAAACAGTATTCCCATTGAAGACCAAATATTTTGCACCTGCAAATACAGTGGCAGAGTAACATCTAAAATTTCATCAGTTTTAGTTTGGCAGAATGGATGTTGTTACATTCGTTTCCTGTCACGTCGGAACATTTCTGTGGTCATTTTTGTTGGGTAGACATAGGGGTTTAGCTGGTTCCAGCAATTTTGGGTCTGCAGAAGTATTCCCCTGCTTTTTCGATTTGTGGGTTACTCGACCAGATTTGTCCGTGTCAGCCTGCGTCCTCTTCTCTCTCATCCCCTTTCTTCCCTTTGCCTACGGTTTCCTTGCCAACATGCTCACTTCTTTCAATGTCCTTAGGCTGAGTATTCAGGTGGGTGGCTGCCATTAACAAATATCCCTGGAATTTCCCAGCCATCACAGAGCTCCAGTGAAGCTTGGTAAAAAGGATAATAGAAAGGAGGTGAATTTATTAAAAAATATAGACATGCCTGTCTGATTTCCACTCTCCTTTGAACAGTTTCGGGAGCTGATCATGGCTGTTTATATATGTATATATGTATATACACATATGTATATATGTATATGTACGCATTATACGTACATTATATGGAATTCCCTTTTTTTACTAGAATTTATGCTGGATCTAAATTTTATGTATGAGTCACATTGAATGATGGGTAGCTGTGCTTACTGTTTAAAGATTACATTCAAGTTAAAGAGGTTCTTTTATGAGGTAGGGTGGAAATAGCATCAGATTTTCATATTGCTTTTTCAGGTCCATTTTGATGAATCTATTTATTACTTCTGTAATGAGTAGTACACACGGTTGGTTAGCCAAGTTATTGAACTTTATCAACCTTGGCTGAAATTCCCAATGCATGCCAAACTTGTACCACGTAAGAAATTACATATAGGCTAAAAGGTTCAATAATGATTACTCTTGTAATGGAATCTTTTCACCAAGCATGGGATTTAATGGTATGCCCATGCTTTTTTATTGTTCAGTTTAACACCATTAAACAAGGAACAACATATCTATATAACTAAGAATTAAATGATTATCTTATGTTATGGGTTCAAATTTTAGAGCTGGCTTTAATTATCTGTTATGAGATGGTGAGATTAAAAAAAAAAAGATTTTGGACTTTCTCATCACTCTCTCCGCCCCGCCCCACCTTGTTGTCCCTCTACCTTTCCTGCCTCTCTTAGTAAAGCGCCTTTTAAAATCAAACAATCAAATCTATAGCCCGTTCAGTCTTAGTGAGTTACAGTATTTAGCATATCATGCTATGCATCACCTTGGGCAAGTCAGTTAACTTCTTAACTTCTCTCTGCTCTGTGTCCCGGTTTCCTCATCTTTAAAATGGGGATTCAATACCTGTTCTCCTTCCCACTTCGACTGCAAACCCCATGTGGGACAGGGACTGTATTCAACCGGATTGCCTTTTGTCTACCCCAGTGCTTAGTACAGTGCTTGGGACATAGTAAGTGCTTAACAAATGCCATTATTATTATGCCTCTCTGGACTCTAAGCTCCTTGTGGACAGGGAACATGTCTACCAACTCTGTTATATTGTACTCCCCCAAGTGTTTAGTACAGTGCTCTGCACACAGAGAAGTTAAGTGACTTGCCCAAAGTTACGCAGCAGACAGTGGCGGAGCTGGGATTAGAGCTCGCCACCCCTGACTCCCAATCCCATGCTCTTGCCACTAGGCCACGCTGCTTCTCTTAATTATAAGCCACAGCATCAGTGATGTCCCTTCAGCCCAGCAAGTGCTGATCCCGATCCCGCAGGAGCGGGACAGGCAGAAGTAGCCCACACCTTCCAAAGATGTAGCGCGTGCAAGACTGTGACCGGTGGACTTGAAAACCGGAAAACTTACTCCGACGGTAATGTCTCATGGCTCTTAATGCCACTGCAGCCGTCTCCTGTCGACCGGTTGGTTTTGATCATGTTCATCTTTCCTTGTCCGTCACCCCCTCCCTCCCGCCCCCCAACTTCTCGTAGACTGCGAGCCAGGGATCGTGGCCTAATTAACATCTCTGTCCTCTTCCCTAGCACTTAGTACAGGCATTCCCCCAGGTTATAACCTCCCTGAGGATCAACCTGTATCGTTTGGCCCACCTCACCCACGCAAGTGCCCGACAGGCCCCGGAGTTCCGATTGAGCTCTGAGCTCTGAAGGTAAGTAAATCCTTCCCTGCTTCCTTCCCCGCCCTGGGCCGAGATTGAGGAATCTCTAAAGAACGGATGGTGGAGGAAGCTCCGCCCACAGTTTCGGCCAGATTTTCGAGGCGGCGAAGAGACTTCCGAACACGTGACCGAAGAAGTTGTCGAACTGGAAAGGCAGATGGAATTAGAAATGGCTGGTGCCGAAGTGGGTGAATTCACTGTATCCCCTTCAGAGGAACCGTCGTCCAGTGAGGAACTCATCAAGCCTCGAAAATCCGGCGCAGCATGGCAAGATGCTGAAACGGATGAAGGTTATAGTTTCTCCTCCAGGAGTTAGAAATCTAGGAAGTCACAGGACTGAGAGTCAGAAGCCCTGGGTTTTAGTCCCAGACTCTTCCACTGACCAGCTCTGTGATCTTGGATGAGTCGCAAAACCTCTCTGGGCCTCAGTTTCCTCATCTGTAAAATGCAGATAGGATCGACCGTGAGCCCCGTAAGGGACGAGGACTGTGTTGGATCTGATAACCACCTGTCTACCCCAGTGTTTATGCGTAATAAGTGCTTAATTAATACCATGGTGATAATAATAACAACAAATTAAGCGTAGGATCAATTTTCAGGAAAGCAGACGAATGAATAAGCATGATTGATTAAGATGACCCTAATGGAGGGGGTGTTCAGAAGGACTTAGCCTTCTGCCGTGTGCCTTTACCAACCTCTCTGCCCAGGTGAATTCCCTTACCACCCTGTCCCTCAGTTTGATCTCACCCCACCAACCCTCAGCCTCAAATGACCTCCATGATACAGTTTCTCTGCACCTGTGATCGTGCTACGGAACATCGTCGGTAGAAATCCAGGCACCAGACCGACTTGAGTTCCTCCACATTCGTTCTTGCCTCCTTAAGTAATCCCAGCACTCTGCCACTTATCTGCTGTGTGACCCTGGGCAAGGCACTTAACTGATCTGTGCCTCAGTTTCTTCATCTTTAAAATGGGGATTAAATATCTGCTCTCCCTCCCATCTAGACTATGAGGACTGTGTCTGATCTCTTCTGCGCCTCGTTCTCGCCTGTCCCGCCGCTGACTCCTGGCCCACGTCCTACCTTTGGCCTGGAATGCTCTCCCTCCTCAAACCTGCCAAACACTCACACTTCCCTACTTCACCCTTCAAAGCCCTACTGAAGGCTCACCTCCTCCAAGAGGATTTCCCAGACTAAGCCCCCCTTTCCTCAGCTCCCCTTCCCTGTCGCCTCAACTTGCTCCCTTTGTTCTACCCCCCTTCCCACCCCGTAGCAATTGTGTATATATTCTATGTATTTATATTAATACCTGTTTGTTTTGATGTGTATATACCTATAATTCTATTTGTCTTGATGCTATTGATGCCTGTTTACTTGTTTTGATGTCTGTCCCCCGCCTCTAGACTGTGAGCCTGTTGTGGGCAGGGATTGCCTCTATTGCTGAATTGTACTTTCCAAGCACTTAATACAGTGCTCTGCACACAGCGCTCAACAAATACGGTTGAATGAAGTACTTACTCTCCTTAAGTAAGTAGCACTAAAGTACTTAAGTAAAGTAAGTACTTACTCTAACTTTGACCTCTTGAGAGAAGCAGCAGGGCGTAGTGGATAGAGCATGGGCCTGCGGGTCCGAAGGTCATGGGTTCTACTAGTCTGTTCGTTCATTCAGTCGTATTTATTGAGCGCTTGCTGTGTGTACTGTACTTACTGTACTAAGCACTTGGAAAGTAGAATTCAGCAATAGAGAGAGACAGTCCCTGCCCACATCGGGCTTACAGTCTAGAAGTGGGGAGACAACAAAACAAGTAAAGAAGTATCAATAGAAATAAATAAAATTATAGATATATGTACATCAAAACAATTAAACAGACAGCAATATAAATAAATGGAATTATAGATATATTTACTTACATAAGTGCAGTGGGGCAGGGAGGGGAGAGAAGAGCGAAGGGAGCCAGTTGAGGTGACGCAGAAGAGGGGGGGAGCTGTCTACTGTGTGACCTTGGGCAAGTCACTTCACTTCTCTGTGCCTGTCACCTCATCTGTCAAATGGGGATTTAGACTGCGCCCCAAGTGGGACAGGGACTGTGGCCAACATGACTACTTTGTACCTACCCCAGTGCTTAGAACAGTGCTTAGCACATTCTAAGTGCTTAATTATCATTGTCATTATTTTCCTGCTCAGCAACATGACTTTTCCCTTGACCCCCACCATTCATTCCAGATCTGTAACTTTCTTGTGAATTCCCCAGTGCATCCCTCCCCCTTCCCTCCCCATCCCGCCTCAATGACCTTGTCAAGTACTCTCTTGACCGAATCAGAGCTCTGATGGAAGCCCCCCAAGGTCTCTCCCTCACCTCTCCAACCCCCTCACATCCATTCTCCATTTGGACCACCCATCCGCTTTCAAAATCTACCCCTCCTTACCTCTACCTCCAACCCCATCCCTACTCAGCTTGCAAAAATATTTGCACCCACTCTTTTCCCCTTCTTAGCGGTCATTTTAAACATTCACACAGCTCCCCAATCCTAAATAAACCTTTTCTGGCTCCCACTGCACCCTCTACCTGTCACCGTATATCCCTCCGCCCATTTCTGTTCACAGTCACGATAGATTGTATACAGCCACTGCTTCCACTTCCTGTCCTCCCACCTGCTTCTTGACCATCCTCTCCCAAATCACTGATGACCTCCTCTTGCCATATCTAACAGAATCTTTTCTGTATACTTCCTTCTCTAAGAGACACAATCTAACCGTGGTTTTACTGACACATTTCTCCCCCTCCTCCCCGACCCTCGCCCCTGGTTTTCTTCCTAGTAGAAAGAAATACTAGAATAGTATTCTGGCCATTCCTTCTTGGTCTTTTTTTGCTGGCTCTTCCTCTTCCT
This sequence comes from Ornithorhynchus anatinus, assembly GCF_004115215.2. Classification (NCBI taxonomy): domain Eukaryota; kingdom Metazoa; phylum Chordata; class Mammalia; order Monotremata; family Ornithorhynchidae; genus Ornithorhynchus; species Ornithorhynchus anatinus. Next base: position 14,058,005 of record NC_041750.1, read on the forward strand.
CCCACCCCCTAATTGTGAGTGTCTCTAGGGGCTCTCTCCTTCTCTCACTTGATACTCATTTCCAGTGTGAGGTTGTCCACTCCCTTGATGTTGACTCTGACCCCTATGCGGATGATTCCCAAATCTACCTCATCAGTCTTGCAATCTTGTATTTCCTCCTGCCTCCAGAATATAATAATAATAATTATGGTATTTGTTAAGTGCTTACTATGTGCCAAGCACTGTCTAAGCGCTGGGGTAGATACAGGGTAATCAGGTTGTCCCACGTGGGGCTCACACTTTTAATCCCCATTTTACAGATGAGGTAACTGAGGCAAAGAGAAGTTAAGTGACTTGCCCAGGGTCACACAGCAGACAGGTGGTGGAGCCGGGATTCAAACCCACGTCCTCTGACTCCCAAGTCTGTGCTTTTTCCACTAAGCCACGCTGCTTCTCGATATCGCCATGCGAATGTCAGTTCTTTCCCTCCTGCTTATCCACTCTCTTCTCCCACTACACCCCAGCTCGCATCCCTCATTCCTTTCAGATACCTGCTCCCTTTTCTTTGTTCTCTTCTTGCCTGCCTCTGACCTTTCACCCTGCCTGGAACTCCCTGCTACCCCAAATCGGACAGAACGCTGCTCTCTCCATCAACCAGTGGCATTTATTGAGTGCTTACCGTGTGCAGGCCACTGAACTTGGAAGAGTCCAATATAATAGTCCCACAAGGAATTTACAGTCTAGCAGGGGAGACAGACATTAAAATGAATAAAGGCTAGCTCCATAAATGCTCTGGGGCGGGCTGTCAAGGTAATGCACTAGAGAAGCAGCGTGGCCTAGTGGAAAGAAACATGAGCCTGGGAGTCGGAGGACCTGGGTTTTTATCCTGGCTGTGCTAGGTGCCCACTGTGTGGCCATGGGCAAGTCACTCAACTTTTCTGTGCCTTCTTCACTTAATAATAATGGTATTTGTTAAGCGCTTACTATGTGCAGAGCACTGTTCTAAGCGCTGGGGTAGATACAGGGTAATCAGGTTGTCCCACGTGAGGCTCACAATCTTCATCCCCATTTTACAGATGAGGCAACTGAGGCACAGAGAAGTGAAGTGACTTGCCCACAGTCACACAGCTGACAAGTGGCAGAGCCGGGATTCGAACCCATGACCTGGGACTCCCAAGCCCGGGCTCTTTCCACTGAGTCATGTTGCTTCACTTACTCTGCTGCCCAGGTCATTTTTCTAAAAAAATGTTCAGTCCACATCTCCCCACTCCTCAAGAACTTCCAGTGGTTGCCCATCCACCTCTGCATCAAACAAACTCCTTAATATCGATTTTAGATCCGCCCTTTCCTCTCTATCCAAACCCCTACCACTTTAGTACAATCACTCATCCTATCCTGCCTAGATTACTGCATCAGCCTCCTTTCTGACCTCCCAGCCTCCTGCCTCTCCTCACTCCATACTTCACTCCGCTGCCCGCATTGCCTTCCTACTGAAACGCTTGGGGCATGTCATCCCCCTCCTCAAAATCTCCAGTGGTTGCCTATCCGTTTCCGTAGCAAACGAAAACTCCTCGCTATTGACTTTAAAGCTCTCCATCATCTTGCCCCCTCCTAAACTCACCTCCCTTCTCTCCTACAACCTAGCCCACACATTTCGCTCCTCTGATGCTAACCTTCTCACTGTGCCTTGATCTCGCCTGTCTCACCGCAGACCCCCGGCCCACGTCTCACCTCTGGCCTGGAATGCCCTCCCTCCTCAAATCCTCCAGACAATCCATCTCCCCCACCCTCGTCAAAGCCCTGCTGAGGGTGCATCTCCTCCAACAGGCCTCCCCAGACTAAGCCCCACTTTTCCTCATCTCCCAGTCCTTTCCATGTCACCCTGACTCACTCCCTTTGCTCATCCTCCCTCCCCCCACCTCACACTTATGTATATATCTGTAATTTTAATTATTTATATTGATGCCTGTTTTCTTGTATTGATGTCTATCTCCCTTGCTGTAGACTGTGAGCCCGTTGTGGGCAGGGATTGTGTCTCTTTACTGCTATATTGTACTTTCTCAAGTGCTTGGTGCAGTGCTCGGCACAGAGTAAACGCTCAGTAAATACGATCGAATGAATTTAAAGCACTCAACCAATTGCCCCCTCCTACCATACCTCAGTGATCTCCTACTACAGCCTAGCCAGCACATTTCACTCCTCTAGCCCCAGCTTGCTCAGTGTGCCCTGATCTCATCTATCTCTCTGCCGACCCCTTTCCTGCATCCTCCCTCTGGCCTGGAACTCCCTCCCCGTCCATATATGCCAGACCACTACTCTCCCCACCTTCAAAGCCTTATTAAGGTCACATCTCCTCTGAGAGGCCTCCCCAATTAAGCCCTCTTTTTCCCTGGCTCCCTCTCCCATCTGTGTCATCTGTTCGCTTGGATCTGCGACCTTTGAGTATTTGGTATTTGCCCCTCCCTCAGCCCCACAGTACATATGTACGTATCTATAAATGACATATTGTAAGTTATATTAATGTCTGTCTTCCCCTCTAGACAGTAACTTGTTGTGGGCAGGGAAAGTTTCTACCAACTCAGTTATATTGTGCTCTCCCAAGTGCTTAGTACAGTGCTCTGCACATAAGTGCTTACTAAATGCCACTGGTGGACTGGTTTTGTCTACAGTGAGGGGAAAGTTGTGAGGAAAAGAGGGTTTGGGTGAGAAGATGAGGAGGAGCAGAGAAGCAGTACGGCCTAGTGGAAAGAGCCTGGGCCTGGGAGTTAGAGGACTTGGTGTCTAATCATTCATTCAGTAGTATTTATTGAGCACTTACTATGTGCAGAGCACTGTACTAAGCACTTGGAATGTACAATTTGGCAACAGACTCTGCCGCTGGCCTGCTGTGTGACCATGGGCAAGTCACTTAACTTTCGTGCCTGTTTCCTCTTCCTTTTGGACTTTGAGCTCCACGAGGGAAAGGAACTGTATCCAACTTGATTACCCCAGCACACAATACATTTCTTGCCACATAATGTGCGTTTAACAAATACCATTATCATCATCATCCTCCGGAGTTCTGTTTTGGACATGTTACGTCTGAGGTGTCAGCGGGATATCCAAGTAGAGATGTCTTGAAAGCAGGAGGAAATGTGATACTTTTAGCAAGGGAGTGAGGAGAGGAAGAGTTAGTAGTTGAAGCCGTGGGAGAGAATGACTTCTCCAAGGGAGGCGGTGTAGATGGAGAATAGAAGGGGACTCAGAACTAAACTCTGAGACACTCCCAGAGTAAGGGGGTGGGAGGGAAAAGAGGAGCTTGCAGAAGAGACTGGGGAGGATCGGCCAGAGAAATAGGAGGAGAAGCAGGAAAGGGCAGTGTTAGTGAACCCAGGGTTAGATGATGTTTCCAGGAGAAGAGGGTTGTCTTCAAAGCTCTCCTGAAATCACAGTTCCTTCAAGAAGCCTTCCCCAGTTAATTTATAATCTCCCCATTCTATATCCCCCTCCCCCATTGTCACTTCAGCCCTTTTGTGGCTTTGGTATATGCACAAGGCTTGTGCCACTTGTGTACATATCTCATATACTTTATTAAGAATGAGCTCCTGTGCACATCCCCTTTTTCTTCCTCTTCCCGTCTGTAAATTTTTAAACTGCCTGTCTTCCCTGCTAGATTGTAAACTCCTCGAGGGCCTTGCCATATCTACTAATCCTGTTATACTTTCCCACGAGTGGAGTGGTCTAAATGCAGTGGGTGCTCATTCAATACCATTGATGGATTGTTTGGTAGGTGGGATTTTAGGAGCACTTTGAATATGGGGAAAATTGTGGTCTGTCCGATTTGGGGAGGGAGAGACTTGCAAGCTGGAGGACCAGTGTGAGGGAAGGATCGGAGGTGGGAGAGTTCAGGGCTCGGTGCAGTTACAAGGTTGGCTTGAGAGGGATGAAGAGAGTGAGTTAACAGCAGGGGTGGAAGAGAGCAGTTAGGTAAGGTGGGCAGAGTTGGTGGAGATTTCCGAAAATGATTGTGAGATGTTTGGGTTTGACATGGAGGGACACAGAAAGCCAGCGAAGGATTTTGAAGAGGAGAGAGGTGTGTCGAATGATGCTTTCAAGAAGGTAATCAGTTTAGTATAGATTGGTGTGGGGAGAGGCTGGAGACAGGGAGTCCAGGGAAAAAGCTGATAGATTAGTCTAATGGAGATATAGCCAGAGCTTGTACAGGTAGCTGTTTGGCTCCAAAGGAATGGGTGGATCTGGGACATGTCGTGGCTAGAGCACGGGCCTGGGAGTCAGAAGGTCATGGGTTCTAATCCTGGCTCCACCCCTTGTCTGCTGTGTGACCGTGGGCAAGTCACTTCACTTCTCTGGAAAATTGAGATTGAGACCGTGAGCCCCACATGGGACAGGGACTGTGTCCAACCCGATTTGCTTATATCTACCCCAGTGCCTGTTGCATAGTGAGCGCTTAACAAGTGCCACAATTTATTATTTTTTTTTTGGAAGAATCTGCTGGGTTTGGCATCAGATTGAATGTGAGAATTGAAAGATGATGAGGATGACATCGAGATTGGGGGTTTATGGGTCTAGGAGGATGGGGGTGTTATTGACTGAGGTGGGAAAGTTAGGAGGGAGAGTGGGATTAGAGGGGAAAAAAAATGAGGAGTTCTCTTTTAAACATTTTGAGTTTGAGGTGTTGGTTGGTCATCCAGTTGGGTGTGTCCTGAAGGCACCAGGCGATACGGGCTTGCGGGGCAGATGAGACATGAGGGCTAGAGCGATAGATTTGGGAGTCATCTGCGGAGAAATGGTAGCTGAAGCCGTGAGAGTGAGTGTCAAGTGAGAAAAGTAGGGCACCCAGAACAGAGCCTTGCTGTAAATTCATTATAGGCAGGAAAAGTGTCTGCTAATTTCTCTTGTATTGTGCTCTCCCAAGTGCTTAGAACAGTGTTCTGCACATAGTATACACTCAATAAATGCCACTGATTGATTGCAGGACCTACCCACAAAAAGGGAATTTATTGAGGATGCTCTGTGTACAAAGTACTGTTCTAAGTGAGTGGGAGAGTTCAGTAGAATTGGTAAACACAATCCCTGTCCACAGGCATTTTACAACCTAGTCGGGGAGGCAGACGTTAAAATAAATCCCAGAGAGTCAAGTTACAGAATATAAGGAGATGGAGATAGATCTTGCAGGGGTGGGTGAGTGTCAAAGTGGTCAGGGGCCAGGGACCCAAGTGAAGAGGTGACTCAGAAGGGAGGGTGAATAGGGGAAATACGAGGAAAGCTTCCTGGAGGAGATGTGATTTTAGTGGGGCTTTGAAGATGGGGAGAGTAGTCTGTCTGGATCTTGTCTATCCTGCCTCTGGCCTCTCAGCCACATCCTGCTCCTGGTCTGGAACACTCTCTCTCCTCAAATCCGACAGGCAATTACTCTCCCCCCACCATCAAAGCCTTATTGAAGGCCCACCTCCCCCAAGAAGCCTTCCCTGACTAAACCCTCCTTTCCTCTTTTCCCTTTCCCTTCTTTGTCGCCCTGACTTACATTCATTCAATTCAATAGTATTTACTGAGTGCTTACTCTCCAATAGTCAGTCAGTCAGTCGTATTTATTGAGCGCTGACTATGTGCAGAGCACTACTCAGGGCTCGGGAGAGTACACTATAACAGTATGACACAATGGCACATACCCTGCCCACAATGAGCTTACCATCTAGAAGGGGAGACGGACATTGATATAAATTACAGCTATATATATATGAGTGCTGTGGGACTGGGAGGGGAGGACGAATGAAGGGGCTCGATAATTGTTTGAGTAGTTCTCAGTAGCACTGAGAGTTCAAGCAGGATTAGGACAGAGTCTAGCCATTTAAATTTGGCTAGATTGAGGTCATCGGTACTCTTAAAGAGCACTGTTTTGGTGGGGTGAAAGGGTTGAAAGCCTGAGCAGTGGGCTGGTGGAGAAGTAGTAAAGACAGCAGGTAAATATGACCCCCTCTAGGAGTTTGCAGAGGAATGGGCATAGGGAGATGGGGAAAATAGGTATTAATATTAGTTTTGGGGGGAACTTGAGCATGTTTTGTAGGCAGAGAGGAAGGAGCTATTGGAGAATGAGAGGTAGAGAAAAGCAGTTAGGGAGGAGGAGGAGGAGCAAATTATTTTAAAAGGGGAGAGGGGAATAGGGTCAAAGAGCCCAGCAGAAGGCGTGGATTTAGAGAGCAGTTGAGAAACCTCTTGAGCAACAGCGGGGAAGCAGGAGAAAGACCAAGTTGGCCGAAGAAAATAGGATGATAGGGGAGACTTTGGTTTTGACTTTACCGGCAAAGTTGGCAAGGTCATCTGGGAGAGAGGTCGTGGTGTGACCGGGGACTTCACTGGGAAGCTGAAGGTTGAGAAAGTGTGTGGGGGGTCTTGTGTGTGTGAGTCAAGGAGGGAGGAACGGTAGCGTGGTAGAGCAGAAAACAGGGCTGAGTTATAGCAGGAACGAGTGAATTTTTAGTGGCAAGATAGCCTAATAATGTTGGTATTTGTTAAGCGCTTACTATGTGCAGAGCACTGTTCTAATCACTGGGGTAGACACAGGAGAATCAGGTTGTCCCATGTGGGGCTCACAATTTTAATCCCCATTTTACAGATGAGGTAACTGAGGCACAGAGAAGTGAAGTGACTTGCCCACAGTCACACAGGTGACAAGTGGCAGAGCCGGGATTCGAACCCATGACCTATGACTCCAAAGCCCGTGCTCTTTCCACTGAGCCATGCTGCTTCACCTTGGATTCTTGTCAGTTGCCTTCAGGAGCATGGGCGCGGGAGCAGAGGAAGCGGATTTGGTAGTGGTGGTGGAGGGGGGTGGGCGGAGATGAGCCAGCACCGTGGGTGGGTGACGGTGACAGTGATGAAGGGATAGTGGAACAAGGGAGTTGAGATTGATGGAGAGGGTGTAGTTGACGGGGTGGATTTTGGCCCCTGGGATGGAAGGATAGGCAGAGAATCCAGGAAAGGTGAGATAGCCAAGGATAACTAGAGCGCTTCCAGAATCCGGAGGTTGTGCTAGGGGGTGAGAACCTAATTCGGGGGACAGAGCATGTGGATGACTGGCAGGATAGAAGGTTGTGGTTCAATGGCTAAATAGCAGAATTCATAAAAGAGGTTGATTTACCCAGCTGTCAGGTTGTCTGGATAGCCTGAGCTACTTTTAAGAGGAATCGACAGTGGGTCTGCCCAGATATTAATCTAATACTGTTTGACTCCCTCAAACAACACTGTAGGATTTAACCTTTTTTTGCTGACGGCACAGTATGCCTTTTAATTATTCTGCCTTAGATGAAATATTCCTTTTTAATTTTATTAAATTTACTTCTCATATTAAGCTTCTATTGCCCTTGCTGAAAGAACATTTAACATATGCAACTAATTTGTTTTTTAAATGTTTAATTAGAACTCAATTCAGCAGTAGAGAAGGGCCTTAAATAACCAGCTCAAACTGAAGCTGTAACCAAAGAGAACGTGGGAGACTTCAAAGTTAGTATCGTCTCCAAGGCTTTTTTTTCCCTCTTAAATGCAGGCCAAAAAAGTGGGCCAAGAGAATAGCTAGCTCTAGGTGTTCCTAGAAAAGGGAGGACTTGTAAAATGGCCCAAAGAGCCATAGAATGTTTCTTCTGCCTTTTGATTTTTTTTCCTGGCCTACTAAATTGCGGTTGGGAAAGCCCACTCTAAAATAATAATTGTGCTTTTTTTTTCCCCCAGCACTGCCTGTGTGCCATGCACTGGGCTAAGCGCTGAGTAGATACAAGATTATCAAGGTCCCACATGGGGCTCACAGTTTTGGGAGGAGGGAAAACAGGCTTTGAACCTCCATTTTGCAGATGAGGGAACTGAGGCTCAGAGAAGTGAAATGACTTGCCCGAGGTCATACCTCAGGCGAGTGGTGGAGCCGGGATTAGAACACAGGTTCTAGTTTCTAGACTAAGCCCGGTGTGGGCAGGGATTGTCTCTCTTTATTGTTGAATTGTACTTCCCAAGCACTTAGTACAGTGCTCTGCACACAGTAAGCGCTCAATAAATATGATTGAATGAATTGAATGAAGGTCCTCTGAATCCCAGGTCCATGCTCTTTCCACCAGGCCACACTGCTTCTCTAAAAGCAGCGTGGCTTAGTGGGAAGAGCACAGGCTTGGGAGTCAGAAGATTTGGGCTCTAATCCCGGCTCCAGCACTTGTCTACTGAGTGATCTTGGGCAAGTCACTTCATTTCTTTGTACCTCAGTTCCCTCATCTGTAAAATGGGGATTAAGACTGTGAGCCCTACATGGAACAACCTGATTACCTTGTATCTACTGGCATTTAGAACAGTGCTTGTCACAGAGTAAGCGCTTAACAAATACCATAATTATTATTATTATTATTGTTAAAAGAGATAAACCAGGAGGAGTTTTCTTGACAACAGTATCAATCAGCCAACTGCCATATATGACAAATTAGTGAAAGCCATGGGCTCTTCACTGCAGGTGGGCAAGCAGGAAGAGTTTAATTGTCCCTTTCACTGGTGCTAAAGTGGAACCAAGGTGGAAAATTAGGGTTTCCAATTGTAATAATCATGTGGAGCCTCTATCAATTGCTCAAAGCTGTTTGCCCAACCTTTGAGAAGCAGTATGGCCTAGCAGCAAGAGCATGGGTTTGGAAGTCAGCAATCATAGGTTCTAATCCTGACTCTGCCACTCATCTGCTGGGTGACCTTGGGCAAGTCTTCTCTGTGCCTCAGTTACCTCATCTGTAAAATGGGGATTGAGACTGTGAGCCCCGTGTGGGACAGGGACTGTGTCCAACCTCATTGCTTGTACCTATCTTCGCACTTAGAACAGTGCTTGGCACATAGTAAGCACTTAACAAATACCATAATTATTATTCTAACTAATATTATGAACTTAGTGCATTAGGGCCCCTGCCTCCCTCAAATATAGCTAACACAATTTTTTCTTTTACCAAGCAAAGGGTCAGGGAATGATAGCGTCAGCCCAAGGTAGAACTTCGGTGGGCCTTGCAGTGAGAGCATAACTGAGGCCTGTGGAAAGAGTTTAGTGTAGTGTTTGGGGCTTCTTTCTCAAATCTGGGTTTTACAAGTATTCTCAGTGGTTGTAGTATAAGTAATCAGAATACACGGGGCTCATGGTCTAAGTAGAAGGGAGAACAGGTATTTAATGAGATCATCATTAGCCTCCCTATCCAAGAAGCTCACGGCCTTATTGTTTTCCTCGACTCTGCACTCTATTTCAGATCTCAGTGAGCTGCCACATCCTGTTGATTCTTTCTCCAAGATATTTCCTGGTTCCATCCCTTTCTCCACACCCAAGTAGGACTACCTAGTTCAGGAGCTAGTAATACCACAGTTGGACTGTTGTTTCAGCCTCCTTGCCAGCCAGATTTCCCTCCTCCAGCCTCTTCCACTTTCAGCCCAAGCTCCTGTAGCATTAGTCTGGATGATCTCCCTGATGCATCGCTCACTCACCACACATTTCTTCACTCCCCAGAAGTTGCAAATAGCAGCCCATCTCCCTCCGCATCAATCTGTCAATCCATCAGTCGTATTTATTGAGTGCTTACTGCATGCAGAGCTCTGTACTAAATGCTTGGGATCCCCATTTTACAGATGAGGTAGCTGAGGCACAGAGAAGTTAAGTGACTTGCCCACAGTCACGCAGCTGACAGGTGGTGGAGCTGGGATTCGAACCCATGAGCTCTGACTCCCAAGCCCGGGCTCTTTCCACTGAGCCACGCTGCTTCTCATATCGATCGTATTTATTGTGTGAGAGCACTGTACTAAATGCTTGAGAGAGTACAATGTAATAGACACATTCCCTAGAGATAATGAGAAGCAGGGTGGCTTAGTGACTAGAGCCCGTCTTGGGAGTCAGAGGTCGTGGGTTCTAATCCAAACTCCACCCCTCAACAGCTGTGTGACTTTGGGCATGTCAATTCACTTCTCTGGGCCTCAGTGGCCTCATCTGGAAAATGGGGATGGAGACCGTGAGCCCCACTTGGGGTGACCTGATTGTCTTGTATCTCCCCCAGTGCTGAGAACAGTGCTTGGCACAGTAAGTGCTCAACAAATGCCACCATTATCCCCCTCCTTCCCCTTTCCCCCTTCACCGCCCCTCAGCTAAGCCCTCTTTCCTTCTGCTCCTTCCCCTCCCCTCAGCACTGTGCTCATTTGTATATATTTTTTATTACTCTATTTATTTTGTCAATGAGGTGTACATCCCCTTGATTCTATTTATTTTGATAATGTTGTCTTGTTTTTGTTTCATTCTATTTTGCTCTGCCATCTGTCTCCCCCGATTAGACTGTGAGCCCGTCGTTGGGCAGGGATGGTTTCTATCTGTTGCCGAATTGTACATTTCAAGTGCTTAGTATAGTGCTCTGCACATAGTAAGCGCTCAATAAATGCTATGGAATGAATAAATGGAGTTGGTAGACACATTCCCTGCCCACCACAAGGTCAGTCTAGAGGGGGGGGACAGACGTTAATATAAATAAATAAATTAGGAATATGTACGTAAGTGGTGAGCCGAGGAAGGGGTGAATAAAGGGAGCGAATCAGGGCGATACAGAAGGGAGTGGGAAAAGAGAAAATGATGGCTTAGTCAGGGAAGGCCTCTTGGAGGAGATGTGCTTTCAATAAGGCTTTGAAGGTGGGGAGAGTAAATGTATGTCGGATATGGAGAGGGAGGGTGTACCCATCCAGAGGCAGGACGTTTGCGAGAGGTCAGCGGCGAGATAGATAAGATGGAGATACAGCGAGTAGGTTGGCATTAGAGGAGCGAAATGCTTGGGCTGGGTTGTAATAGCAGAGCAGTGGGGTGAGGTGGACATGGGCAAGGTGATTGCTTTAAAGCTGATGGTGAGGAGTTTCTGTTTGACCACTGGAGGTTCTCGAGTGGGGAAACATGGCCTGAAAGTTTTTGGAGAAAAATGATCCGGGCAGCGGAGTGAAGTATGGACTGGAGTTGGGGAGAGGCAGGAGGTAGGGAGGTCAGCAAGGAGGCTGATACAGTAATCAAAACGAGATAGGATTAGTAATTAGGTTAACATGGTAGTTTGAACAGAGAGGAAAGGGAGGATTGCAGCGATTTCAAGAAGGTTGAACAGACAGGATTTAGTGATAGATTGCTTGATACATAGTGAGCACTTAAATGCCATCATTGTTATTTAGGTTGAATGACAGAGATGAGTCAAGGACCACACCAAGGTTACGGGCTTGTGAGATAGGAAGGATGGTGGTGCTGTCTACAGTGATGGAAAAATCAGGGGCAGGACAGGGTTTGGGTAGGAAGATGAGGTCAATTTTGGACGTGTTGAATTTGAGATGGCGGGAGTAGAGATGTCTTGAAGGTAGGAGAAAATGTGAGACTGCAGAGAGGGAGAGAGAGAGATTGGCAGGAAATCTTCACTATTAGTTTCTAGGGGCTCAATCGGCTCTTCCCTGGAGTACTTTGCCAAACACCCAACCCCCACTGTTGCAATACTTACGAACATATCCTTCTACTCTGCTGCTTTCCACACCTGCCATTTATTTTAGTATCTGTTTCCCCTTCTAGACTGTAAGCATCACGTAGGCAGGGATCATGTTTACCAACTGTATTATATCGTATTCTCCCAAGCACTTAGTTCAATGCTCTGCACACAGTCAGCGCTCGATCAGTACCGTTGATTGATTGCATATCTGTTCTCTTCTGCTACTCCCCAATCAATCGATCAACGATTGGGAAGTAATAGAAGAGGACTGATGCACAATCAGTCAATCAACGGTATTGATAGAGTGCTTACTGTGTACACAGCACCGCACTAAATTCTTGTTAATACTAGAGATGGCAAATGGGTTTATACGGCTCGCAGGGCTGGGAATTATCCGGGAAGGTTTATTAATAATGTTGATATTTGTTAAGCGCTTACTATGTGCCGAGCACTGTTCTAAGCGCTGGGGTAGACATAGGGGAATCAGGTTGTCCCACGTGGGGCTCACAGTCTTAATCCCCATTTTACAGATGAGGGAACTGAGGCACAGAGAAGTTAAGTAACTTGCCCACAGTCACACAGCCGACAAGTGGCAGAGCTGGGATTCGAACTCATGAGCCCTGACTCCAAAGCCCGTGCTCTTTCCACTGAGCCACGCTGCTTCTCTTTTGGAGAAGGTGGGATTTTAGAAAGGTTTTGAAAATGCAGAGAACGGTAGTCTGTCCAGATCTGGGGCAGGATGGAGTTCCGAGCTAGTGAAAACAGTGTGAGTAGGGGGGTGGAGGCAGGAGAGCTGAGAGTGAGGTGCAGAGTGTGAGCCGAGAGTGAGCTATCTACAGGGTTAGTTTGGGAGGAATGAAGAGAGCCAGCTGGGAAGTAGGAGGTGAAAAGAGCAGGTAAGTGAGGGGGAGTGAGCTGATGATCGGGTGGGGTTTTTGCTTAATGCCGAGCTGATTTGGCACTCTGAGTATTCTGATGTTATTAAAGACTGACTCCAGTTGGTGCAAAATCAGGCAAAGTAGAAGTGTGTCGTACCACGTGAACTTATTAGGCAAATGTTAAGTAAATGTAATAAAAACGTGTAAAAACATTAGTATGCTTCAAGGAATTCATTTATCCCAAGCCTTTGGTTGTTCGAAGGCATTTGGCCGTTGGTTTCAAAATGTCCAGATGCTATCCAGTACAATTGTGCGCCTTGTCTGCCTTTGTTTACATAGCATTCCCATTTTGCCCTTGTCTGTTTACACGGAACTTTCATTGAAGTCATGATTATGATTAAATGAGTATAAATCAAACTGCTTCCTCTCTTGTATATAATATTTTATAACTTTGCACAGGACAAATGGAATCAATACCGTTGAAAATACTTAATATTAGAGACCTGCATTTTTCTAATTTTTCGTTTAGCTTTTGATCTAAGGGAAGATGCTCATATTTCAATTTATTTAAAAAAAGATGAAGTTTTTCTTACCCTGAAGAAATATTTTGATTTTAGTAATAAAGTAAAAAAACCTTTCCGTAGTCAAAATTTTGTGTTAATTTTGAACTAAAAAACAGCATTATATGACACGGGTTCTTAAATGAACATTTTGTTGGACTAGAAATCGAATCAACACATTAGTCATCTTAATTCATTTTGGTTGGCCTTTTGCAGAATTCTTGAATCCAAAAGCAACACATTTGTCAGCTTTACACACAAAGCAGGGAGAGGCAGGATGTAGCTTAAATTGAAACCTCTTACATTACAAGGAAAAGTCGAAGTCAATGTTTAAAGTTACTTTGTGTTAGCAAAATGAAGTTCAGAAGAAAACAGTATTATCAAAACATTTCCAGGATTGTTAATCTTTTATTCACTGGAACCATTTCAGATTTTTCATTTCCCATGTATACATGATTTATTTAATAATACGACATAAATACAGGTGGTGACAAAAGCACCTTTTTTTAGTTTTTTAAATAAACTTAAAATTTCTCTTGAATGTATCCTTTATGAAGTGCAATGGATTAATAGGTATGATAATTGTACTCACTTAGAAATTAGGTGTGATTTGTAGTCTGCTCTATTTCGCTTATCTTGGAGAGCTTACCCACTCATGGCTTTTAATTCCTTCCTTTCTTCAGATTACAACTAAATCTGTGTCTGTAGTTCTCATCTGTCACTTCCTTTCAGATATCTTCCTTTTCCCAGGACTTCTCCACTTGGATGTTTCCATGCCATTTCAAATCAATGTGTAATATTAATGAATTAGATATAATTATCCTTCATCTTTAAAGAAGACACCACTGATGGTGAACTTCACCTACAAGTGTGTGTGTGACTGAAAGCACGTAATACAGAGCTCTGCACACTCTAAGCCTTCAATAGTTACCACTGATTAATTGGAATCCACTGACTTAGTCACATTGGGCACACAAAAAGGTTGTTCCCCTGTTGAGCTGTTGCATTTCACGTTCGTAGTGTCAGGTGTTGTTTTCTCTTTCGCCTCCTTCTCTCTCTTTCCACACTTTTCTTGATGGCGATGTGTCAGGCAGGTATATCCTCGGTAGTTGACTCCCAGTTTTCAGCAGAGATGCAGCATAGTCTGAGGCTTTGTATTTCCCTGGACCTTAAAGTGCTTCGTCTGCCCACCTTGCTTTCGGTTTCCCAATTTCAGCTCTCCGAACAGCAGCTCTTAAGGGATCCTGCTCATTATCCTCACATGTCCTACCCACTGTAGCCGTGTTATGGTGAACACAGCTTGGATGCTAGGAGACTGACTTCTTTCCAGAGCTTCATCATTCACGATCTTGTCTTGCCATTTGCTATGGATCGTGGGCCGTGAGTGACACTGATGGAACTGCTCCAGGAACTGGATGGGCGGCCATGATCCGGTCCAGATCTCACAGCCCTAGAGAATGTTGAACAGCATGACAGCTCTCTAGACCCTTAGTTTGGTATGGAGCCTGGTACCACACTGCTGCCTCACAGTTTGACAGACTCCCAAAGGATATGCTGGCCTTCTTGAGTCTGCGTCCTATTTCCTCGTCTGTTGTCGCCTCGTTGGTCGGTGGGCTGCCTAGGTAGCAGAATTCTGTTACAGCTTTTAGCTCTGTAATGCCAGCGAAAATTTTTACTTGTGGATATGGGTTCCCTGGTGGAGGAGTCTCATCACCTCAGTTTCCTTTAGACTTATCGTCAGCCCCTAGGGCCTGCCCGATTTGGTGAAGCAATTTCCTATCAACTGCAGGTCTTCCTGAGTGAGGTGTGCTAGGGCACAGTGACTGGGTCCAAGACTTTGGATGATGCTTGCAGTCTGTTGAGGTGGAAGGGTTTCCCAGAGGTGCGGAAGTGTATTCTAATACTTGCCTCCTGGTCTCTTGTTGCATACTGCAGCGTGGCTGCCTAGAACAGGTCGAACAGATGCGGGTCCGCTGCCCATCCCTCGTTCTTCTCCGTTGGTAGTGGGGAATGGCCGTGACCTGGCCGGCCGTGACCTCATGAAGCAGCCTCAGAATCTTGGCGAGCTTTTGGAAACAGCCACATTTGCTTAGTAGTTTCCGGGGACCCGTTGTGCTGATGGTTTCAAATGCTCTGTTAAGATCTTTGAAGACCGTTCTACCTGACCATTGCAGGAAAATGAGGCAGTAACGGAAGCCCTTAGGGTTCTTGACAGTTTTTCAAGTCATCAGTCACTGTTCTTCCTCAGTCTTTAGAGAGTGAGGTAGATCCTAAGGAGTCAATAGGAAGCGGAAAAGATTGAGAAATATAGGTCTTGTATCTGGAGGCGATTCTGTTTTAAAATGACTTTTTGTCCATCTTTGCTTTGTAGAACTCTTTAGGCCCAAATGCCATAGGATGGCAAGGAACTCCATATATTAATCAACCAATCGTATTTATAGTGCGCTTCCTTGTGCAAAGCAATGTACTAAGCCCTTGGGAGAGTACAGTATAACAGAGTTGGTAGACGCATTCCTTGCCCACAATGAGCTTACAGAGCGGGAGGCAGACATATAAATAAATAAAATATGGATATGTTCGTAAGTGCTGGGGAATCAAAGGTGCAGGTGCGAGTGCAAGGGGAACGCAGAAGGGAGTGGGAGAAGAGGAAATGAGGTCTTAGTCAGGGAAGGCCTCTGGGAGTAGATATGATTTTAATAAGACTCTGAAGGTGGGGTGGGTGATCTGATCATTTTTCGGATCTGAAGGGGTGGGGACGGTATACTAGGGGCAAGCACCACTTGAGATGGCTTTCCGTATCTTCCCTCTAAAATGCGATTTGCAAAATTCTTTCAGTTTTTCCCAGGTACCTTTTTCTAGGAATTAGAGTAGCAGGAGCCAGGTTCTCACTTTGTTTGTTGCATGGTGTAGAGCTGAAAAAAACCCCAACGCTTCCCAAGGCATTCAAAATATATTCCAAACCTCTAATCTCTTTTGTTGCAAGTTTAGGTTATGGCTACAGTAGGAAATGGTATTATTCCCAAGTACATTTTCCCCAATGGGAATTTTCATTTTCTGCTTTAGCCTTGATTACTTGTAGAGCACACCTGCCATCCTATGTCAAACTTGCATTCCCGGTCTGACATTTGCGTGGCCTCTCATGGCAATCAGGCCACTCAGAAGGAAGCCTGCTTAGTCCTTGATAACTCAACCTGCTATTAATCAGGGCAAGCCATGCTGGACTGGGACCAGAAATCAAGTTTCCAATCCCCTTGGGATTGGGTTAAAACGAGGACTTGAACTGCAAGTAGAAGCATTAAATAGAGGCATTATCTGCTCATAGTCTTTTTATTTGTGCTGAACCACCATGCTGATTGGCTAATGTAGCTTCCATCTTAGTTTCAAAGGATGCATTCACTAACACATTTTTTAGAAGTTTGATTGACTTAAGAAAGTTATAAATAACGGCGACTGAAAATAACACTTTGCCGATTTAAAGTGGACGTTGAATAAGTGCTACCTGTGTTCTGAAATCCATATCGGAGGGATTCAGCACTTTTCAATATTCACTTTTAAAGTTCAAAGAATTTGATTCCTATAGGAAAAAAGTCGCATACACCACAGTCCGCTGAAGGTCAGAGCAAGGTTGACGAGACCAAGTGGAATGAAGTTCTCTCATTTGGGAAACTCTCAAATAATCCACCAGTAGCTTTGCAAAATATCTCTCCAACCATTATCTTAATTAGCAAAAGGCAGGAAATGCTTCCAGTGTAAAGATGATTGTGGCTGCATCAGTCTATGAAAAATGTGGAGGACTAAATCTTTGTGGGGCATTCCTAATAACAGATCTGTTTGCTATAAATCCTAAGGAAACCTATCTTTAACAGATGAAATGGAGAAATGAATGCCTTGGCAGTGAAAGGAAATCCTAAGGCAGCTGTGAAAACAATCAAGTGTTTAGTACTATAATATGACCCTGCTTGCCGATTCAGAGTTGGATTTCCCTTTTCCCGTTCCAGTACCTGTAAGTGAGTGGTTTTTCTTTTATTGTTCAAGTGCTTGTAGAATAAACCATCAGGACAAAAAAGGCCAAACCCCCGGGATAAATTATTCTATTCTGTAGCCCACAGAAACACTTGAGTCAGTTGATATTGGTATGATTGCTATTCCGACTGAATTTTAGGGGAGAGCTCATTTTTGGTCGTTTGTTAGTTTTTAACTCTGGTGGTGAGGCTTTCCTGAGTCTGATGAGCCCGTTTTGGTAAAACAGCGTTTTTTGCAATGTCAGGGTCTGGTGGATTCCATTTACTAATGCCATTTGGTGAGACCAAAATGTAGGAGAGAGAGGCAGCGTGGGAAAGAATTGAGGGGCAAGCAGGAGTGATAAACATGAATACACCCATGTACACACATTCACACACACACACACAAGCACTCATCTAGTCACTGCTTCCTCTGCAGTTAATCACCAACTCCGCCACTACAGACCTTCCTCGGCTACCACTCTTGACCACTTTCCTGTTTCGGAGAGGTGAAGGCACCCTCTAAGCCATTCTAACTGGGCTGGAATCCTCCAGGGAAGAGCCAGAAGAAGTGTTGGGCTGAGGAGGAAATGGCTGGGGTAGAAGCTGAGAAGAAAGAGGAGGCGAAGAAAGAGAAGAAGGAGAAGAATGGGGAGGAAGAGGAAGAAAATGACTGCCTCTCTTCTATTTTTCTGCTGTTTGCAGTTTTGCTACTGCTGGCGTGGCCCTTAACTTCACCTGGGAGAAGTGAAGTGATTTCCCTAAGGCCACTCGGCGGGTAAATGGCGGAGCCGGGATTAGAACCCAGGTATTTCTGACTTCCAGGCCCGTGTTTCATCCGCTAGGCCAGTCTGCTTCACAGTAACAAACTGGTGCTCTCGTTGTTCGTATTTTTTTTTGCTGTTAGGCATCGTGGTGCTTCTTTCCTTGTGCCTCGGTGGCCAGTTGCTTCTCTTTTAGACTGTGGGCCCTGTGTGGCTTAAGGGACCAGGTGGATATTGAAGCAGTGTGGCCTAGTGGATAGAGCTTGGGCCTGGGAGTCAGAAGGACTGGGGTTCCAATCCCACTCTGCCGCTTGTTTGCTGTGAGACTTCGGGCAAATCACTTCACTTCTCTGGGCCTCAGTTCCCTCAGCTGCCAAATGGGGATTAAGACTGTGAGCCCCGTGTGGGGCATGAACTGTGTCCAACCTGATTAGCTTGTGTCTTCCCCAGCATTTAGTACAGTGCCTGGCACATAGTAAGTACTTAACAACCAACCTCCGCCCCCCCCCCCCCCGCCCAAAATCCCTGTAACTTTCCCCAGCACTTAGTACAGTGCTAATTAACAGATTATATTCAATTTTAACAACAAGAGTGTTGACCTGGCCACTGGTGAGTCCTGCCCACCATTTTTCAGACCCTGCACCGTGTCCGTCAGGGCTCACGTTGGATGGTCGGCCAAGAAACGAATAAATCTTCTCGGAGAAAAGTCTTTGGGAATGGTTAGGGTAAGGAGGATTTCAAATTTGGTCCTTCTGAGATGGGTGTTTGTTTACTGCATGTCTCTGCTGTCAGTGATTTGCTGTGTCAGGTTTTACACCTCCCATATTTTGGGATTCTCATTTGTTTTGCCTCTGTAATAAAAAGAAATGATTTGAATGCCTGAATTTAACCATCCGAGAGAAATAGTTTATCTTTGAGTTGCCGATGCACTCTGTTATCTGATTCTCTCTAAAAATGACATCTGCTAAAAGCAAGTAATGGTTTCGTAGAACTTCCCTGAAGAGGGATTCAGTGATGTTGTCAAGAAATAGTTATCAGGGGAAGCCAAAACATGGGAGAAGCTGAGTTTTCTTGGTTTTACAAGAGTGAACCTTCCTTATAGGAGCCTCGGATTTTTCATAGTTGAGGGATTTGGATTCTGAAAGAGAATGGAAGATGATTTGACATCCTATTATAGTATATTAAGTAAGATAAGTAATGATCCTCTTGTGCTGAACAATTTGAATATGGAGTCTTGCTTGTGTGCTTATGGGAAAAAGTGGCCCTAAGAGATACTAGTATGAGCAAGCCTGAGTTGTGACGCGAGTATAATGACCTGAGTATAATGGTAAAAACCAGGGATCACCCTCTTCTTTTCCTGTCATCCTCCCAGCCCCAAACGGAAAGACTGATATGAACATGAAACCATCTTTCAAATAATTCGATTATGGTAAAGTGAACAAATGAAACAGCTAAATCATTTTATAAAGAGTGCAACTACCCAAGCATTACATCCCATTTAGATGTAGACATGGCCATCTTGGAAGTTCTTTGCTTTAGTCAGGGTGAAAGTCAATCAGTTCATCATCATCAGTGGTATTTATTGAGCACTTACCGTGTGCAGAGCACTGTACTAAGCTCTTGGGAGAGTACAGTACACCGGAGTTGGTAGAAAGGTCCCCAGCCCACAACAAGCTTCCAGTCTAGAGGAGGGAGACAGACATTAATATAAATGAATAATGTATAATCATTTGAACCCTCATTTGAAATAGTATTTGTTAAGCAAAGACTGTGTGCTAAGTACTGTACTAAGAGCTGGGATGGACACCAGATATTCAGGTTGGACTCGCATGAAGCTCACAGTCTAAGTAGAGGGAGTAGGATTTAATCCCCTTTTTACCAAGGAGGAAACTGAGGAACAGAGAAGGAGCATGGCCTACTGGAAAAAGCACGGGCTTGGGAGTCAGAAGGCTGTGTCCAACTTAATTGAGTTGTATGTATCTCAGTGCTTAGAATAATGTTTGATGCATAGTAAGAACTTAATAAGTGTGGTATTTGTTAAGTGCTTACTATGTGCCAGGCACCGTACTAAGCTCTGGGGAGGATACCAGTAAATCGGGTTGGACACAGCCCCTATCCCCAATCAACAAATGAGGCAACTGGGGCACAGAGAAGTTAAGTGACTTGATCAAGGTCAACAAATACTGAGAGAGAGAGAGAGAAGGAGAAAAGTGAAATGACTTGCCTAAGGTCACACAGCAGACAGATGGCGGAGCCGGGATTACAACCCACGTCCTCCCGGGCTCTTTCCACTAGGCCACGCTGCTTCCCTTGAAACCCAGTAAGGCCTTAAAAAACTGGATCCAACTATACAGTTACCCTGTCACATGTATCTTCATCTCTCTCTCCTATATGCTCTCTTTCTTTTTAGTAAATACCCAAAGGCCTTGAAAGGCCTCAGGTTCTTGGCCTAATAGATAGAGCCTAGGCCCGAGAGTCAGAAGGACCTGGGTTCTAATCCCACATCTACCCTTTGTCTGCTGTGCAAGTCACTTCACTTCTCTGTGCCTCAGTTCCCTCGTCTATGAGAAGCAGCATGGCTTAGTGGATAGAGCCCGGTCCTGGGAGTCAGAAGGCCATGGGTTCTAATCCCAGATCTGCCACTTGTCTGCTCTGTGGCCTTGGGCAAGTCACTTTATTCTCTCCACCTCAGTCCCCTCGTCTGAAAAATGGGGATTAAGACTGAGCCCCACATGGGACAGGGACTGTGTCCGACCCGATTTGCTTGTATCCACCCCAGCGCTTAGTGCACACAGTGAGCGCTTAACAAATACCATAATTATCATTCTTATTATAGCCTTCCACGTTGATGTGGGTGTTGTTTTCCAGTGCTTAGAACAGTGCTTGGCACATAGTGAGAGCTTAACAAATACCATAATGATGATGATGATGATTATCTATAAAATGGGAATTAAGACTGTGAGCCCCATGAGGGACAGGAACTGTGTTGAACCCAATTTACTTGTATCCACCCCAGTGCTTAGTACAGTGCCAGGCACGTAGTAAGGGCTTACCAAATAACACAATCAAGTTCAGGGTTACCAACTGCCTGTAAATCCACGCAGCCGAACCTGCCATACCTTCCAGGAAAAGGACTCAATCGGTGGTGCACTGCAGTCCACTAGCCCTGAAGCATTATTGACAGATACTAAAATGTCCTTATGGGCTCTGTGGACATGACCAATTTTAGCTTGTTTTTATGGCCTGCCTGTGAATTTGCAGATGGATAATAATAATTATTATGGTATTTATTAAGTGCTTACTTTGTGCTAGGCACCATTCTAAGCCTTGGGGTAGATACAAGAAAATCGGGTTGGACACAGCCCCTGTCCTACATGGGACTCACCGCCTCGATCCCCATTTTACAGATGTGGTAACTGAGGCACAGAGAAGTTATATCACATGCCCCAGGTCACACAGCAGGTATGTGGGAGAGCCGGGATTAGAACCCATGTCCTTCTGACTCTCAGCCCCGTGCTCTCTCCAGTACGCCATGCTGCTTCCTTGTCGGATAGCCATCCGACAAATGATTACAGCAGAGTTTAGATGCCCAGATGTATTTTTTGCTGCCCGAACCACATTTTGGGCCAGACTGTGACCACAGGAGTTGTAATATTTGTCTTTGCTTTTTTTCCCCCTCACTGTTATTCTTAAATAGAATTGTCACTTGAGGGTCAGATTAGAGCTTATTCAACCAGAGCATTGGCATCAGCAATAGCCAGCCTGGGGTCAATCTTGCCTCTTGAGAGTTTCAGGGCAGTCACTTGGAATTTATTGTGTAGCTTTACAAAACATTATTACCTCAACAGAGTACTACACAGAGAATTTAAATGTAGCTTGGCCATATTTCAAAGGCTGTTTCCTGGGAGCACATAGTCTTTCTTTTTGCCTGGTCACCAGAGTCGCAACTGCTGTAAACAGTTTTTATAAATGGTATGAAAAAAAGTGACTGGTTTTTAAACTTTTTTCCTGACATAATTTTATGTAAGGTAGTAATTCAGTCAATCAGTCGTATTTATTGAGCTCTTACTGTGTGCAGAACACTGTAGCGCGAACTTGGGGGAGTACAGTATAACAGAGTTGGCAGACATGTTTCCTGCCCACGAAAAGCTTACAGCCTAGAGGGGGATACAGGTGTTAATCTAGATTAAATGAAGGAATAAATTGCAGATCTGTACCTGAAGTGCTAGGGGATTGAGGGAGGGGTGAATGAAGGGACCAAATCCAAGGGCAGGGGTGGTGTAGAAGGGAGTGGGAGAAGAGGAAATGAAGGCTTAGTCAGGAAAGGACCTTTGGAGGAAATGTGCCATCAATAAAGCTATGAAGGTGAGGAGAGTCGGATATGGAGAGGGAGGGTGTTCCAGGCCAGAGGCAGGACGTGGGCGAGGTGTCAGCGGCAAGATAGACGAGATTGAGGTCCACTGAGTAGGTTGGCATTAGAGGAGCGAAGTGTATGGGCTGGCTTGTAGTTGAAAGGCAGCGGGGTAAGGTAGGTATTATTATTATTATTAGGAGGGGGCAAGGTAATAATAATTATAATAATTATGGTACTTGTTAAGCACTTAGTAGGGGCCCAGTACTGTTCTAAGTGCTGTGCTAGATAAAATTAATCAGGTTAGACACAGTCCCTGTCCCACATGGGTCTCACAGTCTTAACGAGAGGAAGCAGTGTGGCTCAGTGGAAAGAGCCCGGGCTTGGGAGTCAGAGGTCATGGGTTCAAATCCCGGCTCTGCCACGTGTCAGCTGTGTGACTGTGGGCAAGTCACTTCACTTCTCTGTGCCTCGGTTCCCTCATCTGTAAAATGGGGATTAGAATGTGAGCCCCATGTGGGACATCCCGATTACCCTGTCTCTACCCCAGCACTTGGAACAGTACTCTGCACGTAGTAAGCGCTTAGCAAATACCAACATCATTATTATTATTATTATTATTATTATTATTAATGCCCATTTTACAGATGAGGTAAGTGAGGCCCAGAGAAGTTAAGTGACTTGCCCAAGGTCACACAGCAGATATGCGGCAGACCCGGGATTAGAACCCAGGTCCTTCTGACTCCCAGCCCTGTGCTGTATTTACTAAGCCACGCCGCTTCTCT
Organism: Ornithorhynchus anatinus; assembly: GCF_004115215.2. NCBI lineage: Eukaryota > Metazoa > Chordata > Mammalia > Monotremata > Ornithorhynchidae > Ornithorhynchus > Ornithorhynchus anatinus. The sequence continues at coordinate 14,080,812 of NC_041750.1, forward strand.
GATGGTGATGGAGTGGCTCCGAAGCTTATGGTGAGGAGTTTCTGTTTGATGGAGGTGGATGGACAACCCCTGGAAGTCCTTGAAGAATGGGGAACCATGGCCTGAATAGTTTTGTAGAAAAATCATCCGGGCGGCTGAGTGAAGTATGCGTTGAAGACGGGAGGCAGGGAGGTCAGCAGGGAGCCTGATGCAGTAATCAAGGCTGGCTAGGATAAGGCCTAGGATTGACATGGCAGCAGTTTGGATGGAGAGGAAAGCATGGAATTTAGCAAAGTCGTCAAGGTTGAACCGACAGGATTTGGTGAAAGAGTGAATATTCGGGTTGAATGAGAGAGATGAGTCGAGGATAACACCAAGGTTATGGGCTTGTGAGGTAGATAGGATGTTGGTGCTGTCTACAGTGATGGGAAAATCAGGGGGAGGGAAGGGTTTGTGTGGGAAATTGAGAACCTCTGTTTGGGCCATATCAAGTTTGAGGCGACAGTGACACATCCAGGTAGGGATGTTCTGAAGACAGGAAAAAATGTGAGACTGCAGAGAAGATGAGAGATCAGGGCTGGGGATGTAGATTTGGGAATCAACTGGGTAGAAATAGTTTTTGGAGCCAGGGGATTGAGTGAGTTCTCCAAGGGAGCGGGTGTAGATGGAGAATAGAAGGGGTCCCAGAACTTGGGGATCAGTTGTGACATGTGTTTGGCAATATCAAGTGCCTTGCAAATGGGGACGGAGCTTTATGCAGGGCCTGCAGTCCCAGGCCACGGAGGAGGAGGGGGGCAAGATATTGGGGGGACCTAGGAATTGCCCATTCATTCAATCATTCAATAGTATTTATTGAGCACTTACTATGTGCAGAGCACTGTACTAAGCTCTTGGAATGTACAATTCGGCAACAGAGACAATCCCTGCCCATTGACGGGCTTACAGTCTAATCGGGGGAGACAGACAGACAAAAACAATAGCAATAAATAGAATCAAGGGGATGTACATCTCATTAACAAAATAAATAGGGTAATAAAAATATATACAAATGAGCGGACGAGCACAGTGCTGAGAGGAGGGGAAGGGAGAGGGGGAGGAGCAGAGGGAAAGGGAGGGAAAGGGGGCTTAGCTGAGGGGAGGTAAAGGGGGGGGCAGAGAGGCAGCAGAGGGAGCAGACGGAAAAGGGGAAGCTCAGTCTGGGAAGGCCTCTTGGAGGAGGTGAGCTCTCAGTAGGGCTTTGAAGAGGGGAAGAGAGTTTGGCGGAGATGAGGAGGGAGGGCATTCCAGGACAGCGGGAGGACGTGGGCCAGGGGTCGACGGCGGGATAGGCGAGAACGGGGGACGGTGAGGAGGTGGGCGGCAGAGGAGCGGAGCCTACGGGGTGGGCAGTAGAAGGAGAGAAGGGAGGAGAGGTAGGAGGAAGCAAGATGATGGATAGTCTTGAAGCCTAGAGTGAGAAGTTTTTGTTTCGTGCGGAGGTTGATAAGCAACCGCTGGAGGTTTGTAAGAAGGGGAGTGACATGCCCAGAGTGTTTCTGCAGGAAGATGAGCCGGGCAGCGGAATGAAGAATAGCCTGGAGCGGGGAGAGACAGGAGGAAGGGAGATCAGAGAGAAGGCTGACACAATAATCGAGCCAGGATATTATGAGAGCCTGTACCTGTAAGATAGCTGTTTGGGTGGAGAGGAAAGGGTGGATCTTGGCGATATTATAAAGGTGAGACTGGCAGGTCTCGGTGACGGATTGGATGTGTGGGGTGAATGAGAGAGCTGAGTCAAGAATGACACCAAGGTTGCGGCTTGAGAGACGGGAAGGATGGTCGTACCATCCACAGTGATAGGGAAGTCAGGAAGAGGACAGGGCTTGGGAGGGAAGATAAGGAGCTCAGTTTTGGACATGTTGAGTTTTAGGTGGTGGGCAGATATCCAGGTAGAGACGTCTTGGAGGCAGGAGGAGATATGAGCCTGAAGGGAGGGGGAGAGGACAGGATGTCATCTGCATAGAGATGATAGTTGAAGCCGTGAGAGCGAATGAGTTCACTGAGGGAGTGAGTGTATATGGAGAACAGAAGAGGGCCAAGAACTGACCCTTGAGGAACCCCAACAGTTAGAGGATGGGAGGGGGAGGAGGAGCCTGCAAAGGAGACCGAGAATGACTGGCCAGAGAGAGAAGAGGAGAACCGGGAGAGGACAGAGTCCGTGAAGCCAAGGTGAGATAAGGTGTGGAGGAGAAGGGGATGGTCGACAGTGTCAAAGGCAGCTGAGAGGTCAAGGAGGATTAGAATAGAGTAGGAGCCATTGGATTTGGCAAGAAGGAGGTCATGGGTGACCTTAGAGAGAGCAGTCTCGGTAGAGTGGAGGGGACAGAAGCCAGATGGAGGGGGTCCAGGAGAGAATGGGAGTTAAGAAATTCTAGGCAGCGAGTGTAGACGACTCATTCTAGGAGCTTGGAAAGGAAGAGTAGTAGGGAGATAGGGCGATAACTGGAAGGGGAAGTGGGTTTGAGAGAGGGTTTTTTTAGGATGGGGGAGACATGGGCATGTTTGAAGGCAGAGGGGAAGAAGCCATTGGAGAGTGAGCGGTTAAAGATAGAAGTTAAGGAGGGGAGGAGGGAAGGGGCGATGGTTTTTATAAGGTGAGCGGGAATGGGGTCCGAAGCACAGGTGGAGGGGGTGGCACTTGCGAGGAGGGGAGGAGATCATTCAATCGTATTTATTGAACACTTACCATGTGCAGAGCACTGTATTAAGCGCTTGGGAAAGTACAATACAACAGTAAACAGTGACATTCCCTGCCCACAACAAGCTCATGGTCTAGAGTTGGGGAGACAGGCATCAATACAAATAAATAAAATGACCGATGTGTACATAAGTGCTTTGGGCCTGGCAGGGGGAAGAGCAAAGAGATGAATAAAATGACAGATGTGGACATAAGTGCTTTGGGGCTGGAAGGAGGGAAGAGCAAAGGAATCAAGTCAGGGCGATGCAGAAGGGAGGGAGAAACCACAATTCTCCCCTCCCTTTCTTCCTTCATGCCATGCCCTTGTGCTATGAAGCGGCAAACTGATGTGGTCAGGGGGAAGTGATACTAAGGAAGAGAGGGGAGCTGGGGGAGAGAGGAGTAAGGAGGAGATTGGGTGAAAGATGGGAAAGAGGAGGGGAAAGAAAAGTGGGAAGGGAAGGGAGGGAGAAGGGAGGGGTGGTAAGAGAAAGAGGGGAAGGCAGAGGAGAGAGAAAGGAGAACAAGGAGAGATAGGAGGAAAGGAAGATGAGAGCAGAAGGCTCTCCCTTTCCCCTCACTCTTCTCTCCCACCCTGCAGCCGAATGGGGGCACAACCCCAGGTGCATTGTTGGAAAAAATGGGAGGGAGGAAGGTAAGCAGGACTCAGCAAGATGGGGATGAGAAGGGGTGCCCATAGGACCTCACACCTAGGACCTGGGATGCATGAAGCAGGAGGAGGAGACGACATTGGGAGGTGGTTCACCTGTTCCAGGAATGGTTGCTGTGCCTTCCTTGGCTGGGCAGGGCAGGGCAGGGCAGGGCAGGGGGGCACTGTCTCTTTTGCCACTGATTGGCTAGGGAGGGCAGGGTGGCATGCAAACTTCCCCTTCTCTCCCCTTCCCTCCCCCTCCCTGGAACCAGGCCCTTTGGGGAAAAAGAGTCATTGGTTTTCTCACACTGGCCTAGAATCCACGGCTGCCCTGGCTGCTATGGACAGCAGGGCTCCGCACGAGGAAGCCGATATAAAGTGGAGTATTCACTGGACCCAACAAAATATTTTAATGACCCTTATGGACATGACCTATCATGGCTTGTTTTTAGGGACCGTCTCCAGGCCCTCTTGGTTCCGGGCCATACAACACTCTGATACCCATATCATTTAAAAAAAATGTCACTGCCTACATTTCCTCGCTCTTCACAAACCTCCTATGATTGCCCATTCAAATCTGCCTCAAGCAGAAGCTTCTGACCATTGGGTCTAAAGCACTTTGCTAGCTCTTTCCCTCCTCTTTCTCTACTCCCTTCTCCCTCTTGTCTCTCACATGCAGTCGTTGTCCCTCTCAAGCCAACCTACTCACTGGGCCTTGTTTTTGTTTCCTGCTATTGATCTCTTGCTCAGGCCCCCTCCCTGCCTGGAGTCCCCTCGCTTTATATCTGATAGCATCTCTAGCCTTATCTTCAAAGCCCGTCTGAGATATAATGATTATGGTATTTGTTAAGCGCTTACTATGAACAAGGCACTGTCCAAAGCACTGGGATGGATGCAAGTAAATCGAGGTGGACACAGTCCCTGTCCCACGTGGCGCTAACTCTCTCAATCCCCATTTTACAGATGAGGTAACTGAGGCACAGAGAAGTGAAGTGACTTGCCCAGGGTCACACAGCAGACAAGTGGCAGAGCGGGATTAGAACCCATGACCACGTCTCCTTCAGGAGAACTTCCCTGAGGAATCTCTAATCTTCCCCCAACTGTCACCTCAGCTCTTCTGCACCACCTAAATAAACTTCCTTTCATCCATTCATTCGGTTGTATTTATTGAGCACTTACTGTGTGCAGAGCACTGTACTTAACACGTGGGAGAGTACAATATATCAGCATCAGTAGATCCATTCCCTGCCCACAAGGAGCTTTCAGTCTAGAGGAGGAGATGGACTGTAATGTAAATAAATAAATTACAGGTAAAACAGCATCGCCTAGAGGATAGAGCATGGACCTGGGAGTCAGAAGGACCTGGGTTCTGATCCTGGCTCTGCTGCTTGTCTGCTCTGTGACCGTGGGCTTAACTTCTCTGTGCCTCAGCTACCTCAGTTGTGAAATGGGGATTAAAACTCTGAACCCCGTTTGGGACGGGGACTGTTGTCCAACTCGACCTGCTTCTGTCCACCCTAGTGCTTAGTACAGTGCCTGGCATGTTGTAAGCGCTTAACAAATGCCACAGTTATTATTATTATTATTATTATTATTATTATTATTATTATTAGATATGCACATTAGTGTTGTGGGGCTGAGGATGGGGTGAATAAAAAGTGCAAATCCAAGTTCAAGAGCTACCCAGATCACAGGTGCCCTGGGTCTATAATCCTCCAGGAAACCTTTTAAGTACAAAGGATTCATTCATTCAATAGTATTTATTGAGCGCTTATTATGTGCAGAGCACTGTACTAAGCGCTTGGAATGAACAAGTCGGGAGTAGGAGTAGATATAGATCAGTTCCTGCCCACTAAGAATTTACAGACTGGATGGGGAGACAGACATTAACATAATTTAATCACAATTGTTTTTAAAAAATGGGGTTAGGGCCACAGTCTGTAGATAGTGAAAATCTAAATGAAAAATAATGAACACATCCCAAACTCCTGTGAGAAAAACATCTCTGTAATCATAACAGCATCCTGCTTCAGTGCCTTTATTACCCCAGAATGATCTCTGTTTTTCGTGTGTGTGTTTGTATTAATATTAACAGTGACCATACTGAAACAGGAAAATAACCCAGTATAACCAGGGAGGGTATATGTCTTCACTGAGCCAGCACAACAAAGGTATTTTGAAGGATTCTCAGGCTGGGATGGAGTGGGTTGGAAAAGGAAGGTGGGAGGATTAGAAAGGATAAAGAGCCCAGGAAAAAGAGTAGATGACCAGAGCTAGAAAACAGAAAGAAATAGATTTGTACCTAACCTAATTTGACCTACTCAGTTCCACTGCTATGAAATCCCATTCTTTCCTAGATGGATTAGTGATGAAGAACAAAGTACTCCTTCTATTGGGAAGTATTGGTCGGTTAAGGGTGAATGGATGAGTTAGTCCTCAATCAATTAGTCGTATTTACTGAGCCCTTACTCTGCCTAGAGTGTATAGTGCTCTTCATCCCAGTCCTCAAGGATTTTACAATAGAGTAAATATATTGTATATATTATTGTATATATTGTATATGCAATAAAGCGGGACAGACAGACACTAAAGTAAATGGCAGATAGGGAGAAGCAACAGAGTATAAAAATATTTTCAGAAATGCAACATTGGGGTGCCTGTGGTAATCATTGGTATTTATTAAGCGCTTACTATGTGCAGAGCACTGTACTGAGCTCTTGGGAGAGCGCGGTGTGAAAGCATGGTGTAGACCGATACTTGTCCACTAGGAGTTTACGGGTAGGTGTGGAGAAAAGGTAACGTAAATTACAACTGAGAGGTACAGCTGTACATAAATGCTGAGTGGCTGGGGAGGGGTCGATTATGGAGTAGTGGATAGAACATGGGCCTGGGAGTGAGAAGGTCACGGGTTCTAGTCCCCGCTCTGCCACTTGTCAGCTCTGTGGCCTTGGGTAAGTCTCTTCACTTCTCTGTGCCTCAGTTACCTTATCTTTAAAATGTGGATTAAATCTCTGAGTCCTATGCAGGACAGGGACTTTCATTCAATTCAATAGTATTTATTGAGCGCTTACTATGTGCAGAGCACTGTACTAAGCCAACTCGATTTGCTTCTATCCACACCAGCGCTTAGTACAGTGCCTGGCACGTAGTAAGCGCTTAATAAATACCATTATTATTATTATTATTATTAAAGTGTTTAAGGGGAACAGACCCAAGGGCATAGGGGATTCAAAAAGGAGGAAGACTAGGGAAAATAGAGAAGCAGCGTGGCGCAGTGGAAAGAGCACGGGCTTTGGAGTCAGGGCTCATGAGTTCGAATCCCAGCTCTGCCACTTGTCGGCTGTGTGACTGTGGGCAAGTCACTTAACTTCTCTGTGCCTCAGTTCCCTCATCTGTAAAATGGGGATTAAGACTGTGAGCCCCACGTGGGACAACCTGATTCCCCTATGTCTACCCCAGCGCTTAGAACAGTGCTCGGCACATAGTAAGCGCTTAACAAATACCAACATTATTATTATTATTATTAAAATAAGACCATAGTCGGGGAAGGCCTCTTGGAGGAGATGTGATTTTAGGAGGCCTTTGAAAGTGGGGGGAATGGTGGTCTATCAAATACGAAGCAGGGAAGATGGGAGGCAGCATGGCGTGGTGGTTAGAGCACAGGCCTGAGAGTCAGAAGGTCATGGGTTTCAATCCCGGCTCCTCCACTTGTCTGCTGCCTGGCCTTGGACAAGTCACTTCACTTCTCTGTGCCTGTAATCTCATCTGTAAAGTGGGGATTAAGACAGTGAGCCCCACCTGTGACAACCTGATAACCTTGTATTTTCCCCAGTGCTTAGAACAATGCTTGGCACCTAGTAAGCGCTTAACAAATGCCATTATTATTATTATTATTATTATTATTATGTGGGATAGGTACTGTGTTCAACCCGATTGGCTTGTATTCACCCCAGTGCTTAGTACAGTGCCTGGCACCTAGTAAGCACGTAATAAATATTGGAATTATTATTATTATATTATTTGAAGGGGGAAGGAGTTCCAAGCCAGAATACCCGGGTTAAGGTGCCACAGACAGGCCGACGTGGCTGTGGGAAGCGGGCATTAGGTGGGGAGATTAATTAGGGAAGAGGTGGGATTTCAGAAGGGCTCTGAAGATGGGGAAGAGCAGTGATCTGCCGCCTCTAAGAGGGGAGGGCCTGGTAGGCAGACAGGAGGGCGGGAGCAAAAGGTCATTGACAAGAGAGATGAGAATGAGGCACAAGGAGGACTAAGGTGCGCGAGCTGGGATGCGTTGGGAGAGGAGCAAGGATGACAAGTGGGGTGAGAGCTAATTGTGAGTGCCCATAGCTAAGTATCAGGGCTTGATGTGGAGAGGAATGGGTAACCATGGGAGGTTTTGGAGGATAATACTAATGACATTAATTGTGGTATTTGTTAAGTGCTTACTATGTGCCATTCATTCGATTGTATTTATTGAGCACTTACTATGTACTAAGCTCATGGGAGAGTAAAATACAACAATAAACAGACCCAACCACATTCTCTGTCCACCACGAGCCTACGGTGGGGAGACAGACATTAATATAAATAAATAAATTGCACACGTGTAGGTAAGTGCCATGGGAGTGGGGCGGGGTGGGGTGAACAATGGGAACAAGTCAGCGTGACACAGAAGGGAGTGAAGAAGAGGAAAGGGAGGCTTAGTCAGGGAAGGCCTCCTGGAGGTGGTGTGCCTTCAATATCTCTTTGAATGGGGAGAGAGCAATTGTCTGATTTGAGGAGGGAGGGCATTCCAGGCCAGAGGCTGGAGGTGAGTGAGGGATCGGCAACAAGATAGATGAGATTGAGGCATAGTGAGAAGGTTAGCAGTAGGGGAGCAAAGAGTGTGGGCTAGGTTGTAGTAGGAGAGTAGCAAAGTGAGACAGGAGGGGGTGAGGTGATGGATTGCTTTAAAGCCTCTGGTGAGGAGTTTCTGTCTGACATGAAGGTGGATGGGCAACCACTGGAGGTTCATGAGGAGTGGGGAAACACATCCTGACCTTTTTTTGTAGAAAAATGATAGGGGCAGGAGAGTGAAGTATGGGCTGGAATGGGGAGAGGCAAGCGGCTGGGAGGTCAGCAAGGAGGGTGATGCTGTAATCCAGGCGGGATAGGATGAGTGCTTGTATTAATCTGGTAGCAGTTTGGATGACGAAAAAAGCGTGAATTTTAGTGATGTTGTGAAGGTGCGACCAACAGGATTTAGTGATGGATTTCATATGTGGGTTGAATGAGGGAGAGGAGTCAAGGATAATGCCATGGTTATGGGCTTATGAGGCAGGAAGGATGGTGGTGGGAAGGTCGGGGGGAGGACAGGGTTTGGGTGGGATGACAAGGAGCACTTGAGTAGATACAAGATCATCAAGTAAGATGTAGTCCCTGTCCCACATAGGGCTTCCACTCTAAAGAGGGAAAACAAGTACTGAATTTCCATTTCACAGATGAGGAAACTGAGGCACAAACCAGTTAAATGACTCACCCAAGTTCATACAGCGAGCAGTGGTGGAGCTGGGATTGGAACCCAGGTTCCCTGACTCCCAGTCCCGTCTCCTTTCCTCTAGGTCATGCTGCTACCGAGGGAAAGGAACGAGGAAGTCCTTCCCCTTTGAGGCACAGCCGTCTCGACGTCGGTCTCGATCCCTCTGGGATTTCGGCTCCGGCTGTCACAAGGGTCAGCCACTCAAGGAGATCCACTTTTCCTCGTCCGGCAGCGATATCAAAAACACCCGCAGAGTGAGGCGGGATGTCCAGAAAGTGGTCGGAGTTGATGCGGTGAAGCCCGGAGCCGTTGGCGATACCTGCCAACATCTCCGTGGGGGAGCTGTGCTGCTCCAGGTCCAGGGCCATCAACTTCCCTCCCTCTGGGCCTAATTTTCCAGCTGCTTCTGCAGCTCCTCCGGCTCCGTGACCAGGGGCTGGCTGCCGACGAAGCTCTCGCCGAGGAAGACGAAGATGGGCAAACTTTCCAGGACTGTTGCCCAGAGAGTTCTTCCGGGACCTCAGCATGACAGGCCGTCCAGTGCCCCCCGCCCCCCCATAGCAGGATCAAGCGCACAGATGTGGGAAAAGCCGACATAATATAAAAAGAGGCAGGGGAGAAAGTAAGGCATATGACAGCAAAGCACACAGGCAGAAATGGATTGCAGATAAACTTAGGAATAATTTGACAGGAGAAGCCACTGCCAGAAATGTAGGAGAAAAATTCAGTCCATAAGATCTGTGCAAAGAGCAGCAACCATTCTGCTGGTATCTATTCAACTCCCATGGCCTAGTAGTAACAGCACGAGTCTGGGAGTCAGAGGACCTGGGTTCTAATGCCGGCTCCGGTTTCCGGCTACGTGACCACAGTCAAATCACTTAGCTTCTCTGTGCTTCCATTTCCTCATCTGTAAAATGGAGAATCAATGCCTGTCATCCCCTACTGTAAGCCCCATGAGGGACAGGGACTTTATCTGACCTGATTATTTTGTATCTACCTCAGTGCTTAGTAGAGTGTGGGGCACATAGTAAGTACTAAACATGCCTCAATTATTATTAGGATGAATGTACCCACTCCCACTTCTTCCCACTTTCCTAGCTCCTTACCGCTTCCTGTTTCATTCCCCCCAAATCCATGTGTCCTCATATGTTCACCGCTTTCTTTCCTCTTGTCCCTCCCTGACTTCATCACTTTCTTTTCATTCGTGTCTTTTGTTCTCTATATTTCTTTAATGCTGTATTTCTCATTTGCCTTTTTCTGTCCCAATCTTTGTTTCTGGGGGTTGTTGTCTCCATCCCTGTCTCTCCTCGCCTTTCTCTTCTCTTCGGAGCTCTTTGGGCCGCTTTCTCTCTGTAGCTGTAATTTTTTCTGCCTCTGTTTTTTGTTTGTCTGCGTGTATATGTCTCTCTCTGTTTGTGCCTCTGCTCCCTCTCCCACTGAGTCACTGCCTTTGTCTTACTGTTCCTATCTTGCTGCCTCTGCCTTTGTTTTTCTGTTTAACTGTCTCGTCTTTTCAGGGTTTTTGTCTAAACTTGTTTTTTTCTTTTGCTATATCTTTATGTTTGTTTCCCTTTATCTCTCTCTTTCTCTGACCGTCTCACTAAATATGAGTCTTTGTGTGTCTGTGGCTCTGTATTCTCTATCCTTCTTTCTCTTTCTGTTTTGGCCTGTTTCTGTGAGGGGGCGAGCAGTGTGCCACTGTTTTCTCTGTGTATATATCTCTGTATGGCTTTACCTGTTTTTTTTCCCCTACCTTGCCACCTCTAGATCTGAGTTCTTCCCATTTGTTTGCTACTCTGCTGAGCTCCTCACTGCTAGCATCTCCTTGGCCAGGTAGCCCAGGACTTGCACTTGTTTGTTGTAACTTTGTTTCTCCGAAGCCAAAGGGAGAGAAAGTAGTACGTATTCTTTTGTCATTTTTTGTGTGTTTGCCTATCTCTGCTTCCACGTTTGCTCTTTTTGGTGGTGTTAGGGTTTCCCTTTGTGTTAGTTTTACATGATAGCTCTAGGTGCTTCAAATCTTGTAGAATCCCGGAGTAATTATATATTGATATAAATCTTTGATTTCCTTGGTTGAAATGACCTAGAAATCTTTTTCAGGAGGCTGTTACATTCAGCTGCCTTGGAAGTGGCATTTCCTGGAAATTCTGTTTGAAAAGCTTTGACTTCCCAGGAATCTGCCTGACATCAGAATGCAGTGAAGAGTTAAAGTGGAGTGCTTAAACAGTGCTTGGCAAATAGTAAGCACCTGGGAAATGCTATTAAAAAAATTCATTCAATAGTATTTATTGAGCGCTTACTATGTGCAGAGCACTGTACTAAAAATGAAGTGACATCAAAATTGAGTAGGAATGTAATTATTCGTTGGGAATTTGCTTTTAGCAACTTTTTAAAATAGCTGCTCAGTAATGAAAGTTTGTTGAAATTCTGGATTTCCTTTCTTGGTTTATTTATGGCGATCATTTGACTGTCATGGAATCGATTTTTTATCACGAGATACGATTATTAAAATGAGTCAGATTCTGCCTTCATTATTTTGTATAAAGTTTGGCCCAATCTAAACTTGGCCTAAAACTAGTACACTTAGATAAGTTAAACTGATTGTCGGCCACAGGATCAGGAGGGTAATGCCCAATGGGTTTCACCAGTTCTCTTGCAATATGTAGTATTATTAAACACGTCCCTTTTTGGTAACAGACTTATGTATACATGAGTAATTGAAAAAGTGATATTATCCCGCTTACTCTGCTGTTGCATTTTTAAATGTCGGTGCTAAAAATATTAAAAAATGAATTATGAAAGAAATGAAAAATATCTGTTGCATATTTTGAAGCTAGACCACCAGCATGCAATGCATTACCCAGATAATTGAAGTTGCTGGATACAAAGCATAATTTACAAGGAATATAAGTAGCCTGCTTGGGTATAATTACACCAAGTATCTAATTGTAGAGAGGGATGGAAATTTGTCTATTGTCTGTTACTTCTCTAATGTAAGATATATTTTGCTCTGTACCAAGCGTGTCTTTTGTTCTGCGACATTTTAGCATGAAGTGGATTTCGAGAGGAAGAGAGCGTGTTGTTTTCATAATCTCCTAGATACTGCATTCAGGACTTATTGCCGAATATTTTCGATTTAAAAATAATCCATCTCTCCCCTCCCATTTGTGCTCCTTGCTGCCAGCTCGTTCGTGCCCTGGATCTGTGGACAAGGAGGACTGTGAGCCCCATGTGGGACATGGACGGTGTCCATTCTGATTAGCTTGTATCTACCCCAGCTCTTAGTACAGTACCTGGCACATAGTAAGCGCTTCACAAATACCACAGTTACTGTTAGGAGGCTGACTTCCTTCTGCTCTATCTCCAAGGATGTCTCCTTCCCCCCTGCACAGTCAGTTCTCCTATGATGTGGGGGTTACAATGCTCTTGATTGAGGAAATCTTTTATTCTACGATACGCGTCTCGCCTGACGTTAGTTACGTGCACACACTTAGCCTTTCTTCTGACAGCACATTGTGTTCTATCCAGACAGATTCATGTTATCAGAACATCCCCTAAGTCCATAATAGGGGTTCTATCCCAAATCCCTAAGTGTATAAACTGAGTCTACCTTCCAAGCGCATGTACCTAACTTGCCTGCAGGAGCTGGTGAAGGTGGAGCAGGCCGGTAGCAGTTGCGTGTCTGGCAGAAGCATCGGAGGTGCGCTCTCATCGTCCCACCCCGGCAAATCCTCAGACATTTCCAAAGTTTAGTCTCCATCGCCCTGCCTCACTCCCTTTATTTATCCTCCCTCCCAGCCCCACAGCACTTTTGTACATATCTGTGACATTGATTTATATTAACGTATGTCTCCCCGCCTCTAGACTCTAAGCTCGTTGTGGATGCAGAATGTGTCTGTTTCGTGTTATATCGTACTCTCCCAGCCACTTAATGTAGTGCTCTGCAGATAGTAAGCACTCACTAAATACGATTGACTGACTGACTGATCAAAGGGGGAATGTTGCTGGGATCCTGGTGTTGCATCGCGTCATAAAATTCCCCCAGTATAAAACAGCCCTGGGCAATAAAGAGAAGATACCTTTATAGTCATTCATTCATTCAATCGTATTTATTGAGCACTTACTGTGTACAGAGCACTGTACTAAGCGCTTGGAATGTCCAATTAGGCAACAGATAGAGACAATCCCTGCCCAACAATGGGCTCACGGTCTATGTACATACACTCCCATGATGTACCATTGTTTTCAGCTTACATCTACAATGTTCAGAAGCAAATTCTCCATTTATTAAAAAAGGTGCACGAGGTGCACACAGTGCCAACGATCTAGCGACTGCACCTTGGAAACTGGTGAGGTTTGGAAACTATGATTGTTGCGCAGTGCATAAAGATATTGTCTAGTTCCACGTGCAGTGGAGGCTTATCCTCCCAACCCCATGTAAATATCCCAAAGATTGTGATACTCTGAGCATTTATGGTGACCTATGACATGAGGAGAATGGGCTCCTCAAAATTGTCCTTGGGAGTCTCCCTATGTGCTATGAGGTGGATTATAAAATTGATTCACAACCTGGAGTCCGTACCCTGCTACCCTGTCTTTGCTTGCCACCTCTTCCTCCTCCTCCTCCTTCTTTTTCTTCTTCTCTATGATTCCCCAAGATGGAGGCCCTCCAAGAATTGGGGCTCTTTTTTCAATCGATTGATCAATCAGTGGCCTTCCTTGAAGGCTTACTATGTGCAGAACACTGTTCTAAGTGCTTGGGAGAGTACAGTGCAACAGAATTAGCAGACCCGTTCCCCTGCCCATAATGAGTTTACAGTCTAGAGGAGGAGACTGACATTAATATGAATAAATGAGTAATGTATAATAAATAATTTAAAGATATTTACATAAGAGCTATGGTGTTGGGGTGAATTTCAAATGACCAAAGGTCCCAGATCCAAGCGCATAGGTGATGCAGAAGGGAGAGCGAGCTGGAGAAAAGAGGGCTTAATTGGGGAAGGCATCATAGAGAAGATGTGGCATTAATTGTGCTTTGAAGGTGGAGAGAGTAGTGGTCTGGTGTATGGACTGTGAGCTCGCTGTAGGCAGGGGACGTCACTGTTTATTGTCGTATTGTACTTTCCCAAGTGCTTATCACAGTGGCGTGTGCACAGTAAGTGCTTAAAAATACGCTCAAGTTGAATGAATGAGTGAATGAATGTGGAGCCAGACGGAGTTCCAGGCTAGGAGGAGAACGTGGGCAAGGGGTCTGCGGTAAGATAGACGAGTTGGGGGCAGAGGCAGTAACCCAGTGTGCAGCCTGGACTGTAGTAGGAGATTTACGTGAAAATCAAATTTAGACATACCTGAAAGCTGATGTTTGAACTGTTAATGTTCATATAGGTAGCTTTCCTAACTGCAGGTAAGATAAACATTTTAATACAAGGACTGAATAAGTGTTGGTAGTGACAATAATACTATAATAATAATAATACTGAAGATGATAGAGAAACATAGTGGCCTAGTGGAAGGAGTATGAGCCTGGGAGCCAGAAGACCTGGATTCTGGTGTGGCTCCGCCACTTGTCTGCTGTGTGACCTCGGGCAAGTTACTTCTTTGTGCCTTAGTTGATGATGGTGGTATTTGTTAAGCGCTTACTATGTGCCAAGCACTGTTCTAAGAGCAAGGGGGCTTAAAGCCGGGAGCTCCATGGGGGACATGGATTGTGTCCGGCCTGATTGTCTTGTGTCTGATTCAGTGCTTGGAGTAGTGCTTAACAAATAGTATTAAAAAAAACCTAAACCTGACTGGAAGGAGGAAGTGACATCTCTGCATCATCACAAAGCACAGTTAGCTTCTTGAGAAGTTTTATGAGTCTATGCCCTTGAGTCTGTGACCATTGACTTGATATTCTCCCCACCTCCAACCCCGCAGCACTTCATTCATTCATTCAATAGTATTTATTGAGCGCTTACTATGTGCAGAGCACTGTACTAAGCGCTTGGGATGAACAAGTCGGCAACAGATAGAGACAGTCCCTGCCATTTGACGGGCTTACAGTCTAATCGGGGGAGATGGACAGACAAGAACAATGGCAATAAATAGAGTCGAGGGGAAGAACATCTCGTAAAAACAATGGCGACTAAATAGAATCAAGGCGATGTACAATTCATTAACAAAATAAATAGGGTAATGGAAATATATACAGTTGAGCGGACGAGTACAGTGCTGTGGGGAGGGGAAGGGAGAGGTGGAGGAGCAAAGGGAAAGGGGGAAAAGGGTTTAGCTGCGGAGAGGTGAAGATATGTACATATCTTTGAATTATATATTGCTTATTTGTTCATAATTACTTATTTGTTCTCATTTGTTTGAGAAGCAGTGTGGCTTAGTGGAAAGAGCACGAGCTTGGGAGTCAGAGGTCATGGGTTCTAATCCCGGCTCCGGCACTTATCAGCTGTGTGACTTTGGGCAAGTCACTTAACTTCTCTGTGCCTCAGTTACCTCATCTGTAAAATGGGGATTAAGAATGTGAGCCCCACGTGGGACAACCTGATTACCTTGTATTTCCCCCAGTGCTTAGAACAGTGCTTGGCACATAGTAAGCGCTTAACAAATGCCATCATTATTATTATTATTATTATTCATATTAATGCCTGTCTCTCCCTCTAGATTGTAAGTTCATTATGGGTAGAGAATGGGTCTGCTAATTCTGTTGTACTCTCCCAAGTGGTCAGTACAGTGCTCTGCATATAGTAAGTGCTCAATAAATACGATTGATCAATTGATTGAGATTAGTGAGGTGAGGTAGGAAGGGGTGAGCTGATTGAATGCTTTAAGGCCGACGGTAGAGAGTTTCGGTCTGATGTGGAGGTGGGTGGGCAACCACTGAAGATTCTCAAGGAATGGGGAGGCAGGGACTGAACCTTGTTATTGATAAGATGATCCGTGCAGCAGAGTGAAGTATGGATTGGAGTGGGGAGAGACAGGAGGCCGGGAGGTCAGTGAGGAGGCAGATGCACTAATCAAAACAGGGTAGGATAAGTGCTTGGATCAGCGTAATAGAGGAACAGGCAGATTTTAGCAGTTTTTTCATTGCACAATCACCTACCTGAATCAAAGATTTTCATCTCCAGTTTTAATTTTTAAATCCAGAAGACATGCAAGATCCTATTGCACTTTTTTGGTTAATATTTTAAATTTCAAGTGCTGCTCTGACCCACGTTTTACATGTGATGCATGTCAATAGGAAAAATTTTGATCTGGGCCCTGTTTCCTTTAGGTGTTGTGCAAAGGACTATTAATTTTAGGTGGGTTTTTGTTTATTTTAAAGACCTGATAATAGTGACTGTGGTGTTTGTTTAGGGCTTACTATGTGCCAAGCTCCGTACTGAGTTCTGGGGTTGTTGTCTTATGTTATCGAGTCATCTCCGACCCATAGCAATGCCATGGACACATCTCTCCCAGAACGCCCCACCTCCATCTGCGATCGTTCTGCTTCTGGGGTGGATGCAAGCTAATCAGGTGGCACGCAGTCTCTGTCCCACATGGGACTCCCAATCTAAGGGGGAGGGAGAGCAAGTATTGAATCCCCATTGACCGATGAGGAAATTGAGGCACAGAGAAGAAGAATTTATTTTTCTTCAATCAAATTCCTGATCTTTCCTCCTCCTTTAGTCAGATGAGGACCTCTGTCTTTCTTCTACCCCAATCCCCCGCCCCAGCTCCCCGCTACAGCACGGGAACTGGGTCACCAAGGAGGAAGGAAAACTTTCTCTGTAAGAATCCCAGCTCCGCCGCTTGTCTGCTGTGTGTCCTTGGGTAAGTCACTTCACTTCTCTGTGCCTCAGTTACCTCATCTGTAAAATGGGGCTTGAGAGCGCCACGTGGGACAGGGACTGTGTCCACCTTGATTTACTTGCATACATCCCAGCGCTTAGTACAGTGCCTGGCACATAGTAAGCGCTTAACAAATACCATAAAAAAAATGTGGTCAGAAGGGATAAAAGGAGGTGGGGTGACATCTGAATGGGATTTTTATATTTTTGTTCTGGCAAATCAGTGGTACTTATTGAGTGCTTACTATGTGCAGAGCGCTGTACCGAGGGCTGGGGAGAGTACAACAGAGTTGGGAGACAGGTTCCCTGCCCACAACGAGTTTACAGTCTAGAGGGGTAGACCCTCACTCTCCCGAAAGGAACTAGGGCTCCAGCCACATTTAGAGAATCAGCGTGGCTCAGTGGAAAGAGCATGGGCTTAGAAGTCAGAGGACATGGGTTCTAATCCCGGCTCCACCACCTGTCAGCTGTGTGACTTTGGACTAGTCACTTGACTTCTCGTTGCCTCAGTTACCTCACCTGTAAAATGGGGATTAGGACTGTGAGCCCCAAGTGGGACAACCTGATTACCTTGTATCTACCCCAGTGCTTAGAACAGTACTCTGCACATAGTAAGTGCTTAACAAATACCAACATTATTATTTAATAATTGTGGTATTTGTTAAGCACTTACTATGAGCCAAGCGCCATACTAAGCACTGGGGCAGATAGGAGATAGTCCGGCTAGACACAGTCCCTGTCCCACCTGGGGCACACAGTCAAAGAGGGAGGGAGGACAGATATTCCATCTCCATTCAACAGATTACAAAACTGAGGCCCAGAGAAGGGAAGTGCCTTGCCCAAGGTCACACAACAGGCAGGTGGTGTCGACACTACTCTGTCCTAATCCTCCTCGAACCTGTGGCTCTCTCTGACTTAACTTCTCTGGGCCTGCCCTCCTCCCTTCCTTAACTTCTCTTTTAACCACTCAATATCCAATGGCTCCTTCCCCTCTGCCTTCAAACATGCCCACGTCTCCCCCATCCTACAAAAACCTGCTCTCGACCCCACTTCCCCTTCCAGTTATCGCCCTATCTCCCTACTACCCTTCCTTTCCAAAATCCTAGAACGAGTCGTCTACAATCGCTGCTTAGACTTCCTTAACTCCCATTCTCTCCTGGACCCCCTCCAATCTGGCTTCCGTCCCCTCCACTCTACCGAGACTGCTCTCTCTAAGGTCACCCATGACCTCCTTCTTGCCAAATCCAATGGCTCCTACTCCATTCTAATCCTGCTTGACCTCTCAGCTGCCTTTGACACTGTCGACCATCCCCTCCTCCTCCACACCTTATCTCACCTTGGCTTCACAGACTCCGTCCTCTCCTGGTTCTCCTCTTACCTCTCTGGCCGGTCATTCTCGGTCTCCTTCGCTGGCTCCTCCTCCCCCTCCCCCTCCCATCCTTTAACTGTTGGAGTTCCTCAAGTGTCAGTTCTTGGCCCTCTTCTGTTCTCCATTTATCCTCACTCCCTCGGTGAACTCATTCGCTCTCATGGTTTTGACTAACATCTCTACGCAGATGACACGCAGATCTACATCTCCGCCCCTGTCCTCTCCCCCTCCCTTCAGGCTCACATCTCCTCCTGCCTCCAGGATGTTTCCACCTGGATGTCGGCCCGCCACCTAAAACTCAACATGAGCAAGACTGAGCTCCTCATCTTCCCTCCCAAACCCGGTCCTCTCCCAGACTTCTCTATCACCGTGGATGGCACGACCATCCTTCCCGTCTCTCAGGCCCGCAATCTCGGTGTCATCTTTGACTCGTCTCTCTCGTTCACCCCGCACATCCTATCTGTTACCAAGACCTGCCGGTTTCACCTTTACAATATCGCCAAGATCCGCCCTTTCCTCTCCACCCAAACGGCTACTTTACTGCTAAGGGCTCTCGTTATATCCCGCCTAGACTACTGTGTCAGCCTTCTCTCTGATCTCCCTTCCTCCTCTCTCGCCCCGCTCCAGTCTATTCTTCACTCCGCTGCCCGGCTCATCTTCCTGCAGAAATGCTCTGGGCGTGTCACTCCCCTTCTTAAACACCTCCAGTGGTTGCCTATCAGCCTCCGCTCCAAACAAAAACTCCTCACTCTAGGCTTCAAGGCTCTCCATCACCTTGCCCCTTCCTACCTCTCCTCCCTTCTCTCTTTCTACCGCCCACCCCGCACGCTCCGCTCCTCTGCCGCCCACCTCCTCGCCGTCCCTTGGTCTCGCCTATCCCGCCGTCGACCCCTGGGCCACGTCCTCCCGCGGTCCTGGAATGCCCTCCCTCCTCACCTCAGACAATCTAATTCTCTTCCCCTCTTCAAATCCCTACTTAAAACTCACCTTCTCCAAGAGGCCTTCCCAGACTGAGCTCCCCCCTTTTTCCCTCTGCTCCCTCTACCCCCCCTTCACCTCTCCGCAGCTAAACCCTCTTCTCCCTCCTTCCCGTTCCTCCTCCCCCTTTCCCATCCCACCCCCTCAGCATTGTACGCGCCTGCTGGACTGTATATATCTTTACCACCCTATTTATTTTGTTTATTTTGTTTAATGAGATGTACATCACCCTGATTGTATTTAGTTGCCATTGTTTTTACGAGATGTTCTTCCCCTTGACTCTTCCCCTTGACTCTATTTATTGCCATCGTTCTTGTTTGCCTGTCTCCCCCGATTAGACTGTAAGCCCGTCAAACGGCAGGGATTGTCTCTATCTGTTGCCGACTTGTTCATCCCAAGCGCTTAGTACAGTGCTCTGCACATAGTAAGCGCTCAATAAATACTATTGAATGAATGAATAATCGGGGGAGACAGACAAAAACAGTAGCAGTAAATAGAATCAGGGGGATGAACATCTCATTAAAACAATAGCAATAAATAGAATCAAGGTGATGTACATCTCGTTAACAAAATAAATAGGATAATGACTGCTCAATATATACAATTGAGCAGTTGAGCACAGTGCTGAGGGGAGGGGAAGGGAGAGGGGGAGGAGCAGAGGGAAAGGGGGGAAAAGAGGGCTTAGCTGAGGGGAGGTGAAGGGGGGTTGAAGGGGAGCAGAGGGAGCAGAGGAAAAAGGGGGAGCTCACTCTGGGAAGGCCTCTTGGAGGAGGTGAGCTCTAAATAGGGTTTTAAAGAGGGGAAGAGAATTAGTTTGGCGGAAGTGAGGAGGGAGGGCATTCCAGGACAGCGGGAGGACGTGGCCCAGGGGTCGATGGCGGGATAGGCGAGAACGGGGGACGGTGAGGAGGTGGGCGGCAGAAGAACGGAGCGTGCGGGGTGGGCAGTAGAAAGAGAGAAAGGAGGAGAGGTAGGAGGGGGCAAGGTGATGGAGAGCCTCAAAGCCTAGAGTGAGAAGTTTTTGTTTGGAGCAGAAGTTGATAGGCAACCACTGGAGGTTATTAAGAAGGGGAGTGACATGCCCAGAGCGTTTCTGCAGGAAGATGATCCGGGCAGCGGAATGAAGAATAGACTGGAGCGGGGAGAGGAGGAAGGGAGGTCAGAGAGAAGGCTGACACAATAATCCAGCCGGGATATTATGAGAGCTTATAACAGTAAGATAGCCGTTTGGGTGGAGAGGAAAAGGTGGATCTTGGCGATATTATAAGGGTGAGACCGGCAGGTCTCGGTGACGGATCGGATGTGTGGGGTGAACGAGAGAGCCGAGTCAAAGATGACACCGAGGTTGCTGGCTTGAGAGACGGGAAGGAGGGTCGTACCATCCACAGTGATAGGGAAGTCAGGGAGAGGACAGGGCTTGGGAGGGAAGTTGAGGAGCTCAGTTCTGGACATGTTGAGTTTTAGGTGGCGGGCAGACATCCAGGTAGAGACGTCTTGGAGGCAGGAGGAGATACGAGCCTGAAGGGAGGGGGAGAGGACGGGGCAGAGATGTAGATCTGTGTGTCATCTGCATAGAGATGATAGTTGAAGCTGTGAGAGCCGATGAGTTCACCGAGGGAGTGAGTGTATATGGAGAACAGAAGAGGGCCAAGAACTGACCCTTGAGGAACCCCAGCAGTTAGAGGATGGGAGGGGGAGGAGGAGCCTGCAAAGGAGATGGAGAATGACCGGCCAGAGAGATAAGAGGAGAACCAGGAGAGGATGGAGTCCGTGAAGCCAAGGTGAGATAAGGTGTGGAGGAGAAGGGGCTGGTTGACAGTGTCAAAGGCAGCTGAGAGATCAAGGAGGAGTAGGATAGAGTAGGAGCCATTGGATTTGGCAAGAAGGAGGTCATGGGTGACCTTAGAGAGAGCAGTCTCAGTAGAGTGGAGGGGACGGAAGCCAGATTGGAGGGGGTCCAGGAGAGAATGGGAGTTAAGGAGTTCTAGGCAGCAAGTGTAGACGACTCATTCAAGGAGATTGGAAAGGAAAGGTTGTAAGGAGATAGGGTGATAACTGGAAGGGGAAGTGGGTTTGAGAGAGGGTTTTTTTAGGATGGGGGAGACATGGGCATGTTTGAAGGCAGAGGGGAAGAAGCCATTGGAGAGTGAGCGGTTAAAGATAGTAGTTAAGGAGGGGAGGAGGGAAAGGGCGATGGTTTTTATAAGGTGAGCGGGAATGGGGTCCGAGGCACAGGTGGAGGGGGTGGCACTTGCGAGGAGGGAAGAGATCTGCAGGGAAGGATGGGAAAGTAGGGGAGAGGGTTGGCGGGATGGGGGGGAGGCAGGAGGGGGAGGGGTGACTTTGGGGACCTCAGACCTGATTGTGTTAATTTTCGTGATGAAGCCAGATCATTGGGGGTGAGAGATGAGGGAGGGGGAGGAACAGGGGGCCTGAGAAGAGAATCAAAGGTCTGGAACAATTGGCGGGGGTGATGGGCATGGGTGTCAGTGAGGGTAGAAAAGAAGTTTTCCCTGGCGGAGGAGAGGGCAGGGTTAAGGCAGGAAAGGATAAATGAGGGATCAGAGAAGTGAAGTGACTTGCCCAAGGTCACACAGCTGACAGTGGCAAATGGAGTCAAGCCCAGGAGTCAGAGGTCATGCGTTCGAATTCCCCCTCTGCCACTGTCAGCTGTGTGACCTTGGGCAAGTCACTTCACTTCTCTGTGCCTCAGTTCCCTCATCTGTAAAATGGGGATGAAGACTGTGAGCCAACCTGATTACCCTGTGTCTCCCCCAGCGCTTAGAACAGTGCTCTCCACATAGTAAGCGCTTAACAAATGCGAACATTATTATTATTATATTCAGAAATACAGGTATATGGCCCTGTAGAAATGCATATATATTCATGTCCATTTTATGAGAGATGATGCACTTGTCAAACGTGTAGTGGTGAGTCTGAAAATTCTTGGCTTGGTCGTGGGAGGATTCAGGAAGGAGATGCCATTTGAGCTGGGTTTCGAAAGACAGGTGGTACGTTTTGCTTGGCAGATAGGTCCTGGGAAACTGTGCTAAACGTGGAGGGTGACCTTGATGGCCTATTAAAAGTTGGCCAGGGGCTAGTGATTCAGGGGGACGGTGAGAGGTAGACTTTTCTCCAGTGCACCGGACCAATGAATCTTTCTATTAGGAATGGTGTCAAGACTTGGGAGACTTGCAAGATTCTTTGAATATTACCTTTGGGTGTATATGACTATCATACTCTCCCAAATGCATAGTACAGTGCTTTGCACACAGTAAGCGCTCAATAAATGCGATTGAATGAATGAGTGGATGGTTTTAGTTATTACTGAATGCCTTAAAATACTCCAAGGGATCAGAAGCACTTCATGGATGAGAGTTGTGAAAGAAGTCAAATAAGAGAAGCAGCTTGACCTAGTTGATAGGGCAAAGGCCTGGGAGTCAGAAGGACCTGGGTTCTAATTCCAGTTCCTTCACTTGTCTGCTGTGTGACCTTGGTCGCTTCACTTCTCTGTGCCTGTACAATGGGGATAAGCCTATGAACTGCAGCGTGGCTCAGTGGAAAGAGCACGGGCTTTGGAGTCAGAGTCCATGGGTTCGAATCCCGGCTCGGCCACTTGTCAGCTGTGTGACTTTGGGCAAGTCACTTAACTTCTCTGTGCCTCAGTTACCTCATCTGTAAAATGGGGATTAAGACTGTGAGCCCCACGTGGGACAACCTGATTCCCCTGTGTTTACCCCAGCGCTTAGAACAGTGCTCGGCACATAGTAAGCGCTTAACAAATACCAACATCATCATCATCATCACGTGAGACAGTGACTGTGTCCAACTTTATTTGCTTGTATCTACCCTAGCGCTCAGCACAGTGACCGGCATATTGTAAGCGCTTAACAAATAATATTATACTTATTAATAAATGTCTGCAAGCTTGTGGCCTGTACCTAGAAACAGGAGGCGATTCTTTTAAGGTAAGACTAAAATTTCCATTTGATATCATAGTGTATAGTCGCATCCAAAATCTTCTGGGAAGAATGGAAGAGTATAAATTTGGGGGTTACGGAAGTCTAGTAATTGATTACATCAGAAAGTATATAATCCAATATAAAATTCATAGTGATCCAAATAACATGATTAATTCTTTTGGCCTCTTTTTTATAGGATTTGAAACAGCGAAGTCTTTTGCCCTCCATGGTGCGCACGTTATCCTGGCCTGCAGGAATATATCGAGAGCCAACGAAGCCAAGTGTAGCATTTTAGAGGAGTGGGTAAGAAAATTTAACTTCTTTTGGAGAAAGAGCAAATTTTATGATTTTGAGAGCAACCCTGAAATACTTAGACTTTGCTGGCCGCCTTGTGTGTTTAGAATAATAAGCAGTTTCTTTATTTACAGAGTCATTTTTATTTAGAGCATATCCTAAGATAGAGGAGCAGCATGGCTCAGTGGAAAGAGCCTGGGCTTTGCAGTCAGAGGTCATGAGTTCGAATCCCAGCTCTGCCACTTGTCAGCTGTGTGACTTTGGGCAAGTCACTTAACTTCTCTGTGCCTCAGTTACCTCATCTGTAAAATGCGGATTAAGAGTGTGAGCCCCACGTGGGACATCCTGATTCCCCTCTGTCTACCCCAGCGCTTAGAACAGTGCTCGGCACATAGTAAGCGCTTAACAAATACCAACATTATTATTATTATTATCCTGAAAAAGAAAAAAATAGACTTTTTCATGAATGTGTTTGCCCTTCATTGTGAGTACATGCTCTTAGAACTCGAACTTCAGAGTGGGCTCATTAGTTAATTCAAAAAAGAAATTGGGGTAAGTACCCAGGAGCGTTTTACAGCCAACTAAGTTATACGTATTGCATTTGAAATTAGACGAAATACAATACAACTTCCAGCTGCGTACCTGCAATTTCTAGTCACATCTGCCAAGGCGTTCATATATACATTCATTTATCTGTGTCTCATAAATATCTACATCTGTACGTCTATATAGGTAGGTGGATCATCCCAAGCGCTTAGTACAGTGCTCTGCACATAGTAAGCGCTCAATAAATACTATTGAATGAATGAATGAATGAAAGTGGATAGATCGGTGGATGGATAGATAAGGGATAGTGGGAAGGTGCTGTCATTCCGAACAGGCTGTCCCTGTGAAGATCTGGTTCTGCACAGGGCAACATGAAGAGACTTGGCAGCCTTTTTGACACCAGGCATTCCTGGCCTCAGGGCAGATTCATTTACATGTCCTGTCAATCACTCTTGGATTAGCTGACTGCCCAGTTGACATCAGCTGGGGCCCAGGCAATTCCAGGGGAGGATGGGACAAAGGTCAGAAGGAAGAGTTAAAGGAGACAAAGAGGACAGGATCTCCTCTGCCTTCTTGTTCCAACTGAAGAAGGTCTGTGCCTCGATTCTCAGGCTAAAGAAGCCGTGTGGCAGGTTTTCCACTGGGAGAAAAGAAAAAGTGGAAGTTGCTAGTGTGGAGATAACCCAGGTGACTCAGTTAAGCCTGGATATTTTTTAAAAGAGTTGCTCGTTGGTATTACTGTTGCTATCAGCTTACGCACTCCCAACTAAGGAACACTTACGATTGTTTTTTAATGGTATTTGTTAAGCGCTTACTATGTGCCAGGCAATGTTCTAAGTGCTAGGGTAGATACACGGTAATCAGTTTGGACACAGTTCATGTTCCATATGGGGCTTATAGTCTTAATCCCCATTTTGCAGCTGAGGGAACTGAGGCACAGACAAGTTAAGTGAGACTTGCCCGAGGTCACACAGCAGACAAGTGGCGGAGCCCGGACTAGAACCCAGATCCTTCTGACTCCCAGGGCCACACTCTAACTTGGATACTTTTATATATCTAGTCAATACTATCGCATTGCTTTTGCATAAAGTGGGGTGCTTGGGAAATCTGTCTGTGTGCAAACCCATTATTTCGGGGAGATTGCGCCATTAAACTGGAGAGGAGGTTGAAGCAATTGGCTTCTTCCCTAACTGGTGGCTGAACGCAAGGGATGGGTGTCAGCAGGAAAAAAAATCCCCTAGAGTTTCCCATGCTTCTTGCAGTAGGGGGTGTCTAAATCCATCTAGTTAGGGAATGAGGGCAGCGAATTACCTGGACAGTCTCGGGGAGCACAACCTGGAACTATTCCCTGGAGAGATAGTGAGGACGAAGCAATCTGAGTGCCCTCTTTTTCTCCAAGTGGAGAAGGTTGCCTCTACAGACGTTTCCATCCTGGGTTTTGGGATTGAAGCCTCCCCGACCTTTCTGATATCGGCCTTGTGTGGAAGGGGTCTGGATGCAGCTTTGCCCTGGACCGCCCCTTGGAGCGACTGCAAGCTGCTGCCTGCAGAAGCTGTGGAGTCAAATCTCTAAAGCGATGGAGAACGGCATGGACTGCCTATCGGCTGAACCCGTCACCTAGCACAGATAACGTGGCAGCGAGCGTGCAGAAGATGAAGAGTTCTGGGGGTCGGGGGAAAGTGCTCCTTACCTGGAGTGGAATGATCTGAGGAATAGTCAAAGGAATCAGTTGAGAGGGAGGTAATACTCCAGGGATGACTATAGGGATAGTGTCAGTTGGGGGGCTATGCTCTTGGAGCAAAGGTGCCTGAAGTCTGGAAGGTGGAAGGACAAATGAAAAGCAGCATGCTGTAGCAAATACCTGGAGATCAGAAGGTCCTGGGTTCTAATCCCGATCTGCCATGTGTCTACTGTGTGACCTTGGGCAAGTCACTTCACTTCTCTGGGCCTCACTTACCTCATCTGGAAAAGGGGGATTGAGACTGTGAGCCCCATGTGGGACAGGGACTGGGTCCAACCCAGTTTGTTTTTATCCACTCCAGCTCTTAGTACCGTGCCTGGCACATAGTAAGTGCTTAACAAATACCATAATTATTATATGTGCCCAGTGATAGGTGCAATAACTCACAGAGAACAGGCCTGAAGTCTCTTCAGTAAGTCAATCAGCCAATCAATGGCATTTATTGAGTGCTTGCTTTGCTCAGAGCATTGTGCTAAGCACTTGGGAGAATACAATGCAGTAGAGATGACAGATATAATCCCACCCACAAGGAATTTACAGCCTAGAGAGGGGGACAGACACGGAAATAAAATTACAAATGAATAGTTATATAAGTGCTGTGGGGAGGGAGTGAAAAATCTAAGTGCTTAAAGGGTACAGTAAACACCCTAAATAATTCAGCCCTAAATAACACCACCTGCGGGGTGTTCTTTGACTATGAAAGAGAGCTATATAAGTAGAGATGGCAGCTTCCTGAGTAGGGTAATAATTATTCAGTGCACAAAACCTTTAATGCAAAAAAAACAACAACAGTTGATCAAATAAGTATTTATTGAGTGCCTATTTTGTGCAGAACACTACACTAAGTGGTTGGAAGATTGCAGTAGACTTAGTGGACACGATCTCTGCCTTCAAGGAGCTTACAGTCTAGCAAGGGAGACAGATACTAAAATGAATTACAGGTAGGAAGAAGCAATAGAGTTGACACATTGTAAGCGCTTAACAGATACCATAATTTTTTTTTTAAAGATGTGTACATAAGTGCTACAGGGGGCGAAGATGTGGAGAGAAGTGAGTAGCCAGGTAGTGTAAGTACTTGGCAGAAAGTGAATCTATTTAATTACATAAACCGAAAGAAAAAGAGTTCAATGTGTTGTTAAAGGAAATCTAGATAGGATTTCTGCCAGTCTTGTATTCAAACTTAGAGTTGTCCAGAAAATTGTATGGATTCGTAATACTACTGTACCCCAGTTAGCATTCTTAATAGGTTTCATAAAAATGGAGTGGTAAATGAAAAGGCACAAAATGAAATATGGTTTATCATAGGAAATAATGTAATGTGAATCCAAAATACTGCCCAAAGTAATATAAAAACTTTACAAAATTGATTGGCAACCCAGTAAATATAGCTACGCAACTAAATAACAATGTCGACCTCAATAGGCACTCAGTAAGAACAATTAACTGATTGATTGTAACAATACTAAAGGAGTTGTAATAACATTTATTGAGTGTTAATTCATTCAATAGTATTTACTGAGTGCTTACTATGTGCAGAGCACTGTACTAAGCGCTTGGATTGTGCAATTCAGCAACAGATAGAGACAATCCCTGCCCAAATACGGGCTCACAGTCTAAATGTGAGGTGCAGTGCACTCTACTAGGCGCTTAGGAAGTTCAGCGTAGAGAAGGGATGCATTTCTTGTCAACGAGAAGCTTTTACTCTAATGGGTAGACAAACATAAAAATATTCTGCTCTAGAACAGAATTATAAATTTTTATGAGTATGTATATAGATCCTTAATTTTCAAAATGTTATTGTTTACGTCTTATTCAACAAAAGAACTCTATGCACTGACGTAGTTTAGCTCTGTCATTACTAAATGGATCTGACATTACCTGGCATTGAGAAGCAGCATGACATAGTGGATAAAGCATGGGCCTGGGAGTCAAAAGGTCCAGGGTTCTAATCCCTGATCTGCTACTTGTCTAACGTGTGGCCTGGGGCAAGTCACTTCACTTCTCTGGGCCTCATTGTAAAATGGGAATTAAGACTGTGAGCCCCGTGCAGGACAGGGACTGTGTCCGATCCGATTGGCTTTTATCCACCCCAGCGCTTGGTACAGTTCCTGGCACCTTGTAAGCGCTTAACCATTACCATGATTATTATTGTTCTTACCCAGTGCTAAATTAAATGAGCTTTAATTACTCTATTCAAATCAGTCAAAATCCTTCAGTAGTTGAGGAGAGGAAGAGCGGTGTTTAAGCCCAAGTGAACTTTACAGCATTACCTCAAAGTGAGAGAGCAATGTAAGAAAAACTAGTTGTAAAATTCAATGGAACTATCATGAAAGAGCACTGAAATAAGAGAGTTCTGACAGGATAACAGTAATTCCTAACCCGTAATAAAGACCTAACATTCTTCTCTCATGAAAGAGTATTCTTCTAAAACCAGAGGGACATTTTGATACCAATTAATGTTTCACTCCCACCACTGCCAAAGAAATTCTCCCAAAAGAATCTCCAAGAGAAAGAAAAAAGAAAACCAGTACAGTTCCCCTCTAATAATGTCAATGCATGTCTGTGTGGAATTTATGCGCTTTAATACACGTGCTTTTTAAAAGAGAAAAGGATAGGATGGCCTGTTTAAATAGGAAAAAAACCCCACCCCAAAACAAAATGCCATCAATTTTTCTGTCACCCCAAAATAACACACTGAGACAGGGCCCTTAAGGAAAGAGTAGAGTCTGAATGAAATAATCTAGTATCATTTAAATTGGTGTTTTAAAACTATTACTACTATTTATTATCGATGGTATTCATTAAGTACTTATTGTGTGTCACTGTCACTGTTCTAGGTGTTAGAGTAGATGCAAGTTAAATCGATTGGAGACAGTCCCTCTCCCGCATGGAGTTCACAGTCTAAACAGGAGGGAGGGAGAATGGGTTTTGAAACCCCCTTTTGCAGTTGAAGAAACTGAGGCTCAGAGAAGTCAAGTGGCTTGCCTGAGATCACACAGCGGGCAAGTGGCAGAGCCGGGAGTAGAATCCAGATCCTCTGACTCCCAGGTCCGTGCTCTTTCTACTAGGCCACGCCACACGGTCTTCCCGAATGCATCTCAAATAAGAGGCACAAGAGATAGTAAAGTTGTCTTTTGCTGCTACTGCTGAGATTGTGTCCGCGGCCAGAGTGTCTCTCTGAGAATCAGTGAGAGAGGCGCCTGGCCACTGGGGTGAGGATTGCTCAGATGTCAGTGCTTAAAGAAGGGAAAGATGTGTCATGCATTTGAGTTGTTTCCACACCAAAGGTGATAGCTTTCTGCCACTCTCCTGCCTAGTCCCCCCGTGGCCAGCGGCACCCACTGGGAGAAGGCTTGTAAGGGAGAGCGCTTGCCGTCCGTGATCCCAGAACGCGGTATCACTGAGACCGCAAACGGCTGCAGCTATACCGTCCCCTCGCTTATTACATAAACCATTACATAAACCAGGAGAGGACAGTGTCAGTGAAGCCAAGGTTGGATAAGGTTTCCAGGAGAAGGGGGTGGTCCACAGTGTTGAAGGCAGCTGAGAGGTCAAGGAGGATTAGGATGAAGGATTAGGATTAGGGTGACCCACATGGCGCTCACAGTCTTCATCCGTATTCAGTGAGGCTTATTAAGGGGTGGGGCGGTCTCTTCTCCTCTCTTTTAAAAAGCAGGAGAAGAAGCCAAAACGAGAAATGACAAATAGAACCGAGAACAACAACAACACTGACGAGAAAAATATAACGTTGACCTTAGCACAGCTAGGCATATGAGAGCCAGAAAAATAGCAGAAACATCAGAACAAGGCACATGCAGCCAAGACGGGCGAGGCAGTGCATTTTTTTTATGGTATTTGTTAAGCGCTTACTACGCACCAGTCACTGTACCAACCCCTGGGGTAGATGCAAGCTAATCAAGTCGGGTGCAGTCCATGGCATTCATTCATTCAGTCAGATTTATTAAGCACTTACTGTGTGCAGAGCACTGTACTAAGCACTTGGGAAAGTACAATACAACACCAAACAGTGACAATCCCTGCCCACAACGAGCTCACAGTCTAGAAGGGGGGAGACAGACTTCAGTACAAATAAACAGACATCGCTACAAATAAATAAAATTACAGATATATACAGGAGTGCTGTGGGGCCGGGAGGTGGGGGAAGAACAAAGGGAGCAAGTCAGGGTGATGCAGAAGGGAGTGGGAGTTGAGGAAATGTGGGGCTTAGTCTGGGAGGCCTCTTGGAGGAGATGTACCTTCAATAAGGCTTAGAAGGGGGAGAGAGTAATTGTCTGGTGGATTTGAGGAGGTGAGAGCTTTCCGGGCCAGAGGCAGGACGTAAACCAGGGCTCGGCGGTGAGATTAGGTGAGATCGAGGCACCGTGAGAAGGTTAGCATCAGAGGACTGAAGTATGTGGGCTGGGTTGCAGAAGGAGAGAAGTGAGGTGAGGAAGTAGGGATTGAGGTGATGGACTGCTTTAGAGCCAATGGTGAGGAGTTTTTGTTTGATACGGAGGTGGATAGGCAACCACCGGAGATTTTTGAGGACGGGGAGTGACATGTTCTGAATGTTTCTGTCGAAAGATGATCTGGGAAACAGAGTGAAGTATGGACTGGAGTGGGGAGAGGCAGGAAGTTGGGAGGTCAGGAAGGAGACTGATGCAGTCATCTAGGCAGGGTAGGATGAGTGATTGTATTAACGTGGTAGCAGTTTGGATGGAGAAGAAAGAGTGGATTTTAGCGATGTCGTGAATGTGGGACCGACAGGATTTGGTGATGGATTGAATATGTGGGTTGAATGAGAGAGAGGAGTCAAGGGTAATGTCAAGGATAAGGGCTCATGAGATGGGAAGGATGGTGGTGCCGTCTACAGTGACGGGGAAGTCCGGGTGAGGACAGGGTTTGGGTGGGAAGATAAGGAGCTCTGTTTTGGACATGTTAAATTTGAGGTGACGAGTGGACATCCAGGTAGAGATGCCTTGAAGGCAGGAGGAGATGCAAGCCTGGAAAAAGGGAGAGAGATCAGGGGAGGAGATGTAGATTTGGGCATCATCTTCATAGAGATGGTAGTTGAAGCTGTGGGAGCGAATGAGTTCTCCAAGGGAATGAGTGTAGATGGAGAATAGGAGGGGACCGAGAACTGAACACTGAGGGACCCCCAGAATCAGGGGGTGGGAGGCAGAGGAGGAGCCTGCGAAGGAGACTGAGAATGAAAGGCCAGAGAGATAAGAGGAAAACTGGGAGAGGACAGAGTCAGTGAAGCCAAGGTTGAATAAGGTTTCCAGGAGAAGGGGGTGGTCCACAGTGTCGAAGGCATCTGAGAGGACAAGGAGGATTAGGCTGGAGGATTAGGATTGGGATGACCCACATGGGGCTCACAGTCTTCAACCCTATTTTACAGATGAGGTAACTGAGGCCCAGAGAAGTGAAGTGACTTGCCCAAGGTCACGCAGCAGACAAGTGGTGGAGCCGGAATTAGAACACAGGGCCTTCTGACTCTCAGGCCGGACTCTAACCACTAGACAACTCCGCTTCTCGATGAAGTTCATTCATTCATTCAATAGTATTTATTGAGTGCCTACTATGTGCAGAGCACTGTACTAAGCACTTGGAATGAACAAGTCGGCAACAGATAGAGACAGTCCCTGCCGTTTGACGGGCTTACAGTCTAATTGGGGGAGATGGACAGACAAGAACGATGGCAATAAATAGACTCAAGGGGAAGAACATCTCATAAAAACAATGGCAACTAAATAAAATCAAGGCGATGTACAATTCATTAACAAAATAAATAAGGTAATGAAAATATTTACAGTTGAGCTGACGAGTACAGTGCTGAGGGGATGGGAAGGGAGAGGGGGAGGAGCAGAGGGAAATGGAGGGAAAAGAGGGTTAAGCTGCGGAGAGGTGGGGGGGTGGTAGAGGGAGTAGAGGGAGAAGGGGAGCTCAGTCTGGGAAGGCCTCTTGGAGAAGGTGAGTTTTAAGTAGGGTTTTGAAGAGGGGAAGAGAATCAGTTTGGCGAAGGTGAGGAGGGAGGCCGTTCCAGGACCGCGGGAGGACGTGGCCCAGGGGTCGACGGTGGGATAGGCGAGACCGAGGGACGGTGAGGAGGTGGGCAGCGGAGGAGCGGAGCGTGCGGGGTGGGCGGTAGAAAGAGAGAAGGGAGGAGAGGTAGGAAGGGGCAAGGTGATGGAGAGCCTTGAAGCCTAGAGTGAGGAGTTTTTGTTTGGAGCGGAGGTCGATAGGCAACCACTGGAGGTGTTTAAGAAGGGGAGTGTCATGCCCAGAGCATTTCTGCAGGAAGATGAGCCGGGCAGCGGAGTGAAGAATAGACCGGAGCGGGGCGAGAGAGGAGGAAGGGAGATCAGAGAGAAGGCTGACACAGTAGTCTAGCCGGGAAATAACGAGAGCCCGTAGCGGTAAGGTAGCCGTTTGGGTGGAGAGGAAAGGGCGGATCTTGGTGATATTGTAAAGGTGAAACCGGCAGGTCTTGGTAACAGATAGGATGTGTGGGGTGAACGAGAGAGACGAGTCAAGGATGACACCGAGATCGCGGGCCTGAGAGACGGGAAGGATGGTCGGGCCATCCACGGTGATGGGGAAGTCTGGGAGAGGACCGGGTTTGGGAGGGAAGATGAGGAGCTCAGTCTTGCTCATGTTGAGTTTTAGGTGGCGGACCGACATCCAGGTGGAGATATCCCGGAGGCAGGAGGAGATGCGAGCCTGAAGGGAGGGGGAGAGGACAGGGGCGGAGAGGTAGATCTGCGTGTCATCTGCGTAGAGATGGTAGTCAAAGCCGTGAGAGCGAATGAGTTCACCAAGGGAGTGAGGGTAAATGGAGAACAGAAGAGGGCCAAGAACTGACCCTTGAGGAACTCCAACAGTTAAAGGATGGGAGGGGGAGGAGGAGCCAGCGAAGGAGACCGAGAATTTCCGGCCAGAGAGATAAGAGGAGAACCAGGAAAGGAGGGAGTCCGTGAAGCCAAGGTGAGATAAGGTATGGAGGAGGAGGGGATGGTCGACAGTGTCAAAGGCAGCAGAGAGGTCAAGGAGGATTAGAATGGAGTAGGAGCCATTGGATTTGGCAAGAAGGAGGTCATGGGTGACCTTAGAGAGAGCAGTCTCGGTAGAGTGGAGGGGACTGAAGCCAGATTGGAGGGGGTCCAGGAGAGAATGGGAGTTAAGGAATTCTAAGCAGCG
This sequence comes from Ornithorhynchus anatinus, assembly GCF_004115215.2. Lineage (NCBI taxonomy): Eukaryota > Metazoa > Chordata > Mammalia > Monotremata > Ornithorhynchidae > Ornithorhynchus > Ornithorhynchus anatinus. The sequence continues at coordinate 14,113,584 of NC_041750.1, forward strand.
ATTGTAGACGACTCGTTCTAGGATTTTGGAAAGGAAGGGTAGTAGGGAGATAGGGCGATAACTGGAGGGGGAAGTGGGGTCAAGAGCGGGTTTTTTTTAGGATGGGGGAGACGTGGGCATGTTTGAAGGCAGAGGGGAAGGAGCCATTGGAGATTGAGTGATTGAAGTTGTGATTGAAGTGATTAGTTAAGGAGCTCTAGGCAGCAAGTGTAGACGACTCATTCAAGGAGCTTGGAAAGGAAGGGTAGTGGGGAGATAGGGCGATAACTGGAAGGGGAAGTGGGTTTGAGAGAGGGTTTTTTTAGGATGGGGGAGACATGAGCATGTTTGAAGGCAGAGGGGAAGAAGCCATTGGAGAGTGAGCGGTTAAGCATAGTAGTTAAGGAGGGGAGGAGGGAAAGGGTGATGGTTTTTATAAGGTGAGCGGGAATGGGGTCCGAGGCACAGGTGGAGAGGGTGGCACTTGCGAGGAGGGAGGAGATCTGCAGGGAAGGAATGGGAAAGTAGGGGAGAGGGTTGGCGGGATGGGGGGGAGGCAGGAGGGGGAGTGGTGACTTTGGGGACCTCAGACCTGATTGTGTTAATTTTCGTGATGAAGTAGGTGGCCAGATCATTGGGGGTGAGAGATGAGGGAGGGGGAGGAACAGGGGGCCTGAGAAGAGAATCAAAGGTCCGGAACAGTTGGCAGGGGTGATGGGCATGGGTGTCAGTGAGGGTAGAAAAGAAGTTTTCCCTGGCGGAGGAGAGGGCAGGGTTAAGGCAGGAAAGGATAAATGAGGGATCAGAGAAGTGAAGTGACTTGCCCAAGGTCACACAGCTGACAATGGCAAATGGAGTCAAGCCCAGGAGTCAGAGGTCATGCGTTCAAATTCCGCCTCTGCCACTGTCAGCTGTGTGACCTTGGGCAAGTCACTTCACTTCTCTGTGCCTCAGTTCCCTCATCTGTAAAATGGGGATGAAGACTGTGAGCCAACCTGATTACCCTGTATCTCCCCCAGCGCTTAGAACAGTGCTCTCCACATAGTAAGCGCTTAACAAATGCGAACATTATTATTATTATATTCAGAAATACAGGTATATGGCCCTGTAGCTTGTCAGCTGTGTGACTGTGGGCAAGTCACTTAACTTCTCTGTGCCTCAGTTACCTCATCTGTAAAATGGGGATTAACTGTGAGCCTCACGTGGGATGACCTGATTACCCTGTATCTACCCCAGCGCTTAGAACAGTGCTCGGCACATAGTAAGCGCTTAAAAAATACCAACATTATTATTATTATTGATGGCCTATTAAAAGTTGGCAAGGGGCTAGTGATTCAGGGGGACGGTGAGAGGTAGACTTTTCTCCAGTGCACCGGACCAATGAATCTTTCTATTAGGAATGGTGTCAAGACTTGGGAGACTTGCAAGATTCTTTGAATATTACCTTTGGGTGTATATGACTATCATACTCTCCCAAATGCATAGTACAGTGCTTTGCACACAGTAAGCGCTCAATAAATGCGATTGAATGAATGAGTGGATGGTTTTAGTTATTACTGAATGCCTTAAAATACTCCAAGGGATCAGAAGCACTTCATGGATGAGAGTTGTGAAAGAAGTCAAATAAGAGAAGCAGCTTGACCTAGTTGATAGAGCAAGGGCCTGGGAGTCAGAAGGACCTGGGTTCTAATTCCAGTTCCTTCACTTGTCTGCTGTGTGACCTTGGTCGCTTCACTTCTCTGTGCCTGTACAATGGGGATTAAGCCTATGAACTGCAGCGTGGCTCAGTGGAAAGAGCACGGGCTTTGGAGTCAGAGTCCATGGGTTCGAATCCCGGCTCGGCCACTTGTCAGCTGTGTGACTTTGGGCAAGTCACTTAACTTCTCTGTGCCTCAGTTACCTCATCTGTAAAATGGGGATTAAGACTGTGAGCCCCACGTGGGACAACCTGATTCCCCTGTGTTTACCCCAGCGCTTAGAACAGTGCTCGGCACATAGTAAGCGCTTAACAAATACCAGCATCATCATCAAGTGATTGAATTGGAGATTGAAGTTGTTTCGGGGAGCAGTGCAGAATCACCAATCACTTCAACTTTGGGGCAAATTTGAAAGGACCATTTTCGGGATTGCCAACTGACTCCCCCCTGCATCCATCTCTGTAAGCCAGCCTTCCTTAGGTGTGTTGCCTCTGTAGTATGCTCCCAAGCACTTAGTGAATCTTTTCTGCACTCAGCAAGCATTCATTCAATAGTACTTACTGATTGATGGGGGTATTTACTGTGTGTCAGTCAGTACTGTTCTAAGCACTGGGGTAGATACAAGCCATTCAGGTCAGACACAGTCCCTGTCCCACTTAGGGCTCACAGTCTAAGTAGGGTCGATGTTCATAGCCAGCCAGTGACCTGATCGGGAGGGATGTGATACGGAAATGGCACTTGCAGCTGGGCTAGGAACAGTTAAAAACTTCAAGAAGATAAAAGCCCGCACCCTCCACCACACCAACCAGAAATCTTGAGCAGGAGAACCTCCTCTGCCCAGGAGCCACCCTTTTTCTGGGTTGGGTCAGTAGAAGAACACATGAAAAAGGGAAATAGCTTGCCCTGCTTACTACCCTTCTGTTGTCTGGCTCCTGTTTGTACATTATTGTTGAGTGAGACTCTCACGCCCAGAAGCCCCCTTCTTCTTGGACTAAGAGGAAGGACAGGAAGGTCGAAGAAAATACCCAACTGGAAGAATGATGCTGGTTTACCCTTCAGGATGTCCTCCTGCTATCTGGTCCTGCACATAAGCTGTAAGACAGTTTCACGCCAAAGCATTTCCTTTATTTCCCCCCTTTCTCAATGAAGGCAAATTTACACAGCAGCAGCAGCAGCAGCAGCAGCAGCAGCAGCAGCAATTATGAGTGTGGGAAATGCTGGATTAAAAACAAAAAGAAACAGAGCACTGTCGTAAGCAAGTTCATCAGGGTATTCAGCTGCAACTAATCTGGAACATAGAGTTAGATTCTTGACTGTCCTATACATTTTGCCTTTAGTCCCCTGAGACAAGTTTGGTGAGTTCATAAAGCTGGCTTTGTTCGATTAATCTGACTTTTGTCAGCAATAGCTTGAAGTTAGGGTTGTCTCATGGTTGTCTGAAGGAGGAAATGGAAAAAAAATGAGAAGCATGGCCTAGTGGATAGAGTTTGGGCCTGGAAGTCAGAAGGATCTGGATTCTAATCCTGACCCTGCTATGTGTCTGCCCTGTGACCTTGGGTAAGTCACTTCACTTTTCTTTGCCTCCGTTACCTCCTCTATAATTTAGGGATTAAGAAGCAGCGTAGCTTAATGGCAAGAGCATGAGCTTGTGAGTCAGAGGTAGTTGGTTCTGATCCCAGATCTGCCACTTATCAGCTGTGTGACTTTGGGCAAGTTACTTAATTTCTCTGGGCCTCAGTTACCTCATCTGTAAAATGGAGATTAAAACTGTGAGCCCCACATGGGACAACCTGATTACCTTGTATCTACCGCAGTGCTTAGGACAGTGCTTGGCACATAATAGGTAAAGAAGCAGTGTGGCTTAGTGGAAAGAGCTCGGGCTTGGGAGTCAGAGGCCGTAGGTTCTAATCCTGCCCCTGCCTCTTGTCAGCTGCATGACTTTGGGCAAGTCACTTCACTTCTCTGGGCTTCAGTTCCCTCATCTGTAAAATGGGGATGAAGCCTGTGAACCCCACATGGGACAGCCTGATGACCTGGTATCTACTCCAGTGCTTAGAACAGTGCTTGGCATAAGTGCTTAACAAATGCCATTATTATTATTATTATTATTATTATTATTGAAAACCCCATGTGGGGCAGGGACTATGTCCAACCCGATTGGCTTTTATCCACCCCACTCTTAGAACAGTGCCTGGCACATAGTAAGTGCTTAACAGTTACCACAATTATTATTATTAGAAATGATGAGAGAATATATATAAGTAGAGGAGACTAGCAAGCCAGCAAAGTTTAGTCATCAGTGCAATTTGGATCCTTTAACAATTATGTAATTGGACGAAAAGGTGGGGAGAAGAAAACCGTTTTCTCTCCCATTGCATTTTCCCAGGGTAGCAACATTTTGACCTGCACATTTATAGAAGTTTTGTACTTTAATTATCTTATTGAGTTAGGTTGGAATTTTGTTACTGTGGGCAAAATTTCCGTTTTATTATCAGGACGGTTTGGTGGCCTGTGAATAGGTAACAGTTCTTGCAAACATCTGGTGGAGGCGTGCTTTCAGGGAACAGTGGGATAAATGTGACCTCAGATTTCAGCATTCCCTTGTTCTTTTGTCTAAGAAAAATAGTGGGTTGCGAAGGAGGGAAACTGGGGAGGACATAAGAAATATATTTGACTTCAGGGATTAATCAGGTCAGTGATGCCAATACACATTCTTACTGCTTTAAAGAGGTGCTTTTTCCTCTGTGTGACTTCATATTGGCTTTCAGTTTGATGTAAATTTTAAGCATCCTGTAATTCATCAACTAATTCTCTCCTGGCTACACATTCCAAGTAATTAAAGTTCAGTAATAACTTATTCTTTCTGCTCCAGCACCTGCATTTCATTTGTTTATTTTCCCCGAGTCATAAATCTGAGGGGCTGTCAAAGTGTCATAATATTAGTGCAATAATCAAAGTTAATTAGTCCCTCTCAATAAACAACAACAAAGCCATTACAAAGATGCATTGAAGGTTCTCCAGTTAACCAGTTCAGATCACACTGCATTCTAAGCAATTCACATTGGAGACTGTTTGGTAGAAAGCATACTGTTCTTTAAGAATGGAAATGGAGACTCTTCCCTTCCTAGCTCCTTACTCATTAGGTTGAGGTTGGATAGATGTCACTGTTTCCATCTGAAAAGTCATCCCGCAACAGGGAACAGAATAATGAGGCAAACTTGTATGTGAGCAGATTTCACCTGATTTGGAGCAGTGGTTTGAAGCTACCAATTTATGTTTGCCTATCAGTGGAAAAATTTAGTGCATAGTCACGATTCACATTACCAAGGTGGCAGTGGATAGCAAGTTTGAAATGTTAGTTTAAGATGGTAGACAAGGTAGGACGAATGAAGGCACACGGAATGCTGATCACAAGACATTGAATACTGTTTGAGACTCAGAATATGCTAAATTTAAGGATTGGAAAATTTCATGAATGACTTGGAAAATGGGTTATCAACTCTCAGTTTTAAGGATTCTGGGAGCAGAAATATCTGAATATTTTAACAATTTATTGAGGCTGTGAGGAGGATGAATAATTCATAATCTGATAATGTCATTTGAAATAATAGGTGTGATCGTGCCTATTGAAGATGGAGGTGGGAGAGAGATTAAAGTTTGAGATACTCTTAAGGTAGAGGTATGCAAAATAAGTCATCTCTAGGGCAGATCGATGTGTGCTTAAGAGAGCTTTTTATTAGCAAAATCAGCATTTGTGAATTAGTGTAGCGGTGGGAAATAAGGGGATGTGCTGTGGAAGGTAGGAAAAAGGAGTAGCAACTGAGCATGGAGCAAACTGGCTGCCCGGTTGGTAGGGTGGGCTGATGAATTTTGCCCCCAGAACAAGGCTGAGGAAGCTTTTTTCCATCGGTATTTGTTAAGTGCTTATTACGTGCCAGGCACTGTACTAAATGCTGGAGTAGATGGCAGCTAATCAGGTTAGACACGGCCCACGTCCCACATGGGGCTCACAGCCCTCCAAGCGCTTAGTACGGTGCTCTGCACAGAGTAAGCGCTCAATAAATATGATCGAATGAATGAATGAATGAATTAATCCCCGTTTCACAGATGGGGGAACTGAGGCACAGAGAGGTGAAGTTACTTGCCCAAGGTCACACAGCCGATAAGTGGATTAGAACCCAGGTCCCTCTCAGTCCCAGTCCCGTGCTCTCTCCACTGTGATTTTATGTATTCGTATTCATGTCCGTCTCCCCCTGTAGACTGTAAGCACGGAATACAGGGCTCTGCACATGGTAAGCGCTCAATAAATTTGATTGACTGACCTACCAACTGACTAGGCCATGTTGCTTCTGAGCATGAGAGAGGGGAAACAACCACTGGCTTTAAAGCCGTCAATCACCTTGCCCCCTCCTACCTCACCTCGCTGCTCTCCTACTCAGCCCGCCCACTTCGTTCCTTGAGTGCTAACCTTCTCACCGTACCTTGATCCCGTCTATCTCGCCATCGACCTCTCACCCACATCCTACTTCTGACCTGGAACGCCCTCCCTCCTCATATCAGTCAGATAATTGCTCCCCCCCCCACTTCAAAGCTTTATTGAAGGCACATCTCCTCCAGGAAGCCTTCCCTGACTGAGAGCCCTTCTCTTCTTTTCTCCCACTCCCTTCTGCGCTGCTCATACTTGCTCCTTCATTCATCCTCCCTCCCTTCCCCACAGTACATATGTATATATCTGTAATTTATTTATCTATCTGTTTATATTATTGGCTGTCTCCTCCTCTAGACTGTGAGCACATTGTGGACAGGAAATGTGTCTGATGTGTTGTGCTCTCCCAAGTGCTTAGTACAGTGCTTTGCACATAGTAAGCACTCAATAAATATGACTGAATGATTGAATGAAATAAGAGCGGTGTCCACTGCAGTGGTTTGAGCCAGAATGAAGGACCACCTTCCCACACACCTATTAGACCCACATTGATTTGCCAGGAGCACTGAGGGACCCAAGATGGAATGAGAGGGTGTCCTCCCCCCTGTATCCAGAAGACTCACAGATGAGCTCTAATAATGGTAATAATAATAATAATGATCATTATGGTACTTAGGTGCTTACTACGTGCCAAGCACTTTACTAAACTCTGGGATAGATAGAAGATAATCCAGCTGGACACAGTCCCTGTCCCAAATGGGGCCCATGGTCTAAGGAGAAGGGAGTAGGGTTTAATTCCCATTTTACAGATGAGGTAACTGGGACCCAGAGAAGTTACATGTTTGCCCAAGGTAACGATAATAACAGTAATAATAACTGTGGTATTTGTTGAGTGCTTATTAAGTTTCAGGCACTTTACTAAGCGTTGGGATGGGTACAAGCAAATTGGGTTGGACGCAGTCCCTGTCCTGCATGGGGCTCACAGTCTTAATCCCCATTTTACAGATGAGATAACTGAGGCACAGAGATATGAAGTGATTTGCCCAAGGCCACGCAGCAGACAAGTGACAGAGCCAGGATTAGAACCCATGATCTTCTGACTCCCAAGCCCGTGCTCTATCTGCTTCGCCATGCTGCTTCCCCAGCAGACAGGCGACAGAGCCGGGACTAGAACCCAGGTCCTCTGACTCCCAGGCCCGTGCTCTTTCCACTCGGCAGTGCCACCTATCCGTTGGTCGATACTGTTTCCAGCAGTCAATCAGTGGTATTTAATCAATCTGTGGTCTTTATTGTGTGTAGAGCCCTGTACTTAGGAGAGTATAATACAACAGAGTTAGCAGACACCTTCCCTGCCCACAGGGGCTCACAGTCTAGAGGGGGAGACAGACATAAATATAAATAAATAAATTATGGACATGTATCTAAGTGCCGTGGGGCAGAAGTGGGGTGAATATCAAGTTGGCTTGAAGGGTACAGATCCAAGTGCTTAGGAGACGCAGAAGGGAGAGGGAGTAGGGGAAATGAGGGCTTAGTTAGGGAAGGCCTCTTGGAGGAGATGGGATTTTCAGTAATGGTGGTCTGTCGTACACGAAGGGGGAGGGCGTTCCAGGTCGGGTGGGGAGAACGTGGGCAAGGGGTCAGTGGCAAGATAGGTTCGAGGTGCAGCGAGTAGGTTGGCATTGGAGGAACCAAGTGGGCGGGTTGGGCTGTTGTAGGAGATCAGTGAGGTAAAGTAGGAGGGAGCAAGCTGATGGAGGGCTGTAAAGTCAACGATAAGGAGTATAGTATCTGTTGAGTGCTTAACTACGTCCTAAGCACCGTATTAAGCGCCAGGGTAGATGCAAGAGAACCAGGCGGACAGGTGGCCGGCCCGAGATTAGAACCCAGATAATAATAATAATAATAATAATAATGCTGTATTCAGTAAGCACTTATTATGTGCCAAGCCCTGTTCTAAGCGCTGTCGTCTGACTCCCAAGCCTGTTTCTTTCCACTAGGGCCCCCTGCATTGATGTGGAGGCGGCTGGGCAACTGTTGGTGATTAATCAGTCCTGCTAGTAGGAGGTTGGCAGCAGAAAGGTGGAGGATTGGAGAGGAGGCGGAAGCCAGGTCCATGAGGGGCCTCAGATTGTCCTTAGGCAAACTTGTCACAATCCTTAGACTATGGGTCCCATGAGAGCGAGGTGCTCTGTCCAGTTGGCTTCTATCTTCCCCAGCCCACAGTCCAGAACTTGGCTCCCAGGAAGTGCTTAACTCAGACCAAAATTATTATGAGAGTGACCCAGATCCCTGTGAAAGACCTCATGGACCTCCTTAGGCATTGGTGTTGAGGACATGGGGAGAGCCATATTCATGTGTTTATATTGTCAGGGAAGCTGGGTGATTAATTCATTCATGATGACATTTGTTAAGCGCTTACTATGTGCAAAGTACTGTTCTAAGCACCGGGGAGGATACAAGGGGATTTGGTTGTCCCACGTGGGGCTCACAGTCTTAACGCCCATTTACAGATGAGGTAACCGAGGCACAGACAAGTGAAGCAACTTGCCCAAGTTCGCACAGCTGACAAGCGGCGGAGCCAGGATTTGAACCCATGATGAAAAGCAGCATGTTGTAGTGGAAAACGCACAAGTTTGGGAGTCAGGAGCCCTGGGTTTCTAATCCCGGCTCTGCCACCTGCCTGCTGGGTGACCTTGGGTTAGTCACTTATCTGAGCCTCGGTTTCCTCATCTTTAAAAATGGGGACAAGATATCTACCTGTTCTCTCTCCCCTTAGATTGTGATCCCTGTGTGGGACAGGAATTGGGTCCAACTTGATTATCTCGTAACTACTCCAATGCTTAGGCTAAAGTAAATGTTCCCAATACACCAAAATTATTACTGGTATTATTAGTAGTAGTAATAATAACAGTGTTGATGGTAACTACTGTCATCTAAGGCTTTGTTTTACTGCATCCTCATAATACTTTCCCTGTCCTCCTTGTTTTCAATTGCCCAAGCAACTGTTTGGATATCTTACTTTTGTCCATCCTCCTCGTTTGTCCCACTCACAGAACCTGTACCCAGGTGAGCATAATTTAAATGCCAGAAGACCAACTTTGTTTGAATGGGGATAAAATTTCCAGTTTTTCCTCCCTCTTAGAATGTCAGCACTGTGAAGGCCAGTGCCTGTGTCTGATCTGGCTCTATTCTTTCTGCCCCAGCTCTTATTTCAGTGTTTGGCACATAGTAAGTGCTTAACACATACCAATGTTGTTACTATTATTTCTATTATTGGCTCTTCCTTTCCCTCCTTGCCACCTTACCCGTGAAGCACAGAAAACAAAACTCACATAGAGGATGGTGAAAGGGGTCAACTTTGATGCGGTTTGGTTGGGCATTTTTGTTTTCATTTTACATACAGCTCAGCTCTGACCCATCGATCAGAGCAGTTTTGTTGAGATAAAAGATTGATAAGCCAAATTAGAGGAAGGAACAGATACCTAAAATCCAGTTTTATTTAAGTTAGCAGGACCTCGGGACATGTAGCTTAGGGAACTGACAGGTGCATTTGCAGATTCTGTCTCTTGGGGAATTCATCGAATCCAGGAGACGTCCCTTGATCTTAGAAAATGGGAAGAGTTGGGTTTGGGGAGGCAAGGAGAAAGCGATCGATATAACCTGTTCAACCTCTGTAATTATAAAAAAAATGAATTCTATGTGCTATTCTTAACATCGACAACAGCAATGGCAATAATAATCATGGAGTTTGTTAAATGGTCGGGTAGATATAAGGTTATGAGATCAGGCACAGTCTCTGCCCCACATGGGGTTCACATTCTTTCATATCCCCATTTCACAGATGAAAAAAATGAGACCCAGAGAGGTTAAGTGACTTCCCCACAGTAGGCCAGCGGCAGAGCGGGCATTAGAACTTGGATCTCCTCACCGCCGGGTCCGTGCTCTTTTCAGTACGCTTCTCTGCGGTTGACTGTGATGGGTTGGGGTTGCATAGTGGCCTAGGGTTCATCCAGGGGAGAGATAACAGGTAGTGTTTTCTGGGGATCCCTCCTGGAGCTGACTTTTTTCAGTATTGATGATCTCCTTGAAAAAATCTAGAACACGCCCAGGGTTGTGTCTCCTTACTCTGTTGTACTCTCCCAAACTCTTAATAAAGTGCTGTGCACACAGTAAGCCTTCAATAAATATCACCGATGACGATGATGATGATGATGACGGTGATGAGGATGACCAGATTTGCAGATGATGCTAAATTGGGTGAAACCGCAGAGTGTTAGAAGGCAGAACTAATCTTTCAAGTAACCCTGCTAAATTAGAAAAAAGTTGCCTGAGTCAAAAAAATGGTACTCTTAGGAATAAAAGGCAAAGACAGAAGGCTTGCTAGGCAGAAATGCAGAGGAGAAAGAAAGACCTGGTGGTCAGAGCTGTGGCCGCAAACAGATTTTGAGCCAGCCACGGTGTGAATAATGCAACAAAACATGAAGAACAGAGACCTCCCCTAGGCAGTCTTCCCTGCTTAATTCCCAACACCCCGAGTCATATCAACTCAACCGTCTTGGCCCTTATGTTCTTCTAACCATACTCAACACTTCTTCATTCATTCATTCATTCAATAGCATTTATTGAGCGCTTACTATGTGCAGAGCACTGTACTAAGTGCTTGGAATGTACAATTTGGCAACAACTTCTCCCAAGCACTCAGTCATCGTGGCTCAGTGGAAAGAGGCCGGGCTTGGGAGTCAGAAGTCATGGGTTCTAATCCCTGCTCTGCTGCTTGTCAGCTGTGTGACCTTGGGCAAGTCACTTCACTTCTCTGTGCCTCAGTTACCTCATTTGTAAAATGGGGAGGAAGACTGTGAGCCTTACGTGGGACAACCTGATTACCTTGTATCTACCCCAGCGCTTAGAACAGTGCTTGGCACATAGGAAGTGCTTAACAAATACCAACATTATTATTCTGTACTTGTGTGTCCCCCAACTATTTGGATACTTAGATGCCCCCACTAGCAGCATGGACTAGTGGATAGAGCACGGTCCTGGGGGTCAGAAGGCCCTGGCTTCTAATCCTGGCTCCGCCAGTTGTCTGCTGTAGGACCTTGGGCAAGTTCACTTAACTTCTCTATGCCTCAGTTCCCTCCTTTGTAAAATGGGGATTAAGACTGTGAGCCCTGTGTGGGACAGGGACTGTGTCCATCCTGATGATCTTGTATCTAAGGGGTCTTGATGCTGCTACCTATTCATTCAATCGTATTTATTGAGCGCTTACCGTGTGCAGAGCACTGCATTAAATGCTTGGGAAAGTACAAGCTCCCTACACTTCTCCCTCATCTGACATGCTGCAGAGAAGCAGCATGGCCCAGTGACATGAGCACAGGCTTGGGAGTCAGAGGTCATGGGTTCTAATCCTGGCTCCGCCACTTGTCTGCTCTGTGACCTTGGGCAAGTCACCTAACTTCTCTGGGCCTCAGGTACATCATCTGTAAAATGGGGATTGAGGCTGTGAGCCCCATGTGGGACAGGGACTGTGTCCGACCTGATTTCCGTATATCTCCCCAGCACTTAGAACAGTGTCTGTCACATAGTAAGTGCTTAACAAATACCAGAATTGTTGTTATTCATTCAATAGTATTTATTGAGCGCTTACTATGTGCAGAGCACTGTACTAAGCGCTTGGGATGAACAAGTCGGCAACAGATAGAGACAGTCCCTGCCGTTTGACGGGCTTACAGTCTAATCGGGGGAGACGGACAGACAAGAACAATGGCACTAAACAGCATCAAGGGGAAGAACATCTCGTAAAAACAATGGCAACTAAATAGAATCAAGGCGATGTACAATTCATTAACAAAATAAATAGGGTAACGAAAATATATACAGTTGAGCGGACGAGTACAGTGCTGTGGGGATGGGAAGGGAGAGGTGGAGGAGCAGAGGGAAAAGGGGAAAATGAGGCTTTAGCTGCGGAGAGGTAAAGGGGGGATGGCAGAGGGAGTAGAGGGGGAAGAGGAGCTCAGTTTGGGAAGGCCTCTTGGAGGAGGTGATTTTTAAGTAAGGTTTTGAAGAGGGAAAGAGAATCAGTTTGGCGGAGGTGAGGAGGGAGGGCGTTCCAGGACCGCGGGAGGACGTGACCCAGGGGTCGACGGCGGGATAGGCGAGACCGAGGGACGGCGAGGAGGTGGGCGGCAGAGGAGCGGAGCGTGCGGGGTGGGCGGTAGAAAGAGAGAAGGGAGGAGAGGTAGGAAGGAGCAAGGTGATGGAGAGCCTTGAAGCCTAGAGTGAGGAGTTTTTGTTTGGAGCGGAGGTCGATAGGCAACCACTGGAGTTGTTTAAGAAGGGGAGTGACATGCCCAGATCGTTTCTGCAGGAAGATGAGCCGGGCAGCGGAGTGAAGAATAGACCGGAGCGGGGCGAGAGAGGAGGAAGGGAGGTCAGAGAGAAGGCTGACACAGTAGTCTAGCCGGGATATAACGAGAGCCCGCAATAGTAAGGTAGCCGTTTGGGTGGAGAGGAAAGGGCGGATCTTGGCGATATTGTAGAGGTGAAACCGGCAGGTCTTGGTAACGGATAGGATGTGTGGGGTGAACAAGAGGGACGAGTCAAGGATGACACTGAGATTGCGGGCCTGCGGGACGGGAAGGATGGTCGTGCCATCCACGGTGATGGAGAAGTCTGGGAGCGGACCGGGCTTGGGAGGGAAGATGAGGAGCTCAGTCTTGCTCATGTTGAGTTTTAGGTGGCGGGCCGACATCCAGGTGGAGACGTCCCGGAGGCAGGAGGAGATGCGAGCCTGAAGGGAGGGGGAGAGGACAGGGGCGGAGATGTAGATCTGCGTGTCATCTGCGTAGAGATGGTAGTCAAAGCCGTGAGAGCGGATGAGTTCACCGAGGGAGTGAGTGTAAATGGAGAACAGAAGAGGGCCAAGAACTGACCCTTGAGGAACTCCAACAGTTAAAGGATGGGAGGGGGAGGAGGCTCCAGCGTAGGAGACCGAGAATGATCGGCCAGAGAGGTAAGAGGAGAACCAGGAGAGGACAGAGTCCGTGAAGCCAAGGTGAGATAAGGTATGGAGGAGGAGGGGATGGTCGACAGTGTCAAAGGCAGCAGAGAGGTCAAGGAGGATCAGAATGGAGTAGGAGCCATTGGATTTGGCAAGAAGGAGGTCATGGGTGACCTTAGAGAGAGCAGTCTCGGTAGAGTGGAGGGGACGGAAGCCAGATTGGAGGGGGTCTAGGAGAGAATGGGAGTTAAGGAATTCTAGGCATCGATTGTAGACGACTCGTTCTAAGATTTTGGAAAGGAAGGGTAGTAGGGAGATAGGACGATAACTGGAGGGGGAAGTGGGGTCAAGAGCGGGTTTTTTTAGGATGGGGGATTGTTATGATTGTTATCATCATCACAGTCATGATCTGTGGTCTGAAGGTCAATCAAGTAGTCGAGCAATGGTATTCCTTGAGCACTTACTGTGTGCAGAGCACTGTGCCATGACAAATTCCCACCTATGTATTATTTCCCAGTACTTAGTACAGTGCTCTGCACATTGGAAGCTCTCAGCCAATACTACTGATTGTCATTATGTACTTTGGTGTGCAGAACACTGTACTAACTACTGGGAAAGAATCCACAGGTAAGAATTTGACACGATCCGTGAGGCTGCAAGGGGTAGGGGATGGGTGGCTGCCCCTAAGTCTGAAAATTAAAATTTAAATAAAAGAAAGAGAAATAACTGTATAGTACAAATGACCCAGTCGGAAGGAGACATGGGCTGAGGGGAACAGGGACGGTGGAGAGGTGATGACTGTAATCTGGCTTTTGCAAAGTTTTCCTGTCTTTCCCAGGACTTCCTCAAAAGGTGGAGCCCCTGGAAATAATTGCCAAGGGGATGTAGCAGTGTAGTAGAGAAGCAGTGTGGCTTAGTGGAAAGAGCATGGGCTTAGGAGTCAGAGGACGTGGGTCCTAATCCTGGCTCCTCCACTTGTCTGCTGTGTGACCTTGGGCCAGCCACTTCATGTCTCTGTGCCTCAGTTACCTCATCTGTAAAATGGAGATGAAGACTGTGAGCCCCGCGTGGGACAACCTGATTACCTTGTATGCACTCCAGCGCTTAGAACAGGGCTTGGCATAGAGTAAGCGCTTAACAAATACCACAATTATTATTATGTTTAGCAAATAGAACTTTTTTTCTTTTCCTTGTACTTGTTACATGGTTATTACGTGGCAAGCACCGTATTGAGCTCTGGGGTAGATACAAGATAATCAGTATCTAGACACGGTCCCCGTCCCACGTGAGGCTCCCTGTCTAAATAGGAGGGAGAAGGATGGACTCCCTATTTCACGGATGAGGAACCTGAGGCCCAGAAAAGTATTGAATGAATGAATGAATGAAATGACTGTCCGCGGTCACACGGCAGACAAGGGCAGAGCTGGCTTTGAAAACCAGTTCGGAGGACTCCCGGGCCTGTGCTCTTTCCAATAGACCAGGTTGCTTCTCAGCTGGAGCCAATGTACTACAGTGTTGTCAATTCCCTCCCTTTCCTGAAAAAAAAGCTGAGGGATTGGGACGGCTGCTTGGGTGGGGATTATTGCTCCTCGAGCTATTGCTACTGGACAACATTGGAACCATTTCCCGCGTCTAGGTGGATATGGGGTGATGGCATCGGAACAGAAGTGTGGAATATTTGACTAGCGTAGGCTGGGTCTAGAGAAAGGATGGTGAGAGTTGCAAAAAAAAAAAAAGGAAAAAGAAATGACCTAAGAGCTAATGAATTGACAAAAAGGATTACTGGCTACATAGGATTAGCCAAGAATCAGTAACTGCGTGGTAAGCAGAAAGCCCCTAAAGATGACTCCCTGCTTATTTTCCATTATTCATCTTTGAAAAGCTGTCTTTTGCAGGGTTTGATGCTAGCTCTTCCTGATCTAACGTTATGTGTAGTAGAGAATAACACTGCAGTCTATCAAGAGGCATGTCACTGAAAGAAAAAGAAGGAAATATCTATATTACTTTTCAATACATTTCTATTCTACCTTTTAGCAAAACAACATGTACGATAAGATTTAATAATGATTTTCTATTTTCTTTGATAATTTCTTGCTCAGGAAAGGGGAAATTAGAATCATAGAGCTGTGATTTGTTTTAATCAGAAAGAAATTGTCTAACATAAATCTCTTCTTGAGTGCGGGAAAGGCCCTGAAGCAGCCAAGAAAAAAATATCGATACTTTGTAAAGGAGGAATGATTGTTCCAATTTGCAGCTTAATTGACTTCAAGGTTTAATGAAACACAATCTAGTGCTGTTTGTATACCTAGTTGCTCTGATAAACTCTGAGATCTAGACTATGAGAAGAGGAATTTGGGAGTTGATTTGGTACGTTATTGTTGATGTAATTTTCTAAGTGAATAGAACAGCCCAATTTCCGACGATGTTATTCTAAAAGACTGGAAAATTCACCAATCTAGTACTATATTTTAATACCGTTTTTGTGTTTGATAGCATTTGTTTTTGTTGGATTGCAATACCCTAAAGTTGGTTATTGAATATAAAATTGTGCCAATATGATCGATTTGAATATATTTGACACATCTGAGGCTTTATTTTAGGGGGATAAATAGTCTACACTGTCCATGAAGAGAGTTCTTCAAATTTTATTACTTCACCCACCAAAGGATTTTTGAAGGAAAGAAGGATTAAAAGGGCACTTCACATGTGAAAAGTTTTTTAAAAGAAAATGAGATTTTAAAAAATGTGTGTGTCTCGTTAGACTGTATACAGCAAATTAATCGTTCAGTGGGCCTGATTTTGGCCACTGGATTTGTGTGGTTTAAGGAAAAAGCCATTGGCCCTCTGGCAGCAGATCTCCAAACTCAGCAATTTTGCCCAAAGTGCAGCAATAAGTGGAACGATACTTCTGTGTTGACTCCGTGGCTCCTGGCCTCTAGACTGTCAGCTCCTCCTCTAAACGTTCAGGCCATGTTTCCCCACTCCTCAAGAAACTTGAAACTCCAGTGGTTGCCCGTCCATCTCTGCATCAGACAGAAACTCCTCACCAGTTGACTTCAGAGCAGTCAATCACCTTGCCCCCTCCTTCCTCACCTCGCTGCTCTCCTACTACAACCTTGCCCGCACACTTCGCTCCTCTAATGCTGACCTTCTCGCTCTACCTTGATCTCGTCTATCTCGCCAACAACCTCTCGTCCACATCCTGTCCCTTGCCTGGAACGCCCTCCCTCCTCATATCCGACAGACGATTACTCTCCCCGCCTTCAAAGCCTTATTGTAGGCCCATCTCCTCCAAGAGGCCTTCCCTGACTAAGCCCTCCTTTCCACTTCTCCCACTCCCTTCTGCATCACCCTGACTCGCTCCCTTTATTCATCCCCGGTCCTAGCCCCACAGATCTGTAATTTATGTATTTATATTAATGTCTGTCTCCCCCTCTAGACTGTAAGCTCATTGTGGGCAGGGAAATTGTCTGTTTCTCGTTGTATTGTGCTCTCCCATGTGCTTAGTACAGTGCTCTGTATAGAGTCAGAGCTCAATAAATGCCACTGACTGATGGATTGATCAAGCAAATTTACTTAGTTCAGTGCTTGGCACACAGTCTGCGCTCAGTAACTACCAGTGATTGATTGATGGCCACTGAGGCCAAGTAGGGAGCTCTGCTTGAAATTACGTATGGGGGCATGGCAGGGGGGCACGCGGGAGCACTTCAATCGTATTTGTTGAGCGCTTACTCTCTAAGCGCTTGGGAGAGTACAATACAACAATAAACAGACACATTCCCTGCCCACAAAACGAGCTTACAGTCTAGAGTCGGAGAGGCAGACATAAATATGAATGAAATTACAGATAGGTGATGTGGGGCTGGGAGGGGAGGAGTACAAAGGGAGAAAGTCAGGGCAGTGCAGAAGGAAGTGGAAGAAGAGGAAAGGGGGGCTTAGTCAGGGAAGACTTGTTGGAGGAGATGTGCCTTCAATAAGGCTTTGAAAGGGGGAAGAGTAACTGTCGGAATTGAGGAGGAAGGGTGTTCCAGGCCAGAGGCAGGACGTGGGTGAGGAGTTGGCTGTACATAGCAGCGTGGCTTAGTGGATAGAGCCCGGGCCTGGAGGTCAGAGGACTCTGCCACTTGCTTCAGAATGACCTTGGACAAGTCACTTCACTTTTCTGTGCCTCAGCTCCCTCATCTGTAAAATGGGGATTAAGACTGTGAAACCCATGTGGGACAAGGACTATACCTACCCCAGTGCTTAGAACGGTGCTTGACACATAGTAAGCGCTTAACAAATACCACCATCATCACCATCATTAGCTCATGCACTCTATTCTTTCTCATATCTGCAATGTTCTCCAAAGTCCATTTCACCCTCTAACTGTAGGCTTTTTGAGAGAAGGGAGCATGTCTGCTTATTCTGTCGTACTCTCCCAAGTGGTTAGTATGGTAGTCTCTCCAGAGTAAGCACACAGTTAATATTCATTCATTCATTCACTCGTATTTATTGAGCGCTTACTGTGTGCAGAGCACTGTACTAAGTGCTTGGAAAGTACAATTCGGCAACAGAGACAATCACTATTCAACAATGGGCTTACAGTCTAGAAGGGGGGATACAGACAACAAAACAAAACAAGTCGACGGGCATCAATAGCATCAATATAAATAAATAGAATTATAGATATATACATGTCATTAATAAAATAAATAGAATAATAAATATGTACATATATACATAAGTGCCCCCTCTTTCCTCACCTCCCTTCTACAGCCCAGCCCGCGCACTGCGCTCTTCTGTTGCTAATGTCCTCACTGTGCCTCGTCCTCGCCTGTCCCGCCGTCGACTCCTGGCCCACGTCCTACCTCTGACCTGGAATGCCCTCCCTCCTCACATCTGCCAAGCTAGCTCAAAGTTTCAAAGCTTCAAAGCCCTACTGAAATCTCACCTCCTCCAGGAGGTCTTCCCAGACTGAGCCTCCCTTTTCCTTTGCTCCTCCTCCCCTCCCCATCGCCTCTGCTCCTGGGACTCTTCTCTCTGCAGCTCTTGAAAAGATTCTCTCAGAGCTACCAGGGAAGAGTAGGATTACATGTTGGTGTGATTATTTTTTCCTTTAGCTTTCACTTCCTACAGTAAAGCTGAGTTATGACTTACTTGAACTTGAACTCATTTCCCATTTATGAGGGTCAGAAGTACCTTGACTTGAAAGTTCAGTTGTAACTTGGTGTTGCAAAGCAAATCCGAATTTCTCCGTGGTACTCCTTTTTCTGAGAGAAGTCGGGCGTAGGGAGGAAAACATTCGATGTGTAGAAAGTTGCTGATGATTACTGTGGCTGAGAATACCGATCCAGTATTTCCATTTGCACATAGGTATGAGGATGGCATTCTGTTTTACTCTTTATTAATCTCTGTATCAGTGGGTTCATGGAAGATACTGCATGACTCCTGACTGTTCTTTTCAAATCCCCACTCTGCCACCTGTCTGCTGTGTGACCTTGGGCAAGTCACTTCACTTCTCTGTACCTCAGTTACCTCATCAGTAAAATGTGGAATAAGACTGTGAGCCCCATCTGGGATGTGGACCGTGACCAAACTGATTTTTTTTTTTAAGATGTTTGTTAAGTGCTTATCATGTGTCAGGCTGGGGTAGATACAAAATAATCAAGTTGCATTATCTCATCCCTAACAACTACCGCAAAAAATATTTCCGTGTTTGCCTCCTGGTAGAACGAAAGCCCCTTGTGAGCAGGAAACATGTCACTTTGTTATCGTGTAATCTCCAAGTACTTAGTAGAGCCCACCACACCAAATAGGTGCTCAATAAATGCTTCTATTATTCTTGCTATTGCTGCTAATTTTACTACTTCTACTGAAAATGTTTTAGTAAAATAATGCCCTTAGACCCTTTCTGCCCAAGCAGCACTTTTATCCTTTTTTTACTGTATTTATATCCACTGGCAATCTGGATCCTGATTCACTCTCACTAGACCTTCCCATTACATCGCTTCCTAAACAGCCTAGTAAACCAATATTGGGGCGCAGCGACATCTACCAGAAAACTACAGTCGTAGGAAACTGATCCGTTCCTCTTGCCACTTGGCAGACGGCTTCCTGTCCCGGTGATGTTCCCTCGCTCTGGGATACTGTCGTTATTGTCTGTTGTTCATTTATTGTTTTTGCTGTATCTAGCACAATAATCTTTCTTTGTACCCATCACTAATTCTCCCTTCCTTGATCCCTCTATCACGCCACCCCCCACCCTCGGCTTCTTAGATTCATTCAGTTGTGTTTATTGAGCATTTACTGTGTGCAGAGCCCTGTACTAAGTGCTTGGAAAGTACAACTGGGCAACAGATAGAGACAATCCTTACCCAACAACGGGCTCACAGTTAGATGGTGAACCCCCAAGGGCAGATCACATCCGAGTCAGTATCCTCGTATCTTTCCCCAGCACGTGCCATTCATTCATTCAGTTGTATTTATTGAGCGCTTACTGGGTGCAAAGCACTGTACTAAGCACTTGGGAGAGTACGATATAACAGAAACATTGCTGCCCACAGTGAGCTCACAGTCTAGCCACAGCACTTTACCTAAATAAGCACTTAATAGATGCAATAAATAGTAACGCTACAAACTTGGGGGACTTCCAACAGACTTCAGTTACCTCACACCTCTGACGCCTCCTGAATTTTAGCTTGGGTTTATGCTTCGCCAAGACCTCGGGTGGTCGATGTGAAATTTCTTCTCACTGTATCATAGGTGGATTCTGTTCTGCATTGGAGGACTTAAAGAAATATCATAAAAGATCGTGCGGCTTTTAGAAATGAAATATTGGAAGTGCTTTTGTGGCCCTTTGTTTTGTTGAACTATGTAAGGTTGAACCTGGCAGTTATGTTGTTTTTTGTTATGACCTAGTAACCAGCTTTATTATTCTCCTTGGAAGCTCCCCCTCTTTAAAAACAGCAATTAATTCAGGACCTGAGAATTGCCAGGGTTTTATGATTTGAAGAACATTTATGTGCAAGAGAAAAGGGATGGATTAAAAGCATCAAACAGCTTAACGAAAACTCACATGAATGAGTTGTTGAGGTCTATTTTTCCCTGCTCCATAAACATATGGCATGGATTTTCTTCTCTTGTTACAGATGCTGAGAGAAGGCAAAGACAAATATTTATATTATATTTCATGTTTTACAGTAAAAACACTCTTCAGTTTGTTTATACAGTTCCACTGTTACAGTTTTTATAGTTGGTAATGAAACCACTGTAAAACAGAGTTTAAATTATATAGCAGATGTGCTAAGCCTTAACATTTAGAAAGATGCCCCGCACTGAATAGTGGGCGTCATTTCTAATAAGTCAACAAACTGGCTGGTTCGCCACAGCCCAAGTGCAGTGGAGGATGGAGCAGTTATCCACGTGTTTGGCCCAGCTGGCTAATTCAAGACAAAACAAATCCGCTGAGGTGCCTCGACGATCTATTTAGAAAGCTGACATGGAGCATGTCGATTGTTTCTGCTCGTCTCTTAGGCTGTATGGACTCAAGCCTTGCCTCAAACACTGATTTGAATTATTTGATGGAATTAACATGGTACCACGAATGTGGTTACTAGTCGGAGGGCTCAAAAGAATCTCAAGAGGTTACCTAGCCCATTTAACCTGCCGTCTCTTGGAGAAGCAGCATGGCCCAGCGGCAAGAGCTCGGGCTTGGGAGTCAGAGGACGTGGGTTCTAATCCCGGCTCAGCCACTTGTCTACTGTGTGACCTTGGGCAAGTCATTTCACTTCTCTGTGCCTCACTTACCTCATCTGTACAATGGGGATGAAGACTGTGAGCCCCAAGGGGGCACAACCCGATGACCTTGTATCTACCCCAGCTCTTAGAACAGTGCTTGGCACATAGTAAGCACTTACCAAATACTAGAATTATATCACCCCTAATCTTGTTTAGAAAACCCCCGGAGAAAGATATTCCTCAGGCTTCCTCTGGAATCCATTTGGAGATCCACCGTTGATTGTTAGAAAGCTCCGCTTCATATCTAACCAAATCTTGATGATTAGACTGTGAGCCTGCCATTGGGCAGGGATTGTCTCTATCTGTTGCCAAATTGTGCATTCCAAGCGCTTAATACAGTGCTCTGCACATAGTAAGCGCTCAGTAAATACTATTGAATGAATGAATGCCCGTTTCCTCCAGTCCTGCCATCTTGTTTCTGTTCCCAGTATGATGACCTTTCATACATATGTAGACCTTGATTAAGTCAATCCTCAGCCTTCCCTTCTCAGTCAATCCATCATATTTATTGAGCATTTACTCTGCAGAGCACTGTACTAAGCGCTTGGAAGAGTAAAATACTAAAGAGTTGGTTGACACGTTCCCTGCCCACAAAGCACTTATGGTCTAGAGGGAGATCTCTATATCTCTTGAATAGACTTTTTTGGCTGCCCTCTGACGGCCCTTTAGGTGAAGCACTTGATATTCTCAAGCACTTGAGAAGCAGTGTGGTTTAGTGGAAAGAGCCTGAGCTTGGGAGTCAGAGGTTGTGGGTTCTAATCCTGGCTCCACCACTTATCAGCTGTGTGACTTTGGGCAACTCACTTCACTTCTCTGGGCCTCAGTTACCTCATCTGTGAAATGGGGATTAAGACTGTGAGCCCCACGTGGGATAACCTGAAAACCTTGTATCAACCTCAGAGCTTAGAACAGTGCTTTGCACATAGTAAGCGCTTAACTAATACCATAATAATAATAATAATTACTATTATAATTATTATATTCAGCAGGCGGCCTCTCCCTCTCCCTCTGCCCCGCCCTGTCCTGTCCCAGGTGGGCAGCTGTGGTGGCTTCACTCGTGCCTTAAGCTGTGTTGCGAACAGAGCTTTGCACATAGTAAGCGCTTAACAAATACCATCATTATTATCATTAAGCTTCATGACCGGGAATAGAGTACGGGCCTGGGGGTCAGCAGGACCTGGGTTCTAATCCCAGCTCCACCCCCCGTCTGCTGTGGAACCATGGGCAAGTCACTTCACTTCTCTGTGCCTCAGTTACCTCATCTGTAAAACGGGGATTAGGACTGTGAGCCCCATGTCGGACAGGGACTGTGTCCAACCTGAGTAGCCTGTATCTACCCCAGCACTTAGTACGGTGCCTGGCACCTAGCAAGTGCTTAATGCATTCCATAAACAAAAAAGGAAGATGCACTTCAGCTGCCTTCCTTCTTGTTGCTGCAGAACCCCTGTGCTGCTTCAATCCCTTTCATTTACAAATGCTTTGATTTGGCAGGTGAGTTGTTACTCAACTCCTCCCGCCAACCCAATATTATTTATGTTGAAAACCAGTCCACCCAGACACCACTCCAAACTGTTCACCTTTGATTTCCTCTCTGTGACTGTGACAGTGAAGATTGGGGGAAATGTAGGGTTAAATCCATCCACCGGTCATTCAGTGGTATTCACTGAATGCTTACTGTGTGCAGAGCACTCTGCTACGCGCTTGGGAGAGCACACTATAACAGAATTGGTAGACCCGTTCCCGACCTCAGTGAGTTTACAGTCTAGAGGGGGAGACAGGCATTTGTAGAAATAAATAAATGAAAGTCCTGTGTTGGTCTGGAACCCTTGTACTACAAACCCAGAATGCTATGGGACCTGAAGTGAGCAACAGAGCTGGGGGTTGAAGCGAAGCAGGCCAACCACTTTACCCGGAATATATTTTTCTAAATTTGCTCAGCAGGAACGGTTTTACAATTGAGGGCTGGTACGTTGACCCGGAGCTTATGATCAGCCCATGTAATGTCCTCTTCTTCTGGCTCTGGTTTTTCTTCTACTCCTTCCCGGGGGGCCTTTCCATTAGGCTTATTCCTCCTTTTTAAAGTGGGGCACACCTCCTAAAGTCCTTTGCTCTGGTCCTCCTTTCTCCTTCCAGAATAGTCTGTTTCCTTTTTTTTTTTAAAGGTGGAATAATGTGGAGTCAGACTCTTGGTCAAGGAAAGGGAACTGTGGGAGTCCTTTAGGGGTTCCCGGAATAAAAGTGGGATCCTGGGTCCACTAGTCTAGATCACATTTTCCCAGTTCAGTGATGTTTGTGTGCTATGTGGGGCAGAATAAAGAGTATTACTAATGTCATCAGGATTACAGCTCTAGTTTTCTCTCATCTGTAATTAATTTTCCAAATCAGCACACCAATATTTTATCCACCAAAAATGATGAAATTTAAACCGATACCGATATCTGGGCGGATGCAGTGAGAGTTAAAGGACATGATAGGTGCTTCCTAGGCTTTCAAAGCCTCATAAGGCTTCAATTTTCACTAAGCATTATGGATGAATTCCAAGTATTTAATTAATATAGCATCACTTTGCTCACTGTAATTTCTCACAAGGGTTATGAGAACTTGGGAGTCTTTTGGTTTTTATGTAGCTGATTAAAAGCTATGTTGCCATACAATTTTTACAACTAGGAGCTGAGCCTAATCAAAGCAGAAAGTCTTTATAATTATGCATTGATGTCATTTTTGGTTATTGAAAACTGTTAGAAAAGGTCTGCCAACATGATTACCATTAGTGGGTCTGAACATACAGTGGAAACATTCATTTCTCAGGTAAGGGCCATGCTTTCTACAATGCGGTATGAGAGAGAACCTTAATTCCCAAGCCGTGTTTTTTTAATATCCCGAAAACCGAGGTGGACTCCAGAAAGAGAGGATAAACTTGAGGCTGACAACGAGGGATTAGCCCCACTTGCAGTGCAGCAGAGAATTGAAGAGTCCTTTGCCGGTAAGAAACAAATGTAGCTTGAGGGGGATATTACGGCAAGTCCATCCTTACTACCAACCACTCTGCTTCAGTCCTGCATCACCTCACAGCTAGATTGAGGTCAATGACTCAAGCCTAAGTAAGGCCGAAGAGATCACTTTTGTAAAGTAGCCCTTGAAAATCATCATTCAACTCCATAAAAACCTTTAGGGTCTACCCATTTCCTCCCACACAAAACAAAACTACTCCTTTGCTTCACAACTTTCGGCCAGCTTCTTCCTCTTCTCCATTTTCTTCTCCCGCTATATTTGTGTTCTTCCCTCCGGAGCTCACCGCAAAATGGAGGCAAGGTTAGGCTTTATCATCCATATAACACTATTGTGTTCTTGGAAAATACTATGATGCCAGAGACATAGAGAAGCAGAATGGTGTACTGGATAGGGCAAGGGCCCGGGAGTCAGAAGGTCATGGGTTCTCATCCCGGCTCTGCCACATGACTGCTGTGTGACGTTGGACAAGTCACTTCACTTCTCTGGGCCTCAGTTCCCTCATTTGCAAAATGGGCATTGAAACCGTGAGCCCCAGGTGGGACAGGGACTGTGTCCAACCTGATCTTCTTGTATCCACCCTAGCGCTTAGTACAGTGCTGGGCACACAGTGAGCGTGTAACAAATACCACGATTGCTATTATCAGGCTATTTCTTATGAGCCCTGAAGTCAGTGGAAAATTAGTCACGGATTTAAAAAACACTATTTTGGCCGGTATTCATGGTATGTGTTGTAGCCATCATCATATCATCTATCCTAGCTATCATATTTCTATGTGTCGTGTTCTTCTCTATCTTGGTCTGTTTTTGGCCCTCTCGGTTCTCTGTTTCTACGTTTCTGAGCGTTTCTGTAGAAAGATAATCCGGGTAGCAGAGTGAAGTATATTTCCCTGCACATCTCAATGAGCCGCACCCCTTGCCGTCTACCCACCTGTTGAACTCTGTACCTAAGAAAGAATGCGACTAGCCGGGATGAGAGAGTAACCTCTGCTACCTGAACAGCTATCACTGTGATCGATTCCCTCATGATGGTTCTCGGCCCTGAAATCCGAAGACCGAGACTCACCCCTCAGTCTCAATGGGACTCTCCATCCTCATCACCACCATCGTCATCCTGTGTGTGCCTGTGCCTCTCATTTACAGAAGCAGCGTGGCTTAGTGGAAAGAGCCGGGCTTGGGAGTCAAAGGTTGTGGTTTCTAATCCTGGCTCTACCACCTGTCAGTTGTGTGATTTTGGGCAAGTCACTTAACTTCCCTGGGCCTCAGTACCCTCATCTGAAAATAGGGATGAAGACTGTGAACCCCACGTGGGACAACCTGGCCCTGGGGCTGGCCAGATGTTTTTTTCACCCTTAGTCCCTGGAGTTCAGTGAGTCAACGGAGGGCATTTCTCCAATGCTAGAGTCCTCCTGAGCCATTTTCCCTGCTTTCCTAGCCTGGAGGGGCTACTGCTGTACCTCATCCCCTCAAATCCTTCATCCCCAACTCAACATTGCCACCTTTGATTATATTTCATGCTATATTAAACAACTGGCATAGAAACGAGAGCGGACAAGTAGCAGTGGGCAAACCGCTATCACTATAATCCATTCCGGCACAAAGATGCTTGACCTTGAGACTTCGGGTCTAAGGCTCATCCACCTGTTCTCAGTAGGAGACGTCCCCCATCATCGTGTCTTTCATTTTTCAAAGTGGGCCCCAGGGGCAGAGGCGAAATGTGACTTTCTATGGCAGAGTTGAAGTATTCTGACCCCCTAAATTTCTACATCTTTCAATGTTCTGTGGCTTATCCCCTCCCCGCCCCCCCTTTCTTTAAAAAAAACTGGTATTGTTAAGCACTTACTGTGTGCCAGGCACTGTAGTAAGCACTGGGGATGATGCAAGATATTTCAAGTAGAACACAGTCCCTGTCCCACACGGGGCTCGCAGTCTTAACCCCCATTTTACAGATGAGGGAACTGAGGCACAGAAAAGTGAAGTGACTTACTCAAGGTCACCCAGCGAGACAAGTGGCAGAGACGGGATTAGAACTCAAGTCCTTCTGACTCCCAGGTCCGTGCTGGGCCACTGAGCCACGCTGCTTCCCTGCCTCCCAGCTTTGTGCCCTGTGACTGTTCCGTGAGATAAAGAGCAAACCGGAGATAGAGTGGGATACCAAGAGGCCAGCTTTAAAATGGGGATAGGCCTGGTTCGGGACAAGCAGAAAGGTTCTGTTCTTAATGGTGCGATCTGGTCGGTTGATCTTGCATCTGTCTTTAAAGCCCCACAGGTACCTCTAGCCACATCTTTGTATACAGGGCTCGGGATATCATTAGCAAAATGTTATCCGCACTCCTTCCCTCACTCTCTTTAAACAGTAGCAAAGTCCCAATCTCTATTCAGAAGGGCTTTACTTCATTCATTCACTAATTCACTCATTCATTCATCCGTTCATTCAGTGGTATTTTCCGAGTGCCCACCAGGTGCAGGGCATTGTACTCAGTGTTGGGGAAATATATACAAGGATGATCGTTCAGATCGCTTTCCCTGGCCTGCCCAAGGGCTCAAAAATCAAAGAATGGCAGGGGAGAGGGAAGGTGACTAACACGAAGGGAGAACTTGAAGTGATTAAAACAGCGAATGTACGTAATGAGGGTTACAGCAAAATCGATTAGTTAACATAAGCGGGCCGTTTTCAGGCTTCCCATCACATCTGTAAGCCAGCCCGGAGTTCGTCAGGCACGACCGTCCCCAAATTTCAAATGCTTGTCTCAGAAAGCTACCCCTTTTCCTTCTTCCTCTCCAGACAGGTAGGGCTCCTCGGGTAGGACACTGAGGGAAGGGAGGCCCCTTGGGCTTCTCAGGCCTGTACAGTCCATCAGTGGTATTTATTGAGCGCTTACTATGTGCAGAGCACTGCACTGAGCTCTTGGGAGGGCACGATATAACAGAATTAGCAGATCTGTTCCCTGCCCGTAATGAGCATGCAGTTCAGGTGGGGAGACAGACATTAAGACGAAGACAGACATGACTATGAAAGGCCTTGATGCTCCTCTGGTGAAGGAACAGCTGGCTAGATTGGATCCTATAACATCTCTTTGAAAATAAGCAAATAGCGTACGCATGATCAACATTCCCCTTTCCTTCTCCCACCCAGTTCCCCTCTGCTCTGTTTTTGTGATGGTAGATGAAAGGGGGCTAGGGGAGGAGGGAGAAGGATCAGGAAATAAGGGCAGTTGGGGGCACAGAAGGTTTGCATTAGAGATGCTTCTAGGGGCCCAGCATGCCTTGTAAGATAATATACAGCTTTCTCCTTGGGTTCTGACTCCCCTGGCGTTCCTTCCTTTTCTCCTGAATTCCTATGGCCACCTGTGGGGAGAGGAGTAGGGTAAGGTCTTCAAACTCCATATGGATATCTCACCTGCTGTTGTTTCTTCAGCTAGGATTTCTTTCCCGGGCTGAGTAGCATTGACGGGGATGAAGCCCGAACCTTGACAAACTTGATGGGGTTTTTTTTTTTTTTTTGCTTCCCATCGTGTCACAGGAATAAAGAGGTGGGCTGAAGAGGAGGGATAGCTTGAATTACGTTGATAATATGAAATTTGGAAGAATATATTCCCCGAGCAGTACCTCTGTCTGTTTGATGCTGAAGTACCCGTAACCTCTGAAGCACATATCGAGGAGTGCAGTTAGTTATCTCTTGAGAGCGTGTGTATATGCTTTTGCAGGTAGGCATGTTGAATTTTGAAATACCGTAGTAACTCTTCGAAATTTAAGCCGGATGATTGTACCTCTTAACCGTATCGGCAATTAATTTGAATGTAATAGAGACTTGTAACATATTCCATTAATGAAGAAGGTAAGCATAGCTTATGGTAAATACACTACTAAGTGTTTATAGTACCTTTCATATTTTACATGATTCCCTTTATAATTCTGCTTATCTTTTCATTCTAATTCCCTGAAGGACATATAAAAGAACCCCTAAAGAGAGTAATTACCATTGTACTCCTTAGCCAAGGCTCCTTTTGCAAAGAGAAATCTAAGATGCTTTTTAAAGAAGACCATTTTAAATAAAAATGCAAATGAGCTTCTTTGTAACCACATTAATTACCCACCTAGCCTCTTATTACCATGTTTGTATTGTTTGCAAACACTATTTACAGTCGGGTGGAAATTAACATTACTGGTCCTGAGGAAAGATTGCCTTCGGTAGGTTGTGCTTTGGAACCAATTAGGGTGAACCTTGTCTCCATTGAGGCTCAGGGGAAAAAGCATAGCCTTGCAATGTCAAACAATAGCTTTAACTCAGATTGCTTAGGCAGAGTGCTGTAATTATATTATTGGCCTTTCTTTGCTTCCACAATGAATTTCATTGTCTGCTTTTAAAAAATCAGCAGGAAGCAAAATTTCTAATGATTTAATGAACTCTAATAATTTTGGACCAAAGTCACGCCAAGTTCCAAAAGGCAATTTTATACCATGCTGACTGTGGGATTGATTAGTTTAAACTCTATCAGCACATAAATTTGATAGTCGAGTTTCAAATCATAACCTTCCTTGAACTGAAAAGAAAATTCTAAGCGTGACATGTACTTGTAAAGGTAAAGGAAAGATTATTTGGCCTTTCAAAAAGGAGACAGGAGCATGTTCCCAAAGTGAGCGCTGGCAGATAATAATCTGAGGAACCAAACAACTCTAGCAGAGACACATATTTATGTGCACCGGGTCACCTGACCAGACCAGTTCTTCAAAATGACAGATAGGACTGATGTAACCACTAAAGTGTATTTTATACACCTACAAGGGATCTCATAAATCATCTGGTCCAGACTCTTGCCTCCAAACCAGTTAGGACAGACATGCGCCTCTTCTTTCTTTAAAGATCTCCGAGGATGGGAGCTACACAACCTCTCCTGGTAGCCCTTTTTAGTGTATCAGTCAACCTGAGATCAAAGAGTTCTTCCTCAATCCAACCCAAAATACTGCTTGACTTTAAGGCCTTTTCCTCAGTTTTGATTCTCAGTGGTTGTGGAGAAGAGCCAGTCAGATCCTCCTCGTAAAAGTCTCAGTAGCTGTCTTCAACTATCTTAGTTACTAAGTTGCTCCTCAGCCTTTCCTTTCAAGATGGTAGCCGACCCCACCGCCCCAACTCCACTTCCTTTGATTTTTTTTCACTGGTCCCATTTTCCACCTCCTCCTGGAACACCCTCCCTCCTATCCAACAGACAATTACTCTCCATCACTTCAAAGCCTTATTGAAGGCCCATCGCCTCCAAGAGGCCTTCCCTGACTGAGCCCTCCTTTCCTCTTCTCCCACTACCTTTTGCGTCACCCTGACTTGCTCCCTTTATTCATCTCCCCCATAGCCCCCGCAGCCCCACGGCGTTTGTATGTACGTGTCCATAATTTATTGATTTATATTAATGTCTGTCTCCCTCTCTAGACTGTAAGCTCGTCGTGTGCGGGGAATGTGTCCCAAGCACTTAATACAGTGTTCTGCACACAGTAAGCGCTCAATAAATACTATTGGATGACTGACTAAATTATTTTTGTTGCTCTTCTCTGAACTCAATCCATGAATGAGTGGTATTTATTGAACGTTTACTATGTGCAGAACACTGAACTAAGTGCTTAGAAGAACACAAAACACAGCTCTCGCTGGCTTCTCCAGACCCCTTTTCACATGTGATGCTCAGACTTGGACTTGAGCAGAGCATAGCAGAATTATAGCAGAAGCTTTCTGCATCTGTATATTTCACTCCTGAAAAGCAGCATGGCTTAGTGGAAAGAGCACAGGCTTGGGAGTCAGAAGTTATGGGTTCTAATCCCGGCTCCACCACTTGTCTGCTGTGTGACCCTGGGCAAGTCACTTAACTTCTCCGGGCCTCAGTTCCCTCATCTGTAAAATGGGGATTAAGACCGTGAGCCCCACGTTGGACAACCTGATTACCTTGTTTCTACCCCAGCGCTTAGAACAGTGCTTGACACATAGTATGCACTTAACAAATGCCATCATCATCATCATCATCTTGGTGCATTTGGGTATTATGTTAGGATTTTATAGAATGGCTCATTTTGGTTTTAAATCTTGGGTCTTTTTGTAACTGTACTTGGGCCTATTCAGTCCTGGCCTATTGTGTTTGCATTGTTCATTTATTGACCCTCGATAGACTGTTTGATAATTAATCTGTTGTTACATTAATAATATAATCTGTGATTAAATCCAATTGACCTGTTACTAAAGAAAAAAAAAAGAACTGTCTTCCAGATGATTACAGCCCCTCCCAATTTGAATCACATGAGTTTGAGGCAGCAGGGGAAGTGGTTGCAAGATGGTGGTGGTGGTCATCACTGCTGTTGCTTTGACTCGTGTCCCATCACAACTTCCTTAAGGCTCACCTCTTCCAGGAAGCCTTCCCAGACTAAGTCTCCCTTTTCCTCTGCTCTCCCTCCCTATCCCCCCTTATATTCGCTCCCTTTGCTCTACCCCCTTCCCCTGACAGCACCTGTGTATATATGTACATACTTATAATTCTATTCATTTATATTAGTGATGTGTATGCATCTATAGTTCCATTTATTTATATTGATGCTACTGATGTCTGTTTACTTGTTTTGATGCCTGTCTTTCCCCTTCTAGACTCTGAGCCCGTCGTGGGCAGGGATTGTCTCTGTTTGTTGCTGAATTGTACTTTCCAAGCACTTAGTAGAGTGCTCTGCACACAGTAAGGCTCAATAAATATGGTTGAATGAGTGAGTGAAGGAATGTGAGTTTCCTGGAGCGACAGTGACAAGTATTCGCTGCCCTCCCCCCGCCCATCCCTGGTTGGACCCAGTCACAACTAGTCACAACCAGTCACAGCCGCTGGTTGTGCGGGAGCAGCTGAGGAAATCTTACATTGCAGGGCAGTCCAGGGGAGTGGAATAGGCCAGACTTGGCCTAGGTGATATGTGCTGTTGGATAGTCTATCTTCAAGAGAGGAGTATTTTAAAGAAATCAGGCTAAGTCCTGCAACAAGGATTAGAGCAGAGGTTTGAGGCGGCAGAAGTAAGATGGCCAGTGGGTGATGACACCTGGAAAAAAAAAAAGACCTCGAAATGCACCTGACGTCAATTACTCTGTGCAGGCTAGTCATGTGATGCAATAGCATCATTTGGCTGCTATTTTTTTGTGGAAGTCAGCCTGACTCAGCCAGAAGTGTCTCAAAGCTTGAGCGTTTTTCAGAGAGATCTTTACTTCTCCAGTTGCTTCAGAGCCATTGCTTCATCCCCCAGATTTGTGTGAAGCAGCATGGTCTAGTGGATAGAGCACGGGCCTGGGAGTCAGAAAGACCTGAGTTCTAATCCTGGATCTGCCATTTGCTTGCTGTGTGACCTTGGGCAAGTCACTTAACTTCCTGTGCCTCGGTTCCCTCATCTGTAAAATGGGGATTAAGATTGGGAGCCCTATGTGGGACATGGACTCCCAAGCCTGGACTCTTTCTACTAAGCCACGCAGCTTCTCCAAGCAACGAGGTAACCAGCCCAGACCCCATGAGTGGCAACACAGTGCTGATCTCTGTTATTTTAGCGTCCTAAAGCTCGCCTCTCCAACTGATATTCCAAAATCCCCAATTCAGCCCCGGAAAATAAGGCCCAGAGATGTTCAACGACTGACTCAAGTGTATCTTTGTGCGGCAGATGGGTCAAGTCCAAGTATTTTGCACTTCCGAATAACGCAACCTGTTTGGCAGTCCCAACCACATTCTTTCTTAGTTAATGCAGTCAAGGTGGAAGACGCTTTGTGAATATTGTATGAGAATGTCAAATTATCATATTTTACTCTAATGAAGTTGCCTCGACTAATCGGGGCGTGGGATCGGTTATGTTGGTGTTCAGTATTCCAACAGTGGACCATAGTCTGGTGTTGAACTTATCATCCATGTGACCAAAGTAGCCACCTCAGTTTATCTACTGTTTATGTCAGTCAGTCGGTCACTCAATCAATAGTATTTAGTGCTTCCCGTCTGGGTGCAGAGAAACTGAGCTAATAGATAATCACTGTGTATTTTGACAGCCTCTTGTTTTAAGGAGCTATCGGTTTACGATGGGATAACCTTACCTTGTTCTCCAGCTTTGGAGATCCTGTTATTATTTTTTATTTGCGACTGCGTAGTAAGATAGGCAGAACAAAATATAGGTGCTTTCATATTTTTGTTGTGTGCTTTACATCGATGGCTCATGATGAGGTGTTCCAGGTAACATTTGTTCAGGTTTCACTCTTTTTTCACAGCTGGTATCTGGCTGAGAAGCTGCATGGCCTGAGAAGCAGCATGGCCTAGTAGAAAGAGCACGGGCCTGGGAGTCAGAAGGCCCTGGGTCCTAACCTCGCCCTCGCCACTTGTGTGGGATTTTGGGCAAATCACTTCACTTCTCTGGGCCTCAGTTACCTGGTCCGCAAAATGGGGATGTAGAGGCTGAGCCCCATGCTGGACGGGGATGGTGTCCAAACTGATTAGCTCCTATCTACCCCAGCATTTAATACAGTGTCTGGCGCCTAGTAAGTGTTTAACAAATACCATTTAAGAAACAAAACACAACCGTTCCCGGTAAAGTTACCCATCATACGGGTCGGGTTTGAGGATCGGCATGGCGAGAGTGAGAGACCGGAGTCCTAAAGGCTGAGCCGTGCAAAATTTATTCTGTGTGGTGAATTGAACTTCCCTTTTCAGGAGGAATACACTTATCTCTTTTGGCACCCTGCATCCACTCAAACTGAAGACTTCCCCCTCGGGAGGAATACACTTGTGCGTTACTTGCAAGGAGAGCTAATCCTATACTACTAAGCAGCGAGTGCCCAGGTCACAGCTAGAGAAACCAGGAAGGATACACCGGTTGTCTCCAGAAGCTAACTTTCCAATCACCCCTTGGCACAGGTTACCTTTCAATTCACCCTGGGGTGAAGCCCAGACAGCTTTTCAAATTAATTAATTCATTCAATCGCATTTATTGAGCGCTTCCTGTGTGCCGAGCCCTGTACTAAGTGCTTGAAAAGTACAATCCAGCAACAGATAGAGACAATCCCTACCCAATTACAGGTTCACAGTCTAGAAGAGGGGTAGACAGACATCATTACGAATAAACAGGCAACAAGACATCACTGCAAGTAAACAGGTATCAATATAAGTAAATAAAATCCCAGGCATTGGATTTGTTCGTTCAGATCGCTGCTTCCTATCACTCACAGCCAGCCCCTCGGCAATAGTGAGCTGAGGTTGTTAGCCTGATCAAAGTGTGACCAGTCACGGGTGATTTTTGCCAGTTGCTTTTTGGTTTTCGGCAGTTTAATGTTTGCAGATTAGGTGCTGAATGGACCCAGAGGTCTGACCTGGCTGGATGTTTGAGTGATATATTGAGTGTTTTGGGAATCTTATAGTGCAGCACTACTAGTAGTTCAGTCCACTCTCTCGATGTCCCCACCTTAGTTGTTGTGTAAATCGTTTGGCTTAGCATTGATTTGCCATGTAGTGAAGAATTGAATGAAAAAAATATTGTTTATGGATATGGGACTTTATTAAGTCACTTAGATTTAGGCAAAATTTTCAGATGAGAAGGATTCTTTTCTGTGGATGGGAGGGAATAGGTCTGTTTTAAGTTTTGATGGTTTTCCTGATTAACCTGCCACCGGGTTAATTGGCGTGATAGGGTTTCTTCAGTTTTACTCCCTCTCCTGCTCCCTGGACTTGTACCTCAGTGGAGGCTGATGTTCTAGTTTCTGCAGAGGTGTGTTCCTGCCATCAGGAGGAGAGGTATATGTGTGAATGTGTGTCTTTAAGGTTTGAAGATCCTGCCGATAGTGAGATTGTAGTCACAAGGTTGGCTGTGCCTGATAGGACTGACGCATGACCAACAATCATTCATTCATTCATTCATTCAATAGTATTTATTGAGCGCTTACTATGTGCAGAGCACTGTACTAAGCGCTTGGGATGAACAGGTCGGCAACAGATAGAGACAGTCCCTGCCGTTTGACGGGCTTACAGTCTAATCGGGGGAGACGGACAGACGAGAACAATGGCACTAAACAGCGTCGAGGGGAAGAACATCTCGTAAAAACAATGGCAACTAAATAGAATCAAGGCGATATACAATTCATTAACAAAATAAATAGGGTAACGAAAATATATACAGTTGAGCGGACGAGTACAGTGCTGTGGGGATGGGAAGGGAGAGGTGGAGGAGCAGAGGGAAAAGGGGAAAATGAGGCTTTAGCTGCGGAGAGGTAAAGGGGGGATGGCAGAGGGAGTAGAGGGGGAAGAGGAGCTCAGTCTGGGAAGGCCTCTTGGAGGAGGTGATTTTTAAGTAAGGTTTTGAAGAGGGAAAGAGAATCAGTTTGGCGGAGGTGAGGAGGGAGGGCGTTCCAGGACCGCGGGAGGACGTGACCCAGGGGTCGACGGCGGGATAGGCAAGACCGAGGGACGGTGAGGAGGTGGGCGGCGGAGGAGCGGAGCGTGCGGGGTGGGTGGTAGAAAGAGAGAAGGGAGGAGAGGTAGGAAGGGGCAAGGTGATGGAGAGCCTTGAAGCCTAGAGTGAGGAGTTTTTGTTTGGAGTGGAGGTCGATAGGCAACCACTGGAGTTGTTTAAGAAGGGGAGTGACATGCCCAGATCGTTTCTGCAGGAAGATGAGCCGGGCAGCGGAGTGAAGAATAGACCGGAGCGGGGCGAGAGAGGAGGAAGGGAGGTCAGAGAGAAGGCTGACACAGTAGTCTAGCCGGGATATAACGAGAGCCCGTAATAGTAAGGTAGCCGTTTGGGTGGAGAGGAAAGGGCGGATCTTGGCGATATTGTAGAGGTGAAACCGGCAGGTCTTGGTAACGGATAGGATGTGTGGGGTGAACGAGAGGGACGAGTCAAGGATGACACCGAGATTGCGGGCCTGCGGGACGGGAAGGATGGTCGTGCCATCCACGGTGACGGAGAAGTCTGGGAGCGGACCGGGCTTGGGAGGGAAGATGAGGAGCTCAGTCTTGCTCATGTTGAGTTTTAGGTGGCGGGCCGACATCCAGGTGGAGACGTCCCGGAGGCAGGAGGAGATGCGAGCCTGAAGGGAGGGGGAGAGGACAGGGGCGGAGATGTAGATCTGCGTGTCATCTGCGTAGAGATGGTAGTCAAAGCCGTGAGAGCGGATGAGTTCACCGAGGGAGTGAGTGTAAATGGAGAACAGAAGAGGGCCAAGAACTGACCCTTGAGGAACTCCAACAGTTAAAGGATGGGAGGGGGAGGAGGCTCCAGCGTAGGAGACTGAGAATGATCGGCCAGAGAGGTAAGAGGAGAACCAGGAGAGGACAGAGTCCGTGAAGCCAAGGTGAGATAAGGTATGGAGGAGGAGGGGATGGTCGACAGTGTCAAAGGCAGCAGAGAGGTCAAGGAGGATCAGAATGGAGTAGGAGCCATTGGATTTGGCAAGAAGGAGGTCATGGGTGACCTTAGAGAGAGCAGTCTCGGTAGAGTGGAGGGGACGGAAGCCAGATTGGAGGGGGTCTAGGAGAGAATGGGAGTTAAGGAATTCTAGGCATCGATTGTAGACGACTCGTTCTAAGATTTTGGAAAGGAAGGGTAGTAGGGAGATAGGACGATAACTGGAGGGGGAAGTGGGGTCAAGAGCGGGTTTTTTTAGGATGGGGGAGACGTGGGCATGTTTGAAGGCAGAGGGGAAGGAGCCCTTGGAGATTGAGTGGTTAAAAATAGACGTTAAGGAAGGGAGGAGGGCAGGGGCGATGGTTTTAAGAAGGTGAGAGGGAATGGGGTCCGAGGCGCAGGTGGAGGGGGTGGCACTTGCGAGGAGGGAGGAGATCTCCTCTGAGGATACTGCAGGGAAGGATGGGAAAGTAGGGGAGGGGGTTGTTGAGGGGAGAGGCGGAGGGGTGACTTTGGGGAGCTCAGACCTGATCGTGTTGATTTTCGTGAGGAAATAGGTGGCCAGATCATTAGGGGTGAGAGATGGGGGGGGGGGGAGGAACAGGGGGCCTAAGGAGAGAGTTAAAGGTCCGGAACAATCGGCGGGGGTGACGGGCATGGGTGTCGATGAGGGAGGAGAAGAAGCTTTGCCTGGTGGAGGAGAGGGCAGAGTTAAGGCAGGAAAGGATAAATTTGAAGTGTGTGAGGTCGGCTTGGTGCTTGGACTTTCGCCAGCAGCGCTCAGCAGCTCGAGCATAGGAGCGTAGGAGGCAGACGGAGGAGGTGATCCAGGGCTGTGGGTTAGTGGAGCGAGAGCGGCGGAGGGAAAGGGGGGCGAGAGAGTCGAGATGAGTAGAGAGGGTGGAGTTGAGAGCGGAGACCTGATCGTCGAGAGTGGGAAGAGAGGACAGGGCGGCAAGGTGAGGAGAGATGCTATTGGAAAGACGGATGGGATCGAGAGAGCGGAGGTCTCTGTGGGGCCGTAGCGAAGATTTGCAGGGGGAGGGAGTGTGAGAGATGAGGCAGGTGAGAAGGTTATGGTCAGAGAGAGGGATTTCAGAGTTGGTGAGTGAGGAGATAGTGCAGCGGTAGGAGATGACGAGATCGAGGTTGTGACCGAGTCGGTGAGTGGGCGCGGTATGGTGGAGGAGGAGGTCGGCAGAGTCGAGGAGGGATAGCAGGCGGGCGGTAGAGGAGTCGTCGGGTACATCCGTATGGATGACAATCCTTTCCTCATTGTGCTCTTGTAAAGATAGACCATGGCTACGCTGATAACGGTACTCAAAAAAAGCAGACCCATTTCTTACTGCCGCACATCAGGTTGGTCTATCTGCCCCTGCCATCCCTCTCAGCCATCCACAGCCAAGCTACGTTGTCTAAGACTGTGTTTCACTGTATCGTTAAAGTCTCCTCTGCTCTTATTGTTTGCCAGGACCCCGATCCTTCCCCCCCACCCCCCATTTCT
Organism: Ornithorhynchus anatinus; assembly: GCF_004115215.2. Lineage (NCBI taxonomy): Eukaryota > Metazoa > Chordata > Mammalia > Monotremata > Ornithorhynchidae > Ornithorhynchus > Ornithorhynchus anatinus. The sequence continues at coordinate 14,150,354 of NC_041750.1, forward strand.
CCATCTGCAAACAACATAAGGGCTTCTGGCCCGGAGCAGCTCTCATGTGACCCCCAGCGAGAGATATGAATACAAGCAGCAGGGTCCAGGAGGAAGAGCACGGGGGACCTGGGTTCTAATCTCAGCTCCACCACCTGCCTGCTGTGTGACCTTGGGCAAGTCCCTTCACTTCTGGGCCTCAGTTTCCTCACCTGTAAAATGGGGATTCAGTACCCATTCTCCCTCATGCTTAGACCCAGAACCCCATGTGGGGTAGGGACTGTGTCCAATCTGATACTCGCGTACCCATCCCACTGCTTAGTAGAGAGCTTGGCACATCGTAAGCGCTTTAGAAGTACTGCAATTAATATTATTCATTCATTCATTCATTCCTTCAATTGTATTTACTGATCGCTTACTGCGTGCAAAACACTGTACTAAGCACTCGGGAGAGTATTCATTCATTCATTCAATAGTATTTATTGAGCACTTACTTACTAGATTGCCACAGAAGACAAATTAGCCTGGTGGATAGCAATTAGAAATGGGATCATTGTCTTAGAACAGGCTGGGGGGAGGGGGTTGGGGGGGAAGCTGAAAGAAGATTGTGACACAAAGAGGGAGAAACAGCACCAGATCCTGGGAGTAACAAATACGATCATGCAAGAAGGAACAATACAAAAGAGTAGTGCAGCGATAATAATAATCTGAATAATTAGGGTATTTGCTAAGTCAATCAATCAATCGAGAACTTACTGTGTGCGGGACACTGTACTAAGCACTTGGGAGTGTACAACACAACAACAGACACATTCGCTGCCCACAGTGAGCTTACGGCCTAGAGAGCGAGACGTGCTTACGACGCTCAAGCGCCCACGATGTGCCAACCGCTGTACTAGGCACTGGCGTAGATATGAGATAATCAAGTTGGACTCAGTCTCTCTCCCTCATGGGGTCCGCAGACTAAGGGGGAGGGAGAACAGGTATTGAATTTCCAGTTTTCAGTGGGCAGGGAATGTGTCCGTTTAGTGTTACAGTGTACTCTCCCAAGTGCTTAGTACAGTGTTTTGCACCCAGTAAGTGCTCAATAAATATGACTGAATAAATGAATGAAACTGAGGCCCAGAGATGTGAAGTGACTTGCCCAAAGCCCTCAGCAAGCAAATGGTGCAGCCGAGAATAGAACCCAGGTCTCTTACCACCCATGCCCATATTCTTTCCATGGAGCCTCTGTACTGTTACAGGTAATTTAGGTCAGAGTTCTTGTTCTTCCTTAAATGCTTTATTCCGTGCCACAGAGTGATTTAGGGTCAACATAGACTTGAGCCTTAAATAACCAGTCGATCAGTAGATTAAGAGTATTATTGCTTTGTTTAGAGTGTTTACCAGAGAGGGCCAAGCCTCAGGAGCCGAAGAACCTCAAACCCCAAACCGTACTGTGACCCAGAGCCGCAGATCCAAAACAATCCTTTAACTGGGACAGCAGACAGGGTAGGGGAGAGTGGGAAAAGCCAGGGACAGCTAGGGGCCCGCAGATGGGGAATTGCCGAAAGGGCTGAAGCAGCGGCCTTCTGCAGCCCGCCACCGCTGTGGCGACGTAAGAAGTCATCAAGGAAAGACCACGGCCGAGACTCAAGTTTTTGCTAGGAGGAAGAAGGCAATGGTCAGCCTCTTCCGTATCTTTGCGAGAAGATTCTCTGGACACACATACCAGCACGACTTTATGACAGAAGACGGGGGACGTTCTGAAGAGGGCGTGTTAGTGGAGTCGCTATGGGTTGGACAGCATTTGAAGAAGAAGAAGCTATTGCTAATGGTCACGGCCCAGGTCGTGGTCCTGGCCTCTAGACTGTGTGAGCTCGTTGTGTGTAGGGAGTGTGTCCGTTTATTGTTGTATTGTCCTCTCCCATGCTAAGGTACAGTGCTGTGCAAACAGTAAGCGCTCAATAAACACGATTGAGTGAATGAACGAGGTACCCACCTGCGTGTGGCTTGCAACCTGCAGTCTGGCAGCCCCTGATATCTATTAATACTGTAGTCTGTATTACTATATAAGTCCCGTCAATGGGGCTAATATAGTGTTTAATGAGTAGTTTTTATTGGGGGCCTGCTGGACTTAACGTTTGTGAGAGTGTAGGCCTGCTCCAGGCCAAAGCCACTCCATGATACATATACAGTTCAGAGATTCCACCATCGTGGCTTGATACTTCAACAAGCAAACACATCATTACAAGATACCAAAACCATCGACTCAGATTTGGGGACTTAAAAACGTCGTGCAGCATGGCCTAATGGATAGAGCACGCGCCTGGGAGCCAGAAGGACCTGGGTTCTTAATCCCGGTCTGCCGCTTGTCTGCTGTATGACCTTGGGCAAGTCACTTCACTTCTCTGGACTTCAGTTACCTCATTTGGGAAATAGGGATTAAGAACGTGAACCTCATGTGGGGCATGGACTGTGTCCAATGTGATTAACTTGTATCTACCCCAGTGCTTAGGACAGTTCCTGGCACATAGTAAGCACTTAACAAATACCATTAAAAAAAAAAAGGCAAGTGAATATATGAAGTTGATTGTGTTGTATTGTTCTCATTTGTGTATAATAATAATAATGATGATGGCGATGGTATTTGTTAATCACTTCCTATGTTCCAAGCACTCTTCTAAGCGCTGGGGTAGATACAAGGTAATCAGGTTGTCCCACGTGAGGCTCACAGTCTTAATCCCATTTTACAGATGAGGTAACTGAGGCACCGAGAAGTTAAGTGACTTGCCCAGAGTCACACAGCTGACAAGTGGTGAGGCCGGTATTAGAACCCACGACCTCTGACTCCCAAGCCCGTGCTCTTTCCACGAAGCCCCGCTGCTTCTCCTGTATTATACTCTCCCAAGCCCCTATAGTCCAATGCTTGGCACACGGTTAGTGCTCAATAAATCTCATTGATTGAAGAAGACCCTGTTGCACAGGATTTCATGGGTTCAAAGAGGCATTCCGAAGGAATTGACCTCTTATAAGGTACTTTGTGAAGACCAGAACCAATCAATTGGCCAATCAGTGGTCTTTATTGAGTGCTTACTGGGGTGGTGAGCACTGTACTAAGCACTAGGAAGAGTATGCTAGAATCGAGTGGGTAGGCAGTGAATGTGTCCCTGCCCACATGGAACGTAAAGTCTAGAGAGGGAGACAGACATGAATATAAATACAGAAGAAGGAGGCTGTTGTTCAAAATGAGTTGGACAGATTCTTCAGAGTTGAAAAGTCACTGCTAAAATCAGCAGAACAAGCTTCCACTTTTTCAACCCCTTGCCAAGATTACTAAAAATACCACAGCTCACTTTGTTCATGTTGGGGTGTTCTGCCTTGAATTACTTTAACAGATAGCAAACAAAGTTTAGTGATGCTTACTGTGACGGTATCTACTCTCGTCTTGTCTCATGCTGTTGAGTTGTCAACGACCCATAGCGACCCCACGGACACGTCTCTCCCAGAATGCCCCACCTCCATCTGCGATCGTTCCGGTAGTGTATCCAGAGAGTTTTCTCGATCGAACTACGGACGTGGTTGACCATTGCCTCCTTCCGTGCAGTAAACCTGCGTCTCCGCCCTTGACTCTCTCCTGTGCCACTGCCGCCCAACACAGGGGAGTTTTGACTCGGAGCAGATGGCCTTCCCCTCGCTAACCACTGCCCAAGCTAGGCATGGAATGGATAGGCCTCTGCCTGACTCTCCCTCCAGTAGTGGAGACTGGTAGAGTACTGGAAACCTGGTGACCCTGAGGGGGGACAGTATCTAGTACATTAAAATAATATTATTTTTCCAGAGGTTTTGGAACAGATCCCAAATTATGATGCATAAATCAATGGGAAAAAAACCCCCGAGTACCCGTAATTTGGCCATTTACTATATTGTGAGGTACTCCTGCACTGGAGCCCGGGGCTGTGGATGCAGGGGAGGAAGAGGCCACTGGGGAGCAAGAAAGACTTTAGGAGAAAGGAAGGGGAATCAGTGAGGGGAGAGGGGTGGCAGGGATAGAGCACCGACCTGGGTGTCAGAAGGTCATGGGTTCTAATCCTGGCTCCGCCGCTTGTCAGCTGTGTGACTTGGGGCAAGTCACTTCATTTCTCTGGGCCTTAGTTCCCTCATCTGTAAAATGGGGCTTAAGACTGTGAGCCCCACATGGGACAGCCTGATTACCTTGTATCCCCCCAGCGCTTAGAACAGTGCTTTGCACGTGGTAAGTGCTCAACAAATGCCATCATCATTATTATTATTATTATTAATCCTGGCTCCACCACTTATCTGCTGCATGACCTCAGGTAAGTCACTTTACTTCTCGGTGCCTCAGTTACCTCATCTGTGAAATGGGGATTGAGACTGCGAGCCCCATGTGGGTCAGGGACTGTGTCCAAACTGATTTGCTTGTATCCACCCCAGCACTGAGTAAAGCGCCTCGCATGTAGTAAGCACTTGAATACCATAATAATAATCATTATTATGATGATCATACCGGGGCTGGTTCTGGACAGGAAGCTTACAAATTGCATGTAAGTTTTCTGGGAAAACACGCCCCACAATATAACCCTTCGTGACCCAGCTGCATTTTTCGAGGAATTTATGACTGAATCGGGAATGCGTCGGTACAAGTGAGTCAGAGACAGACTTTTTCAAAGAGCCTGCAGTCTAACGAGGGAGACTGACAGATTCAACTTGATTAGAGAGCAGCGTGGCTCAGTGGAAAGAGCCCGGGCTTGGGAGTCAGTGGTCACGGGTTCTAATCCAGGCTCCTCCGCTTGTCAGCTAGGTGACTTTGGTCCAGTCACTTCACTTCTCTGTGCCTCAGTTACCTCATCTGTCAAATGGGGATTAAGACTGTGAGCTCCACTTGGGACAACCTGATCACCGTGTATCCCCGCCAGCGCCTAGAACAGTGCTTTGCACATAGTAAGCGCTTAATAAATGCCATTATTATTATTATTATTACAGGTAATTGGAGGAGGAAAAAAGGAACAGTGTTACAGCTGCCGATAGACTAGTTGGCCTTTGCTTCTAAGACAGAGCAGCTGATGGTGAAATTATATCCATGGGTGGAAATGGCACACTGAAAATCGCTTGCATATGCACATTGGGTCCGTAAATATTTACTACTGCACCTTTTCCAGCCCCTGATCATTCAGGGTGAACCTTGATCAGACTCCGATGATTAGGAGGTGTAAAGTACGTCCTATCGTCAACGGGATATGTTCTTGAATTGTTTTTGCTCCCATCTCCCTTGTCCCCCCTCAGCCTTCTCCCTTCAATCGATCAATCAACGGTATTTACTGAGCACTTACTGTGTGCAGAGCATTGTTGTAAACACTTGGGTGACTACTTAGAGAAGCAGCGTGGCTCAGTGGAAAGAGCACGGGCTTGGGAATCAGAGGTCATGGGTTCGAATCCCGACTCTGCCACTTGTCAGCTGTGTGACTGTGGGCAAGTCACTTAACTTCTCTGTGCCTCAGTGACCTCAGCTGTAAAATGAGGATTAAGATTGTGAGCCTCACGTGGGACAACCTGATTACCCTGTATCTACCCCAGCGCTTAGAACAGGGCTCTGCACATAGTAAGCGCTTAACAAATACCAACATTATTATTACAGGACACCATAGTTTACTGATATGATCCCTGCCCTCAAGGACCTTACAGTCTAAAGGGGGCTTACAGTCCCTTCTCCCTGTCTTCTCTTTCCCTTTCCTTCTCCCCATTCTTCCCCTTCCTTCTCCTGCTCTCCTTTGCCCTCCCCTCTTCTTTCCCACTTTCTCATTCTTCATCTCACTTTCCCCTCCTCTTTTTTAACCCCACCCTTTGGAGACCACGCTCCTATCCTACCTTGGGCCCCGGGGAATCCAGTCACCTTTCATAAATGCATGCCGGTTCTGTCGGTATTACTTTCTTCTTATATGGGTGGCAACACGGTCTAGAGGGAAGACTGTGGAACTGGGTATCAGGAGATCTGGGTTCTAATCCTGGCCCTGCTATTTGCCTGCCTGCTATGAGGCTTTGGGCAAATGGCTTAACCTTTCCTCCTCTGTAAAATGAGGCTATAAGATACCTGTTCTCCTTTCACCTTGGACTGTTAGCCCCGTGTTGGATGGGGGGCTCTGTTTGACCTGGTTATCTTGTATCTATCCCAATGCCTAGCACAGTGCTTGGCACATAGTAAGCACTTAATAAGTATCATTATTATAGCAGACTGAATTATCGTCATCGTGATTATCATTATGGTATTTGTTACTATGCTGACTATATGTCAAGCCCTATTCTAGGCTCTGGGGCAGATACAAGTTTATCATATTGGACACAGTCCAAGTAGGAAGGAGAACAGGCATCGTGTCCCCATTATATTCATATAATTATATAGTATAGTTGGACTCCTATAGTAATAATAATAATGTTGGTATTTGTTAAGCGCTTACTATGTGCAGAGCACTGTTCTAAGCGCTGGGGTAAACACAGGGGAATCAGGTTGTCCCACGTGGGGCTCACAGTCTTAATCCCCATTTTACAGATGAGGGAACTGAGGCACAGAGAAGTTAAGTGACTTGCCCACAGTCACACAGCTGACAAGTGGCAGAGCTGGGATTCGAACTCATGAGCCCTGACTCCAAAGCCCGTGCTCTTTCCACTGCGCCATGCTGCTTCTCCTCCTATAGTGAAAAAGCTGTGTTTTAATTGGTCAAATAAGAAGATGCAGATAACTCTAAAACTGTTCTTGAGCATTTTAATTCGAAAGGTACATATTATAAAGAACTTTTTATGCAATATGGCATTATTTGTTAAGCGCTCACTATTGCTTAAGCCTTGGGGTAGATACAAGCTAATCAGGTTGGACACAGTCCATATCCCACATGGGGCTCACAGTTGTAACTCACACTTTACAGATGAGGTAACTGAGCCACTGAGAAGTTAAGTGACTCTTCCGAGGTCACGCAGCAGACACGTGGTGGAGTCAGGATTAGAACCCAGGTCCTTTCGACTCCAAGGCTGGGGCTCCATTCGCTAGGCCACGCTGCTTCTCCCGCTTCTCTCTGAGAGCTGTGTAGGGGATAAGAAACACAGAAACAACTATGTTTGTAGTTATTGAATTACAAGCTTCCAAATTTCTATCTTCTCATTGCTTTAGTGATTGGAAAACAAAATTCTTGCAGTCACTTGCAGTGGTAGATAAAAATGATATGTTCATATTTTAGAAATCATAACTCTGAATACTAGAGAAGGTCAAATGAAATCTCATAAAAACTCTGTTCTGGAAAACAGATGCAGGGCTTCAATATCATTTATTTTATGATCTACTTATTAATTTTGTCATGTATATTATATTATGGTTGCAAACAAAGATATAAATGTATTCATTTATTCCTAATTAATTTAGGTAATTAGGTTTTTCAGATGTAGGTGTTTAGAAAACACACCCCATTTACTGTGTACTGTAGCCAATAAAAACATAATAGAAAATTAAATTTTGAAACTCACTTCAATTGTAAGTATAGATTAGTTGAAAATTATATTTTGTTATGTTTATTTTTAATTTTTGTAGTGTTTTTGATTTTTAGAACATGCCAATTAATGAATTATTTGAAGCAGTGATGAGTTAATTACTATAAATGCTGAAAGGTATATCTGACAATTAAAAACTAGTTTAACCCTACTGTTTAATTTACTCCAAAAGTAAGAGAGCTGGAACATAGAAGAAGATAAGGAATGCTTTGAATTTAAAAAATATTTCTCTCCTTTTTATTCAGTTTTAATTGTGCATATACCTCATAGGGACTATAGAATGATATAAGAATGTGTTTATATGCCATTTCCTTTCATGTTTAATTGGTAATTAGTGTGTTTTAAAAATGTTTTACTTCAAAATGTTTATTTATCCAAGAAAATTATAAAAGCAGAAACAGATAAAAGCACTTTGGGGCTATGATTTTATGATAGATCTGCACCTGGCAGTTAATATTGCTGTAATGGCCTTTATGACTTTAATTTCAAACAGATTTTGTGGTATTTTTCTATCTTTCCAACTACTTTCATTCACTTAAATAGGTCTCTTGCTATCTAACACATTGCCTGCTTCTTGTTATACAACTGTTTCCTAATTGCTACACTTCTAGCAAAGACATCGAGTCTTGTCAAGTTTATCTTTTCGAATATGTTTAAATATCAGAAAATACCTCTGATCCTGAGTTAAATGTTCTTTTTTTCCGTTGACCATCACAGCAAATCTTGCTGTTTCGAAAGCGGCATTGCATACCTGGGAGAAAGCACTTGATTTGTGGTTTTTCTTTGTACGTACAATAGCTTCCTTGGGGAGGTGGCTTTTTGGAACACCTTCTATGCACATTACTTTATTCCTTTTAGGTTACAGGAAAATGTTCTGTTTGCTTATGAAAGTACATGCTTACTGACATAAAAACCTGAAGAATTGTGTACAAATCTAAGTACTGAATGTGGGAAAAAATGTTTTGGTAGCATTTATAAGTTACCTGTCTCTTACCTCCTTCTGAAGAATTGACATCAAAAAGGAAAGGCGTGAACTTCTAAATAGTAGAATACTATTTAAAGATGACTAGAAAAATCCAAGAAGAAAACATTTCATTAAAATCCAAGCTATGATGCTGAGAAAAATAACACATGAGCATAAGCCCCAGGTATTTAGGTTCATATTTTTATCATGTTATGACAGAAATCATTACCGGCTTGATAGGTTTATTTATAAACGCTTACTTCAATATTCAAAGTACATCATTTCTTGCATTCCTCATTTTGAGCCGGACTGTGGATCAAGATGAAGGGAAAATTAAATTGAATATTGAAGAACTGCTAATTGAACTGCACTGAATTTTAACATGGGAGCATCAGCTTCAGGCTGTCAATACTTCCGATAATTTTTTAATGTACTGTATCACAGGATTGTCAGTTTATATTGGAGAATGCAAACAAGCTGTTTGGGCTAATGATAAAGCCCTGTAAGGTTTTTTTGTAAGGCAAATGTTATTTTGCCTAGTGAGGGTGCAGTTTGGATATGTTATTCATGAAACTAAATTCTGAAATCCTTAATAATAATGTTGGTATTTGCTAAGCGCTTACTATGTGCAGAGCACTGTTCTAAGGGCTGGGATAAACACAGGGGAATCAGGTTGTCCCACGTGGGGCTCACAGTCTTAATCCCCATTTTACAGATGAGGGAACTGAGGCACAGAGAAGTTAAGTGACTTGCCCACAGTCACACAGCTGACAAGTGGCAGAGCTGACGGGTAATGACCCACTCTCTTTTTCCTGAAGATCAAATTTCTTAAAAGGGTCTTTTTTAAGACTGTTCGACGTTTTCAATAGCCATGTCTACTTTGAGTAAACAGAACCTCAGATTTTAACCGAAAGAGTACATGTTTTTCTTAATGGCCCTAGGAAATGTGGCGTTTATCCCTTACATTGTCAGGCAGTCAACACAATTTCTCACTAGGGCCTTGGCCAGCAGTTTAGTTCAAATAAGATAAAACACCCCCAAAATCTCCCCCTCGAGCTGGGCAGATAGTAAATCTTTTTCCTCAGAGAGTATGTCCCCAAGCACATCTCTTCATTTGTCTACGGCCACAAACAAAGCCCATTACTTCCATTGGACAGCTGATTCCTAGGCTTGTCAAGTCGATCAATCCGTGGTATTTACTGAGCTCTGACTGTGTGCAGAGCATTCCACTAAGCACTTGGGAGAGTACAGTGCAGCCGAGTTGGTCGACACAAACCCTCCCCACAAGGATCTTACAGTCCCGAGGGGGAGGTGGACATTAATAGAAGTTGCAGGTTGAGGCGATCAATTAATCAATCATTTTCTTGAGCGCTCGCCACATGCAGATAACTCTACTCAATGCTTGCGTCATACAGTATGACAGTAGACAGACACAAGACCTGTCCCAAACAGGCTTACAGTCCAGAGGGATGATAGCCTTTGTGCTCACTCTCCGGAGCCCCCAAAATGAATCCATTAATGTTCACGGCATAATAGGAATAGTAGTAGCTGCCACCAAATCTCCTGAGGAGTAGCAGTTATAGTAATATGTAGCACCTACTTAGTCCAGGGCCAATATTGAGGCCTCCCTCCAGTCCCCTTCCGCCCTCCCCGCCCCCGACCCCAGATTAGCAGTCTCCCCAAACAGTTCTCCAAACCCACTGGCCAGGTCAACCTGTAGCGGCTTGTCATGGAGGCCGTCTTTCCCGTGGAGGAGAAGGCTGCACTCTGTCCTGGGTACCTGCACCTGATTCCTCTTCCCACTCCAGCGACAGGCCATTTGATTGGATGCCATTTCTACCTCAGATGCCCAGCCTGGGCCTTCCTGAGCCAGAGGCAGCTGGGCTTTATGTCTGTACTGCCATCGCGTGCTATTATATATATGGTATTAGATTTCTTTCTAATCCAAATAAATCAGTTGAGCCACTGAAAGTGACAAAATAGTGCTTCATCATTTGAAATGCCCATTTGAAAATGCTCAGTCTATCCCGATATAATTCTCAAAAGTAGCCTATCAAAAGCTTTCAAATGTTATCTCCGTTCTGTAAGGCACGGGTAATTTCTTTTTGTAGTTAATCTATGGCACCATTGAATTTGGTATATTTTTAGTTAAAGATTCTTTTAAGAGCTAAATTATTTAAATGCATCTGGGATGAAGTGGTCGTCAGCTTTAAGTGTGAAACAGATTTTCTTTATTTCATTTTCTTCACTGATAAAACCACAGTAACTGGAGGCATTTTAAAAATCTTGTAAGATTTGGGTCTCTAAAGTGTAATTAAAGATACTTCAGTTATTCCTACTAATAGGCTTCAGGGTAGCAAGAAAGTATTTTGCAGCCGGAATTCAGCGTGTGTCAAAAGACCAAGGAACAGAGTGGGGTTGGGTGGGTGGAGGGTGGTGGGGGACCTCAGTGCTGGATGGCCTAATTCTTCCTCTCTTCCAGATTTCTGGTGTGGCATCTCCATGTTGGAATAATGAATTAGTTATATCTTGGATGTTACATAGGGATCATGAGTTGCCATGTCTCCAGTCTCCTTTCAACCTTAACCAATTTTCTCAAATAACATTGATAGTTTTTTTTTTAAAAAAACAATTCAATAGTATTTATTTATTCAATAGTATTTATTGAGTGCTTACTATGTGCAGAGCACTGTACTAAGCACTTGGAATGAGCAAGTCGGCAACAGATAGAGACAGTCCCTGCCCTTTGATGGGCTTACAGTCTAATCGGGGGAGACAGGCAGACAAGAACAATGGCAATAAATAGAGTCAAGGGGAAGAACATCTCGTAAAAACAATGGCAACTAAATAGAATCAAGGCAATGTACAATTCATTAACAAAATAAATAGGGTAATGGAAATATATACAGTTGAGTGGACGAGTACAGTGCTGAGGGGATGGGAAGGGAGAGGTGGAGGAGCAGAGGGAAAGGGGGAAAAGAGGGTTTAGCTGCGGAGAGGTGAAGGGGGGGTGGTAGAGGGAGTAGAGGGAGAAGAGGAGCTCAGTCTGGGAAGGCCTCTTGGAGGAGGTGAGTTTTAAGTAGGGTTTTGAAGAGGGGAAGAGAATCAGTTTGGCGGAGGTGAGGGAGGGTGTTCCAGGACCGCGGGAGGACGTGGCCCGGGGGTCGACGGCGGGATGGGCGAGACCGAGGGACGGTGAGGAGGTGGGTGGCGGAGGAGTGGAGCGTGCGGGGTGGGCGGTAGAAAGAGAGAAGGGAGGAGAGGTAGAAAGGGGCAAGGTGATGTAGAGCCTTGAAGCCTAGAGTGCGGAGTTTTTGTTTGGAGCGGAGGTTGATAGGCAACCACTGGAGTTGTTTAAGAAGGGGAGTGACATGCCCAGATCGTTTCTGCAGGAAGATGAGCCGGGCAGCGGAGTGAAGAATAGACTGGAGCGGGGCGAGAGGAGGAAGGGAGGTCAGAGAGAAGGCTGACACAGTAGTCTAGCCGGGATATAAGGAGAGCCCGTAGCAGTAAGGTAGCCGTTTGGGTGGAGAGGAAAGGGCGGATCTTGGCGATATTGTAAAGGTGAAACCTGCAGGTCTTGGTAACAGATAGGATGTGTGGGGTGAACGAGAGAGACGAGTCAAGGATGACACCGAGATTGCGGGCCTGAGAGACGGGAAGGATGGTCGTGCCATCGACGGTGATAGAGAAGTCTGGGAGAGGACCGGGTTTGGGAGGGAAGATGAGGAGCTCAGTCTTGCTCATGTTGAGTTTTAGGTGGCGGGCCGACATCCAGGTGGAGATGTCCCGGAGGCAGGAGGAGATGCGAGCCTGAAGGGAGGGGGAGAGGACAGGGGCGGAGATGTAGATCTGCGTGTCATCTGCGTAGAGATGGTAGTCAAAGCCGTGAGAGCGAATGAGTTCACCAAGGGAGTGAGGGTAAATGGAGAACAGAAGAGGGCCAAGAACTGACCCTTGAGGAACTCCAACAGTTAAAGGATGGGAGGGGGAGGAGGCGCCAGCGAAGGAGACCGAGAATGACCGGCCAGAGAGGTAAGAGGAGAACCAGGAGAGGACGGAGTCCATGAAGCCAAGGTGAGATAAGGTATGGAGGAGGAGGGGATGGTCGACAGTGTCAAAGGCAGCAGAGAGGTCAAGGAGGATCAGAATGGAGTAGGAGCCATTGGATTTGGCAAGAATCATGACTATTCTCTGGAAGAGAGACTAGGAGAGGCAGCCCTGGGTTTGGAGGGTTTCCTCTGGAGAGGAAGGTCCCATGGCTTAATTTGGGTTAGGCTTTCCACCGCTCAGCCCAGAGACTAGAGAGAAGCAACGTCACCTAGGGGAAAGAGCACAGGCCTGTGAATTGGGGGACCTGGGTTCTAATCCCATCCCCGTCACTTGCCTGCTGTGTGACCTTGGGCAAGGCATTTCACTTCTCTGAGCTTCAGTTTCATCATCTGTTGAATGAGGTTGGAATATCTGTCCTCCCCACCTCTTTGACTGCGATTCCCGGGTGGGACGGTGCTCGGCTCATAGTAAGTGCCAAACGAATACCTCTCTCCACCCCTTTATCGGCTTTATTATATCCTCCCTAAGATGTGGTGACCAGGATTGCACACGGTATTCTAAGAATGGGTGTTCCATGGATTTATGTAGGAGCAAAATGTATTTTGGGGTTTCTTGTCTATCTCCATACTGACTGGATGCCACACATCCATCCATTTAAAAGAACAGTCAGCAATGACTCTGAAATCTCTTTTGTGAACTGTTACTAATAGCTGCAAGCCCATTGCCGTTGGAGTTGGAATCTGGATGATTTTTCCCTGGGGTGCATTATTTGCTCACACTGAAGTTCATCTGCTACTTTGCAGTCCACTTACCCATTTAGTGATGTTTTCCTACAGGCTATCCTCATCTACGGCCGGCCTTTCATCACCTGGAAGAGCGTAGTGTCACCTCCACACTTACAGTCTTCACTTGCATATCCCCCCTTCCAACTCAAAAACGTTAAGAAAACTCAGTCCCGGCACTGATCTCCAGAAGAGGCCATCATTTCCACACCTCCATCCCATTTCTCCTCCTCATTTTCCCTCCCAAGCCCGGTCCTCTCCCAGACTTCCCTATCACTGTGGATGGTACGACCATCCTTCCCGTCTCTCAGGCCCGCAACCTCGGTGTCATCTTTGACTCGTCTTTCTCGTTCACCCCACACATCCGATCCGTTACCAAGACCTGCCGGTCTCACCTTTACAATATCGCCAAGATCCGCCCTTTCCTCTCCACCCAAATGGCTACCTTACTGCTACAGGCTCTCGCTATATCCCGGCTAGACTACTGTGTCAGCCTTCTCTCTGATCTCCCTTCCTCCTCTCTCGCCCCGCTCCAGTCTATTCTTCACTCCGCTGCCTGGCTCATCTTCCTGTAGAAACGCTCTGGGCATGTCACTCCCCTTCTTAAAAACCTCCAGTGGTTGCCTATCAACCTCCGCTCCAAACAAAAACTCCTCACTCTAGGCTTCAAGGCTCTACATCACCTTGCCCCTTCCTACCTCTCCTCCCTTCTCTCTTTCTACTGCCCACCCCGCACGCTCTGCTCCTTTGCCGCCCACCTCCTCACCGTCCCTGGGTCTCGCCTATCCCGCCGTCGACCCCTGGGCCACGCCCTCCCGCGGTCCTGGAATGCCCTCCCTCCTCACCTCCGCCAAACTGATTCTCCTCCCCTCTTGAAAACCCTACTTAAAACTCACCTCCTCCAAGAGACCTTCCCAGACTGAGCTCCCCTCTCCCTCTACTTCCTCTACCGCCCCCCTTTCACCTCTGCTCCTCCCCCTCTACCTTCCCATCCCCTCAGCACTGTACTCGTCTGCTCAACTGTATGTATTTACATTACCCTATTTATTTTGTTAATGAAATGTACATCGCCTTGATTCTATTTAGTTGCCATTGGTTTTGCGAGATGTTCTTCCCCTTGACTCTATTTATTGCCATTGTTCTTGTCTGCCTGTCTCCCCCAATTAGACTGTAAGCCCGTCAAAGGGCAGGGACTGTCTCTATCTGTTGCCGACTTGTTCATTCCAAGCGCTTAGTACAGTGCTCTGCACATAGTAAGCGCTCAATAAATACTATTGAATGAATGAATGAAAGTATTTGTTAAGCGCTTGCTATGTGCCAAAAACTGTTCTAAGTGCTGAGTTAGTTACAAGGTAATCAGGTTGTCACATGTGGGGCTCACACTATTAATCCCCAGTTTACAGCTGAAGGAACTGAGGGGCAGAGAAGTTTAGTGGCTTGCCCATGGTCACACAGCAGACAAGTGGCGGAGCCGGGACTGGAACCCACGTCCTCCGACTCCCATCCCCATGCTCTGTCCACTAAGCCATGCTGCTTCTCTAAATCTATCTATTAGAAGGGAAATCTGGCCCATGGGACTGCTGAAGATCCACATGTATTTCTCATAGTTCCTCACAGCCAAAATTGAGCATATGAATGTGTAACTTGGGGGGCTATATTTGTGTGAGGGTGTGTACACACATACGTGTGTGAATGTGTGTGCGCACTGGCATGGACAAGTAATTTGTTTATTTGTCAGGGAAGAGTGAAAAATCAGTAATTAGCCAACAGCAAGGCAGAGGATTATGGAGGGAAGGCATCAAACAAAGAAAAAAACCCGTTACACTAACACAGCGTACCCAGGCAGAGGCAGCGGGCTTCAGAAAAAGTGGTGATTTGGTCCGAGTGCTGAAGTAAATCAACATTTTGCTATGTATTCAGTTATGGAATGTACCTTAGGAGATGAACTAGCTAAATCTCTTGCCTCAGGGCCCCCGAACACCTAAACAGTGCTAGAGAAGAGCATCAGCCAGATATGTCTGCATATAGGTGAATATATATCTGTACATACACACATATGTATATATACACACACACACATACATGTACGTAGCTCCCCCTCCAGACTATAAGCTTGTTGTGGGCAGGGAATGTGTCTATTTATTGTTGTGTTGTATTCTCCCAAACACTTAGTACGGTGCTCTGAACACAGTAAGCGCTCAGTAAATATGGCTGACTGACTCTGCACACAGTAAGCACTCAGTAAATGCGATGGTTTTGATTGATTGATTGATATAGATGGCTGCCCTTGTTTTTTGAAGATGATGGTGCAGAAGCTGTGTGAGGGGTTGACTGAAAAGCCTGGAGCGCAGTCCAGGTTGCATTTGGAGCACGTAGAGATGGTTCTTTACTGAGCAGATGTACTGGCTGGTTGTAGGCAGGGTTGTTTCCAGCCTCCATTCAAGAGTCACATCCTATGTCTAGAAGCCCGTCGCTCTACACTGCTAGCTGGTTTTGCTCCAGAAAACTCAGCTTCCCACAGAAGAGTACACCACGCTTAGTAAATACTTTTTGATCATGAGGAAGAAAGTGGAGAGGTTATTAATTAACAATCAATTAATGGTATTTTTGGAACGCCTCCTATGGGCAGAGCACTGTTACTAAGTGCTTGGAAGAATTCAGTCGAGTTTACAGACGCAGTCCCTGCCTTCAGAAGGCTTGCGGTCTAGCGGGGGAGTCAGCCACTAAAATGATTAACGGCATTCAGTAAATGTAAAGACTTTGTATAGAGGATGATGAGGAGCAGCATGGCCTATGGAAGGAGCAACTGGCTTGGGCGTCAGAGGACGTGGGTTTTAATCCTGGCCCTGCTACATGTCTGCTGTGTCACTTTTCGGTGCCTCACTTATCTGTAAAATGGGGATTAAGACCGTGAGCTCCTTGTGTGAGCTCCTTGTGTCCAAATTGTTTACCTTGTATCTACCCCAGTGCTTAGAACAGTGCTTGGCACACACACACACATATATAAATATATATATATATTTGAATCATCTACTATCCCAACTCTATTGTGAATCATACTTTATACTAGATGTGGGACAGTAGCTATGGAAATAAAGTGATATTAATTTATGAGTGATTTTAATTTATTTCTAACATCTACCATTTGTGTTTTGTTTCAATACCTGTGTAGAGAACAATAATGTAGTTAGAGATGTGACCAGGTGCCTAATAATTCAACAGCTTATCACTTGAATTGGTTGAAATGTTACATTTACTCAATTTCATATTTAGATAGCCAAGCACAAGACTAAACCCCGTAAAGCTTAACCAGATCTTGGTGAAGTGATAGAAGCAGAGTTTGATTTTGAATCTAGGCAAACTTTTAACTCCTAGAATAGTTGAAGTGAGCTAAGCCACAAATTGATTTATTTGTATGACTCTTAAATTCAGGGCAGAAGCAGTGCAGATTGTTTTGGATTGAGTCACTGTACATCGCATTACTCCAAGGTAGTTAGCTAATATTAATATGCTAATCGAGTTCTTGAACAGATGTGCATTTTTTAGTCTTCAAGTTAATTTGTACAGACTCCTAATCTTGGGGCGCTCAGATATTCATGTGTCTTGCATTTCTTCTTTATGCTCCATGTAGCTGCAC
Organism: Ornithorhynchus anatinus; assembly: GCF_004115215.2. Taxonomy (NCBI): domain Eukaryota; kingdom Metazoa; phylum Chordata; class Mammalia; order Monotremata; family Ornithorhynchidae; genus Ornithorhynchus; species Ornithorhynchus anatinus. The sequence goes on from NC_041750.1 coordinate 14,167,302, forward strand.
CAGGCACTATCTTTAAAATGGTAAAAAAAAACAAAAAACCCAAAACCCTACAAAATGCACAGGCTGATAACAACAACAAATCTAATCTAAAGTGACACTGGGAGACTCTCCCAGACGTTTTTCTCTTTAATGTAACATGACTTTAAATTGATGCAACCCCCACAGTGATTGAAAAACTCTCAGAGCTTGTCTCCCGTGATTACATTTCTGATCTGTACAATTTAATTTTTTAACTCAGTGAATGTCGGTTTACTGAATGAAGTTTTTTTTTTTCTTAGAGAGGGTTCATTTGATGCCAAGGCAAACGAAACTGTATTACTGTGGGAAATAATATCCCTGACAGTCTTTCCGATCAACAACCCGCGCAGTATGCTCCAACTGTAAATATATCAGAAACTCACTAGTGTTCACTCAAAGACTCAGCCTAGGGCTTCAGTGAATCACAGATCTATGGGAGGCAAGAGACTGGGGAGTGCCCCGCCAATCGGTTAATCAATCAGTGGTATTTATTGGGCGCTTATTTTGTGCAGAGCACTGTGCTAGACGCTTGGGAGAGTACAATGGTAGACATTGAGAGTACACTGCCCACATTTTGCTTACAGGGATTCAGCCACTGGGCTCTGGGGGGACAGGGTAGTCGCCAGGCCCAGGGCGATAGGGGATGGGGAGGGCACACCCCAGGGCTGAAGGGATGGTAGTGCCAGAGAGCTAGGTTGGCACCCTCTCTCCCATCCCATCCCATCACACCTAGCTTCTAGGCTGAAACCCAGCTGTGCCCATCAGTCACCAAACTGTGGGCTTGAAGGAGGGGCCCCCAGCCGCTCGATTCCCCGGAAACCTTTGTGGGTGGCAGGAATCGCCTCTCGGCAATCGCTTTCCCCACTCTCCAAGGCCCTGGTTCTGCACCCTGCGACCCGTACCCCAGGTTCCCGTACTCCTTGCTGTCACCTTGGCTCAGGGAGCCCTGAATTGGTGGTGACAGTGCTGCACCGCCTGCCCCTCCCCGCTGTTCTGCTCTACACCCCCTGCCCCAGGCCCCAGACTCACCCCCAGGAAGGGGATCCCTCCAGCTGCGAGGGCTTGAGGGGCTCAGGACTAACTCCCCAGAGCATCCCCTGGGACCTAGCTCTGGAGTCGGCACGGGCAGGTTGGCAGGTACGGGGTCCCCTGGACTCTGGGGAGGTGGTGGTAGAAGGCAACAGAAGTGGCAGAGGGACTGAGGGTGGACGGGGGAGTGACGGGGACTGCAGATCAGCTTTAGCACCACCTTGCACCGACCTAATGATGGGCATGTGTGGCAGCCATCTTGATAAGGTTGGCCACAGGGCCATGTCCCAAGCAGTGGCCTTTTAAAGAGGGTTGTGGGATCAAGTCAGGGAGACGCAGAAGGGAGTGGGAGAAGAGGAAAGGAGGGCTTAGTCAGGGAAGGCCCCTCGGAGATGTGCTGTCGACCTTCGAAGTGTGGAGGAGTAATTGTCGGATTTGAGGAGGGAGGGCGGTCCAGGCCAGAGGCGGGACGGGGGCAAAAGGTCAGTGGCGAGATATCCTATCCTGCCTTTACTACTGCATCTGCCTCCTCACTGACCTCCCTGCCTCCCATCTCTCCCCACTCCAGTTCCTACTTCACTCTGCTGCACATTTTTCTGAAAAAAAAGCTCCAGTCTATGTCTCCCCAGTCCTCAAGAATCTCCAATGGCTGCCCCTCCACCTCCGCATCCAACAGAAGTTCCTTACCATCAGCTTTAAAGCACTCAATCGCCTCACTCCATCCTGTCTCACCTCACTCATCTCCTACCACAGCCTAGCCCACACTCCACCCCTCCAGAACCAGCTTACTCACCATGCCCTGAGCTCATCTATTTTGAAGCCGATGCCATTCCCACATCCTCCCCCTAGCTTGGACCTCTCTTCCCCTCCATGTACGCCGGACCGCCACTCTCCACCTTCAAAGCAATACTAAGGTAACACCTCCTCCAAAAGGCCTTCCACGATTAAGCCCCCATTTCCCTGGCTCCCTCTCCCTTCTGCATCGCCTGTGCCTTTGGATCTGTGACCTTTGGGCATTTGATATTTGGCCCACCCTCAACCCCATAGCCTCAGTTTTCCCTCATCTGTAAAATGGGGATGAAGACTGTGAGCCTCACGTGGGACAACCTCATTCCCCTGTATCTACCCCAGCGCTTAGAACAGTGCTCTGCACGTAGTAAGTGCTTAACAAATGCCAACATTATTATTATTTAGGTCCATATCTTTAAATTATATATTATGCATTGTTTATTTATATTAACACCTGTCTCTCCCTCTAGACTGTACCTTTGTTGTGGGCAGGGAATGTGTCTGCTAACACTGTTGCATTGATGCATTGAGAAGCAGCATGACATAGTGGAAAGAGCACGGGCTTGGGAGTCAGAGTTCATGGGTTCTAATCCTGGCTCCACCACTGATCAACTGTGTGACTTTGGGCAAAGCACTTGACTTCTCTGTGCCTCAGTTACCTCATCCGGAAAATGGGGATTAAGACTGTGAGCCCCACGTGGGACAACCTGATTGCCTTGTATCTACCCCCATGCTTAGAACAGTGCTCGGCACATAGTAATCACTTAACAAATGCCATCATTATTATTGCATCCCAAGCGCTACTCCCACTCCCTCAGAGAACTCATTCGCTTCCATGGCTTCAACTACCATCTCTCTGCTGATGATTCCCAGAGCTACATCTCTAGCCCTGATCTCTCTCCTTCTCTGTAATCTCAAATTTTTTCTTGCCTTCAGGGCATCTCTACTTGGATGTTCTCTGCCCACAAGGATCTTACAGTCTAGAAGGGTAGACAGACTTTAAAATAAATTACGGATACGTACATAAGTGCTGTGAGACTGAGAGTGGGTGAATATCAAATGCTAAAGGGTACTGAGCGAAGTGTGTAGGCGACACAGAAGGGAGAGGGAGGAGGGAAAATGAGGTCTTAATTGGGGAAGACCTCTTGGAGGCGATGTGAGTTTAATAAAATTTTGAAGGTGGGGAGAGTGGAAGACTGACTTAAACGAAGGCGGGTGGGTGGGGGGAGTTTCAGGCCAGAGGCAGACTAGCAGTGTGGCTTAGTGGAAAGAGCCTGGGCTTGGGAGTCAGAGGTCGTGGGTTCAAATCCCGGCTCAGCCGCTTGTCAGCTGTGTGACTTTGGGCAAGTCACTTAACTTCTCTGTGCCCCGTTACTTCATCTGTAAATGGGGATTAAGACTGTGAGCCCCACGTGGCACAACCTGATCACCTTGTATCTACCCCTTCGCTTAGAACAGTGCTTTGCACATAGTAAGCGCTTAACAAATGCCATCAAGGAGTCGGTGGTGAGATAGATGAGATCAAGTTCCAGTGAGTGGATCGGCACTGGAGGAATGAAGCGTGCAGGCTAGGTTGTGGTAGGAAATCAGTGTGGAAAGGAGACTGTGTGCTCGTTTTGGGCAGGGATTCTCTCTCTTCATTGCTGTATTCTACTCTCCCACGCGATCAGTACAATGCTCTGCACACAGTAAGTGTTCATTAAATCCCATCAAATGAATGAATGAGTGAATAGGAGGGGGAGAGCTGAGTGTTTTAAAGTCTATGGTGACGAGTTCTTGGTTGATGCAGAGGTGGTCGGGCAACCACTGGAGGTTCTTGAGTGGGGAGACGCACTAAACTTTTTTAGAAAAATGATTGAGCAGAAGAGTGAAGTATGGACTGGAGTTGGGAAAGACAGGGGGCGGGGAGGTCAGTAAAGGGGGGCTGATGCAGTAGTCAAGGCAGGATAGAGTAAGTGCATGGATCAGCGTGGTAGCAATTTTGGATGGAGAAGAAAGGTGGCTTTTTAGCGATGTAAAGGTATGTGTGATTTGGTGACAAAACAAATAAATTTTATTGCTTCTCTGAGCTTTTAGGTTCCTGTCTAAAAAGTCAGTCAATCGTATTTATTGAGCGCTTACTGTGTGCAGAGCAGTGTACTAAGCGCTTGGGAGAGTACAGTGCAACAATAAATAGACATTCCCTGCCCACATCGAAAACTCTTCTGGGGTAAGAATCTCTTTCTCTTACAGCTGTCACCAGCAGTCCCACCAGCTCCGCTGCGGAGGGAAAAAGGCATTGCATTTCTGGCCACTTTGGCAAGTATCTGTAGCCTGTCCATTAGAACAGAATTCCTGAGAATTCTGAGGCTTTAACTGTTTTCTCAGCTTGATGCTCGGGGAGAATTCCTGTTTGTTTACTTGTCAGGTATTTCTGTGGATATTGGATATTTTTGGTTGCCCTTGGATTGATTCTGGGGGTTCTCAGCCATAAATCCAAGCTGAAATAACCCCTGGAGTTACTTAAGTTACTTAAGAGAGCCCCACTCCCTGTGAAGGCCCACTGGGTTGTAATACCCAAGGGAACCCCTATCATGAACCCCTCCTTTCGCCACCACCCATTGTCTCTTAACCCGGCACCCTTCAAACAGCAAGGGGATCATTCAGAATCTAGTAGCCATCCCCTATCCTGGGTTAGGCTCCGGAAAGCCTGAGAGACCAGGGACTCCCTCCTACCCATCTAACTTCCCAGGTACAGACTTCTCCAGCTCATACTATAGGCAGACACAACTGAAGATCTTAATGTGATTTTAATAGGTGTCTTACAAGTATTACTTCCCCACTAATCAGGTAGCAAAGAAGCCAGAACTCTGATCCAAACGGCCTTCCCCTTTTCCCCCTTTCTCTTCTTCTACCTGGGAGCCCCTGATCCCATTCATTCATTCTCCAAGTTTTTCCCTTAGACTCTTTGGATGCCAGGCTAAACTGGCTACCAATTCTCTAGATTGTTTCTTCCCCTCAGGGGTAGAAGTCTAACTCCTCTGGTGTTCTAAGCTCAGGACCCCAAACCTCCTGGGTATCCTAATCCACTGAGTTTATTTTTCAGATCCCTCTCTGTCACCCGTGTCCTTCCAGGATCGTGACTCATACCTTCTACCCCCAGAATGGCGGAGAGGCTCCTTCCCCAGCCCACTCCCCGCCTCTTGTGTCCTTTCCCAGCCCTTCCCTCTGGTTGGAGGTGTTCGACATTTACCAGTACCAGTTTAAGGTCTGGTATCTGCTGTAGTTAACTATCCTTAAAGGAGGGAAACCCCCAGAGAAAGATATTCCTCAGGCTTCCTCTGGAATCCATTTGGAGATCCACCGTTGATTGTTAGAGAGCTCTGCTTCATATCTAACCAAAACTTGACGATTAGACTGTGAGCCTGTCATTGGGCAGAGATTGTCTCTATCTGTTGCCAAATTGTACATTCCAAGCGCTTAATACAATGCTCTGCACATAGTAAACGCTCAATAAATACTATTGAATGAATGAATGAGGGGCACTCTCCTCTGCATCCAGCCCAATATTCCGTCTCCAACGGTGACAGCGGGGTGCTGAAGGAACCATTAGATGGACGTCGTCCTTGACATCTTCATCATCAACAATGATATTTATTGAGCACTTACTGTGTGCAGAGCACTGTACTAAGTGCTTAGGAGACTACAATACAACAGAGTTGGTAGAATCCGGACCCTGCCAACAGTGAGCTTACAGACCAGACGTAAATAAAAATAATGTATAACATTCAATTTATTGAGACGTACGTAAGTGCTGTGGGGCCGAGGGTGGGGCGAATACCACATGTTGATATCCTTCGTAGGTTAGGGATATACCGCCTAACGCCCCTCCCTAACTTTTCCCTCTACTTCTACGGGAGGACATTCCTTCCCATCCCATGGTGGTCCAGTTTTTTGAAGAGCCTGTGGTGTGGAATTTGTCAAAGACCTTTTGAAAATGGGATTATCTTATGTTTGCTGGCTGCCATTTATCCACGTGGTTATTGAACCCTTCAAAGCACTCCAGCTGACTGGTGAAGAATGATTTCCCCTTACAAAAAGCATGTTGCTCGGATAGGACCCAAGAAGAACTCATCGAGCTGTTCAGCTTTCAGTTCATCTCTGAGTGGAACTTTTTTCACCCTTAAAGTACTCAATCAACTCATCCCCGCCTACCATTGATTGATTACTGCCGATTCCTAGCCAGCTTCCTCCTTTTGATATATTTGGAGCACACACCTTTTATTTTTAGCTTTGCCAACCCTTGCCAGTGCCCTATAAACTCATTTTTGGTTTACCTAATTTCTTGACTTCACTTAACCCGCTACCCTCTTATGGGGCTTCCACATTTCCTTGACTACAGAAGAGCTCCTTTGCTTCTCGGGGATTTTCACCACAGATTTTCCCCAAGATTGCAATCCCACAGAGAGACGATCCTTGGGAAGTAGCTTTGTAAGTACCCCTAAAACGTGGAAAGCCACCAGTCTGGGTCCTCGCCTCTCCCCAGGTACCGCTGTCTGGCATGCCGGCTATAGGCTGTTGTTCCCCGGACGATAAATCAGCTGGGATCCACGCTGTCTGGAAACTAGGGTTTCAGACTCTCAGGCAGCATGCTCAAGAGTCCCTGTGGCCTGAAGACGTTGCCTGTCTTTTGGGGCCAGATCAATTTATTTAAGTGAAAAGCCTGCTGTGGCGTGATTAAATTGAATAGGTGGCATTGTGGGTAAGAGTAAAAGCGGCTGCAAATGATGGGGTCATTAAAACACAAGCAGAGTTCTGTTCCTACGTTCTGCTCGTTTCCCCCCACCATGTATTGTTTGGAACAAGAGTTGTTCGTAGGCACGAGCAGAAACGATGAAAGAATTGAACTTGTAGTGGGGTAAGTTGTGGAGTGGCAGATGCATTATTTCCCACCCAACTTGGAGAAAGAATGTGATTATAGCCTACGTCTTTTCATATAGCTCTCTAACCGGTATAAACCCCAGTCTGAGTAATATTTTCCGTGGCTGGCTTTTGAGATCAAGATAAAAAGACTTAACGTTTTATTGCCAGAAGCAGAATTCCTTAATTGTCATTTTCGTTCCTTGTTTCCGATATGTTTAGCTGCTTTAACTTTTCCCTCTTATTTTAAATCTGTTCTGTATCTGAAAAGCAGGTAAATCTGAAGGTAGGCTCAATTCATTTGGATTTTGAAAGCCTTTGCGGTTCTGAGAATGACTTTCAAATACTCTTTAATCTCTGTGCTTGATAAAGTAAATCTTGAAAGTCTTCTCTATTAATTTACCTACTGGAAAGCTATGTAGTAAAGGCGAAGGGTTTTTATGGTTCTCTGAAATTTCTATTTGAATTGGCGTAAACTTCTCTTTGCATTGGGTAATTTAGCTTCATTTTTTGAAAGGTAAAAATTCCATTATTGTTAGATAGCTGCAATATAGATTTCATCCACCTTCTTTTTTCTTATACTAAGCAGTTAATAGTTGTTTCTGTTCAAACTGAAGGGAAGAAAGTGATCCCCCACTGCTCTTGAAGAAAAGTGAAGTAGAATGCTTTCATCTTTCGAAAAACAAAAAGCAGACACGTCACAGTAAGGAAGAAATAGCTGAAGCAGATGGAAAATGAGCCACAGTATTGAGTGGTAGGATCTCACATGCCAGTGCCTGGAACTGAGGTTACTAATTGTTGACCCAAGAGCAAAATCTATCTGATGAAATGTGAGCCCCAATATACACTTTGTGTTTGACTGATGCTTTAGTATTACCACTCATTCATGTGTAATGCTATATTTGGAAGGTTTGTAATTTGTTTTTGACACATTTTCATTTTATTCCAGATTCTCACATATTCAGGCTTCAGCTTCCTTTTAAAACCTTATTTCCAAGGCCTACTGAGTTTATTCGGCATGGATAATGCGCTGGCTACTCTTTGTATGGATTTGGAGATTGTTTATGTATCATGTCCTTGTTAGAAGTGGATATACCTTTATCATCAATAACGTTAAGAAATAAGATAGATAATGGAATTTCCAGCGCTATTGGTTGGGAACTATGAACTACTGCGGGCGTTAAAATACTTCAACTCCAGGACTTTTTTTTTTCCCCTTAACGGTACTCGTTACATTCTTACCGTGTGCCAGACACTGTACTAAAGACTGGGGTACATGCAAGATAATCAATCCCTGTCCCGCATGAGATTCACAGTCCAAGTTGGAGGGAGAGGATTTAATCCCCATTTGACAGATGAGGAAACTGAGGCACAGAGAAACCAAGTGGCTTGCCCAAGGTCAGACAGCAGACAAAGGGCAGAGCCGGGATTAGAACCCAGGCCCGCTGACCTCCAGGCCCATTCTCTTTCTGCTAGGCCACGCTGCTTCCCCTGGCATATCACGGATCAGAGCCTCTTTTAAAACGATACAAAAATCATTTGGGTGACTTTGAAAAAGTAAGTTTTTCAGCAGATCACTAAGCTAACACCGGAAAAGAATTAGGCCAACCCCCATGAGGCAGAGCAGGGCATAGCTGTCTTGCTGGAAGTTAAATCGAGGCACAGTGACTCCCAGTTCATTTACAGTTGGTGAATCTTCAGTGCTATGGGCTCAGCTGTGCATCATTAGGAGCTGATGTATGGCTGTGACATCTCTAAAAAAGCACAACCAGCTAAATCTTTGGACAACCCAGGTCCAAAGCCCCAACTTTAATGTTACATAATGCGTCCGTTAAGTAGCAGAAGGTAGAACGGTGACATACTTTTTTATTTTTTAATTTGGTATGGAAGAAAAATATTTTGCAGCCAAGACCCGAATACTGTCTGTTAACTTTGGGCACAGTGCAAGTGTCAGATCTCAGAAACACGACTCCTAGTTCCAGCTCTTCTAGCAATTAATCAGGATATATTTCATAGTATTTATAGCCACGGTAAAGTTGGCCCATTGGTGTGATATGAAATTGTGATGTTCAGCAGTTTATAACTTGGGAGGTTGAAGCATTTAATCCAAAGTGAATTTGTAATATTAATTGGTTGTGTCAGTTCCTGACAAATGTAGTGACATTTATTTCAAGTAGTTCAGGTATTTCAGTTTTAGGGTGCTGAAAAAGTGACATGATCCCAAGGTAAGTAATCCCATGAAGATCTTTATTCTTCATTTTCACTCCTTCTGTACACACTCTTGGGAAGTACTCTAAAATAGTCTAGAGATTTGGGGCTGTCCCCTCCTTTTCCCTCAAGGCAGAGAAGAAAGCCTGGGGTGACAGAGGAGTGAATACATTCACCACCATTATCTCCTTGTAAAAGGCAACCTGCTTGAAGGCATGTGTGGAGACTGTGAGAGAGCTCTGATGCAAGTATTCTGGAGATGATTATTTTTGAGGCGTTTTTACCATCAGAATGATAACTTACAAAATAGGGTCCTTTCTCCACTTTGGAGAAGTAATATCTGGCTTTTATCCTACCGGAACCGTTACGAGGTGAGCTAGAATCAGTTGTGTTTATCGAGTGCTTACGGTATGCAGAGCACTGAGCTAAGTCCTTCGGAGAGTACAATGCAGTAGAGTTGGAGGACACGTTCTCTGCCCACCAGGAACTTATTGTACGGATAGGGGGAGACGGACACTAATATAAATCGATCGATCAACTGCGGATGCGTACGTGAGTGCAGTGGGGGGCTGAAGCTGGGGGTGAATATCCAATGCCCACACGGTACAGATCCAAGTGCATAGGTGATGCAGCAGAGAGAGGGAGTAGTGGGGAAAGAGGCTTCATCGAAGAAGGCCTCTTGAAGGTGTGATTTTAATAAGCCTCTGAACCTTTCAGCTTCTTGGGAAGAGGCTGGGCTTAAAGTTTCCTTGACAACTCCCAAAAACAGATGACGTTTTTTTGCCTATCCGCGATGCCTGTGTTATTGGTCAAATATCCGTCTGGAGTTCCCGTATTACATTCTTGAGATGAGGTCTCCTGTCGAAAGTGAGGGACGTGCTTTGGACTCGTCGTGTTTAGTGAGTTTTGTCGTGGGAGGCCCGCAGTCAACCACAGAATGTCCCTGTGAAGATTAGCGCTGGCTGTTCTGCAGCACTTGAAACCACCTTTCGCCAGAGCACTTCTCCTTTGCTGCAGCTCCTAATGATGCGTGTTTGTCCCCAAAGGACTGAATAGCCAAGTGGCCGACGAGACACCAAGAGACCCTGTCTCGGGCCCGGGGTTCCCACACACTGGTATTAATGGAACAGGCCCCGAGAGTGGATTTCAGTACATCTTTTCAGTCTCTTCAGCTGAGTTCTGATTATCATCACCTCAGTGCCCCTGATTCTACGGTGTTGCCAGGCATCAGTGTTTGGGATGGGAGTTTGCCAGTTTATGTCAGCGCTCTGCCTCAGGCAGCACAGATGGGACTGGTTGAGTTGTTTCCTGCCTCCTCAGAATGGCGTCCCTGCCTCACAGCCGTATAGTGGTATTGTGATGACAACTGCACAGTAGACAATAATCCTTATACTGACTCCCCTTTCTTTCCAGAGCCAATGTTCCGGCATTCCAAATTCCACATCGGCCATGCCGATGTGTCCTGAGCCATCCTAATCAGTGAGAGAATTTTCTGAAAGCAGGTTACCCAAGGAGGGGAACATTTTGATGGCTAAAAACCGCACAGCATTGATGGATAGTACTGAGCAGGAGCTGTGGTATCAGACTGTGGTAGAAGCATGATTTTGGTCATTTTCAGACTGATTGTCAGCCCAATGTATTGTCCAGGCAATTGGTCGAAAGCATTTATTGAGCATTTACTGTGCAGAGCACTGTTCTTGAAGCTTGGGAGAGTACAGTACAACAGAGTCGGTAGACACGTTCCCTGTCCTCAAAGAGCTTATGGTCTAGAGGAGGAGACAGACACTAAAATAAATTATGCATATGGACATAAGTGCTGTGGGGCTGAGGGTAGGGTGAATTTCAAGTACTTAAAGGATACAGATCCAAGTCCATAGATAATGCAGAAGGGAGAGGGAGTGGGGGAAAGTTGATGAAGGCCTCTTGGAGTAGAAGTGATTTTAATAAGGTTTTGAAGGTGGGGAGAGTGATGGTCTGCCAGAAAAGAAGAGGGAGGAAATTCCAGTCCAGAGGGAGGAGGTGGGTGAGATAGATGAGATCGAGGTACAGTGATTTGGTTGGTATCGGGGGAGCGAAGCGTGCAGGATGAGTTGTAGTTGGAAGACAGCGAGGTAAGGTAAGAGGAGGAAAGACGATCGAGTATCATTTCAAAGTCGACGGTAGGGAGGTTTTGTTGATGCGGAGGTGAATGGGCAGCCATTGGAGGTTCTTGGAGAACTCATTCGCTCCCATGCTTTCAACTACAATCCCTACGCAGGTGGTTCCCAAATCTACCTCTCTGGCCCGGGCCTTTCTCCTTCTCTGCAGTCTTGCATTTCCTCCTGTCTCCAGGACACCTCTGCCTGGATGTCCCGCCATCACCTCAAACCTAGCATATTCAAAGCAGAAGTCCTCATCTCTCCACCCAAACCCTGTCCTTCCCATGTCTTTCCCACCTGTGTCAAAAACAGCACCATCCTCCCTGTCTCACAAGCCTCATCTCTGGTATTCTACCCGCGATTTCAGCCTGTCCCCAAGTCCCATCAGTTGTACTTTCACAAGATCTCTAGAATCCGCCCTTTCCTCTCCATCCAAACTGCTGCTACTCTGATCCAATCACTTATCCTATCCTGCCTTGACTATCACCTCATCCCCCTACTGACCTCCCTGCCTCCTGTCTCTCCCCAGTCCAGTCCAAACTGGAGGAAAAGGACAGATTTGCAGAGAGTGAGCATGAGGAAGGGAAAGCAGGAGAGGAAGTGGTGGTTGGATAGAGGAATTTCACAGTTGGGGAAGAGAGAGATTGTACAGTCAGTGACTAGAGATTATAAGATGAAGTGTGTGCCCAAGTTGGTGAGTGTGTGATGAGGTGGGGCGGAGCAAGAGGTCACTGGAGTAGAGGAGTGAGAGGAAGTGTACAATGGAAGGAACACTGGGGACATCCACATGGATAGCTAAGTACCCAGCGGTCAGTGTAGGGATGGAGAAAGAGAGGAGAAATGTGAGAAAGGGATCAAAATGGTTCTAAAAGTTGCAGGTGGGTCTTGGGGGGTGGGGGGCGGTAGGCGACGGTGACTGGTAACTGGAGTGGGTGATAAGGGGTAGTGGGATGGTGTGAAAGTGGCAGTGGGGAGCAAGAAGGAACCCAACTCCTCCCCCATTCCCAGTGACCCTTTGGGAGTGGAAGAGGATGAGTCCCCCTCTGGAGAGAGTGACGGGGAGACAATGTCATCTGGGGAGAGCGAGGTGGAGCAGTGACTGGGTCAGGAACAGGTCAGAGATTGATCAATCAATCAGTGGTATTTATTGAATGCTTACTATATGCAGAGCACTGTGCTTAGCACTTGGGAGAATACAACATACCAGAATTAGCAGACTTGTTCCCCGCTCGTAACGAGCTTACAGTCGAGTCTACAGTCTAGAGATGAGTATGAAGGGAAGCTTTCCCATGATGGAGATGGGGTTTCACTGGCCACACTTGGCTAAGGCTGTGGGGCAAGGGTGAGGAGAGGTGATGGCGCGGTAGTAGGAGGGGGTAGGAAGGGGTGGGATGGGAGTGAGCTGATAGGGGCCGGTGCGGTGGGAGGGATGATGAGCGTTGGTGCTGGGAAAGAAGGACAGGGATGAAGCGCATTAAGTGACTAATTGACTAAGGCTTGGCCACTACCGTGAGGATTGTCTGCCAGAAATTGTTCACGATTGAGAATCTTGCCTCCATTGCCTTTGTACAAAGTCACCGCCGGTCCAAAAGTACTCTTGATAATGGCGGTGTACGTTAAGCGCTGACTATGTGTCAAGCCCTGTTCTAAGCACTAGGGTGGATACAAGCTAATCGGGTTGGACACAGTCCCTGACACCCATGGGATTCACAGTCTTCATCCCCATTTTACAGATGAGGCCCAGAGAAGTGAAGGGACTTGCCCAAGGTCACGCAGCAGACAAGTGGCAGAGCCGGGATTAGAACCCACCATCTAGGTGATAATGCATGCAGAGTTCACGTTTCTTCAGTCAGCAAGGCCATGAACATTACGGTGAAAAGCACAGTTGCAAGAATTAAGAATAATAATCATGGTATTTGTTAAGTGCTTCCTATGTGCCAAGCTCTGTTCTAAATACTGGGCTGGACACAGTTTAGTCAGGTTGGACATAATAATAATGTTGGTATTTGTTAAGCGCTTACTATGTGCAGAGCACTGTTCTAAGCGCTGGGGTAGATACAGGGTAGTCAGGTTGTCCCTCATGGGGCTCACAGTCTTAATCCCCATTTTACAGATGAGATAACTGAGGCACAGAGAAGTGAAGTGACTTGTCCACAGTCACCCAGCTGACAAGTGGCAGAGCTGGGATTTGAACCCATGACCTCTGACTCCCAAGCCCGGGCTCTTTCCACTAAGCCACGCTGCTTCTTTGTCCCGCATAGGGCTCACAGTTTTAATCCCCATTTTACAGATGAGGTAACTGAGACCCAGAGAAGTGAAGTGACTTGACCAAGGTTACACAGCAGACATAATAATAATAATGTTATAATGTTGGTATTTGTTAAGCGCTTACTATGTGCCGAGCACTGTTCTAAGCGCTGGGGTAGACACAGGGGAATCAGGTTGTCCCACGTGGGGCTCACAGTCTTAATCCCCATTTTACAGATGAGGGAACTGAGGCACAGAGAAGTTAAGTGACTTGCCCACAGTCACACAGCCGACAAGTGGCAGAGCTGGGATTCGAACTCATGAGCCCTGACTCCAAAGCCCGTGCTCTTTCCACTAAACCATGCTGCTTCTCTACGTGCAGAGCTGGGATTAGAACCCATGACCTTCTGACTCCCAGGCCCGTGCTTCATCTGCTAAGCCACGCTGCTTCTCACCTCATCTTGATGCCATTCGTGAGAGTCCTGATCCAGAATTCTGACTGTTGTTCTATCACGGAATGACTTTATGATGGTAACCAACATTTTCAGCCAACTAAAGCTGCGAAGAAGAGCCTGCGGACGGTGACGTCAATGAAGACCGCGTGCGGGTCCTGGTTCTTCTCGCTGCATTTCTCTTGCAGCTACCTAGAGGCAGAAAATCATGTGAATAGCACCGCATTTGGCTTGAAAGCTGCAGTGGCTTCCCCGTCAGCTATTCAGACAGTTCACCATTATTCTGGCTAGAACCTTCCCAGCAGGGGCCGGGAGAGATATTCCATACTGGTTGTCACAGCAGACACAATCGTCCTTTCTCTTCTACAGCTGGACCACCCACGTGTCTTTGAACCCCACTGCCTGGCACATAGTAAGCGCTTAACAAATACCACCCCGCCCTCCTGGTCCCACCTCCGACTTCTTCAACCACCTTGACCCCTTTCTCACCTTCCTCCTCTCCTTCTCTCTGCCCACTCTGATCCTTGGAGACTTCAACATCCATACGGATGTACCCGACGACTCCTCTACCGCCCGCCTGCTATCCCTCCTCGACTCTGCCGACCTCCTCCTCCACCATACCGCGCCCACTCACCGACTCGGTCACAACCTCGATCTCGTCATCTCCTACCGCTGCACTATCTCCTCACTCACCAACTCTGAAATCCCTCTCTCTGACCATAACCTTCTCACCTGCCTCATCTCTCACACTCCCTCCCCCTGCAAATCTTCGCTACGGCCCCACAGAGACCTCCGCTCTCTCGATCCCATCCGTCTTTCCAATAGCATCTCTCCTCACCTTGCCGCCCTGTCCTCTTTTCCCACTCTCGACGATCAGGTCTCCGCTCTCAACTCCACCCTCTCTACTCATCTCGACTCTCTCGCCCCCCTTTCCCTCCGCCGCTCTCGCTCCACTAACCCACAGCCCTGGATCACCTCCTCCGTCCGCCTCCTACGCTCCTATGCTCGAGCTGCTGAGCGCTGATGGCGAAAGTCCAAGCACCAAGCCGACCTCACACACTTCAAATTTATCCTTTCCTGCCTTAACTCTGCCCTCTCCTCCGCCAGGCAAAGCTTCTTCTCCTCCCTCATCGACACCCATGCCCGTCACCCCCGCCGATTGTTCCGGACCTTTAACTCTCTCCTTAGGCCCCCTGTTCCTCCCCCTCCCCCATCTCTCACCCCCAATGATCTGGCCACCTATTTCCTCACGAAAATCAACACGATCAGGTCTGAGCTCCCCAAAGTCACCCCTCCGCCTCTCCCCTCCCCCCCAACAACCCCCTCCCCTACTTTCCCATCCTTCCCTGCAGTATCCTCAGAGGAGATCTCCTCCCTCCTCGCAAGTGCCACCCCCTCCACCTGCGCCTCGGACCCCATTCCCTCTCACCTTCTTAAAACCATCGCCCCTGCCCTCCTCCCTTCCTTAACTTCTATTTTTAACCACTCGATCTCCAAGGGCTCCTTCCCCTCTGCCTTCAAACATGCCCACGTCTCCCCCATCCTAAAAAAACCCGCTCTTGACCCCACTTCCCCCTCCAGTTATCGTCCTATCTCCCTACTACCCTTCCTTTCCAAAATCTTAGAACGAGTCGTCTACAATCGATGCCTAGAATTCCTTAACTCCCATTCTCTCCTAGACCCCCTCCAATCTGGCTTCCGTCCCCTCCACTCTACCGAGACTGCTCTCTCTAAGGTCACCCATGACCTCCTTCTTGCCAAATCCAATGGCTCCTACTCCATTCTGATCCTCCTTGACCTCTCTGCTGCCTTTGACACTGTCGACCATCCCCTCCTCCTCCATACCTTATCTCACCTTGGCTTCACCGACTCTGTCCTCTCCTGGTTCTCCTCTTACCTCTCTGGCCGATCATTCTCGGTCTCCTACGCTGGAGCCTCCTCCCCCTCCCATCCTTTAACTGTTGGAGTTCCTCAAGGGTCAGTTCTTGGCCCTCTTCTGTTCTCCATTTACACTCACTCCCTCGGTGAACTCATCCGCTCTCACGGCTTTGACTACCATCTCTACGCAGATGACACGCAGATCTACATCTCCGCCCCTGTCCTCTCCCCCTCCCTTCAGGCTCGCATCTCCTCCTGCCTCCGGGACGTCTCCACCTGGATGTCGGCCCGCCACCTAAAACTCAACATGAGCAAGACTGAGCTCCTCATCTTCCTTCCCAAGCCCGGTCCGCTCCCAGACTTCTCCATCACCGTGGATGGCACGACCATCCTTCCCGTCCCGCAGGCCCGCAATCTCGGTGTCATCCTTGACTCGTCCCTCTCGTTCACCCCACACATCCTATCCGTTACCAAGACCTGCCGGTTTCACCTCTACAATATTGCCAAGATCCGCCCTTTCCTCTCCACCCAAACGGCTACCTTACTATTACGGGCTCTCGTTATATCCCGGCTAGACTACTGTGTCAGCCTTCTCTCTGACCTCCCTTCCTCCTCTCTCGCCCCGCTCCGGTCTATTCTTCACTCCGCTGCCCGGCTCATCTTCCTGCAGAAACGATCTGGGCATGTCACTCCCCTTCTTAAACAACTCCAGTGGTTGCCTATCGACCTCCGCTCCAAACAAAAACTCCTCACTCTAGGCTTCAAGGCTCTCCATCACCTTGCCCCTTCCTACCTCTCCTCCCTTCTCTCTTTCTACCGCCCACCCCGCACGCTCCGCTCCTCTGCCGCCCACCTCCTCACCGTCCCTCGGTCTTGCCTATCCCGCCGTCGACCCCCGGGTCACGTCCTCCCGCGGTCCTGGAACGCCCTCCCTCCTCACCTCCGCCAAACTGATTCTCTTTCCCTCTTCAAAACCTTACTTAAAAATCACCTCCTCCAAGAGGCCTTCCCAGACTGAGCTCCTCGTCCCCCTCTACTCTCTCTGCCATCCCCCCTTTACCTCTCCGCAGCTAAAGCCTCATTTTCCCCTTTTCCCTCTGCTCCTCCACCTCTCCCTTCCCATCCCCACAGCACTGTACTCGTCCGCTCACCTGTATATATTTTCGTTACCCTATTTATTTTGTTAATGAATTGTACATCGCCTTGATTCTATTTAGTCGCCATTGTTTTTACGAGATGTTCTTCCCCTTGACGCTGTTTAGTGCCATTGTTCTTGTCTGTCTGTCTCCCCCGATTAGACTGTAAGCCCGTCAAACGGCAGGGACTGTCTCTATCTGTTGCCGACCTGTTCATCCCAAGCGCTTAGTACAGTGCTCTGCACATAGTAAGCGCTCAATAAATACTATTGAATGAATGAATGAATGAATACCACAATTATTATTATTATATGTGCAGGAGAGCAGTAAGCTTTCCGGTGAGCTTGTTCCCAATGCCATCTGGACCAGTGGCTTTTGTGTCTGACGCTGGATAATAATTGCAGTGATTTTGGTGTTTGTTAAGCATTTACTATGTGCCGGGCACTGTGCTAAGCGTTGGGGTGGGTACAAGCAAATCGGATTAGGCACAGTCCTTGTCCCACACAGAGCTCATAGTCTTAATTCATAACCTTCAGTTCTTTTGACGTGGTGGGCGGCCGTATTCATTCATTCATTCAATAGTATTTATTGAGCGCTTACTATGTGCAGAGCACTGTACTAAGCGCTTGGAATGAACCAGTTGGCAACAGATAGAGACAGTCCCTGCCGTTTGATGGGCTTACAGTCTAATTGGGGGAGACAGACAAGAACAATGGCAATAAATAGAGTCAAGGGGAAGAACATCTCGTAAAAACAATGGCAACTAAATAGAATCAAGGCGATGTACATTTCATTAACAAAATAAATAGGGTAATGAAAATATATACAGTTGAGCAGACGAGTACAGTGCTGAGGGGATGGGAAGGGAGAGGGGGAGGAGCAGAGGGAAATGGGGGGAAAAGAGGGTTAAGCTGCGGAGAGGTGAAAGGGGGCCGGTAGAGGGAGTAGAGGGAGAAGGGGAGCTCAGTCTGGGAAGGCCTCTTGGAGGAGGTGAGTTTTAAGTAGGGTTTTGAAGAGGGGAAGAGAATCAGTTTGGCGGAGGTGAGGAGGGAGGGCATTCCAGGACCGCGGGAGACGTGGCCCGGGGGTCGACGGCAGGATAGGCGAGACCCAGGGACGGTGAGGAGGTGGGCGGCAGAGGAGCGGAGCGTGCGGGGTGGGCAGTAGAAAGAGAGAAGGGAGGAGAGGTAGGAAGGGGCAAGGTGATGTAGAGCCTTGAAGCCTAGAGTGAGGAGTTTTTGTTTGGAGCGGAGGTTGATAGGCAACCACTGGAGGTGTTTAAGAAGGGGAGTGACATGCCCAGGCTGTACAGGATGCTTAATTGGAGGAAACTGATCCAGGTCACTTATGGCGGTATTCATTCATTCAGTCATATTTATTGAGCGCTTACTATTGGCAGAGCACTGTCTGAGGCCTTCGCTGGTCAGTTCAGATTCCGGCTCCGCCACTTGTCTGCCGTGTGACCTTGGCAAGTCACCTCACTCCTCTGGGCCTCAAGTACCTCATCTGTAAAGTGGAGATTAAGGCCGTGAGCTCTAAGCGGGATTGGGACTCTGTCCAACCTGATTAACTTACATCTACCCCAGCACTTAGTACAGTGTCTGGCACGTAGTAAGCGCTTCACAAAAACCTAAAAAAAAAAAGCTATCATTTTCATCGAACCCATCTTGTCACTTTCTCTTGGCAAAGTCAAGCAGCCTTGGTTGTATTTGGCTTACTAACTGGACAGTGTCAAGATTGCTGCTCTTGAAATATGAGAGTTCGTTCTAAGAGCTTGATCCGTGCTGTCATCTACCTCACAGTGTTTGGTAGGTAGACCTAAAACCTGGACAGTTACAATTACAATTGGTAATTGTTAAGCGCCTACTATGTGCCAGACATTGTACTAAGCGCTGGGGTGGATACAGGCAAGTCGAGTTGGACACAGTCTCTCTCCCATGTGGGGCTCAGTTTCAATGTTCATTTTACAGATGAGATAACTGGGGCACAGAGAAGTGAAATGACTTGCCCAAGGTCACACAGCAGACAAGCAGCGGAACAGGGATTAGAACCCGTGACCTTCTGACTCCCAGGCCCGGGCTCTATCCACATATGTAGACCTTTCCCATTAGATGGCCTATGCTGATGGTGCCATGACAGTGCCAACTTAAATTTCATTCTGTTGCCTACAAGGCACTGGTCCGGCAGCATCTGACCATACCATTTTGTATATCACTCTGCTTTCCAGTGGCATCATCTACCAGATGGCAGGGAGAGGAGCAGAGGTGCATCCATGTGGTTTTGTCTTGTATCTATCAATCAGTGGGACGTATTTATTGAGCGCTTCCTGTGAATGCAGAGCACTGGATTAAGTGCTTGGGAGACTACAGTGTAACAAGAGTTGGTGGACACGTTCTCTGCCCACAGTGAGCTGACCGTGTAGATGGGGAGACAGACATTCATATAAATAAATACATTATGGATACGTGCATAAGTACTGTAGATGTACATAAGCACTGTGGAACAGTTGTGGCCAGGTGGAGTACAGTGCTTGAGATAACCAACCGATCGCTCGCACGTATATTCAGAAAGAAATATGTTTGCCTAACCTACACCAGTCTCTCTGAAGCTTTTGGGTCAGGCCTCAAAATTGCAACCAACTCTGGCGTTAAAGTTGCCTATGTAGCCAGGAATAGGATGCGCTAAGCCAGAGAGACTGGGGCTGAGTCCCAATTCAAATTAAGCACGGAGGCAGAATCTTGCAGAAGATCTGTCTGCCTACAACTGTTGCTTTTATAGGATCACCCAAAATCCAAACTCAGTGGACATGGGGCTGTTGTTATGGGTGGTTTGCATACAATCGTTAGGATTGCAAAGATGGTTTAGTGTGTCCATAAGGAATGATTCCCACTATAAACGTCAGCCCTGGTTATATATTAACAATGCTAATGATGGTATTTGTAAAGTGCTTACTGTGCGTCAAGCACTGTTCTGTCTGCTGGGGTAGACACAGACTAATCAGATCGGACACCATCTTTGTACCCCATGGCGCTAACAGTCTCAGTCCCCATTTTGCAGCTGAGGTAGCTGAGGCACAGAGATGGTAAATGAATTGCCTAAGGTCGCAGAGCAGGCAAATGGCGAAGCCGGGATTAGAACCCAAGTCCTCTGACTCTCAGATCCACAGTCTATCCACTAGACCACACTGCTTCTGTAGGGTACATCTGGCTGTATCCAAAAAGTCCAGCTCACATTACGTGAACATTCTGTATGTTCTCCATTATTTGATGAGCAGAGCCACTATCAGTCAATCAGTCAGTGGTATTTATTGAGCGCTTCCTGTGTGCAGAGAACTGAACTAAGCACTTGGAAGAGTACAAAACACCAGACATCTTACCTGCCCACGGGGAGCTTGAAGCTTAGAGGGGGGTGACAGAGATCAAAGTAAATTATGGATATGAACGTAAATGCTGTGGGGTTGAAAGTGGGGGGAATATCAGATGCCTGAAGGGTACAGATCCAAGTACATTACTGAAGCTGAAGGGAGAGAGTGTAGGGGAAATTCAGTCGTATTTATTGAGTGCTTACCGTTTGCAGAGCATGAGACGGGGGAGGCGTCTTGGGGAGATGTGATTTTAGTAAAGCTTTGAAGGTGGGGAGAGTGGTGGAATGTGAAGGGGGAGGGACTTGCAGGCCAGAGGGTGGCTGTTGGCAAGAGGTCAGCGGTGAGATAGATGAGATCAAGGTTAGGTGAGTAGGTTGGCGTTAGAGGAGTGAAGTGCGAGGGTTGCGTTGCAGAAGGAGAGTAGCGGGGAAGAAAGGTAGGAAGGGGAGAGCTGATTGAGTGCTTAAAGGCAGTGGTAAGGAGTTTCTGTTTGAAATTCATTTGTCCGTTTCAGGGTCCTCCATTTTTACTCCGTATCGAAGGACATTTACCATTATGGGGTCATAATTCTCCTTCTGAGATATATACGGCAACATTATTGGGGAGCCACCCCGAAAGATATCTGGGGAAAGTTGGATGGAATGTTGACTGAAGACGCTCAGCCAGAAGCAACTCCCATGTGGCACTTTGTCGATTAGAGGCTGCGAGAAGCCCATCTCTCCATATCTCTATCTGCATCTGCGATCTATAGCACCAGTCCAGAAGCAATATGGCCTTGAACACACTTCGGAAGAGTGGAGATATATTCGTCCTCCTCATGGACCGATGGAATCTTGCAGAGGTGGCATTCTGTAATACTGACCACTTCTCAATTAAATTTAACATTCTTGGTGGGGAGGGAAAGCCAAGTAAATCAAGACCAGGCTATTACATTTTAGAAAAGGGAACAGTGATAAATGTGGACCATAGTTAGGAAAGAGCTGAAAGCAGTAGGTAAAATAAAGAAATAACTCGCCGGCTTCCTGGAGACTGTTAGAAAGAGGGCCTGGGATGCTTCCGGGGGTTCTTAGCCCTAAGTCTTGGCCCAGAGTTTCCCTGAGCAAAGAGACTAGACCTTGGAGACTAGTTTACAAAGAGACTAGACGTCGGAGACTAGTTTATCACGCCGCCGCCAGGACCGGCTACAGGAAGCCCGTGGAGAAAAAGCTCCCTCTCGTGCTTGTGGCTCCCCAGTTCACGTGTCTCTCTGGCTCCTGGAGCCCTTCCTTCGGCTCCTACCTCAGGCAGACACTCTCAGTGATGTTTAATAGTTCCTGAACAAGGTAACGGTGGAAACAAGTCCCGTTCACACTGCTTTTCCCTGATTCGAATCAGTTTCTCCCCAGGGGGCCTGGGAGTCACGATCCTGTCTGGTCCTCCCCACTCTTCTCTTGGGACATCCCAGCTTCCAGTCTCACCCTCTCCAAGTCCTTGGGTCACAGTATGTCCTCTCTCAATCAATCAGTTGATCCGTTGAATTGTATTTATTGAGCGCTTACTGTGTGAAGAGCACTTGGGAGAGTACAGTATAGCAGAGTTGGTAGACATCTTCCTTGCCCACAAGGAGCTAACTAGGGGTGGAAACAGATATTAGTATAAATAAAAAATGTATCCGCACAGAAGTGCTGTGGAGCTGAGGGTAGGGTGAATAAAGGTTGCAAATCCATGTGTGAGGGCGTCACAGAAATAATAATAATTGTGGTTTTTGTTAAGCACTTACTATGTGCCAGGCGGTGTATTAAGCACTGGGGTGGCATGGTGTAGTGGATAGAGCATGGGCCTGGGAGTCAGAAGGTCATGGGTTCTAATTCCATCTCCGACACTTTTCTGCTGTGTGACGTTGGGCAAGTCAATTCACTTCTCTGGGCCTCATTCCCCTCATCTGTAAAATGGGGATTGAGACTGTGAGCCCCACATGGGACAGGGACTGTGTCCAACCCGATTTCTTTGTATCCACACCAGTGCTTAGTACAGGGCCTGAGAACATAGCGCTTAGCAAATACCATTATTATTACTATTATTATTATTACAAGCAAATTGGGTTGGACACAGTCCCCGTTCCACGTGGGGCTCAGTCTCAAACCCCATTTTATAAATGAGGGAACTGAGGCACAGAGAAATGAAGTCACTTGCCCAAGGCCATCCAGCAAAGTGGCAAAGCTGGGATTAGAACCCATGACCTTCTGACTCCCAGGCCCCGTGCCCTCTCCATTATACTGTGTTGAGAAGTAGACTAGGAAATGAGGACTTAGTCGGGTAAGGCCTCTTGGAAGAGATGTGATTTCAATAGGCCTTTGGGGTGGTCAGAGCGATCGTCTTTCTGATACGATATGGCGTTCCAGGCCGGAAGCAGGACGCGCGCAAGGGGTCGATGGTGAGATAGACAAGATCGAGGTACACTGAGTAGATTGGCGTTGGAGAAGCCAAGTGTGCAGGCTGGGTGGGAGTAGGAGAGTAGCGAGTTGAGGTAGGAGGGGCCAAGGTGATGAATACCCTATAGCCAGTGGCGAGGAGTTTCCGTTTGACGTGGAGGTTGATGGACGACCACTGGCAGTTCTCGAGTGGGGAAACGTGGACTGAATAGTTTCGTTGAAAAATGATCGGGGCAGCAGAGTGAAATGTGAACTGAAATGCCCCCTTGGCGGGGAGGGGGGGAATCTCGCTCCTCCAGAGTCCTAACTCTTGTCCCCAAACCTCCAGTGAATCCAGACCCTCCGCTGGGATCCTCTGTGATCCCTCCCTCCGTTCATTCATTCAGTCGTATTTGTTGAGCACTTAATGTGTGCAGAGCACTGTACTAAATGCCTGCCCTATGTCCATCCAAGGGCCACAGCACTAGCTCTCCCCATGTCTTGCTCAGAATACAGCTTGCTGTCCCCTGTCTCAGATGGCTGAGAGTCTCCCTCCCCAATTTTCTGAGCCCCTACTTCCTCTCCAGTCCTTCTCTCCGATTGTCTCTTCTGAGTCTTTACAGTTCCCTCTTGGAGGGGGCTCTGCCCCTCTCTGGGAAGTGTGGGGGCCAGTGGAACTAGTCACCACAGACCTATGTAATCAATTATTATAATCTCCACAGGCCCACGTAAAATGTACATCCCCATGTATGAGGACAACGAACAAGTGACTTTGCTGGTGATCTGGCTGGTGTGACAGATTAGTCAAAGTATTGGAGTTGGGAGGTGAACTGAAAGTTTATTCCATTTTCTCCTCCCACCAACTTGGTATTGTAACATCTCCAGCAGCAGTGGCCTGCTTCTGAGTACCCTAACAGTAGATATGGGACCAACCTTGAGAAGAGCACAGTACCGGGAGTCAGAGGGCCTGGGTTCTAATCCCAGCTCTGCCATGCGCTTGCTGGGTGACCTTGGGCAAGTCGCTTAACTTTTTGGTGCCTCTCAGTTTTCTCAACTGTAAAATGGAGATTAAATACCTGCTCTCCCACCTACTTAGACTGTGAGCTCCATGTGGGACAGAGAGGGTGTCCAGCCTGATCAACTTGTGTCTACCCCATTGCTTAGAACGGTGCTTTACACTGGTAAATGCTTAACAAATGCCATAGCAATAGTAATAATAATAATTACAGTATGTATTAAGCGCTTACTATGTGCCAGGTACGGTACTAAACGCTGGGGTGGATCCAAGCAAATCAGGTTGGACACAGTCCTTGTCCCACATGGGGCTCACAGACTCAAACCCCATTTTACAGATGAGGTAACTGAGGCCCAGAGAAGTGAAGTGACTTGCCCAGGGTCACATGGCAGATAAGTGGCGGAGCCGGGATTAGAACCATGACCTTCTGACTCCCCACTCCCGTGCTCTGTCCACTATGCCATGCTACTTCTTCTTATTAATTATGTAGAACATGGGTCATTGACTTAAAAAAAACAAACACACAGAAAGCAAGTGGAAACCCTCCCTGGCCAAATAAAAGTGTTACCTTTCAAAAAGATAAGAGTTACCTTTCAAAAACGCAAAACCCCCCTTGAGTGAGATTAGGAATACCCCTCCCGTAGGCAGGTGAGACCCAGAGGTGAAACGAAATGGACCAAAAGAGAGTTTAAAGAGTACTTTGCCTAGACCGATATAGCTAATGATAAAAGATTCCTCAAACAGGTCCAAACCAGGAAGCTGGCCAGGAAGTCCATGGTATGAAAGGTGTCCTCAGGAGTGCACAGTTGATGGCCCAAAACAAAGCACTCAGAATCAATGGCACCCATTCAAGAAGTTTATGCAGGAAGGCCATGGAGCATATTGGTCCGAAAATCCAATGTACCGGAGGATTGGCCATTTCATTTCCATTTATAAGCAGGATTTCAGAGGTGGTCCTGGGAATATAGACTGGTGAGTCTAATGGATAGAATCGGCACCTGAATTTAGGATCGGTGAACATTTAGAAAAGCACAACCTTTCATTCATTCATTCAATAGTATTTATTGAGCGCTTACTATGTGCAGAGCACTGTACTAAGTGCTTGGAATGAACAAGTCGGCAACAGAGACAGTCCCTGCCGCTTGACGGGCTTACAGTCTAATCGGGGGAGACGGACAGACAAGAACAATGGCAATAAATAGAGTCAAGGGGAAGAACATCTCGTAAAAACAATGGCAACTAAATAGAATCAAGAATAGAACCTGTTGAGAAAAAGGCTACGTGTGTTTCTTGAGGGGAGATTGGACTTCGCTAGTCTGCTGGGGTTCTCGGAGACGGTCAGTAATGGGAGGGATGGAAAGGAACAAATGGACTGCAGAGTTTAGTGCAATGCTCTACAACAGAGTAAGTGCTCAATTAATACCATCGATTGTTTGAGTGATGGAATACATCTAGATTTTTAAAAGGTCCATGCTCTATCCACTAGGACAGGCTGCTTCTGGGCCTCTTGCCGTCCAGTCCCATGTTCTTTCCACTGGGCCAGGCTGGTTATCATTTAAAGGTTTCCTCTTTCCACGTACCTTTCTCTATTCTCAGGGTTTGATGTTTATGGTATGCATTCTGTGTGAGTGAAGCAGCATGGCCTAGTGGTTAAAGAATGGGCTGGAGAGTCAGAGGATCTGAGTTCTAATTCCTGCTCCACCACTTGTCTGCTCTGTGACTTTGGGCAAGTCACTTAACTTCTCGGAGCCTCAGTTACCTCATACGTAACATGGGAATTAACATTGTGAGCCCCATGTGGGACATGGACCGAGACCAATCTGATCAACTCTTGTCTCCCCCAGCACTTAGAGTGCTTCCCACATAGCGCTTAACAAATACCGTAAGAAAAGTTTCAAGTCCGGCCATCGCCCCCCACCCCCCACCCCCAACAGAACTTCTACAACTCCATTCTCATGTGCTCCCTCAGCAGAACAAAAAGCCATTTACCTGAAGCATATAGAATAAGATTTCCATTCAAGACCGAGGAATCTTTTACTCGAGAATGGCAGAGGATTTTCTGTAGTGTAACATGGAAGTGTCTAGAATTTGTTTCCTCAGCCTAAATCACCATTGTGCAGATATCCAAACTGAAATGTTGGAGTGGAAGAGGGAAGTAAACATGTTTCAGGTCTCAGAGTGGAGCGCAGTCAGTTAATGTGCTGTAATTCTATCCCCGGAGATCTGAGTTCAGATTTGATTAGGTCATGGATGGGAGTTAGTTGAATTGTTTCAAGCTATCAATCACAGCAGGAGTACTTTTAAAATCGCATGTAATGATTGATCAGATCATATGTTTCAAATTGCAAAAGTCCCAGGGATGCATATTCTATTAAGTAAACTTGAATATTTTTCCTCATTGGAGTCGCATATGAAATTCTGATTTCCCTAGTTACGTATTTTGGGACTGCCCAGACGACATCAGTGTGAAAAATATTAGATAACAAATATGTGCAAATGGTCTCATTTGTTGCTACACTCTGGAATGAAGGCAAGATGTGGATGTGCTATGATTTCTGCTGATAGGTACAATTCTCAAAGTTGCATGTACAATATGTGACGTGCATATGAAATGTATTTCGACTCACTGTTGCTATCCATCAAACTCCTATTTCCAGACTTAAGGGGTTTCATGTAGAAGAATTCATTGCAGATCCGTTGCACACTTGGTCTTCCCTCTCATAGTGTGGGAATTTAAAAGTGCACCCCCCTCACCCCCCCAACTGGCCATTTCTTTTAGGTACAAGCCAGAATAAGTATTCCTCCGTATAATCTTTATGAATCTAACAGATCACTTAACTTTTGATATGTAATTCACTTTTATTTACTAAATAGTTCCAACTCCTTACAGGTTGTCTGTAACTCCTTTCTAAAAGATTGATTCTGAAGAATGCTATTCTTCACAGTCAGGGGAGGCCTCTCCTTCTCCCACTCCCCCAGACTCACCGGTAAGGGAGGAGGCGTTGGCTTCCTCCTCTCGCCCCGTTGCCGCTTCCGCACTATCCCTCCTCCCCCCTCCCTCTCCTTCCCCTCCTTCGAAGCCCATATCATTCGCCTCTACCACCCACTGCAGTTACTTGTCGCCGTCATCTACCGCCCTCCCGGTCCCACCTCCGACTTCTTCAACCACCTTGACCCCTTTCTCACCTTCCTTCTCTCCTTCTCTCTGCCCACTCTGATCCTTGGAGACTTCAACATCCATACGGATGTACCCGACGACTCCTCTGCCGCCCGCCTGCTATCCCTCCTCGACTCTGCCGACCTCCTCCTCCACCATACCGCGCCCACTCACCGACTCGGTCACACCCTCAATCTCGTCATCTCCTACCGCTGCACTATCTCCTCCCTCACCGACTCTGAAATCCCTCTCTCTGACCATAACCTTCTCACCTGCCTCATCTCTCACACTCCCTCCCCCTACAAATGTTCGCTAGTGCCCCACAGAGACCTCCGCTCTCTCGATCCCATCCGTCTTTCCAATAGCATCTCTCCTCACCTTGCCGCCCTGTCCTCTCTTCCCACTCTCGACGAGCGGGTCTCCGCTCTCAACTCCACCCTCTCTACTCATCTCGACTCTCTCGCCCCCCTTTCCCTCCGCCGCTCTCGCTCCACTAACCCACAGCCCTGGATCACCTCCTCCGTCTGCCTCCTACGCTCCTATGCTCGAGCTGCTGAGCGCTGCTGGTGAAAGTCCAAGCACCAAGCCGACCTCACACACTTCAAATTTATCCTTTCCTGCCTTAACTCTGCCCTCTCCTCCGCCAGGCAAAGCTTCTTCTCCTCCCTCATCGACACCCATGCCCGACACCCCCACCGATTGTTCCGGACCTTTAACTCTCTCCTTAGGCCCCCTGTTCCTCCCCCTCCCCCATCTCTCACCCCCAATGATCTGGCCACCTATTTCCTCACGAAAATCAACACGATCAGGTCTGAGCTCCCCAAAGTCACCCCTCCGCCTCTCCCCTCCCCCCCAACAACCCCCTCCCCTACTTTCCCATCCTTCCCTGCAGTATCCTCAGAGGAGATCTCCTCCCTCCTCGCAAGTGCCACCCCCTCCACCTGCGCCTCGGACCCCATTCCCTCTCACCTTCTTAAAACCATCGCCCCTGCCCTCCTCCCTTCCTTAACTTCTATTTTTAACCACTCGATCTCCAAGGGCTCCTTCCCCTCTGCCTTCAAACATGCCCACGTCTCCCCCATCCTAAAAAACCCCACTCTTGACCCCACTTCCCCCTCCAGTTATCGTCCTATCTCCCTACTACCCTTCCTTTCCAAAATCCTAGAACGAGTCGTCTACAATCGATGCCTAGAATTCCTTAACTCCCATTCTCTCCTAGACCCCTCCAATCTGGCTTCCGTCCCCTCCACTCTACCGAGACTGCTCTCTCTAAGGTCACCCATGACCTCCTTCTTGCCAAATCCAATGGCTCCTACTCCATTCTGATCCTCCTTGACCTCTCTGCTGCCTTTGACACTGTCGACCATCCCCTCCTCCTCCATACCTTATCTCACCTTGGCTTCACCGACTCTGTCCTCTCCTGGTTCTCCTCTTACCTCTCTGGCCGATCATTCTCGGTCTCCTACGCTGGAGCCTCCTCCCCCTCCCATCCTTTAACTGTTGGAGTTCCTCAAGGGTCAGTTCTTGGCCCTCTTCTGTTCTCCATTTACACTCACTCCCTCGGTGAACTCATCCGCTCTCACGGCTTTGACTACCATCTCTACGCAGATGACACGCAGATCTACATCTCCGCCCCTGTCCTCTCCCCCTCCCTTCAGGCTCGCATCTCCTCCTGCCTCCGGGACGTCTCCACCTGGATGTCGGCCCGCCACCTAAAACTCAACATGAGCAAGACTGAGCTCCTCATCTTCCCTCCCAAGCCCGGTCCGCTCCCAGACTTCTCTATTACCGTGGATGGCACGACCATCCTTCCCGTCCCGCAGGCCCGCAATCTCGGTGTCATCCTTGACTCGTCCCTCTCGTTCACCCCACACATCCTATCCGTTACCAAGACCTGCCGGTTTCACCTCTACAATATCGCCAAGATCCGCCCTTTCCTCTCCACCCAAACGGCTACCTTACTATTACGGGCTCTCGTTATATCCCGGCTAGACTACTGTGTCAGCCTTCTCTCTGACCTCCCTTCCTCCTCTCTCGCCCCGCTCCGGTCTATTCTTCACTCCGCTGCCCGGCTCATCTTCCTGCAGAAACGATCTGGGCATGTCACTCCCCTTCTTAAACAACTCCAGTGGTTGCCTATCGACCTCCGCTCCAAACAAAAACTCCTCACTCTAGGCTTCAAGGCTCTCCATCACCTTGCCCCTTCCTACCTCTCCTCCCTTCTCTCTTTCTACCGCCCACCCCGCACGCTCCGCTCCTCTGCCGCCCACCTCCTCACCGTCCCTCGGTCTCGCCTATCCCGCCGTCGACCCCCGGGTCACGTCCTCCCGCGGTCCTGGAATGCCCTCCCTCCTCACCTCCGCCAAACCGATTCTCTTTCCCTCTTCAAAGCCCTACTTAAAAATCACCTCCTCCAAGAGGCGTTCCCAGACTGAGCTCCTCGTCCCCCTCTACTCCCTCTGCCATCCCCCCTTTACCTCTCCGCAGCTAAAGCCTCATTTTCCCCTTTTCCCTCTGCTCCTCCACCTCTCCCTTCCCATCCCCACAGCACTGTACTTGTCCGCTCAACTGTATATATTTTCGTTACCCTATTTATTTTGTTAATGAATTGTACATCGCCTTGATTCTATTTAGTTGCCATTGTTTTTACGAGATGTTCTTCCCCTTGACGCTGTTTAGTGCCATTGTTCTTGTCTGTCTGTCTCCCCCGATTAGACTGTAAGCCCGTCAAACGGCAGGGACCGTCTCTATCTGTTGCCGACTTGTTCATCCCAAGCGCTTAGTACAGTGCTCTGCACATAGTAAGCGCTCAATAAATACTATTGAATGAATGAATGAATGAATGAAAATGAAAGAAATAGAGTGTTTTTTGCTTCTTGTTGAGAGGTGTCTCATCTCAGATTTTTGGAATTCTTATGTCTACGAGTTACCTTATGGTCACCATTCGTACCTATTTCTACTGCACGTCTATCCCTTACCTGGGTCCTTCTTCTTTCCCCTCTGTTTACCTTTTCATTCAGCTGGAAGAGACTTACACAGGCTGACTTCTTTTTCTCTTTTCAAAATCTAAATATTCACCATTTCGGGTGCCCCTGAAAAACCATTAACTCACTCTATTCATTTTTATGTCTTATTTATTAAACTTCCTTATTGTAAATTCTCCTTGAGGAAGAGCCTTCTTTATTGTGTTCTGTGATGTATTTTCTCCTGTTGAACTTTGTGTGTGTGTGTTTATTTGTTTTGGAATAATAATATCCATTTCCACTGAAAGAAGATAGGAGCGAATTCAGGTTGCCGTTTGCAAAGGAAAGTAGACCACTTGGTTATATTCTCTCAGAATGCTGCAGGGATCAGAGATTAAGCCTGTTTTACCACAAGATGTCAGTCTTAGGCTACACAAATGTGAAGAATGAAACATCTCTCTGGCAAATAAATAATCAAAAAGGTTTGTGTTCTGAACTATGTGTTTTTTTTTCTGTGTCTTCAGCAGATTGAAATCTTTGAATTAAAAGGAGGAATTCAGAGTGAGGTTACACCTGCCCCTCCCCAACCAAACCCACCCCCAAATCCAACTAGTCCTGTGATCGCTCCTGTCTCGTTGCTCTCCTACTAGAACCCAGCCCGTGCACTTCGCTCCTCAAATGCCAACCTATTCACTGTACCCCCATCTCACATATCTCGCCGCTGACCTCTCGCCCACATCCTGCCTCTGGCCTGGAAAGCCCTTCCTCTTCAAATCCATCAGACGATTACTCTCCCCACCTTCAAAGCCGTATTGAAGGCACATTTCCTCCAAGAGGCCTTCCCTGATTTAGCCCCTCATGTCCTCTTCTCCCACTCCCCCTGCATCATTCTTGCACTTGAATTTGCTCCCTTTATCTACCTGTCCAGCCCCACAACACTTATGTACACATCTGGCCTGGAATGCGTGCATCCCCCCGCATTTATATATGACAGACCACTGCTCTCCCCGCTTTCATAGCCCCATTACAGTCACATCACCTCCAAGAGCCCTTTCTTGACTAAACCCTCACTTCTCCTATTTATCCTCCCTTTTGTGTTACTTATGCACTTAGTCTGTACCCCTTAGTCGCTCTGATAATCAGCCAGCCCCACAGCACTTAGGTACATATCCTTATATTCTGCCATTTCCCCTATCCGTAATTTACTTCAATGTTTGTCTCCCCAACTAGAATGTAAGCTCTCATGGGCTGGGATCGTGTCTACCTACTCTATTGTATTATTAGTAGTAGTAGTAATACTAATGATAATAATAATTGTGATGCTTGTTAAGGACTTATTAAGTGTAAAGCACCATTCTAAGTATTAGGGTAGATACATGATAATCAGGTCAGACACAGTCCCTGTGCCACCTAGGCTTACACAGTCTAAGTAAGAGGGAGAACACGGATTGAATCCCCAGTTTACAGCTGAGGAAACTGAGGCACAGAGAAGTTGTGACTTGCCTCAGGTCACACAGGCAGGTGACGGAGCTGGGCTACGAACCCAGGTCCTCTGATTCCAGGCCTGTGCTCTTTCCGTGGATTTCTGGATTTCTGCCAGCAGTACTCTGCGGTTTAAGCACAAGAGCAGAGGAAACATACCGTGGAGGTGATCCAGGGTTGCAGGTTGGTGGTACGAGGTATGAGGAGGATGAAGGGACAGGTGAGTGAGGGAGTCACTGTCACTGTCCCAAACACTGTCCCAAAGTTGAGAACCAGTGCAGGACTGAACAGGACAGGCACATGGAAACAGTGGCTACATAATAGGGTCTGAAAAGGGTATGCCACCAAGTAAGCACAGACAACTTCCAATTACCTGGGGAAATAAGGATTGGGGAAAGATAGAAATGAACAAGGATAGCTCCTTCTGCAAATAGTTTCAGACCTCCTCTTCCACCCTTTTGCTCCTAGCTAGGTCTCCTAGCAAGCAGCAAAATCAGCATGTTTCAATTTTATCTCTTCTCCCTCATATCCAGTTTCTGGTAGAGGGGCTGGGTGTTGCGTTGACCTTAAGAAGGGGCCGTGTGGGAAGAGGGGGAGAAGGAGAAGGAGGAGAAACAAGAAAGTTGCGTCAGACCATCAACTACATAACCTACCTCTGAGAAACTGAGAACTGACTCTGCCAGAGGCTGATCAAATCCCAGGAGAAACTTTTTTCCAACGTTACAAATTTGGGGAGTATTCATTTAGCGTCGGGTAGTGTCAGTCGGTCACTGTCGTACTTTTTTGAGACCAAGAAACTGATGCTTGTGAAATATATCCGGTGGTCACTGTAAACCATAGAAGCCTAGGAATTTGTGAACTTTACTTCATGCCTTTATTAGTTTATTTGTTCATTAGTAATTATGATAGTAATTATAATTACAGTATACATTTTCCTTAGTTATGTAGCCTCCTTTTTTGTACTGCAGGTGTCTGCAATTTTGTGTATTGTTTCTGCAGCTTTAAAATGCATTTATTTAAAAGTTATCTGCAAACTAATATATTGCTTTTTGACCTAGTTACTTTAAAAAAAAAGCTGCATTCTTTAGCACACGTGAACATAATATCTCTGTGTGGGGGCTAAATAAATATTCAAGGAAAACTGATTGACCTGTCTTGGGTAAATAAATGCCTTTCTACCAGTTTCCTTCTTAAAAATGAGTAGTTTTGCTTGTGATTTGAGCAAATACAGCATTCCATTGAAAATGTTGTACATATCTCTAAGTATGAGAAGCTTTTAAGCAGGCTCTCTGCTTTCTTATTTATACTTGACTGTCCAATTGGGAAGTAAATGTCAAATTGGAGAAGCAGCCTGACCTAGTGAATAAAGCACAGGCCTGGGAGTCAGAAAGATCTGGGTTCTAATCCCAGCTCTATCACTTGTCTGCTGTGTGACCTTGAGCAAGTCACTTCACTTCTCTGGGCCTGTTACCTCATCTGTAAAATGGGGATTAAGATTGTGAGCCCCTTGTGGGACAGGATCTGAGTCCAACCCAGTTTGCTTGTATCCACCCCTTGCTTAGTACAGTGCCTGGCACGTAGTAAGCGCTTAACCGATACTACTATTATGATTATCAATAATAATACATAGTAAATAATAATAATAAGTGAATCCATCCTAAACAATAATTCCTGGACTATAGACTGTAAACTCTTTCTAGTCAGGGATTCCTTCTGATGACTCTATTTCCAAGTGCTTAGTACCATCCTCTACATACAGTAAGCACTCAGTAAATACAGTCGATTGATTTATTTTAATGGGTGCCCTCAATCTGTCGTCAGTTGGGGTCTAAGAAGGCACACTG
This sequence comes from Ornithorhynchus anatinus, assembly GCF_004115215.2. NCBI lineage: Eukaryota > Metazoa > Chordata > Mammalia > Monotremata > Ornithorhynchidae > Ornithorhynchus > Ornithorhynchus anatinus. The sequence goes on from NC_041750.1 coordinate 14,200,311, forward strand.
CTTGGAATGTATCCATGTAGACCCACTGCCCTCAAGAATCAAGTTTTCATTCCTTCCTAGTGGGAGAAATTTTCGCTGTGTAGAGCAGTAATCTGAAAGTACCAGGTAATCATAGTGCTTTCATGTGTCAAGCCCTGTTAATCATGTCAGACACAGTCCCTGGCTTACATGGGCTCACCATCTAAGTAGGAAGAAGAACAGGTATTGACTCCCCATTTTACAGTTGAGGAAACTGAGGCCTGTGCTTTTTGCATTAGGCCAGGCTGCTTCCAATCAAGTGCTTTTCTCAATCAATCAATCAGTGGTATTCATTGAGCTTTTACTGTGTGCAGAACACTGTACTAAGCACTTGGGGAAAGTGCAGTAGAGTTATCCGACCCTATTTGTATCCTCAAGAAGCTTACAGTCCAGCCAGGGAAGCAGACATTCAGATAAATTACAGATATGCATATAAATGATGTGGGGCTTCTGGTGGGGTGAATATCAAGTGCCTATAGGGTGCAGATCCCAGTGTGAAGGCAGTGCAGAAGGAAGAGGGCAAGTGAGGGCTTATTCATTCATTCATTCAATAGTATTTATTGAGCGCTTACTATGTGCAGAGCACTGTACTAAGCACTTGGAATGAACAAGTCGGCAACAGATAGAGACAGTCCCTGCCGTTTGACGGGCTTATAGTCTAATCGGGGGAGACAGACTGACAAGAACAATGGCAATAAATAGAGTCGAGGGGAAGAACATCTCGTAAAAACAATGGCAACTAAATAGAATGAAGGCGATGTACATTTCATTAACAAAATAAATAGGGTAATGAAAATATATACAGTTGAGCAGACGAGTACAGTGCTGAGGGGATGGGAAGGTAGAGGGGGAGGAGCAGAGGTGAAAGGGGGGCGGTAGAGGGAGTAGAGGGAGAGGGGAGCTCAGTCTGGGAAGGTCTCTTGGAGGAGGTGAGTTTTAAGTAGGGTTTTCAAGAGGGGAGGAGAATCAGTTTGGCGGAGGTGAGGAGGGAGGGCATTCCAGGACCGCGGGAGGGCGTGGCCCAGGGGTCGACGGCGGGATAGGCGAGACCCAGGGACGGTGAGGAGGTGGGCGGCAAAGGAGCAGAGCGTGCGGGGTGGGCAGTAGAAAGAGAGAAGGGAGGAGAGGTAGGAAGGGGCAAGGTGATGTAGAGCCTTGAAGCCTAGAGTGAGGAGTTTTTGTTTGGAGCGGAGGTTGATAGGCAACCACTGGAGGTGTTTAAGAAGGGGAGTGACATGCCCAGAGCGTTTCTGCAGGAAGATGAGCCGGGCAGCGGAGTGAAGAATAGACCGGAGCGGGGCGAGAGAGGAGGAAGGGAGATCAGGGAGAAGGCTGACACAGTAGTCTAGCCGGGATATAACGAGAGCCCGTAGCAGTAAGGTAGCCATTTGGGTGGAGAGGAAAGGGCGGATCTTGGCGATATTGTAAAGGTGAAACCGGCAGGTCTTGGTAACGGATAGGATGTGTGGGGTGAACGAGAGAGACGAGTCAAGGCTTAGTTGAGAAAGGGCTCTTGGAGGAGATGTGATTTTAGTAAGACTTTGAAGGTGGAGAGAGTGATCGTCTGTCGGCTCTGAAGGTGAGGGAGTTCCAGGCCCAAGGGAGGATATGGGCAAGGGGTCCACGATGGGATAGAGTAGACCTAGGTCCAGTGAATAGGTTGGCATTTGGAACTGTGGTACCAGTATCTTTGGAAGGGAGAACTGTGGGGAGCATTCATTCATAAGACATCCATCAGTGAATGCTTTAGATTTTTTCATGGCATTTCTTAAGCGCTCACTTTGTGCCAGGCACTGTATACTAAGCGCTGGGGTAGATACAAGCTGATCGGATTGGGCACGGTCCCCATACCTCATGGGGCTCACAGCCTTAATCTGTATTTTATATAGATTTGCCCAAGGTCACCTGGCAGACAAGTGGCAGAGCTGGGATTAGAACAAAGCTCCTTTTGACTCTCGGGCCCCTGCCCTATCCACCAGGCCACACTGCTTCCCAGTGGGACATTTGGGGCTTTAACATGAGCCTTCAAGTTTAGAGGTAAGGAGAAACCCAGAGCAATATTTTATGAAAAATGTAGGTCCCCATTCCAGATCTGGTTCCATATTTGAGATTGTCTTCCCTTGTCGTCCTTTCCAGAATCAGTCCTCCATCCAAAGCATCGCCCCACTTTTCCTCATCTCCCACTCCCTTCTGCCTTCTGTGTCACCCTGACTCGCTTCCTTTGCTCTTCCCCCCGCCTCCCTGCTCCACAACACTCATGTACATATTTGTAATTTTATTCATTTATATTGATGTCTGTTTATTTGTATTGATGTCTGTGTGTGTCTCCCCCCCCACCCCCAACCAAGAATGTGAGCTCGTTGTGGGCAGGGATTGTTACTTTTGCTGTATTGTACTTTCCCAAGTGCTTAGTACAGTGCTCTTCACACAGTGAGCACTTAAGAAATACGATTGAATGAATGAATGAGCCTTACTAGGAAATATACTAAGAAACATTTTCCATAGGCCATCATAATGCAGCAATACTTAACAAGGCTATTAAAAGGAATAGTCTACGTTCAAGACAAAGGTAAAATCCCTTCTAATTTTGAAAGAAGAAAAAATGGAAAATTATTTCTCCTCTTTGGGGTAGTCTATCCTACCAACTAAGCAAGCCTGGTCTTTCTAAGCAAACTTGGACTTTTTAATGCTTTGAAAACTCTTCCCTCGTCCTCCTTTCCAGAATCAGTCCTCCATCTAAAGCCTCAGTGGAGATGATTTAGATTTTCATTCATTTATCTCAACATCCATTTAAACGTAAAGGACATATTGTTTAAGGAAACTTGGTATAGTTTCCAGTATGGGTTAGTTATTTTAAAAATTATTCATTTGAGCCAGAAAAAATAAATATTGGTTCCTCGCCCACCAGGTAACGTTTTATTCAAAGGATCTTTAGAGTCATATTTTACTGCCATTTTGGCCGATACCCAGAACAGTTCCATCAATCATCAGTTTTCATGTATAGATAGTTTGTCAGCTAAACCATCCTCCATCAAGTCGGTGAAGCGGATTGAAACGGAAAGATGGATGTCAAAGTGTATCCTGTGGCATGGGAAGGAACTGTGCTTTTAGAGGCCGATGTTAATTTTTTAATGTTTTGTACTTCCTCTCTAAAAACCAGCCCTGTTGTGTCCATTATTCACTTGTAATCTTTTATTTTAACTTTGATCTGGGATAGTTGCCTGTAAGTTTGAGCAATTGATCAAATGTTGTAGGATATTCATTACCATCCTGCATTACCGAGAGAGCTAAGTAAAGCCGCCAGTGATTTTCTTGGCCACGGAATTGTGAAATGTCAGGTTTCCGGCTAATCTGCATCAAACCTCAGATTTTGCAGGTGGTGCAGTCCATACAGTGACTTGTTATTTCGTACAAGAAAAAGAATTTTTGCATTAATATTCGGCTTTATTGAGCTCGTAATTAGTGCATTTTAACTGTGTGACTGTGGGCAAGTCACTTAACTTCTCTGTGCCTCAGTTACCTCATCTGTAAAATGAGGATGAAGACTGTGAGCCCCACGTGGGACAACCTGATTCCCCTGTGTCTACCCCAGCGCTTAGAACAGTGCTCTGCACATAGTAAGCACTTAACAAATACCAACATTATTATTATTATTAACTTTCTTCCTCAGCTGAAATCTCTCAGTTCATCTTCGTACATTAAATGTAACGACAGTAGAACACAATATTGTGCCTTAGAGACCGAAACCCTGTCCTTAGTCCTAGGTTAATCTCCAGCACTCTTTCCCACTCTCCAGCACTCTTTCCCGGCTCTGGTTTCCAGCCCTGGAGTTAGTAGGTGCCTGAACTATTCATTGAGCCAAACCTGAGAATCATTTCCTTTGTACAGATCACTGACTATTGAAAAGCCCAGTGGAGAAATAAGATAAGCTCTTGTTAACTCAAAATGGAAAGGACGGACTGAACAGTTGTTTGAATTAACAGGGTTTGGCTTATCTGCTACTTTTATTAAAGACTAATAGGGCATCTGCACAACTGGGGAATATTTTCTACAAGCTGATATATCATCTTAATGAGGTTTTACTGTAAATTTGTAATTAAACCAGAATTCCCTTTTGGACCTGAAACACAGTTCACATTTCACCGAAGACTGTGAGGTTGTCAGATCAATCAATCAATAATGCTGATTGAGTGTCTAATGTGTGCAGAACACTTTACCAAGTGCTTGGTGAGTTTGGATTGAGTTTTGTCTGGGTACTGTAGCCCATAACATCACACTCTCCTGAAATTTTGCACACTTTGAAGTCATAGGTGAAACTGGAAAATCAAACTCAGGTCTTTGTGTTTCACCAAAATAATTGTCTTTCACACTCATTTAAATATATTTTCATTTTTATGGCTTTGTGCAAAGAGTTTAAAATGCCGTACAAGCACAAACCTGTGTACTTATCCCATTTTCCTTCTTCCGCCTTTTATTTCACTTTTAGTGGCTGGTCTCCACCACTAGACCATAACTCCTGGAGGGCAGGGATCTTATTTACTAATTTTATCGTTCTCTCCCAAATGCTTAGTTCAGTATTCTGCATGCAGTAGGTGCTCAATAAATACTGTTGTTTGCGTCATTTGAAGAGGTTTCTAAAGTTTCTCAACATTGCAGTGAAGCAGGGGGTGGGGAGAAGGAATAGAGGAGGTGAAGGGCAAAAGTAGGAGTAAACAGTCGAGGAGGTGCAAAAGGTAAGGTTTGGTGGACTACAATAAGTGTCCTCAAACTGACCATTCATTCATTCATTCATTCGATTCTTTCAATAGCAGTTATTGAGTGCTTACTGTGTGCAGAGCACTGTATTAAGCGCTTGGAAAGTACAATTCAGCAATACAGACAATCCCTGCCTAAACCAGGTTTACAAGTATAAATAAATAATCAGGTCGCAGAACCCTCAGTCTGTCAGCTGAGAATTCTCTCACAAGAAATGCGTAGAAAAATCTGGTCTCGGATCCTATCGATCAAATGTGTTTATGGAGCACTTAGTAGGTGCAGAACACTATGCTAGGTGCTTGGGAGAGTGTAAAACAGCAGAGTTAGCAAACCTATCCCCTGCCCATAATGAGTTTACAGTCTAGAGGTTCTCAGGCCAGAGTCCTGTCTGGTCATTCCCTTCAGAGTGGCAGGAGAAGGGGTGGACAGAGTTGAAGGAAGCCTCAGAACCTTTTGGCCCATTTCTTCTTCCCCACTTCTGAGTCGTACGGTGCCCTCTAGAGAAATTTACCCTCCTTCTCCTTCCGGGGCTCAGTTAATCCAGCTGAATGGATTAATCTGATGATGATGATGATGATGATGGTATTTGTTAAAAGCTTACTGCATGTCAAGCATTGTTCTAAGCACTGAGGTAGATATAAGCTAATCCGGTTGGACACAGTCCCTGTCCCACATGGAGCTCACAGTCTTAATCCCCATTTTACAGATGAGGGAACTGAGGCCCAGAGAAGTGAAGTGACTTGCCCAAGGTCACACAGCAGACATGTGACAGAGCTGGGATTAGAAGCCAGATCCTTCTGACTCCTAGGCCTGTGCTGTATCCACTAGGGCATGCTGCTTCTAATCTGGGGCTGATTTCCTGAGCACGGTGCTAAGCACTTGGAGAGTATGCTGTCCCTTCCCACAAGGAGCTTACAAGCTAATGGGGGAAGATAGACACACAATAATTTACAGGTAGGAGGAAGAAATACTTCATACTAGAGTATATAAATCTAGTATATGTGACATTGCAAAGAGAGGTTTTGAAGTGCTCAAATTCTGAGGTGATAGTTGGGGAGAAGTAACCCAGGGAGAAGAAATCTGAATTGGGGAAAGCTTCCTGGTATTTTCGAGCTCCGGCTACATCTCCCCCCCCCGCCCCTTCCCCCTGAAAAAAAATTCCCAAACTGTTGCCACAAGGTTGATATCACTGAAGGGTCTAGGAAAGAATTGCCAACTCTTCAGGTTTCACACTTAAAATACACAGGGACCCTCTGGACCCTGAAGTAGAAGCTCTGGCTGGACCTTGAGACATGTCTGAGCTTCCCCATAATTAGTGCTGAGACTACTGAAAATTCCACTGTTTGTTGCGAACCCTTCTGTGCTATCTGGTTGCCCCTAGTCTTGTTCTGGTTATCCAATCTGCACATCATCCCACCCACTTTTCACTGTTCTTTTGCCTCCTGCCTGCCTGCCTGCCTGCCTGCCTGCTTTGCCTTTGGGCAGTTTTGCTGCTCATTAGGCCTTTCACCAAGGAAATGTAAGGAAAATTAAATCGTACAAACATTGGTGTGTTTTAATAGCTCTTGAAAAGACAATACAGTAAAAAGTATCAGACTAATGGCTAAAAGTAGGATTTTCAATTATCTGTGAATAAGAATCTTCTTTTCCCCCATAGCACAAATGCCTGAGAGTCAGCTGTAATCCTTGGTTATGGACTTGGATTATTTTTTCAGCAGGGAAGGTTAGGAGGAAGTCTTCGAGCTCATGTCATGGGACTTGTTGAGTAAATTGCAGGTTAAGCCCCCATTCTGATCCCTGGGACCAAAACAACCAGCATTTCATTGACATGTCATCATATATGATCTGAGGGATAGCACATAGGTGCCCTTTGGTGTCAGTGGAGTTTCCTTCTATTTTTTTCATATTGAAAGTGTTTATTGCGTTGTGTGTCATTGTAAATATTGGGCAGCCACTTAAGAGTTGACATCCATACACTAGATTGAAAGCCTTTGCATTTATGCTTTTATAAAGAAAACAACTGTACAAACACAAATGCTATCTTAAATGCCCACCCAACCTCAAATATATGTCTTTTAGATGACACATACTGCACCTGGCTCTATATAAAATGAATGCCCTATTTAACTTTTGTTTTGCACTTTAGAAAGGACTTTTTAAAAACTTTTCACCCATTTAGGGAATTATAAACCATTCTCCCAGTGCCAAGAAGTAAGTATTAACCACTAAATGCACTTCTAAATAACATAAACCTCATTTATGAGGATGGGTTTTTTGCAATTTTGGAGCCAGAGCAAATTACCAGAGCAGATGAAGTCCACTTGGACCAATGTACTTATTCTTCCCCCTGGTCATAAATGAATTATGCATGCATTACAGACATCACTGAGTAGAAAAGGTCAGTGTCGACCAGTATAAATTTGTTTAAGCATTTGATTATTTGGCCTTTTCCTTTTTTGCCAACTATCACACCTGCTGGCTTTCCCATTTGCTAGACAGTCTGACTGCTCCCAATGCCTTTCCCAAATGCCCCATCGAATTCCTTCCTTCATTTCATTCATCCAATCAGATTAATTGAGCACTTTCTTTGTGCAGAACACTGTACCTAGCACTTGGGAGGGTACAATACAACAATAAACAACCCCATCCCCTGCCCACAACGATCTTACAGTCTAGTGGAGCTTACCTTGAAATCCCCCAGTTCTCCTTTGAGCTTGACTCACACTCCTCCCAGGAGATGTGTCAATTTGCATCTTTTTCTTTTTCTGCATGTCCCAGCTTCCCCCCGGTTTTTAGTTCAACAATCACTCTGCTTCCTTTTTAGATTTTAGGGTGAGTAGCCTGGTGCTGTTTTGATTAGTATGGTACCTGCCCTCCCGGACAGGTTTCACATGCCTCAAAAGACTCCCCCAGTTTCCAAAGTGTGTAAACCTCGCCTCTCTGGCCATCACCTCGTTCTCAAAAATCGAGACGTGGCTCTCTGTCTCTGGGACTCTGAGCTCGGAACTGGCAGCATGTCAGTTTCCTCCTTAACGACCTAAATTTAGGGGGAGTGACCTCTGCCTCCCACTCCCTAACAATGGGAGTTCCCTGGCCCACACAGCGCTCACAGTCAAGGAGCTTACATCCAGTGGGGGAGAGAGACATCCAAGTATTTGCTAGAGAAATCAAAACGAATGCATGAGTCTATAATCAAATAAACATATACAGACAAATGCAGGCCAAATATAACAAACTCTATTCTGTTCTGATCCCCCTTGACCTCTCACATGCCTTCAAAAATGTGCACCACTCCTTTCATCTGGAATGACTATCTAATCTTGTGTTTTCTGATACAGTTGTCCACTGGCTTTCCTCTTGCCTGTCTTTCACAGGCTTTTCCATTCTCTCCCCCCACCTCCCCTCCTCTCCACCCCCAGCTAAATGTGGGTGTTCCTCAAGGCTCTGCTCTGGGTTTCCTTCTCTTCAGAGATGGCTTGAACTAAGATCTCTAATGCTGATGACACTGAAATCTGCCTTGCCCTAACCCTGACCTGTCTCCTTATCTGAAATGCCTTTGGTACATTTTCCCTTTGCTGATTTATTTTAGATTTAGACTAATATGAAAAATACATAGTTCGAGATGACTATTTGCCAAATAATTTCAATTAATTATGTGCGTCGTATATAGTTTATGTACATAAGTACTAAAAAAGAAAACAGTGCACATCGTTTTCTCTCTATTCTGTGATGATCTTGTTTCCTGAATCTGGGACAGCAACCGAATAATATAAATAGTGTATTGAACTAATACCTGAACATTCTCTCTCACCTCTTTATGTGATAAGAAATTCTGTAGTTTCTTTCTGCAACCCAATAACAGGTATGACTTCTGTTTTCCACCCACAGAGTGCCACAGTTCCTTGATGATTGAAATGATCCCAAAACAAAGATTATGTTTTACTCATCCTGCTTGTTGTGATTCCATCTGGCAGGAAAAAAACAAAACCCTCCAAAAACAAGATGGTCCTAACATCAGTCTAGGTCTATTAGAAAATGGGAACGAGTCTATCAATCATTAGTTTAGTGTACATATATATGCACTATAAATCAATCAATAGTATTTATTGATTGCCTGCTCTGTACAGAGTACTGTCTGAAGCACCTGGTAGAGTGCAATATGGAGAAAATTCCCGTCCTCGAAGAGTTTACAGTCTTGCAAGGGATATAAGTGGGGAGATTAGAGATTAATTGGGGAAGGCCCGCTGGAAGAACTGTGATTTTCTAGGGGCTTTGAAGTTCAGGAGAAGAGGGGTAGGGTGGGCGGAAGAGGTTGGTGGTGGGAGAGATGAGAACAGGCCACACTGAGTAGGTTAGCTCAAGGAGGACCAAGAGAGTGTGATGGAGGGTAGCAGGAGAGGAACGGAGATAAATAGAGGGGAGAGAGCTGGTTGAGTGCCTTAAACCCAGTGGTCAAAAGTTTCTACTTGATGTGGAAACTAGATGGTAAACTTGTGGGCAGGGAACATGTCTACCAACTTGGTTATAATTATAATAATTGTGGTATTTATTAGATGTGTACTATGTGGCAGGCACTGTAGTAAGTGCTGGGGTAGATGCAAGATAAGCAGGCCCCAAGTGGGGCTCACATTCTAAGTAAGAGGAGGCACAGCTATTGAATTGCCACTTGGCAGATTGGGAAGCTGAAGGAGAGAGAAGTGAAGTGACTGGCCCAAGGCCACACAACAGATAAGTGATGGAGCCGAGGTTAGAACCAGAGGGGAGAGATTGGAGGCAGGGAGATCAGTGAGGAGGCTGATGTAGTAGTCCGACTGGGATGGGACAAGTGTCTGGACCAGCATGGTGGCTGTTTGGATTCATTCATTCAGTCAGTCAGTCATATTTATTGAGCACTTACAGTGTACAGAGCTCTGTATTAAGCACTTGGAAAGAACAGTTCTTCAGTAAAGAGAGGCAATCCCTGCCCACACCAGGTTTACAGTCTAGAAGGGGGAGACGGACAGCAAAACAGGGGCAGATCCTGGAAATGTTGTGGAGGAAGGGTTGCCAGGATTTAGCTACCCGTTGAACATGAGGGTTGAAGGGGAGGGAGGAGTCAAGGAAAATGCCAGTGTCCTGGGCTTGGGGAGATGGTGGTGCCATCAACAGTGATGGGAAAGTTTGGTGCAGGAGAGGATGTGGGAGTCAAGAGTAAGTAGTCCAATTATGCTTTACGCCTTGATCTTAATTTACTATCCCTTCTCTACTTGATATCTCTACTCCCATCCCAAAGACCGACCTCTAAATCTAATTAGCTAGTTTTAGAAAAACTTCCCATTGCTGTCCAGAAGCAGCATAGCGTAGTGGATAGAGCCCGGGTCTGAGAGTCTGAAGGCCACAGGTTCTAATCCCCGTTCTGCCCTCTGTCTGCTGTGTGACCTTGGGGAAGTCACTTCACTTCTCTGGGCCTCAGTTACCTCATCTGTAAAATGGAGCTGGAGACTGCGAGCCCTAGGTGGGAAAGAGACTGTTTCCAACCTGATTTGCTTGTATCCACCTCAGTGCTCAATACAGTACCTGGCACATAAGTGCTTAATAAATACCATAATGATTATTATTATTATTATTATTTCTCTCTGCATGGAGCAAAAACTCTGGACTTTTGGCTTTAAGGCGCTCCATCAGCTCTCTCCCCTCTACTTGTCCTTGCTCCCCTCCCACTACACTCCAGCCCACAGGCTTCATTCCTCTCAAGGGATCTTACTCACTCTGCCTCATTCTCTTCTCTCTCTTCTCTTATCTCTTGCTCATTTCCGTCCTCCTGCCTGGAAACCCCTCCCCCATTCACATCCAGCAGGCCACTGCTGTCCCCAACAACCTGCCAACATCAGCCAATCAATGGTATTTATTGAGTGCTTACTATGTGCAGAGCACTGTAGTAAGTGCTTGGGAGAGTATGATCCAAAAGGAATAGCAGAGCAGACAGGTTCCCTGGCTGTAACCAGCCCATCTTAATGTTAATGTTGGTATTTGTTAAGCGCTTACTATGTGCCGAGCACTGTTCTAAGCGCTGGGGTAGACATAGGGGAATCAGGTTGTCCCATGTGGGGCTCACAGTCTTAATCCCCATTTTACAGATGAGGGAACTGAGGCACGGAGAAGTTAAGTGACTTGCCCACAGTCACACAGCCGACAAGTGGCAGAGCTGGGATTCGAACTCATGAGCCCTGACTCCAAAGCCCGTGCTCTTTCCACTGAGCCACGCTGCTTCTCAAATCCCTTCTGAAATTCCCGGGCCTTCCCCAATTAATTTTTGCTCGAGTGGTTAGAAGCCCAAAAATGGCCCCTTTAACAACAATGTTCAGGGGTTCTTATCATCTTTATCAGTGTCCTCCTCTTCCTCTAGTATGTTTTCTTACATACTCAGTATTAGTTCAGTGCCTGTTTACTTGTTCTGATGTCTGTCTCCCCCACTTCTAGACTGTAAGCCTGGTTTAGGCAGGGATTGTCTCTATTGCTGAACTGTACTTTCCAAGTGCTTAGTTCAGTGGTCTGCACACAGTAAGTGCTCAATAAATACGATTGAATGAATGAATGAAGAGATTGTCTGGCTTAGGGAAGGAGGAGTAGACTGGTGTTTCCAACCATGGCTCTTGAGCAGGTTGGGAGTAGGGAAAGCCGGTCTGTGTCTGCAAAGGAAAGCAGGGTGTTCATGACTGATGAGTGAGAGGGAACGGGACTCTGCAGGGACGAGAGAGTGTGTATATTGAAGTAGAGAATAGAGAAGCCACGTGGCTCAGTGGAAAGGAAAAGGGTAATCAGATATGTCTCAAAGTTTTCAGCCAAAATCAAAGCCCCCGCTGCTAGCTCCTCTTCTATTTAGGCCCCGACCTGGACTTGGATCAATCCTAGACTGGACTTGACAACAGAGAAGCTTCCTTTTTATTCTCTTGTTTTCATACGTAGACATCAGTGTATGAGTATTTAAAGCCGTTACAGTGGTGAGGCATATGGAAATCTTCTTTCTAAAGCAATTTAAACCATCTGCATTTTATGGTTGATGCCTTACTTACCAGGTAGCTGTGACATAACCTTTTCATCATATCCCGACCGGATTACTGCATCAGCCTCCTTTCTGATGTCCCAACCTCCTGTCTCTCCCCCACTTCAGTCTGTACTTCACCCTGCTGCCCGGATTATCTTTCTACAGAAATGCTCTGGGCACGTCACCCCCCTCCTCAAAAATCTCCAGTGGTTGCCTATCAACTTCTCATGAAGCAAAAACTCCTCATTGTTGGCTTCAAAGCTCTCCATCACCTGGTCCCCTCCTACCTCACCTCCCTTCTTTCCTCCTGCAGCCCAGCCCGCACACTCCACTACTCTGCCACTAACCTCCTCATGGTTCCTCGTTCCCGCCTGTCCCGCCATCGATCCCTGGCCTACGTCCTACCACTAAAATAGAATGCCCTCCCTCCTCACATCCGCCAAACGAACTCTCTTCCCCTCTTCAAAGCCCTACTGAGAGCTCACCTCCTCCAGGAGGCCTTCCCAGACTGAGCCCTCCCTTTCTCCTTCTCCCCTCCCCATAGCCCCCTACTTCCTCCCTCTGCTCTACCCCCTTCCCCTCCCCACAGCACTTGTATATATTCATTCATTCATTCATTCAATAGTATTTATTGAGCGCTTACTATGTGCAGAGCACTGTACTAAGCGCTTGGAATGAACAAGTCGGCAACAGATAGAGACAGTCCCTGCCGTTTGACGGGCTTACAGTTCAATCAGGGGAGACAGACAGACAAGAACAATGGCAATAAATAGAGTCGAGGGGAAGAACATCTCATAAAAACAATGGCAACTAAATAGAATCAAGGTGATGTACGTTTCATTAACAAAATAAATAAGGTAATGAAAATATATACAGTTGAGCAGACGAGTACAGTGCTGAGGGGATGGGAAGGGAGGGGGGAGGAGCAGAGGGAAATGGGGGGAAAAGAGGGTTAAGCTGCGGAGAGGTGAAGGGGGGGGTGGTAGAGGGAGTAGAGGGAGAAGGGGAGCTCAATCTGGGAAGGCCTCTTGGAGGAGGTGAGTTTTAAGTAGGGTTTTGAAGAGGGGAAGAGAATTAGTTTGGCGGAGGTGAGGAGGGAGGACATTCCAGAACCGCGGGAGGACGTGGCCCAGGGGTCGACGGCGGGATAGGTGAGACCGAGGGACGGTGAGGAGGTAGGTGGCAGAGGAGCGGAGCGTGTGGGGTGGGCAGTAGAAAGAGAGAAGGGAGGAGAGGTAGGAAGGGGCAAGGTGATGTAGAGCCTTGAAGCCTAGAGTGAGGATTTTTGTTTGGAGCGGAGGTTGATAGGCAACCGCTGGAGGTGTTTAAGAAGGGGAGCGACATGCCCAGATCGTTTCTGCAGGAAGATGAGCCGGGCAACGGAGTGAAGAATAGATTGGAGCGGGGTGCGAGAGGAGGAAGGGAGATCAGAAAGAAGGCTGACACAGTAGTCTAGCCGGGATATAACAACAGCCTGTAGCAGTAAGGGTGGAGAGGAAAGGGCGGATCTTGGCAATATTGTAAAGGTGAAACCGGCAGGTCCTGGTAACAGATAGGATGTGTGGGGTGAACGAGAGAGGCGAGTCAAGGATGACACCAAGATTGCGGGCCCGAGAGACGGGAAGGATGGTCGTGCCATCCACGGTGATATGGAAGTCTGGAAGAGGACTGGGTTTGCGAGGGAAGATGAGGAGCTCAGTCTTGCTCATGTTGAGTTTTAGGTGGTGGGCCGACATCCAGGTGGAGACATCCTGGAGGCAGGAGGAGATGCGAGCCTGAAGGGAGGGAGAGAGGACAGGGGCAGAGATGTAGATATGTATGTCATCTGCGTAGAGATGGTAGTCAAAGCCGTGAGAGCGAATGAGTTCACCAAGGGAGTGAGTGTAAATGGAGAACAGAAGAGGGCCAAGAACTGACCCTTGAGGAACTCCAATAGTTAAAGGATGGGAGGGGGAGTAGGCGCCTGCGAAGGAGACCGAGAATGACCAGCCCGAGAGATAAGAGGAGAACCGGGAGAGGACGGAGTCCGTGAAGCCAAGGTGAGATAAGGTGTGGAGGAGGAGGGGATGGTCGACAGTGTCAAAGGCAGCAGAGAGGTCAAGGAGGATTAGAATGGAGTAGGAGCCATTGGATTTGGCAAGAAGGAGGTCATGGGTGACCTTAGAGAGAGCAGTCTCGGTAGAGTGGAGGGGACTGAAGCCAGATTGGAGGGGATCCAGGAGAGAAGGGGAGTTAAGGAATTCTAAGCAGCGATTGTAGACGACTCGTTCTAGGATTTTGGAAAGGAAGGGTAGTAGGGAGATAGGGAGATACCTGGAAGGGGAAGTGGGGTCGAGAGCGGGTTTTTGTAGGATGGGGGAGACGTGGGCATGTTTGAAGGCAGAAGGGAAGGAGCCCTTGGAGATTGAGTGGTTAAAAATAGAAGTTAAGGAAGGGAGGAGGGCAGGGGCGATGTTTTTTATAAGGTGAGCAGGAATGGGGTCCGAGGTGCAGGTGGAGGAGGTGGCACTTGCGAGGAGGGAGGAGATCTCCTCTGAGGATACTGCAGGGAAGGATGGGAAAGTAGGGGAGAGGGTTGGTGGGGGGGGAGGCAAGAGGGGGAGGGGTGACTTTGGGGAGCTCAGACCTGATTGTGTTGATTTTTGTGATGAAGTAGGTGGCCACATAATTGGGGGTGAGAGATGGGGGAGGGGGAGGAACAGGGGGCCTAAGGAGAGAGTTAAAGGTCCGGAACAATTGGCTGGGGTGACGGGCATGGGTGTCGATGAGGGAGGAGAAGAAGTTTTGCCTGGCGGAGGAGAGGGCAGAGTTAAGGCAGGAAAGGATAAATTTGAAGTGTGTGAAGTCGGCTTGGTACTTGGACTTTCGCCAGCAGCACTCAGCAGCTCGAGCATAGGAGCATAGGAGCATAGGAGGCGAACACAGGAGGTGATCCAGGGCTGTGGGTTAGTGGAGCGAGAGCAGCGGAGGGAAAGGGGGGCGAGAGAGTTGAGATGAGTAGAGAGGGTGGAGTTGAGAGCGGAGACCTGATCGTCGAGAGTGGGAAGTGAGGACAGGGTGGCAAGGTGAGGAGAGATGCTTTTGGAAAGACGGATGGGATCAAGAGAGCGGAGGTCTCTGGGGGGGAGTAGCAAAGATTTGCAGGGGGAGGGAGTGTGAGAGATGAGGCAGGTGAGAAGGTTATGGTCAGAGAGAGGGATTTCAGAGTTGGTGAGGGAGGAGATAGTGCAGCGGTAGGAGATGACGAGATCGAAGGTGTGACCGAGTCGGTGAGTGGGCGCGGTCTGGTGGAGCAGAAGGTCGGCAGAGTCGAGGAGGGATAGCAGGTGGGCGGCAGAGGAGTCATCGGGTACATCCATATGGATGTTGAAGTCTCTGAGGATCAGAGTGGGCAGAGAGAAGGAGAGAAGGAAGGTGAGAAAGGGGTCTAGGTGGTTGAAGAAGTCAGAGGTGGGACCGGGAGGGCGGTAGATGACAGCAACAAGTATCTGGCGGGGGTGGTAGAGGCGAATGATATGGGCTTCAAAGGAGGGGAAGGAGAGGGAGGGGGGAGGAGGGAGAGTGCGGAAGCGGCAACAGGGTGAGAGGAGGAAGCCGACGCCTCCTCCCTTTCCGGTGAGTCTGGGGGAGTGGGAGATGGAGAGGCCTCCGCTGGAAAGAGCAGCAGCAGAGACCGTGTCTTTGGGAGTGAGCCACGTTTCTGAAAGGGCAAGGAGGAGGAGAGAGCGGGAAAGGAAAAGGTCATGGATGAAAGGTAGTTTACCTGTAATGGAGCGGGGGTTCCAGTGGCCACACTTGAAAGTAGCTGTGGGTGCAAGGAGGGGAGGAGGGGAGAGCTGGGGGAAGGGAGGGTTTGGATGGGAAGGAGGTGGCGGGGCCCTGGACGGGGAGGGGGGATGAGGGGTGGTGGTGGGACAGGAGGACTGGGGTGGGGTGTGGGTGGGGAAGAGGGAAGGGGGGAGGGGGTGAGGAGGGGGTTTGGTGAGGGGGAGAGTAGGGGGAGGGGGAAGAGGGGTAGCGCTGGTAAAGTGGGGTTCTAGGGCAGGGAAGGGGAGGGGGGGAGGAGGCAGAGGAGAGAGTGGGAACGAGCTGAGCGAGAGAGGGGAAGGGGAAGGGGAGGATAGGGAGGGGCGGGAGGGAGGACGGGGGGAGGAAGGACATGGTGAGTCCAGAGAGGTGGGTGGCAGCACTGACAACAATAAACAGTAACAAACAAAATCGGTAATATAGCAACATGATAGAGTATGATACAATAGTGTTAATAAGTGGGCGATGACTAGGGTCGGGGGTAGGCTTGATTAAGGGTCGACCTGATCAAACTCCAAGTCAAGCGGCTGGTGAGACCAGAGAGGTGGGTGGCAGCACTGACGACAATAAACAATAACAAGCGAAATCGATAATATAGCAACATGGTACAGTATGATACAATACAATAGTGTTAATAAGCAGGCGATGACCAGGGTTGGGGGTCGACCCGACCCGACCCGATCAAACTCAAAGTCAAGCGGCTAGTGGCCAAGAGAGTCCTGGAGCTCATGACCAAATGTCTCTGAGGCGACGGCGGGGGCCCTGAGGTTGTCCGGAGGGGCGGGGGGGAGGGGCGGGCGTAGGCGGCAGCTAAGGTAAGGTAACACGGTGAGAACAAGGACATCATCGCCCAGGGCAGGGGTGGGGGAGATGAATCACCTCAAGGGGGAAGAGAGAGTGAGGGCTTCCCAAAATGGCCACTTCAGGCGGCATGGGGGGGCAGTTGGGGAGCACAATGTCCCCGGGCCCAAGCAGGGGGACACAATGTCCCCAGGGGACACACTGTCCCTAGGGCCGAGCAGGGGAGCACAATGTCCCCAGGCCCGAGCAGGGTGTTAGAATGGGAACTGGTGGCTGGGGGTCTGTGGGGGCGAAGATCCTTAGTGTCCGAGTTCCTGAGCGGGGGTGCGGAGGTCCAGGTTGGGAAAGGATGAGGTGGGCACGGGTCCGGGCGGTCTAAGGCTCAGCTCCCCGGGGGAGGCGGAGGAGGCGCAGATGAGTCGGCATGCGGCAGGCGAAGGGCTTGTTGGGAATCGGGGCCGGGCGGGCCAAGGCTGCGCCTTGGCAGCAGAGATCCCGAGCCCAGGTGGTAATGGCTCCAAGGGTCCGGGCGATGACAAGGCTCAGCTTCCCGGGAGAGAGAGGCGGTCCCAGCGTGGATGAGTTGGCGGTCGGTGGACAAAAAGGCTGCTAAAGAGCTAGCCTGGAAATGGGGGGCGGAGAGTCCAAGGAACCACTGAGTTCATGTGGTGGCCGATTCAGTTGGGAACAGGGGGACCGGTGGTCTAAAACTCACCCCCAGGGGAGCAGAGCTGTGTGACTTTGGGCAAGTCACTTAACTTCTCGGTGCCTCAGTTACCTCATCTGTAAAATGGGGATTAAGACTGTGAGCCCCACGTGGGACAACCTGATTCCCCTTTGTCTACCCCAGCGCTTAGAACAGTGCTCGGCACATAGTAAGCGCTTAACAAATACCAACATTATTATTATTAGAGATCCCAAGCCCACGTGGTAATGGCTCCAAGGGTCCGGGCGATGACAAGGCTCAGCTTCCCAGGAGAGAGAGGCGCTCCCACAGAGTAAAGCTGGGTTGCAGTGAATACTGTATCCTATGTAAAGCACTATGGTAGAGTAGCAGCGTGGCTCAGTTGAAAGAGCACGGGCTTTGGAGTCAGAGGGCATGGGTTCGGATCCCACTTCTGCCACTTGTCAGCTGTGTGACTGTGGGCAAGTCACTTAACTTCTCTGTGCCTCAGTTACCTCATCAATCCAACTCTTTTTCCCCAAGTCTTGGTGAAGATGATAGTTTCAAGGAGTCAGACTGCCCACAGCTTGTCATCGTCTTGGTTTTCCCAAGTCTTGGTGAAGATGATCCTATGTTGGAAGAGTTTCAAGGAGTCAGACTTTTGCAGTTTGTCGCCGTCCTGGTTCAAGTCATTTATATTTATATATTTGTATATATTTATATGTTTGTACATATATATTATATATACATTTATATATTTGTACATATTTATTGCTCTATTTATTTTATTAATGATGTGCATTTATCTATGGTTCTATTTATCTATTCTGATGGTAGTCATGCCTGTCTACTTGTTTTGTTTTGCTCTCTGTCTCCCCCTTCTAGACTGCGGGCCCGTTGTTGGGTAGGGATTGTCTCTGTTACCGAATTGTACTCTCCAAGTGCTTAGTTCAGTATTCTGCACACAGTAAGCGCTCAGTAAATACGATTAAATGAATGGTCTTGAGGACTGTGTTTATTGGCATTGCAAAATTCTATGGCAAAGCTTAGTTCTCAACGTTAAACAATTGGAAAATTCCATGATACTTAAGACTTGTGAACTCCCTGTCGGACAGGGACAGTGTCTGATCTGAAGTTCTTGAATCTACCCAGCGCTTAGCACATAGTTTATGCTTAACAAATGCCACAACCCTCCTTCTTCTTTTTCTTCTTCCTTCTCCTACTCCTTCTTCTCCAATTACTTATTTCCACAATGGACCTTGTACTTTAATTCTCTTTTTAGGTTGCCTCCGTTCCACAAAACTCAAGTGCAAGTACTTTAAGGAGAAAATGCAGAAAAAGTATTTTTATACATACATGAGTGTGCTGTTTGTTCCTTTTTTAATTACTGCACTTTTTACCCCAATTACAATTCTTCGATAGTATTTATTGAGCCACTAATGTGTGTGTGAAACTCTGAAGTAAACACTTGGGAAACTGCTGGGGAAGACACGGTCCCTGTCCCCAAATAGCTTACAGTCTTATGGGTCAATTAAATATTGTTAATTTCCTGAAAGTGTTTGTATTAGCCAAGAAGTTGCACTGGGGATCTGCTCCGTGAGCAGTTTCTACAGCTGAAGGAGCCCCCTAACTTGATTAAACAGTCCCAGTTTAGAGGTGCATATGCCCCCACTGCTCAAGCCATACTTAATTATGTTCCCAAATTGGGTGATATAATAATCATGATGATGGTATTTGTTAAGTGCTTACTCTGTGCAAGGCACTGTACTAAGCGTTGGGGTAGATTTAGGGTAATCGGGTTGGACACAGTCCCTGTCCCACATGGGGCTCACAGTCTTAATCCCCACTGTACAGATGAGGTAACTGAGGCCCAGAGGAGTGACCTGACTTGCCCAAGGTCACACAGCAGACAAGTGGCCGAGCCCGGATCAGAACCCATGAGCTTCTGACTTCCAGGCCCGGGCTCTATCCGCTACACCGTGCTTCTTCTCATGCTGCTTCCTTCCTTGAGAGGAGGAAAGGCCAAGGTGTGTGGACGCCTTCTCTTCAGTCCGTATAGTAGCCAAAGGGTGGGAGAGGAAACCATAGTGTCATCATCCCACCCTGGTTCCTCATGGCCATGGACACGGCCCACATTGGGATTTTCTCGGTGCCTCCCCGGTATGCCGGTCTGGCCCTGCCTTCCCGTAATATTTCTATTAACATATCCGGGTCGATTGTTTCCATGGCATTTGTTAAGCGTTTACTATGTGCCAGGCACCGTATTAAGCGCTGGGGTGGATACAAGCAAATGGGGTTAGACCCAATCCTCGTCCTACGTGGGGCTCACAGTTTCAATCCCCCTTCTCCCAGGTGAGGTAACTGAGGCCCCGAGACATACTCGAGGTCATGCAGCAGTCGAGTGGCAGAGCGGGGAGTAAGACTCAGGTCCTTCTGACTCCCAGGCCCGTGCTCTATCCACTAGGCCACGCTGCTCCTCGTGGACAGTCCTGTGTGGACTTTTCTAGAGCAGCATTATTTTGCTGTGCAACCCTTAAAAAGAGCACTGCCCTGGAAATCAGAAGACTTTGGTGCTAGGCCAGATACTGCCTTTAACTGGCTAATCTGCACCCGCTGGGCTCCAGAGGGAACGGGACTCTGCAGGGACGAGAGAGTGTGTATATTGAAGTAGTGAATAGAGAAGCCGCGTGGCTCAGTGGAGAGAGCCCGGGCTTGGGAGTCAGAAGTCACGGGTTCAAATCCTGGCTGAGCCGCTTGTCAGCTGCGTTGCCTTGGGCCAGTCACTCAACTTCTCTGTGCCTCAGTTCCCTCATCTGTAAAATAGGGATTAAGACTGTGAGCCCCATGTGGGACAACCTGATCACCCTGTAACCCTGTATCCTCCCCAGTGCTTAGAACAGTGAGCGGTTAACAAATGCCATCATTATTACTATTATTATTATTATTATTATTATTACATTGCTGCACAAACCACTCGCTCAGTCAGGTTCCCACTCCTGATGGCCCAGGGCTTAGACGCATTCGTTGCTCCGGAATGAGAACCTGCAGAGAGGATTAGACTGTAAGCCCATCAAAGGGCAGGGACTGTCTCTATCTGTTACCGATTTGTACATTCCAAGCGCTTAGTACAGTGCTCTGCACATAGTAAGCGCTCAGTAAATACTGTTGAATTAACTGCTGACGGAGCTAGTGGCTTGCATGTAGTTAATTGTCAACTTTGACCCGCCTCTACGTTTTCTTGGGCCTAGCCAGCTTTCTCCATTCTACGTTTACTCTTTCTGCGGTTTTCCTCCCTCCAGGTAGTACAGTTGTCCCTTTTGAATGTCATCTTGTTTAGGAGCATTTTTTGATTTGTCTAATTCACTTTGTATTCTATTCCTGCCTTCCAACTTGTTAGCCAGTGGCCCCACTTGGTCTCTTCCGTATGTTTTAGAATTGTTCGTCCAAGCGGAGAGAAATGTTGACTGGAACTGGTGGACAGGGAATGGGCCTGTTGATTGCTGCATTGTACTCTCCCAAGCGCGTAGTACAGTGCTGTGCACACAGTAAGCGCTCAGTAAGTACGATCGAGTGAATGAATGAACTGGCCCTGTGAACACCAAGCAGCCCATTGCCCCAGATTAACACTGAGAAGCAGCATGGCTTGGTGGAAAGAGCCCGGGCTTGGGAGTCAGAGGTCAGGGGTTCTAATCCCGGTTTCGCCACTTGTCAGCTGTGTGACTTTGGGCGAGTCACTCCACTTCTCTGTGCCTCAGTTACCTCATCTGTAAAATGGGGATTAAGACTGTGAGCCCCATGTGGGACAACCTGATTACCTTGTATCCCCCTTAGCGCTTACAACAGTGCTTGGCACATAGTAAGTGCTTAACAAATGCCATTATTATTATTATTATTGAGAAGCAGCGTGGCTTAGTGGAGAGAGCCCGGGCTTGGGACTCAGAGGTTGTGGGTTCTAATCCCAGCTCCGCCACGTTTCTGCTGTATGGCCTTGGGCAAGTCATTCAACTTCTCTGTGCCTCAGTTCCCTTATCTGTAAAATGGGGATTAAGACTGAGCCCCACGTGGGACAACCTGGTTACCTTGTATATACCCCAGCGCTTAGAACAGTGCTTGGCACATAGTAAGTGCTTAATAAATGCCGTAATTGTTATTATTATTACTGGACCAGATTTCTGTGGCTTGAGGAGAGTCAGCTTAGTAGCAGTCTCTGTGTGGATGAGTATCTTTGGGAAATGAGTACGTGGTGGGAAAACATAACTCTGTCTTGAGGATTATGGGCATGGGACAGATGGGTTGGGAGTCTATCTCCGTATCCAAGGCCTGGAGTATACATTCTGTAGCATTCTTGTCTAGATCCTCTCCTTTAGGGTCCGAGCCAGAGTTGGGAGAGAGGCAGCCGTATCCCCAGGAGTCAGCAAATTAATCATAACCGTGGTCTAGCTCTAAATCGAGTTAAGCCATAGCAGATTTTCGCAGAGGATCTTACAGCACTTTCCCATTTGTGATATATAACCTATATCTACATCTCTAATCTATAACCTGTGATGTAGGTGTTTGTGTCCCCTTTCATGATCAGGATGACAGAGGAAAAGTGGGGCTTAGGGGAAAGTGCGGGGGCCTGGGAGTCAGAGGATCTGGTTCTAAATCCGACTCCATCGCTTGTCTGCCCTGTGACCTTGGGCAAGTCACCTATCTCCTTCGTGCCTGACTTCTCTCAGCTGCTAAATGGGGATTCAATAACGGTTCTCCCTCCTACATAGAACGGGAGCCCCATGTGGGACCTGGTGATCTTGGATCTACCACAGCACTTCGGACAGTGCTTGACATATAGTAAGTGCTTAACAAATACCATTATTATTGTTAGTATTGTTGTTATTATTCCCTGCCCACAAGAAGCAGCGTGGTTTAGTGGCAAGAGCCAGGGCTTGGGAGTCAGAGGTCGTGAGTTCTAATCCCGGCTCCGCCACTTGTCAGCTGTGTGACTTTGGGCAACTCACTTAACTTCTCCGTGCCTCGGTTACCTCATCTGTGGGGATTAAGACCGTGAGCCCCACGTGGGACAGCCTGAGAACCTTGTGTCTACCCCAGTGCTTAGAACAGTGCTTGGCACATAGTAAGCGCTTAACGAATACCCCCAATGTCATCGCAAGAAGCCTCCAGTCTAGTTTCTACATCAAGTTGAAACTTCCGACCCCTGGCTTTGAAGCACTCAGGCATCTCTCTTCACTCTTCTTATCTGCAGTCCTCTCCCACTCCAGTCCTGGGCCCGTAGTAAGTGCTTAACAAATACGACAGCTATTATACGGTTCTGGAGAGGGAGCTACCCAAAGTCTTACTAGCAGCAGGACTGGTCTTTTTTAACCTAGTCCGTGATTTCCTCTCGACCGCGAGTATCCTTTCTGCCAAGACATAATTTATATGCTGATCTCCCCTATGTATAATACTTTTATTTTCTATTTATATCGTCATCACTCAGGTGTGTTAAGATCTTCTATTTGTTTATTAAGTGGTAAAATATTTCTTGTTTTTTCTTTATGCCTCATTTAGTTGGTGTGCTTAATGTGTCTGAAAGAAAATTAGTTCTTCGTTTTGTTACTTTACAATTAAAAACTCAATTAAGGGAATAACTTTAATATTTCTCTTGATTTTCTACATTTATCCAGTCCCGACTTTCAATTTTAACCCTATTGAAATGTAAGCCATACATGTTAAGTTTTAGTAATATGTTATGAATGTTGCTGAATAATAGACCCAAAAGCAAGGAAAGGATTGGAAAAATTAAAGGAATTTTGGTATTTTAGTCCGCAGGAAGGACCAACAAATGATTTGATTAGAGTCTTCAAATCTGTGAAGAGTTTCTCTGGAAAGGACCCTGACCGGTTGTTCTCTAGGACCTCTGAGGATTGAACTAGTGGAAATGGGCAGACGTTATGTGGGCAGGACATGGGAAATAACTTCTTTCTTGAGAAGCAGTGTGACCTAGTGGAAAGAGTGGGGGCTTGAGAGTCTGAGGTCCTGGGTTCTAATGATGACATAGTGGCTAGAGCACGGGCCTGGGACTCGGAGGGTCATGGGTTCTAATGCCGGCTCCGCAACCTCTCTGCTGGGTGACCCTGGGCAAGTCGCTTCACTTCTCAGGCCTCAATTACCTCCTCTGTAAAAATGGTGATTGAAACTGTGAGCCCCTCCTGGGACAAGGACTGGGTCTAACCCGATTTGCTTGTATCCACCCCAGTGCTTCATACAGTGTCTGGCACATACTCAGAGTTTAACAAATGCCAGAATTATTATTATTAATAATCCCGGTTCTGTGACCTTGGGCAAATCACTTAACTTCTCTTTGCCTCAGTTTCCTTATCTGTCAAATGGGGATCAAATAACTCTTCTCCCTCCTATTTTGACAGTGACATGCCCCCCTCACCCCCCACTCCTTGCCAGCCTTGCATGTGGAACAGGAGGGACTGTGTCTGACCTGATTAATTTGCACCAAGCCCAGCCTGAGCACAGTGCTTGGTACATAGTAAGTGCTTTACAAATATCACAGTTTTTATCTTTAGAAGAAAGTAAAGAACATATAGTCTACCAAGAAAGGGAGGTGAAGAGGCGAATCAGTCAATCAATGGTATTTATTGAGCGCTTACTGTATGCAGAGCACTGTACTGAGTGCTTGGGAGAGTACAATGCAACGGAGTTGGTAGACGTATTCCCTGTCCACAAGGAGCTTGCAGTCTAGACATTCGCTAATATAAAGGAAGAAACTACGGATAAATAAATGCTGTGGGGCTAAGGTTGGGGTCAATTTCTATCCGAAATAAGTCTTTGAAGGTGGGGAGAGTAGAGGCCTGGCTTATAAGGAGGGGAAAGAAGTTCCAGGCCAGAGGGAGGATGTGGGAAAGGGGTTGGTGGCGAGATAGACGAAATCGGGGCGGAGTGAGCAAGTTGAGGCTAGAGGAGCAACCTGTGTGGCCTGGGCTTGTAGAAGGAATCAGCGAGGTAAGATAGGAGGGGGTGAGTTGATTGAGTGCTTTAAAGCCTATGGTATGGAGTTTCTGTTGGACGTGGAGGTGGGGAAGTGAGGAAATGACTGCAGTCTCCATCCCTAGAGATTTTTACCTGCGTGGGTTGGGCTTGTAGAAGGAATCAGCGAGGTAGGATAGGAGGGGGAGAGTTGATTGAGTGCTTTAAAGCCTATGGTACGGAGTTTCTGTTGGACGTGGAGGTGGGGAAGCGAGGATATGACTGCAGTCTCCATCCCTAGAGATCTTTAATCACCCATTCATCTGCCTGGAGCAGGTGATGGACCAGAAGATCTTTCAAGGTCTCTTGTAGCTCCAGAATTTTATGACTGTGAATTTAGGAATACTTGTACTCTTTTTATTGGTATTTTTGGGATCACCCTCATTAGGGTCAGTTGTTGAGAGTTGTGTGCGAATGGTAATTTCTCAGGTAATGCACATGGAAACGAAAAGGAGCAAGCTGTAGGTAGCCAAATGCAATACAGTAAATCAGAAACTGGAAATGAGAGGCAGTCTTAACTGACTTTCTCCTGTATTTTGTGGCATGAGCTATAAGTCTTAACCCCCATGAACCTTGGTTGCTTCAGGGAATTATGCTAATACCAAAAGGTTTAAGCTCTGGGATGAATTCTACTTTTTAAAGAATTAAAAATTTTTAAATTTGGATAGAAAAATGCAAAAGGAAGGCAATGTAACAAATAAGCAAAAGGGGAAACAAATAAGAAACATGACTGTTGCCACTTATGTTAAAGTTATTTTAGGCGATCCCTCTGTGCATTAGGCCTAATAAATCAGATTCCATGTAAAAAAATGCAGAGTAAATTTGTGATGAAACACATGGAAGTTTAATCACACATTTGTAATTGCAGAAGCTGTATGACAAACACCCAACTCGATGCCCTAAAAATTTACTAGGGAAGTGCCGATAGATTGTAAGCTCCTCAAACCCAGGGACTGTCTTCTACTTTAATTGTATGCCCTCAAGCAATTAAATATAGTACTCCGTACCCCGTAAATTACACTGAATGAATGAATATTGAACCACTGTACAAGGCGAATCTCTCCCTGTTACTATGCTCATTTTAGAATGTCATGCACGTTCTCTCCCTCTAGACTGTAAGCTCATCGTGGGCAGGGAGCGTGTCTACTAATTCTGTTGTATTGGGCCCTCCCAAGCGCTTAGTACAGGGCTCTGCACATAGTAGCGCTCACTAAATACGATTGATTGATGTTACACAGGATTTTTATAAAATAAATAAAATCCAAGTACTGAGGATAACCTAAATTGGATTAGGATGTCACTGCATTTGGATGCCGCTGCGTTGAGCGAATGTGTAATCTGAAGCAGTTTGAAATGTATTTTTCTAGTGTAATATTCCTTTTATGACTTGGGAGTTCATGAAAGTAAATCTCACACTCAAAATCAGTTGGATTAAACTGGGACTGGGTGGCCACTGGGACCATTCTGGATGCTCCGAGACCTAATCCTTGGCCTCGGAATGCTAGGGGATTAAGAGGTTGCCCACACTACTATACTTCAATCCATCAGTCAATCAATTGTCAGTATTTATTGAACGCTTTCTTTTTGCAGAGCAGTGGGAAAGTGTGGTACAGTTGGTAGACATGGTTTCTGTCCTCAAGGAACTTGTGGCTAGAACAGCCTTTGCATTTCATATTTGTGTCCAGTGTTACTGGTTTGATTAGATGAGATTGATTTGATTAGATAAGAGGGTTAGGGAAGTTCGCGCTGGGTTCTTTCCCCAACTAAGGCTCACTGTTGACTACGCACTTGACTGGATCCTCCTTAAGCACTTTGATACTCACCCCAGCCCCACAGCACTTAATGTAAATATCCTTATCCTGTCCCTTTTCCCTCATGCGTAATCCATTTTAATGCCCGTCTCCTGTAAATTTCTTGTGGGTTGGGGATCATGTCTACCAACTCTATTAGAGAAGCAGCGTGGCTCAGTGGAAAGAGCACGGGCTTGGGAGTCAGAGGTCATGAGTTCGAATCCCGGCTCTGCCACTTGTCAGCTGTGTGACTGTGGGCAAGTCACTTAACTTCTCTGTGCCTCAGTTACCTCATCTGTAAAATGTAAAACTGTGAGCCTCACGTGGGACAACCTGATTACCCTGTATCTACCCCAGCACTTAGAACAGTGCTCGGCACATAGTAAGCACTTAACAAATACCAACATTATTATTATTATTATTATATTGTATTTTCTCCATGGCTTAGTACAGTGCTCTGCACACAGTAACTACCATTGATTGATTGATCGATATATTCCTATATCCCTCCATTTTTCCTCACCCAGGATAAGAAAGGAGGGTTAGAAAAGGGAGAAAGGAGAGGATGAAACTAGAGGTGTTACGTTCTCGGAGAGAAAGTTTAAGTACACGGAGTAATTGATCAGCAATATTTGTCGAATGCTTACTGCATGCGGAGTAGACTCAGAAAAGCTACTTTTGTGGCCGTAATTAGCCTTGATAACTGATAATTGATAGATTGAAGAAATGGAAGAGATTTTACCTCCCCGATCTTGTGATTTGGGCTCCTGTGTTAAATTGAATTCGTGAATGTGAGTTTGAGAAACTAGTGGCTTGGACTGTTTGGGCAGAATTGTCGTAGTTTGAATGCGAAAAAATGAGAAATATTTTGTGTTCTGCAACATTTCTTTGCAGTGGCTAGAAGACATGGATGTGAAGTTAGTTAGGCAGCTTTTTGGGCCAGTCAGGAGAGATGCACGTGCACCCGCTCACACAGTTAAAAATCCAAGTTTGCCTGCGGCTGATCAAAGGTTTCAGCCTGATGCCAAATTACTCCATCGACATGAACTGTGTCTCAGTGCCCTTTCATTTTGAATAAAAATGGGGCAGTATCTGTTGGTGCTCTTAAGAAACCTCCAATTCCTGGATTTTTGCGGGCACTGACTTCGGTTTGGCCCCTGCCCACATGGCCACTGAGAAGAGAATGAAGACGTTTGTCCATTATTTAAATCATTTCAATGAAGAAGTTTGCACAATTGATGTCTTTTACATGATGGTATGCTTCAAGGACCATCCCATGTTCAATTTTTATGTCACAGGTGGGTCTAATTACCCTTGATTAATGTACTGTAAAACTTGACAGAGAAGTTCCTCTGTACAGTACACTTAAACCAGTATCATATGCGATCCCCTGCACCGTACCCAGAAGCCGAAAGATCATTTTAATGGCTCACGTTGCGTGCAGTATGATTTGATTCTGTATTAACCGTACTGTGACATATTGTTTAACACAGTGAGTTATGAGACATGGAGAAATTTAGATTTTTTTTTACCCACTGATTCATCAATTTAGTGACTTGGAGATTATAATTTGGAGTTGCCTTTATTATCAAAGGCTGTAGTTTTATATAAAATAGATTACTAAATTTCAAACGGGCTTGCCAGCTCACTAATGGAAGCCATTTGAATCAATTCACCCATATAATTTAAAGAGCATTTCAGTGTATATTGTTGAACCAGAAAGGAGTTGCAGCTTGAAGCCAGTAAAATTAATTATTTATTATCCTTTTCATAAATACTTTCCCAGTCCAAAACACCACAAAACTGCTTATGCAGTAAAAATTGCATTCAAATGGCTAATTCGAAAAATGTCACAGTATTAGTTTTCACTTATGTATGTCAGGAAGTATTTATATCTACACATCAGATTTTTTCTCTTTCACCTGATATTTTTTTGTGGAGTATGCATTTAATTCTAAATTACAAATTGGATTCTGCTTTTAACTAAGGACCCTATTCAGCAGAAATTATGTGCAAACCATCATGAAGCTGGCTTCTCTTCCCAGGTAAATGATGCAATGGGAAATGCACCTGTGTGGAAACCTTTTTTTCTTTTTTGGTCAAAATATTCCTGAGCGTTTTATAGAAAATGATTCTCAGAAAAAGACTTCACCAGAGAGAATTTTTAATCCCAACAATTTTCCCTGGGAAGTTTCCATAGTGTGCCCTTCCTGTATGCTAGATTTTGCTTTTCTTGAGGCATTGCGGTGCCGTGGGAAGAACTGACTTGGGAGTCAGAGGGTGCAAGTTCTAACACCAGCTTTGCCATGAGCCTGCTGTGTGACCTTAGGCAAGTCACTTGCCTTTTAACTGCTCTCCGTCTCAGTTTCCTCATCTGTAAAATGAGGTCAATAATACTGGCCTTTCCGTACCCCACAGGGGTACTGTGAGGACCCAGGTGAGATGAGCAGTGTGAGAGTGCTTTGGGAATAAGAATGCTGTACAAATATCAAGGTATTCTTATTCTTATTTAAAGCCTTTTGGCTGTCCCTAAGATGGGATGCTACCAGACCGAGGAGATCAGAATGGTATTGACCGATCAGTCTGTGGTGTTTAGTGAGCGCTTACTATATGCAGAACCCTGTACTAAGCACTCCGTGCAGTACAGCAGAATTAGCAGATACGTTCCCTGCCCATAACGGGCTTACAGTCTAGAGGGGCCAGCCGACATTTTATGAGAGTGGTAACCTGATTTTTTTTAGCTCGGGAAATAGAAACTTTTGCTTGTCCTTGTTTGAAGAAAATGTAGTGGTTTTCACTTTGCTTTCTTTTAGTGTATGTTCTTATGAGACGTTGCTCTGTGCGAGGAGGGACGCTTTCCTATTGTGGCTTCCATCGAGCTTGCCGATCTTCACGTATCAGTCGAAAGCATATATTGCTTTGCTTTGTTGCCCAGGACTTGAGCTTGCGGAGCACCTCGGGATATTCTGATGCTGATGATCCTTGGTATTTTAATTGACATCAGGGTTGGGATTCTTTACAAAAATTAACTGGACTCTCTGCACGTTTTAACATCAACAGATGATTTCACATTGTCCTGAATTTTCCCAACAATTTTTATTCTGGGAATTCTGCTTGTGGAGAAGGAATGAGTACATGTATCTTGTCAGGGAAAATCACAGCCTAATGTAAATTCACTCTTGCTTTGAATGTCTCATTTATTGAAACATAAATCAAAATCTGCTGAAGTTTCACATTGTTGTATCTCTCTAGCAGGCAAATATTTATCACCTTTAGAGAGTGTTCCATCTTTAGGGAAAGGAATGTTGTAGCTAACCAATTGGATGAGTTTGCATAGCATTAATTTTTCACTGGCTCTCCCTAAGTCTGTATAGAGTCAGAATGTGATTACTTACATGAATAAAAAAAAAATTAAACAATGCCTGTACCACCCTCTTTGCCTCCAGAGATTACACATGATATTTTTCACTGATCTCTTTTATTGTTCAGTGTTTCAAACATTTTCCCAACACAGAGTGGAGGAGTTTTGGGAAAATCTTTCCACAACCAGAATATACATAGTTAAAACACTTATGAACATGAATAAAATGTACATTTTAGAGCTCTCATCCAAGGACATCAGAACTAAAAATTTAAAAGAGAAGTAATTCAGTACAGGTTGTTTTGCGAAAACGATCCATCAATTGTACTTAGTGAGTGCTTACTGTGTGCAGATCACTGTATTAAGCCCTTTAAGTGCTTGGAGGAGAGTACAATATAACATAGTTGGTAGACATGTTCCCACCCCACAAGGAGCTTACAGTCTGGTGGGAGAGACAGACATTAAAGTAAATTCCAGATATGCACGTAAGTGCTAGAGGGGTGCGGATGGGGTGAATATCATGCGCTTAAAGAATATAGATCCAAGTTCAGTGGCTACTCAGAAGGGTGAGGAAGTAGGAGAAATGAGCGCTTAGTAGGGGAGGGCCTCTTGAAGGGGATGTGATTTTGATAGGCTTTGGAGGTGGGGAGATTGGTGATCTGTTGGTTATGAAGGAGGAGGGAGTTCAAAGCCAAGAGACAGGACGTAGGAGAAGGGTCGGATGCAAGAAAGCCAAGACCAAAGTACTGCGAGTAGGTTGGTGATAGAGGAAAAATGTGAGCGGGCTGGATTGTAGTAGGAAATTAGCGGGATAAGATAGGAGGGAGCAAGGAGATTGAGTGCTTTAAAGCCAATGACAAGGAGTTTCTGTTTGTGGAGGTGGTTGGGCAACCACTGGAGGGTCTTGAGGAGTGGGGAATCATGGACTGACTGTTCTTCATAGAAAAATGACCTAGGCATTCGGTAGACTGAAATGTGGATTGGCGAGGGGAGAGACAGGAGGGAGGGAGGTCAGCAAGGAGGCAGATGCAGTGGTCGGATAAGTCTTCGGATCAGCATAGAAGCAATTTGGCTGGAGAGGAAAGGGCAGATTTTAGTGATGTTGTAAAGGTAGAACTGACAGGATTTGGTGTCAGCTTGACTCTGTGGGTTGTATGAGAAATATGAGTCGAGGATATCACCGAGGTTACGGGTTTATGAGAAAGGAGGGATAATGGAATTGTCTGTAGTGTTGGGAAAGATGGTGGGAGGAGGATTTGGGTAGGAAGATGAGGGATTCTGTTTTGGACATGTTAAATTGGAGGTGTGGGCAGGACGTCCAAATAGAGATGTCCTGTAGTCAGGAGGAAATCCTAACTTGCAGAGAAGAAGAAAGATCGGGCTGGAGATGTAGATTTGGGGATCATCAGCATCGATGAGCAGCAAAACAGTTGCTGTTCAAAACCCTCATGTTATTAGAGAAGCAACGTGGCTCAGTGGAAAGAGCCTGGGCTTCGGAGTCAGAGATCATGGGTTCGATTCCCGGCTCTGCCACTTGTCAGCGGTGTGACTGGGGGCAAGTCACTTCACTTCTCTGTGCCTCAGTTATCTCATCTGTAAAATGGGGATTAACTGTGAGCCCCACATTGGATAACCTGATTACCCTGTATCTACCCCAGCGCTTAGAACAGTGCTCTGCACATAGTAAGCGCTTAACAAATACCAACATTATTGTTATTATTATTATTAAAAAAGCCCAGTGTCTCAACCATTGCCTTAATGGTAAACAAGAGATTAGGTGCTACTGGTTTGAAAAAAGAATTGAGCTGATACCTGGCTTCTGTCTCAATGGGTCATATTCAAGAAGGTTGTGAAGCTTTCTAAAAATCCTTCTAAAGCTTGTTTTCAATCAATCAATCAATCCTAGTGATTTAGTGGAAAGAGCACGGGCTTGGGAGTCAGAAGACGTGGGTTCTAATTTGCCACTTGTCTGCTGTGTGACCTCGGGCAAGACACTTAACTTTGCCTCAGTTACCTCATCTGTAAAATGGGGATTGAGACTGTGAGCCCCACGTGGGACAACCTGATTATCTTGTATCTACCCCAGCGCTTAGAACAGAGCTTGGCACATAGTAAGTGCTTAACAAATATCATAATAATAATTATTATTATTATTGAGCACTTACTGTATGTAGTGTTATTTGCAGGACTGGAACATAGGTGGGATTTATAACTGTACAGTATTTCAAATGTAGAATTTGCAAGTGAACAAATGCGTCTCCTTTCTTCTCCATTTTGGCTCAAAGTTCACAAATCCTTTTTGGAGAATTTTAGGGCTATATTCTTTCCAAGAGGCATATTGCAGAGGATTTTATGTCCTAGACCAACTCTTCTCAGGAACCATTTTCCCGTATGTCTCTGAACTTGCATTAATTTTTCACTGGTTTGTGACAGTTTTTATTTATTCACGTTTGAGGTTCTAGTATGTGAAAAGGACTCATTTCATAACATTACATATTCATGGCTGGGGATGGATGGTATAAGGAACCATCCTTATTGATGTGTCACTGTGGAAAACTTACTCTGTCCTCATTTGTGCACCGAGTTAAATTGGGTGCGGGTGGTAGCCTGGCACTGAAGTTTTTGATATATTGCAATAATGGAAAGCAAAAATATTTAGTGTTTATTCCTTGAAATAATAAGACCAATGATTGGAATTTTCAAAAACACTTTAAAGGAATATAATAACAGCTGGATAGCAAAAAAAGTACATGGACAATGGGAGAAAAAAAGAAAAACAATTATCTCATTGGGATGACTTCGTTCTCATATGTTCTGACCCTTGAATTGTATATTTTAGATCTCACTAAAGGTATCTCTCCTTTCGTTGCCTGAGAGTCCGAGGAACTGGGTTCTGATTCTGCCTTCGCCACTTGCGAGCGACGTGACCTTCGACAAGTCACCTAACTTCTCAGGGTTCCAATTTCCTCATCAGTACAATGGGGATTCAGTACCTGTTGTGACTCCTTTTTAGACTGTGAACCCTGTTGGGGCCAGGGACTGTCTGATCTGATTGCCTTGTGTGTCTACCCCTAGTGTTTTATATAGTGCTTGGCACATAGTAAGGACTCAACAAATGCTATTATTATTAGTATTATTGTTACCAACGTATTTCCTCTGGTTGTGTCTGTGAAGTCATATTTCAGTGATGCAAAGGATATGTTTCCTCTGTTAATTCATACAGCAGAATTGCAGTTTACATTATGTAGGTTTCTGAATTTGGACTTTTGGGGTTTGGTTTTTTTTTGACCATTGGAATTCCTTGTGAAGAAGTGCCATCATGTAGAACATTCTGTAAAAGAAGCAGCATGGTCTAGTGGTTAGAGCACAGGCCTGGGAGGCAGAAGGTTCTAATCCCATGTCTGCTGTGGGACCGTGGGCAAGTCACTTAACTTCTCTGGGCCTCAGTTCCCTCATCTGTAAAATGTGGATTAAGACTCTGAGTCCTGGGCCAGGGACCGTGTCCAACCTGACTATCTGGTATCTACCTCAGTGCTTAGAATGGTGCCTGGGACATAGTAAGTGCTTAACAAGTACCATAATTATTATTATGCATGAGAATGAAAAGATACAGCCCCAGTTACTCTCTAGTTAAGCAGCACATGTAACTAACAGATTTC
This sequence comes from Ornithorhynchus anatinus, assembly GCF_004115215.2. NCBI lineage: Eukaryota > Metazoa > Chordata > Mammalia > Monotremata > Ornithorhynchidae > Ornithorhynchus > Ornithorhynchus anatinus. The sequence goes on from NC_041750.1 coordinate 14,233,207, forward strand.
AATTGAAAATTAATCTCTATTGGACAGGAACTACTACTCTTTTTTGTTGTTGTTGTGGTTGCCTCTGATTTTATGGGCTGCCTAAAACCATGACAAAGTGGCAGAGCATTTCTGCCCGAGAACTTCAAAGGAAATCAAAATGTGAGAAAGATTTATATCTTGAAAAATGAATGGTGACCAAGAAAAATTTGCAGATGTTGCACTGTGATTTTACAGATTGCAAAAAAAAAAAATCATTTTGTATACTTTTTCAGAGTTTTGTGGAAGCAGGAATTTTCAAGCCCAGAGTTGTCAGAGTAAAGGCTTTCCCTGTCTTTGATTATAGAGAAATCATTTTGAACAAATAAGGAATTAGTTTTTCATCTTCGAGAAGTCAGAGCTACAGCATAAAGAGCACAGCAATGAAATAACTCTTAAAAGGAACATAAGATTGTTTCTTGCAAGTTATCCCTTTGGAAGTTCAGTGGCATTACGTTGCCGTTTATATCAGAAAGCTGGGTGGTGAGAAAAATATAGTCTATTAAGAATTGGTGAGTATGTGCATATGTATCTAGTGTAATACGAAGTGACAGTTAAAATTACAGCTTTTCTCTTGCCGCAAAGGTACTTCTCTGCCAAGTATAGTAATATTGTAGTAGTGGTGTTCAAGGTTGTCAGCAGTTCTGGGTTACTCTGCAGAGAGCCATAACTGTGTGTGGAAGCAAGGAGCTTCCTGTCAGGGGAAATACTATAATTTTGATATATATTTGTTGTTGCCAAACTGCAATCTAATAGGAGGCATCGAAAGGTTTTATTTAACCATCTTGAATTTGTTAATTAACTAGTAAAAACATGTATTTGTATGTTTTAAGACACTGATATTTTCTCAGAGCCAGATTTTCCTCAATGGCTTTTTTATTCTTTACTTGAGTAGTTTTCCATGATAGATTTTCTCCTTGCGAATTGAAGACTGCTAAGGTGCCATAGCTGTTTTGAGCCTAGCAATGCAAAATCTAGCTCAAATTTAATACTGGTGTCTGGAATACTGTACGTTGTGCAGTTACCTATTAAGCATGAAATGATACCTTTGGATTTTTCTGTCAACGAAAAAAGCTGTCTCCAAAGTATCTTTTTTTAAAAAAAATTCATTTGCAGAACATCAGTTCGCTCTTCAGCACTATCTCAGGGATATTCGTTCCCTGGTCTTTTCATTACTGAGGAAAACGAAGAGTTTCTTAGCGACAAATTTTTCCGTTCTCGAGAAGAACAGTCAGGTCACCTGAGTTCACTGTGCTGTCGTTATTCAGGTGACAAAAGTACGTTGTTTTTTTTGAATAAGTAGAGAAACCATAGGCATTCCCAAATGCAGACAACTAATTCGATCCTCCAAGATATGAAGAGATAAAACATTGGAGAAAAAGGGTTGGTTTAAACTGGCTTATTTATTAGTGCCTAAACTACCCTCACATATTGAATCATTTTACAAATTAAGAAAGCTTAACCCTCTTCTAAAATGTCGATCCAGTAAGTTTTTACTTTAACATAAAGTATGTCTATTTTCATCTCTTCAGAAAAAAGGAATATTAATAAGCAGCGTTTCCTAGCTATTTTCCAATGTTCATCACCGTCATAACACATGAATTTCACTTTCTTCGGACCGAGACGCTCATTTGCGGCCATGTAGTTCCCGCGAGAAAGTTAGTTCAAACCTCTATCCCTGAATAAAATGACTTTGCTGGTGCCTGCAGCACCACTGAAGTATCTGGAATTGTTCTGCCGGTTTAAACAGCATGCCAGAAGGGTGTGGGGGTGGAGGTGGGATGGGGGTGGGGGGCATGTAAATCCAGAAGAAGCTTTCTAATCTTACATAGCAGATTAGTTTGAGTGAAAAAGTAAGAGTTGTCTCCCTAAAGTAAAACCCAAAGCAAAACGTGATCCTTTCTTTCACTGAAAAAAATAATTGCCATTGACTTTACTCCCTTGGCTCCGACTGCCATTTTTGTCATGTGAGCCAAGTGAGGGAGACAAACAGAAGGAGGAAAGTCTGGTCCTCTATTGAAAGCTGTCAATCAATCAGTTGATGAACCGTATTTATTGAATGCTTACTGTGTGCAGAGCATTAGATTAAATGCTAGGGAAAGTACAATAATACAGGGTTGGAAGAAAGTCAAAAACGGTGAAGCAAGCCCTCAGCAGAATTGGTCTGCTGCAGCTTGGTCAGCTCTCCAAAAGCAGAGTTGGGATATAGAGTTCCAAACCTGTAATTCTTTTGGAAATCTGAAGGTTTAACTACCCAACTGGAAGAGCAAGAGGCAGACCTTTTTATGTCAGAAAAGCTTTCGCTCAGCCTTTTTTGGTTGTCACTTGTGATCCTCTGTAGAGGGACTTCCCTAGTAGCGTCCTCTCTTCACCCAGAGTGGTGGTAAAGATGGCCTTCATCCTCAAGGGAAGGGAGGGAGGGCTAAGGACCTGAACGGCACAGAGCCCAGTAGCCTTCCCAATGCCCTGCCCACCACCGGCCTCGGAAGAACAATCATCTGAGGGTTCACATGTGGGATCTTGGTTTCCAAGGAAATCCATAGAAAACGGTGCTGGTCACTGTGTTAAAAGACGGTTTCAGGAGGTAAGGCGATTTACTTTGTAACCTTTTCAGGTCTACAGGTTTGAATAACTTTTGATTACCAAAACTTGAGATCTTCCCGGTTGCCGTGCTAATGTCTTCTTTTTTTAATTGAATAAATATGTTACACAGCAGGGCAGGTTATTTCCTTCATGGCCGTGCTGTTACAATTTGAAACCAGACATAATTTTCTTTGGCTCATGAAAAATGTAGCATTTATTCCCTATTTCCTGGGGCTTTAATTCTTTAGCAAAAGAATTGAAATGCAATTCTTAAGAAATCTGAAATAAGCAAAATGCCCCTTCTTCCAAAAAACAATGGTAACATTATGACAACAGTGTTGAGTCAAATTCAGCTCTGTCAAGAAAGAGCAATAAAAGTAGATAGATTGCCCTCTAAGCTTCACTTTATTGGATATTGTAATTGACATATAGTTGTCATTTATAATCATCTGTCCATTCTTCTGAGTTGGGAGCAGTAAAGTTAATTGTGGCTGCTCATTTGCATTAATCTCACCTCTGAAGGGTACAGTAACCCATTAATATCACGTCATGATGAATTATCACAAATAACAGTGAACATATTGATTAATGATCTTTGAGATTTGTATTTCATTAAAACATTTTGTTAGCTCTTTAAACTTTTAAACCGACAACCAGTGTGTGCAGAAGAGGGTTAGGGATCACCCGACAAGTGATGAAAAGTTGTGTTATACATTTTCGGGTCACAAATTTAAAAGTTTTAATTTTCATTATTCCCGTTGTTGGTTTTTTTTTGTAAGCAACAGTTTTTATGCCTTTGGCAGCTTCCCCATCACCCCCAATGGATAACCAATCCTAAGGGAATAATAATCATTACTATTATTATTAGGGTATTTATTAAGAGTTCACTATGTGCCAAGCACGGAGCTAAGTACAAGATAATCAAGTCAGGCATAGTGCTGTCCCACACGGGGTTTGCAGTCTAAGGGGAAGTGAGTGCAGATATCTTATTCTTATCAACTGATCCATCAATGGTAATAACAGAGCACTTACTATGTGCAGAGAACTGTAGTAAGAGCTTGGGAGAATCAGCGGATGCGTTCAACAGAACAGGTTCAACACGTTTAGTCCAACAGAATTAGAGGACACGTTTCTGCGCCTATCAGTGCTTAGAACAGTGCTTGGCACATAGTAAGCCCTTAACAAATACCATCATTATTATTATTCTTATAGCGAGCTTACCGTCTAGAGGGATAAACTAATACAAACATAAGGGCAGTGATAAATTCAATGTGTGGTGGGGCACCGTGACTAGAACGATTGAGGTTCTGGCTTTTTGCAGTTCATAGACCAACAGTCACAGTAATCACAGTGACCGTCAGTTTCCCCGCCTGCCCCCGGTGACTCTCTGCAGGTCGGGAAGATATGCTGAGGCTGCTTCTCCTTCTTGCCATGGTGATGCAGAGCAGGAGGATACCTCAGCTCACTTTGTCTTGAAGGCTCTCAACAAAGATTGGTGATGATCATGTCCCTACCGTGTACCGGCTACACGATGCATAATTAGTTATTTCAGGTCTTTTGTTTCTAAATAAAAGGCTGATATAAAGTTCACCCACAGAGTTCCTCGAAAGCTAGTGGTCATGGCCTTTCACTGTTATATTGTACTCCCCCCAAGCGCTTAGTACAGTGCTCGGCACACAGTAAGTGCTCATTAAATACGATTGAGTCGATAGAATGGATTTATTGAACGAACGAATGAATGAATGTCTCATGTCATGATGCTACTGAATCAAGAAGGCATGGTTTACTGAAATTGGGGCTAGGTAGTTAATGTAACGAAGCATTTGCAAAGAAGGCTAATATGGGAGGAATCCAATGACGAAGGCTTATTTTACAGATGAGGAAACTGAGGAACAGAAAGATGAAGTGACTTACCCAAGGTCGCACAACAGCCCACTGACGGTGCAGGGGACTAGAATCTGCGTCTCCTGATCCCACTAGATCGGAGAACATGCAAACAGTGGGTTAGCAGACTATGAAAGTACATACATTCTCAACTGGAATCTTATTCCCAAATGCAGAGAAATAGAGGAGTCATTACTCTTTATTTGTTATTAAGGCAGAAACTGGCCCATATGATCCCTGACTATCTAAAAATAATTTCAAGAAGCAGCTTGGCTTAGACCATGGACCTGGGAACCAGATGACCTGGGTTCTAATCTCGGCTCTGCCGCTTATCTGCTGTGTGCCCTTAGGCAGGTGACTTAAGTTCTTTGGGCCTCAATTTCCTCAACTGCAAAATGGGGATTCAATACCTCTTCTCCCTCCTACATGTGGGGAGTGTGAGCTCCACATAGAGAAGGGATACTATCCGACCTGATTAGCTTGTATCTACCCCAGGACCTGGGACAATGCTTGTCACATTGTGAGTGTTTAACAAATATCATAAAAAACCCCCCAAAGCTTCTGAATTCAGTTTCAATATATAGCATCAAGACTCTTCATTCTTGTCAGAATCATCTCTGTGTGTGTTTTTTTTTATGGCATTTTCAATGGCAGGGAGGTCAACAAGGAGGCTGATTCAGTAATCAAGTCAGGATAGAATAAGTGATTGCATCAACGTGGTGGCAGTTTGAATGGAGAAGAAAGGATGGATTTTAGCGATGTTGGTTAGGTTGAACAGACAGGATTTAGCAATCTATTGAATAGGTGGGTTGAATGAGAGAGAGGAATCAAGGATTCACAAGGTTACGGGCTTGAGACCAGAAGGATGGTGGTGCTCTGTACAGTGAGGGGAAAGTCAGTGAGAGGACGGAGTTTGGGTGGGGAGATGAGAAGTTCTGTATTGCACGTGTTAAGTTTGAGGTGATGGCAGGACATCCAAGTAGAGATGTCTTGAAGGCAGGAGGAGATGTAAGACTGCAGAGAGGGAGAGAGATCAGGGCTGGAGATGTAGATTTAGGAGTCATCTGCATAGAGGTGGTAGTTGAAGCCATGGGAGTGAATGAGTTCTCCAGAGGAGTGAGTATGGGTGGTGAATAAAAGGGAACTTGAAGGACTCCCACAGTTAGGGGGTGGGAGGCAGAGGAGGAGCCCATGAAAGAGATTGAGAATGAGCTGCCTGAGAGATAGGAGGCAAACCGGGAGAGGACAGTGTCAGCGAAGCAAAAGTTGGATAATGTTTCAGGAGAAGGGGTTGGTTGATAGTGTTGAAGGCAGCTGAGAGGTCAGGGAGGATTAGGAGGGAGTAGAGGCTGTTGGATTCGGCAAGAAGGAGATCATTTGCGACCTTTGAGAGGGCAGTTTCTGTGGAGCGAAGGGGGCGGAAACCAGACTGGAGGGGATCAAGGAGAGAATTGGAGGAGACGGACTTGAGACAGCAGGTGTAGGCAACTCGCTTAAGGAGCTTGGAGAGGAATGGTAGGAGGGAGAAAGGGTGATAATGGGAGGGAGCTGCGGGGTCAAGGGGAGGTGGGTTTAGGATGGGGGGACCTGAGCTTGATTGAAAGCAGTGGGGAAGAAGCCATTGGAGAGCCAACAGTTGAAGATAGTGTTTGAGGAGGGAAGAGGAGAGGGGAGAAAACTTTTGATATGGTGTGAAGGGATGGGGTAGGATGTGCCAGTGGAAGGGGTGGATTTTGAGAGAAGGCTGGAGAGCTCTTGAGATATTGCTGGGGAGGATGGACGATTTGAAGAAGGGACAGGTTCATGGCCACTTACAAATAGGGTCTGGATTTTTCAGATAAAAAAATCATTTTTGGGGGTGCAGATGCTCCATGACACGGCAGGGAGTTGAAATGTGATTAGAAATCTTTGTAGGAGGAAAGGTTTGTTCCGCTGACTGAAGTAGAGGTTTTTCAAAATGAGTGGAGAATTTGTCCCATTTGGGTTGAACAACAGCCTGTTTCTTGTTTGCGTAAACTACCTTGTAGCAAGTCAATACATTCTGAACACCTCTGCTCCTTTGGTATTGCACACAAGCCTGGATGCCAGCATTCCTGTATTCTGTTTCCAGCTGCAGACTCTGTCTCTGAAACCTCTGACCTTTATGCCATCAGTCCCTTCATCTGTGATAGATGATAATAATAGTGGTGTTTGTTAAGCGCTTACTCTGTGCCAGGCACTCTACTAAGCACTGGGGTGGATACAAGCAAATTCGGTTAGACACAGTCCCTGTCCCACGAGATGCTCACAGTCTCAATCCCCATTTTACAGATAACTGAGGCACAGAGAGGTAAAGTGACTTGCCCAAGGTCACACAGCAGACAAGTGGCAGAGCTGGGACTAGAACCCATGACCTTCTGACTCTCAGGCCTGTGCTCTAGCCACTATGCCAGACTGCTTCTTGTAATAATAATAATAATAATAATGTTGGTATTTGTTAAGCGCTTACTATGTGCCGAGCACTGTTCTAAGCGCTGGGGTAGACATAGGGGAATCAGGTTGTCCCACGTGGGGCTCACAGTCTTAATCCCTATTTTACAGATGAGGTAACTGAGGCCCAGAGAAGTTAAGTGACTTGCCCACAGTCACACAGCTGACACGTGGCAGAGCTGGGATTCGAACTCATGACCTCTGACTCCAAAGCCCATGCTCTTTCCACTGAGCCACGCTGCTTCACTAATCAGATCTTGCTATTCCCTGGGTGTGAATTAGAGAAGTAATTCACTCCCCACCTCTCCCTCCCCGAGAAGCAGCATGGCTTAGTGGATAGAGCATGGACCTGGGTTCTAATTCTGCCTCCGCTGTGTGGCTGTGGGCGAGTCGTTTAACTTCTCTGGGCCTCATTTATCTCATCTGTAAAATGAGGATTAAGAGTGGGAGCCCCATGTGGGACAGAGACGGTGTCCAACCTGATTAACTTGCATCTACCCCAGCACTTAGAACAGTGCTTGGCACGTGGTAAGCACTTAACAAGTACCGTGATTATTATCCCAAACCCCAACCCCTCCTGCTTTCCCCCTACACCAAACTGCACAGTCTCCGGGTCCCCTCTTCAACTTTCAGTTCCATTCCCAGCAGCTGCCAAGGAACCTGCCATCATCACCACTTTCCCTTTCGTTGCTGGCCTTCCCTCCCCAGCCAGAGCTGCTGGGACAGAGACAGGGATCCACTGGGGCTGGATCAGTCAATCGGTTGATGGCCTTGATTTAGTGTTTACTGCATGCAGACCACTGTTCTAAGCGCTTGGGAGAGTACAGTACGACAGAGTTGGCATACGTATTCCCTGCCCACGAGAAGCTTACAGTCTAGAGGGGGAGACCGACGTTAATGTAAATAAGTAAATTATGCATACGTACCTCAGTGCTGAGAGGCTGAGCGTGGGGTGGGATGGCGAGGCAGCAGATGCCCTCCCTGGTCAATCATTCAGAGGTATTTCTTGAGCGCTTACTGTGTGCAGAGCACCGTACTAAGCATTTGGAAGCGCCCAGTACAACAGAGTTGGTAGACTTAATTTCTGCCCTCAGGTAGCTGACTTTTTCCCGTGCAGCAGCTCTCCACCTCTTCCCTCATGCTGTCCCTGTCTATTTCTATCTCTGTCTTCCTGGCTTTTGGCTGGATCAGGGAAGGTGGACCGCAACCCAGTGAGTGGGAAATGGTGTCTGCTGGGGTGTCCACTAAGGTGAGAATTAAAAATGGAAGAATGAATAAAAATCTGGCCTGGATGGAAGAGTTGAAGACAAAGATCTGGGTCAGGGGCAGGAAAGCAGGTAGGAATAGGGGAAGGAATTGACTTCACTGCAGTGATTAGATAAATCCTGGGGTACATTAGCAAACACTGTTACACGTAGAACAGTGCCTAGTACAGTGCCTGGCACAAAGTAAGTGCTTAACAAATACCATCATTATTATTATCATCGTGTTTGGGGGTTTTTGCTCTGTTTAATGGTATTCGTTCAACACTTACTCTGTGCCAGGCATTGCACTAAGTGATGGGGTAGGTACAAGCTAATCAGGTGGAACACAATCCATGCCCCACATGGGGTTGACCGGATCAATCCCCATTTTACAGATGAGGTACCTGAGGCAGAGAGAAGTGAAGTGACTTGTCCAAGGTCACACAGCAGACAAGTGGCAGAGCCGGGATTAGAACCCAGGTCCTTCTGACTCAGGCCCGGGTTTCTAGGCCACGCTGCTGCCACTTGAGCTGGCTTGGTGGCTTGCAAAACCAATGTTCAAGCCACCCTGTTTAATGTAGGCTATCAAACTCCAGCATCAATTAAAAACTTAATATTTAAACCTTGACTTTGAGGTGAAGGCTTTATATTGGAGCCAGAAACCTGGTGACATTCACCGGTCAGGAGTCAAGCGGAAACTGATCATGGGTGCTGGTTACCTAAGAAAACTCCAGATGCTCTAAGAAGCGGGGAGAAGGGAAATGACCCAGAATGAAATATTTTAGGTGCGTTTTTAAATGACCCGAACTTCCGGATACCACATTCTAAAACACACTTTGTTGCTGTTGATGACAGAGTTGATATTGACAATTCATCACACACATATGCTGAATTGATTACGAGTCGACCTTGGCAGAATCGGGGTGGATTCATAAATCAACGTAGGTCCAGTCTGGCAGTGAAAATGTTAAGAAAACTGCACAACACTGAATTTTTGGGTCCAAAAAAAAAACAATGATGTGAAAGGTAGAAATCTGGCAAAAGCTAAAATGCACACACCCGACTTTCAAAGTATCTTTTTCAAACGTATATAAGGTGTGTGCCCCAAACCTTTCCAGGAAAGTGAGCACACTAAGAAATAAGCAGCTAGCTGGACAGTTCCTAGACATTCTCCAGATTAGAATCAGTTCTTTTTAACACAGCTTTATACAACTTGGGCCTTATCATGAGGACAGGAGGTGGAAAAAAAAGAAGAGATCTCTCTCTACTTTGAACTCCAGAGCCTTATCTTCTCAGTAGAGTTTTCTTCACATTTATGAAAGGATATTTTTTTTCCTCTGTTCATTTTATCCGTTCTCTCATGCCTATTGATACCCTTCATCATTTGGCTTGTTGCCTTGGGCTAATTATGCACTGACTATAATTAAGACTGTCATTGTTGACTTTTTTATTATTATGAAGGAAAATATGTATGGGAATAATGGGGTTAGGATCTTTTAGAATTTCAAAAGGTCCGGGTGAAGAGCGCTGCCATAAATATTTCATCTTTATCAAAAAAATCATGTTGAAATCCAGCAGCTCTGCCGCTGGTCTGTTTTCTCCTGGCCATGTCTGCACAACTCCCTCATTAAGGAAAAGAGCTACAGATCTGCCTTCAAGAGGAGAGCAGATCAATAAAAATAGAACTGAACCTATTGATCATGGACAGGATCTGTTTTTATTGTTTCCAAAAGGAAATGAAATAAATGATGCTAAAGAGTTGCCTTAGCTCAAGCCAGGACAATTCAACATTCATTTTAAATTACAGGGAAAGTGCTTTATCCTTGGGTGGTGAGCTTTACTGAGGGACCCTTAAAATAGGAAAAGGGAAAGTAGAGGATATGTGCTACATTTTTAAGACCTAAATAGCTGGGGCACAGTAGTAAACTTAATTCTAAGATTCCTTACTTGTCTTAGTTTGTCAAGTCCAGAGCACTGTTCGTGTATTTTGTATTTAGTACCTGTGGTTTCCAATCAGAGTGCAAGCTTTTTGTTTCCTTTGATAGCGTCGAAGAAAGCCAACCTGTTTATTACTGTGCTGGTTTTAAGCTTTTATTGTTTGCCACCCCAAACCTACTTGTGAATAATGCATTAGATAGCTCTATTTTTTTGTCCAAAAAGTGTGTGGAGACCTCACTGAGAGTTCATTTCCACCCATGGTATTAATCCTTATTCATTTTTTAAAATCTGCTAACGGAAATATTTCCATTCAGCTCATTAATCAATTGTGATTTCCATTCCCTTGTTTTGTAAAAGCTGTTGCAATAAATACTTTTTTCACAAGGCAAAAATCCAAGAGATGGATGCAGCAAGCGTAATTAATTGCACCCAGTTACAGAAGATCAGCAAGTTTGTGAGATTCACATGCTGCTTTACCATATGGCTGCCCAGTAGGCGAAAAATTTGATTAATGTTTGGAAGTAGTTTTTTTCAGCAAATATTACGGCTCCTAGATGAGAATTTTTTTCATTCTAGTATTGTTCAACTTAGTTGAAATAATCAGTCCTTGGATTTAAAGCTTAATAAGATTTGGATCTCCTGAAACTTAACATGCCAAAAAATTTACAGTTCTCCTGTGTCCGGAAAGAGAATGCCATGTATCTTTCTTTGTAATCGAGCGAAGCGTGGTTTTGGGATGCCAGAAGAACTTTATCCCTTTTGCCTTTTCACGTTTAAAAAGTTGTCTTTGTCTTTAAGGGGATAATATTGGTGCACAGTTTGGAAAGAAAACGTGCTTTTTCATAGAAATGGAAACCAGTGCAGTGCTAACTTTGATTGTGATGAATTTCAGTTCACCAGTACTAATTACACCTCTAATGGCAATTAAGTGATGCTAAATAAAATCATTTACAATTCATTAGCAAGTAGAAGCTGTTCCTCTACTGGGTGGCAAATTGTATTGTTTATCAAAGCCACTGAATTTTTTTTTAATTTTTAATTCTGTTGTACTCTGCCAAGGGCTTAGTATGGTGAGCGCTCTGCAAACAGTAAGCGCTCAATGAGTACGACTGATGGATGGATTGTGTATAGATTTCCCCAAGGTGATCACCTTGGGGAAATATACAAAAAACTGCCTCTCTAGCTACCCTTCATATCTGAAGTTTCCCGAAGAATGTGAGGCTGGCAGAAAAGGCCGACGTTGGACCGAGAGTCCTAACCACACCGCGGGCACATAAAAGGCATTCCTCATTGGATTGTCCCGTTCACTGGTACAGGCTGTTCCCGTTGTCATTTTTGCCTCTATCTCAGCGTCCTCTTGAAGTCTCTGCTAAAAAAAAAAAAAAAACAAAAAACCCACTCCTTTCTTGATTGCAGTGCGCTAAGCCAGTCTGTTTGCCACAGCTGTTATGCCGCATTATCTGAGGCTGGGCTTTTCTATGTCCTTAAAAGGTTTCCTCTGTTCCCCTTGATAGGGGTTATTACTGAGAGGATGAGAATGTGTTTGACTGACGGTGCTTTCAGCGTATCCCCTCTTGCGTCACCCACTCCTTTACCCCAACCACGCTGGGATCTTCTCTTGCTCCTACCCTCTGAGGCCACGTTGGCTTCAACACCTGCTCTTACCGTCATGCTGGCTTCTAGCCCCAAGATACACCGAGTCTTGCGACCTGGCCGAATCTCATTCACACTCCTTCACCTGAGCCACACTTTCCCGTTCCCATTTCCCTGGCTCTCCTAGCTCTGGGCCCCTTAACCTCATGAAGTCCTGGGCCTCCCCTCCAATGGGGGTCCAGGGAGCAAGCTGGGGCTAGAGAAGCGAAGTGTGTGGCCCAGACTGTAGTAGGAGACTGGTGAAGTGAGAGAGCATGGGATCTTTAAAGCATCCAACTGGATATTCTGATTCCCGTTACCATTCCCAATCAGCGAGTCAGCAGTATTTCATTCAATCGTATTTCATTCATTCATATTTATTGAGAGCTTCCTGTGTGCAAAGCACTGTATTAAGCGCTTGGGAGAGTAAAGTAGAACAGTAAACGGACACGTTCCCTGCCCACCACTAGCTTACAGTTTAGAGGGGGAGACAGACATTAATATAAATAAATAAATTACAGATCACTTACGTAAGTGTTGTGGGGCTGGAAGGGATGAATAAAGGGAGAAAGTCAGGGAGAAATACGGTGTGCAAAATACTCTACTAAGCGCTTGGGGGAATACCAAACCACAGAGGCGGTGGGGGAGACTGACATTAAAATAAACGACACCTATGTACATAAGTGCTGTGGGGCCGAGGGTGGGGTGAATATTATCTGCTTAAAGAGTTCAGATCTGTGCGCGTAGGCAACGCAGAAGGGAGAGGCCATAGAGGAAATGAGAGCTTAATTGGGGAAGGCCTCTTGGAGGAGATGTGATTTTCGTAAAGCTTTGAAAGTGGGGAGAGTGGTGGTTTGTTGTATATGAAGGGGAGGGCCTTCTTGGCCAGAGGGAGGACGTGGGCCAGGGGTTGGCGGCGAGATAGACAAAATTGAGGTGCAGTTAGTAGGTTGGCATTAGAGGAGCCGAGTGTGCAGGGTGGGTTGCAGTAAGAAATCGCTCAGGTAAGGTAGGGAGGGGAGAACTGATTCAGTGCCTTAAAGCCGATGGTAAGGTGTTTCTCTTTGTTGCAGGGGTGGACGGGCAACCACTGGAGGTTCTTGAGGAGTGGGGAGACATGGACTGAACATTTTTTAGGAAAAATGATCTGGGCATCAGAATGAAGTATGAACTGCTATGGGGAGAGACAGAAAGCAGGTAGGTCAGTGAGGAGGCTGACGCAATAATCAAGGCAGGATAGGGTAAGTGCTTGGAGCAGCATAGCAGCAGTTTGGATGGAGAGGAAAGGGTGCATTCTAGTGATGCTGTCAAGGTAGAACTGACAGGATTTGGTGACAGATATACTGTGGGGGTTGAATGAGAGAGACGAGTCAAGGATAATGCCGAGGTTAGTGAGAGAGGGAGGAGAGTGGTGCTGTTGACCGTGATGGGAAAAACACAGGAAAGACAGGGTTTGGGTGGGAAGGTGAGGACTTCTGTTTTGGTCATGTGAAGTGGGAGGTGTCGGCGGGACAACCGAGTAGAGATGTCCCAAAGACAGGAGGACATGCGAGACTGCAGAGAAGGAGAGAGATCAGGACTGGAGAGGTAGATTTGGGAATCATCGTCATAGAGATGGTATCATGGCAATACTGTCCTGGTTATACTGGCGCCTCCTGTTGTCCCAGGTTCTACTGCTTCTGCTCACCAGGCCAGATCCCGTTCATGTCTCCAGCCTTGCCGGGTTTCACCCAGAACTACCTCTCTGAGGACGTGAGGATGAAAATCACATTGTCTTCCCCAAGTCTTGTGGGACATGTGGTTGATGGCTTCTGTTGTCCCCGTGGAGTTGGCTTCCATGAACTAGCCTCAGTTCAAACTGATAATTGTGCAGTTCATGTAACTGCTAGCAGTTTCCCTCCAATATCCTTGGCAGTGCCAACGTTGATATAGCATTTACCTTGGATCATCAGTTCTCGCAAGATTTGAAATCTGTACATTCAAGATGGGTGTGGGGAGGGTCAACCTGGAATCGCTATTCACCAAATCCCACAGCATCGGTGTAAGGGGGCATCCACTGAAGTTTAAAGATGGTTGGTTTCAGACCAATAAAAAGAAGCATTTCAAATAATGAGTGATCGAGTCTGTGGTATTGGCTTCCACAGGAAGTTGTGTGAGACAAAACTATCAATAGAGTCAAGAAGGATTTGGATACATTAAAGGGAAAATTTAGACTGTTAGAGGGGAAAGGAGTATTAGAAAATTTCCAAAGGATTTAAATAGATTAATGAGCCCTATACAGTTTTCCTAGATGTTACATTTGACACCATCGGTAGATTGGGACTCTGGAAATTATTTAATAGATTTGACTGCCCTGAGAAGTTCATTACCTTCTGTGCTCCTTCAGTCAGTCAGTCAGTCAGTCAATCAGTCATATTTATTGAGCGCTTACTGTGTGAAGAGCACTGTACTAAGCATTTACTACTGCTACTAATAATAATGGTATTTGTTAAGTGCTTTCTGTGTGCTGGACACTGTACCAAGCGTTAGGATGGATACAAGCAAATTGGGTTGGATACAGTCCCTGTCCCACATGACGCTCACAGTCTTAATCCCTATTTTACAGACGAGGTAGTCGAGGCATAGAGATGTGAAGTGACTCACCCAAGTTCTCTCAGCAGACAAGCGGTGGAGCCAGGATTAGAACCTCTGTCTTTCTGACTTCCAGTCCCATTCTCTATCCACTAGGCCACATTGCTTCTCTTCTACCACCCTTGGAGGGGAGTACAATAGAACAGAGTTGGTAGACACATCCCCCCCACCCCACAAGGAGCTTACAGTCTAGCTGGGGAGACAGACATTAATACATTACGGATATGGACATAAGTGCTGTGGGTCATGTCAGGGCTGGGGTAAAGCAGGAATTCACTGAACACGACCATGTTGAAGGATGCAGTGTAAGTCCTGGATGCCAGTATTATTGTACAGTTCCATTCTTTTGGGAAATTCTTGCAACTCAAAGGACTAAAAGCATCATTTGGAGTCCTAGAGAGAGCCATTCAGGCATTACTACAAACGGATGATCCACTGGAAAGCTCGTGGTGCTGGGAATTTAGTCATCTGTCTGCAGGCAGGTGCAGGCATACTGGGGCTTTGCTATCATGGTCCAAGTTTCTGCCGGAAGAGTCACGTAGGTGTCTGACAGGTGGATGGATCCAGCCAAAATCCTGCCAAATAGACGGCTATCCTGGGCATTGCCGACAGCAGTGGCTACTGGGGCCCCGTGCCTCTTTTTGGTGCTACGGCATGCACTGGGTAGTGACTAGAGCACGGGCCTGGGAGTTAGAAGGTCATGCGTTCTAATCCCGGCTCCGTCACTTAGCTGTTGTGTGACCTTGGGCAAATTACTTCACTTCTCTGGGCCTCAGTTCCCTCATTTGTCAAATGGGACTGAGACTGGGAGCCCCACGTGGGACAGGGATTGATACCGCTATTATTATCGTTATCATGTTCAACCTGATTAGCTCGTATCCACCCCAGCAGTTAATACAGTACCTGACCCATGGTAAGCACTCAGCAAATACCACAATTATCATTGGGTTGACGTGGCGGGTGCTTCATCCTGAAATGGGTTCCGCATGTAAGAAACCAACCCTCTGCGTCTACTTCGCAATACGTTGCCCACCCGCCCACCTACTTGTTCCAGTACTTGTTCCAGTACTTGTTCCACCACTTGTTCCAGTCCATGCCCTGGAGGGGACGTGACGGGCATGGAATGCTAGCAGGGTGACACAGACGGTTAATACTATGCGCAGTTACTTCGTGCGGACTTTCACTTCTCCAGTGTCAAGCCTGAGGCTCCTTCCATCGTCCCCAGTGGAAACCTCGAGATCATCGCTCACTCGTTGCCCTTTGTGCTTCTGTGGGAATATGAGTGTCTGGGATAAGAGAGGGCAAGTCACTCTAACTGTAAACGGTCCCTTCACTGGGGTTTTTTGGTTCTGGAATCTCAGGACTGAGGTTCGTCTGCTATTCTCCCTGGGAGACTGCATCATCATAGGTGGTGGCGTCATCATCAAATGTGAATGGTTCTGCCGAGCCGAATCGGCAAGTATTACAGATGGGATCTATATCCAGAGGAAATCGAAGGTCAGGAATGCCCCAGGTTCCAAACATCCGACAATATGTGCCACCCAGAGATACGTGAAACACGTGCTGAAGGCTAATATCCTGTCACTCCACCGGACATGCTGACATAGCCTGGGATTTGCAAACTCCACCCCCAAAACATTACTCGCAGTCCGTGGAGTTGCCTTCCTGCTCCTTTCCTCTCCCCATTCTCCTTTGGTCCAGGCTGTTTTTTACAGGCTCCTGTACTCCAAATGTGTTCAACTGTGCTTGGGGGTAGGTACCGCGTCTGTGAATAGTCCCTACCCTACCCCCTCCCCAGCCTCACCACTTCCCATTTGCTGGTTTGTCCTATCCCGGCTTGGGCTCCAGGGTTGGAAGTAATGACAGGTTTATCTCACCACTGACCCCTTGTCCACATTCCCCCTCTGGCCTGGAACTCCCTCCCCATTTACATACGGCAGACCACCACTCTCCCCACCTCCAAAGCCTTATTAGCATCACTTGTCTTCCAAGAGGCTTTCTCAAACTACGCCCTCATTTGCTCTACTCCCTCTCCCTCTGTCACCTATGCATGTGCAGCTGTGCCTTTTGAGCACTTGATATGCACCTCACCTTCAGGGACACGGAACTTAGGTACCTAGCCACAATTTCATTTTAATGTCCGCCTCTCCCTCTAGACTGTAAGCTCCTGGTGGGCAGGGAATGGTGGCTGCGTACTGTCCCAACAGCACCTAGGAAGGGCTCAATAAATACCACGGTTGGATTGCCTGGTTCGAGGTGGGATATCGGGGAGGAGACGGCAGCAGCTTGAGAGATTGATGGTGGTGGCCATTGTAGCGGCTGGCAAGGCTAGAAGGGAAGGTACCATCCGGCAAATAGTGCAGGGGTGACCTTCATTCATTCATTCATTCAATAGTATTTATTGAGCACCTAGTATGTGCAGAGCACTGTACTAAGTGCTTGGAATGTACAATTCCACGACAGATAGAGATAGTCCCTGCCCATTGATAGGCTTACAGTCTAACTGGGTAGACAGACAAAAAACAATAGCAATAAATAGAATCAAGGGGATGTACATCTCATTTAAAAAAAATAGGGTAATAAAAATATATACAAATGAGCAAATGAGCACAGTGCTGAGGGGAGGGGAAGGGAGAGGGGGAGGAGCAGAGGGAATGGGGGGAAAGGGGGCTTAGCTGAGGGGAGGTAAGGGGGGGATGCAGAGAGGCAGCAGAGGGAGCAGAGGGTAAAGGGGAAGCTCAGTCTGGGAAGGCCTCTCGGAGGAGGTGAGCTCTCAGTAGGGCTTTGAAGAGGGGAAGAGAGTTAGTTTGGCGGATGTGAGGAGGGAGGGCATTCCAGGACAGCGGGAGGACGTGGGCCAGGGGTTGACAGCGAGATAGGCGAGAAAGGGGGACAGTGAGGAGGTGAGCATCAGAGGAGCAGAGCGTGTGGGGTGGGCAGTAGCAAGAAAGAAGGGAGGAGAGGTAGGAGGGGGCAAGGTGATGGAGAGCCTTGAAGCCTAGAGTGAGAAGTTTTTGTTTTGTGCAGAGGTTGATAGGCAACCACTGGAGTTTTTTAAGGAGGGGAGTGACATGCCCAGAGCGTTTCTGCAGGAAGATGATCCGGGCAGCGGAATGAAGAATAGACTGGAGTTGGGAGAGACAGGAGGAAGGGAGATCAGAGAGAAGGCTGACACAATAATCCAGCCGGGATATTACAAGAGCCTGTACCAGTAAGATAGCCGTTTGGATGGAAAGGAAAGGGCAGATCTTGGCGATATTATAAAGGTGAGACCGGCAGGCCTTGGTGACGGATTGGATGTGTGGGGTGAATGAGAGAGCCGAGTCAAGGATGACACCAAGGTTGCAGGCTTGAGAGACGGGAAGGATGGTCATACCATCCACAGGGATAGGGAAGTCAGCAAGAGGACAGGGCTTGGGAGGGAAGATAAGGAGCTCAGTTTTGGACACGTTGAGTTTTAGGTGGTGGGCAGACATCCAGGTAGAGACGTCCTGGAGGCAGGAGGAGATAAGAGCCTGAAGGGAGGGGGAGAGAACAGGAGCGGAGATGTAGATTTATGTGTCATCTGCATAGAGATGATAGTTGAAGCCATGGGAGCGAATGAGTTCACCAAGGGAGTGAGTGTAGATGGAGAACAGAAGCGGACCAAGAATTGACCCTTGAGAAACTCCAACAGTTAGAGGATGGGAGGGGGAGGAGGAGCCCGTGAAGAAGACTGAGAATGAACGGCCAGAAAGATAAGAGGAGAACCAGGAGAGGATGGAGTCTGTGAAACCAAGGTGAGATAAGGTGTGGAGGAGAAGGGGATGGTCAACAGTGTCAAAGGCAGCTGAGAGGTCAAGGAGGATTAGAATGGAGTAGGAGCCATTGGATTTGACCAAGGAGAGAAACAGAGAGGGAAGGTACCGAATTCCCCTCTGTTCTCCTGGAGAGCTAGGTAACTCGGAATCCAGGCTGTGGGGAGGGGGAGGCCAGGAGGAAGCACTCTGCAACACATCCTGAGTAGACTGTAAGCTCATTGTGGGCAGGGAATGTGTCTATCTATTGTTATATTGTATTCTCCCAAGCGCTTAGAACAATGATTTGCACACAGTAAGCTCAACAAATGCGATCGAATGAATGGATGAATGAACGCATGGCCGGGCAGCTCAGTGGGAGCTAGGGAGGAGCGAAATGAGAAGGCCAGAACAGCCTCTGTGAGTATATCATTGCGGAGTGTGACCGATGGCATGAGACTTCAGACCTAACAAAAGGTCTACTGATCCAGAGGACTTCCTAATCTTCTATGATCGGAAAATCTGGAACCCCCACAGACACCTCCTCTTCCAACTCTGCCAGCAAATCTGTCAGCATCATTTGTGGACCTTTTTCAACATAAAATGCCAAGGCAGGATTTAAATCAGTGATGTCCTGAAGTTATGCTCATCTCACCACTGCTGTAGTAGGGTGGGCCTAAAAGGAGAATGTATGGCAGTAGGAATCCCGAGGAACTGATGTTTGGTGAGCTGAAGTGATCCAACAAAAACAAGTACTGAGGAAACATTTTAAGGAAAGCAAAACCTCAGACATTAACGCACCTCAGATGGAAACAGGAAGACAGTTGTGGCATTTAGACTCTATTGTATTGTACTCCCACAGTCACTTAGTACAGTGCTCTGCACACGATCAGTGCTCAGTAAATACCATTGATCGATTGCTTGATTGTGCGCTGAGTGGCACAGTGCAGTCCAGATAGGAATCTGAAGCTCCAAGAAGATCCTGAGCCAAAGAAGAAAAGGCCAAAAGACCACAAGGTGGTGCAGCCAACAGACACACCAGCGGACCTACTCCTATAAGTGAACTTCACCGTCACTTTTGTCTTCTTTGAGTATGAACAACTAGCGATAGATTTAGAGAGATTCACGTACGAACCAATCTTGGGTTACTGTTAGGGGTAAAAGTTAAGGAATTTAAAAGATCTGTCTACAGCTAGGAAGGACAGCATTTACACTGTCCCTCTGGCTGTTTGGTGTCAAAGTCAGAGACAGAATTCCAAGATAGATGAACCACTGGTCTAATCAAGTATGGCACCCCTTATGGTCTTATCCCACATGTAATATACAATGATCAGTAAACTGGGAAATTTGAAGTGATGTATTTGTGCTTTACTTTTAAATGTCTTAATAAAAGGAGTCATAGCAGTTCTTCAGAGCTCTGATTTCCTCCTGGAAATTCTAAAACTTTCGGGGATAGTTTTATAATCAAAGTCGCAGGCCTCCATTTTATGGTGTTCCGCTAAGTAAGAAGGAGATCTTCATTTCACTTAATAAGAGATCAACCAAGTAATTATTACCTGTAAGGATACGAAGGCTTGTTCCTCAGGATGGCCAATTGTAAAGCAGTCCAGCTACCGTAAAAATGAGAATAATTTAGTGCTCTCCTTCTTGGCTTAGCAGAAGATATGGCCAGATCTTCTTCTCTGTTTGCAGAGTGCTGTTATTCATAAATCGATACATTATGCCTGCTGAATAAAAATAGCAGTACTACGAATCTATTTATTGTCCACAGAAGTTTTCCAACTTTTAAATTTATACAAGTCTTACCTCCAGTTTTTAAACCAATACTGTCATGAATAATTTCACCAAGCTATGGTACCATTTGAAACCAGAAATGGAAAATGATCGATACTTTAAAATGTATTTTTACATGACAGCTTCAACATAGAAAGTATATGGTGCGGGGATAGGATGAATGCATTAAATTATTAATGCGTTGATTTGTCTGCCCGTTTCTGCAGCATAGAGCCAGCCACCTGTGTGACTTTCCCAGTTATCGAATTGCTAAACTAATGACCCATTCTCCAGTTTAAAAGTAAGCACAGGGAAGCTTCTAATGACAAATCACTGTTGAGGAAATCATGATCTTCTAAGTGATGTCTGAACTGTATGGGGAGTGCGGGTTTTTTCTTTCTTTTTAAAAAAAGTGGTATTTGTTAAGCGCTATGTGTCAGGCACTGTCCTAACTGCTGGGGTGGATACCAACTAATCAGGTTGAACACAGTCCATGTCCCACATGGGGTTCACAGTCTTCATCCTCATTTTACATATGAGGTAACTGAGGCCCAGAGAAGTCAAGTGACTTACCCAAGGTGACACAGCAGACAAGCAGCAGAGTCAAGATTGGATCTTAAAACCTTATGCCTTTATTGGTCTGCCTTTTGCAAGAATGCACACTTCAGTGAAATTTGCTCTCCTCCAGGATATTATACTAAAATTGCCTATATTAGACCATCCCTACTTAAGACTCTGGTAAACTTGTACTGTCTCCTTTTCACATTTAGGCTCATTCCTTCTTCAGGTGAAATGCTCTATTTTAGGGAAATACCAAGTAGACGCCCTGTTCTATTAACAGGATCTGCTTTAATCTGAACTGAAATGGCATTGCCTATTCATACTGTACTTCAGTCAATCGCTGGTATTTATCGAGCAGTTATTTTGTTCAAAGCCCTTTACTAAGTGCTTGGGAGAGTGCAATACAGCCAGGAGACGCTGAAGGACCTGGGAGACAGTGGTCCTGGCTTCTAATCCCGGCTCTGCCTTGTGTCTGCTGTGTGACCATGGGTCAGTCATTTAACTTCCCTGTGCCTCATCTGTAAAATGGGAATTATATCTCACTCCTTCCTACTTAGACTGTGAGCCCTGTGTAGGACAGATATGTATCCAACCTGATTAACTTGTATGTACCCCAGCACTTAGAGCAGTTCTTGGCACTTAGCACTTAAGTATAATCATTATTATTATTATTGTTATTATCATTCCTGCCCTCAAGGAGCTTCCAGTCTAGCGGGGGAGACAGATGTTAAATTGAATTACAGGTGAGGGAAGCCACCCAATATAAGGATATAAGTAGGGAGGGAGAGGGGTCTGTATCTACGTGCTTAGAGGGTGGGATCAACTGCATGGGTGAGACGATAGGGAGGGGAAATAGAGTGGGGGGATGAGAGCTTGGTCAGGGAAGGCTTCCTGGGGGAGCTATGATTTTAGTGGGATTTTGAAGATGGGGAGAGTCCTGGTCTGTTGGATATGTAGGGGGAGAGAGGTCCAGAGCTGATGGAGAGGCTGAGCAAGGGGTCGACAACAGTGAGGTGAGAGTGAGAAACAGTGAGTAGGTTGGTTTCAGAGGAGCCAAGTGGGTGGGCTGGGATGCAGTGGGAGAAGAGGACGGATAAGAGAGGGGAAGAAAGCTGATGGAGTTGCCTCGAATCTGATGGTGAGACCTTGGAGGCACTTGAGAAGTCAGGAGACATACGCAGATTGTTTTTTTCAAAAGATAGTCTGGGCAGCAGAGTGAAGCATGGACTGGAGAGGAGAGAGGCTGGAAGCAGGGAGGTTGGTTGGTGAGGAGGCTCTCGGAATAGTTGAGGTGGGATATGATGTGCTTGTAGCAGTTTGGGTGGAGAGGAATGAGCGAATTTTGGAGATGGAATCGCCAAGATTTAGGGACTCGCTGACTGCATTTGGATATGTGACCTCTGGCTACAGATTTGGGAGTCATTGGCGCAGGGTTAGTAGTTGAAGCTGTGGGAGGGTGTGAACTTCAAAAACTTCTATGTGGAGTTAAGGCAAATTGTTTATTAATGAATATTTGTGAATTAACAATAGTTACTAACCTAAAAAAAAAACCCCTGTCAAACCTCCCCCGTCCCCCCACATACATCAACATGGCAGCACAAAGAAAACCCACAGCAAGTTTAAGGGGGAAAATCTTAGAGGTATAACAATTTGTGATTGCGGATGTTGTCATGCAAAACTAATGCTTAGCAGGGAATTCTGTTTTTTTCACAAATTCTCGGTTACCACACAGCGCATCAGCTGTCGATGCAGCCACATTCGGGGTGCTGATCTGCGGAGGACTGAGAGCAGCTTTGAAAAGACTTCTTGCTGAGCTTCTCTAGTGCTTGAAGATAAAGCATTACCTAAAACTGGCAGCAGAACTTTGCCTGTCTGTTTCTTCTAAAACTTCATGCAGTTCTTAGGTTAAATGTGTTCTCTGACACACTAGAGATGAATATGTCGAAATTAGTAGTTTTAAGGAAAATCGTTTTAATTTGGATAACGAAGCCTGATTAAATGAGATGGAAGGGAGAGAGAGTTAAGTATTTTATTGAAAAAAAAAAACAAGCTCAGAAAAATCATTAAATGTTTAGATTAACCTGTTTCAAAGATTGTGGAACAGAGATGTCAAATTTGCTTATTTTAGAAAATTAAAACAAAGATTTAAGTGGAAAAGAATAAAATGGGCCACAGTGAATCGGTTGGAAGAAACCATTGACCACTGGGAATTTTAGTGCTTTGCATTGGGTATGATTGGAAAGAACTTAAACCTCAAGAAATTGGAAGTGAGTCACGTTATACTGAATGTGTGTACATTTATCAGAAAAAAATCTGAAACCCAACCCACTCTAAAAATGTGCAAGATAGGATGAATCCTGTTGGCTCTCTTCATAATGTTGGCTGAATTTCATCCTTTTGAGAAAATAAAATTGCTATAAGTTGAACAGAATAATCCTCTTCTCTGTGACCTGTTCTTAAGAGTTTTTTGCCTTTGTAAAGATGACTAAATTAATAGCAAAATCTATGCACACCCATCAGCTCTCATCAGTTTTATATTGAGTTGTGAATGTGCTATTTCTAATTCTGATCATGAACTTTTCATTCCACTGGATGATTAGTTCCATCAAAAGTCCTATTTTAATTAGGATATAGATGCACATATAATAATAATGCTGGTATTAGTTAAGTGCTTACTATGTGCAAAGCACTGTTCTAAGAGCTGGGATAGATACAAGGTAATCAGGTTGTCCCACGTGGGGCTCATAGTCTTAATCCCCATTTTACAGATGAGGTAAGTGAGGCACAGAGAAGTTAAGTGACTTGCCCAAAGCCACGCAACTGACAAGTGGCGGAGCAGGGATTAGAACCCACAACCTCTGACTCCCAAACCCGGGCTCTTTCCACTAAGCCATGCTGCTTCTTGCACACACATATAAGAGTGTGTGTATATATGTGACCTAATGGAAAGAGGATGGGCCTGGGAATCAGAGAACCTGTGTTCTAAAACCAGCTCTGCCTCTGGCCTGCTGTGTGACCCTCTCTGTGCCTCAGTTTCCTTATCTTCAAAATGGAGATTCGATAACCATTCTCCCTCCTACTTAGACTGTGAGCCCAATGTGAGACCTGATGGTCTTGCGTCTACTCCAGTGCTTAGTACAGTGCTTGACACATAGTGAGAGCTTAACAAATACCACTATCATTATATACAGCTGTCCTTCAAACTTGAAAAAGACACCACTGACAGTGAAAATTTCATGTAGCTGTTACCTGAAGAGGTGAATATGGGACCGAAGGTTCCCACTGTGTTGTGTCCACTGCCCTGCCTTGTCATGTTGTTTTTTTCTCCACTTCTGCCTCCTTGCTCAGTACTTATAAAACTTTGGCTCAAAAAGAGCCACTCCTTTCTCTATCCAGGACGCCATGCTGGTCTGTCTGCTTACAGTGACTACCAATATTCCAAACAACCACATTTGCCTTTTTCCAGAGCCCAGATCCATTGATTAGACAATTAGAGTGATTTGGCTATCTGTGAAATAAGCGGAGAGGCCAAGGTGCCGTTCCCTGCAATATTCCCCTAATCTTAATTGATCGATCAATCAATCAATCAATCCATCAGTGGCATTTATTGAGCACTTAGTGGGTCTAGAAGACTGTACCGAGCACTATTTTAAATGCAGCAAAGGTCACATCCACTGTGCCACCCTGCTGTCTGAAGCGACAATTGTGATTCCAGGAGTTTTCAGTCGACGATTTTTGACTTCATAGCCAAACCAGAATTTCTCTGCCTTGATTCTTGCTGGTGTTGCAGACTCACGCGATGCCTCGATCATTATGATGAGGAAGAGCTCCTGTCAGGGTTTAAGCAGAGTAGGTCCCCTCCGTGCATGTAGATAGACCGTCGGGTCCAGGCGCTCTGACTACTGCAGTGACTCCCCCAGTAGTTTCATTCAATCATATTTATTGAGCGCTTATGGTGTGCAGAGCACTGTACTACGCGCTTGGGAGAGTACAATATAGCAGTAAAGAGACACATCCCCTGCCCACAACGAGCTTACAGTCTAGAGGGGGAGATAGACCTTAATATAAATAATTAAATTACAGATATATACATAAGTGCCATGGGGCTGGATAGGAGGATGAAGAAAGGGAGCAAGTCAATGTGACATAAAAAGGAGTGGGAGAAGGGGAAAGGAGGGCTTAGTCAAGGAAGGCCTCCTGGAGGAGGTGTGCCTTCAATAAGGCTTTGAAGAGGGGGATGGTAATTGTCAGATTTGAAGAGAGAGGGTGTTCCTGTCCAGAGGCAGGACTTGGGCAAGGTGTCGGTGGCGAGATAGACGAGATGACGTTGGAAGGTTTTGTATGTTTTTCAGGGCCTCGTTTTCAATAGTAGAAGGCATGTGGAGAACCCTTCTCACCATCTCTTCAGAAATCTCTTCTTGACTGTAATGAGACTGGAACTGTCTTAATTCTTCAGCGGTCCAGTGATGGCACGAACAGGGCCATACAGTGTCTATAGTGGTGTGTAGAGGTTTTTAGTTTTGTGGCATTCTACATGGCCCTGGATCGCTTTGACTTGATCGCTTTGAGCGCAGCACCTGCCATGCACATTTTATAGTTTGATTCGCAGGCTGCGAGGAAGGCTTCCGAAAGCCTCACTCCTGTCAGGGCACGGTAAGTAATAATAATAATAATAATAATGTTGGTATTTGTTAAGCGCTTACTATGTGCCGAGCACTGTTCTAAGCGCTGGGGTAGACAAAGGGGAATCGGGTTGTCCCACGTGGGGCTCACAGTCTTAATCCCCATTTTACAGATGAGGGAACTGAGGCACAGAGAAGTTAAGTGACTTACCCACAGTCACACAGCTGACAAGTGGCAGAGCTGGGATTTGAACTCATGAGCCCTGACTCCAAAGCCCGTGCTCTTTCCACTGAGCCACGCTGCTTCTCAAGTAACCAAACCAAGTGCGGTCAACTAATTTGGGTGATTTCCCTTGGCCCCGCCCAACGTCTCACCAACCGCCTGGAATACAACATCATGAAGAAAAACCCATTCACTGTGTATGTTGAGAACTGTGGTTTGATTTTCTGTTCTCAGTAGGGCTGTCATGATGTTCCTGCAGAGCTCCTTGCCGGAGTCTTCATTCTCCAGGAGCTTGGCTTTCAGTTCCTTTGTTCAATAAATGCCATCGGTTTGGAGGTAGCGCAGAGACTACTTTCCAACAGAGTGACTTGAAGGCCAACGTGAGCTTAGGGTAGAGGAGACGATGGATGGTCCATCCAGCATCCTAGAGGACAGTAGTAACTGGGCAAATGTATTAGTGGAAGAGAGTCCGACTGCTAAGACCAGTGAGCAACTAACAATTTCTTCCACATCCAGGGCATACAAAGACTGCCCTTTCCTGTGACTTGCAGTTCCTGGCACCATTTCTGTTTCTCCCTTTTTGTGATGTGATTTTCTCGAATACGCTCATACATATGCATGTCCATCCTCGGCTCGCAACATGCCTAACTAAAAGATCTGAACAAAGGCTGAACACTGCACTTGCGCTTTTTCATATTCTCTTCAGATATTTTTTTCTTGACGATCCCGAATTTGTTCATCCCGAAATCTAAATTTAAGCATTATCATAACTGAATTCCATGGTAATTCCTAGAACTGAATTGTAATTAAAGTTAAATGGCTTTCCAATAATTTAATATTAATCCAAAAAGATAGAGCCTTGGGTTGGTGAATGATGGATGGCTATTTGCTTGGTACTTCCTTTAAAAAGAGAATTGTTCCTGTGGCTTTGTTGCAGAGAAAAGCTTTCCTGTAGGGTGCCCAGTTTTAACTGTTTCAAAGTACTGTTGCTCTGTAAATCTGTCAGAAAGGTCTGCAAGGGACCATATTTGTAAAGAGAGTGTAGAGTGGTCAGTCTAAAAAGCTCCTTAGCGGAGTACTTTGAATTTTAAATTACACACATAATTCAAAGGTAATGTAACTTGCAGTGTCGGACTTTAGTCCATTCACTTAAATGGAGAAAAATGACTGACGTAAGGAATGAGTTATTGATTCTTTGTGGGAGAATGACTTCTGTAATATAGGAAGTATGGTAAAAGGAATGGCTTAATTATTTAGGGGGCACTTCTGAAAATATGCTTTTACAGCACTGCAAACTATATAGATAGGAATTGTACTACTAGGTTTTTAATGATTCTTAGGAAGATTTTATTATGTAGCTACTAATACAAGCTAATCTTGCCTTAGAGCCTTCGTTTCTTTAATCACAGTTCACCTAAGAAACGACGATCCTTATGAGATATTCAAGAGATTTTGTTCAAATTAAATTAAAATGTCTTATGTGCATGACATGCACCTCTCTAATGCTATTGCGACATATGGAATGACCCTCCATTGAATTGCTGTGGTACTCGCGGTGCCCGATGCCATTTTAGCTCTCGTCTTTCTTTGGGTTTTGTTCCCCAAGCCTGTCTTCAAAAAAAGTCACCCCATTTTTAATTGCTGTGCATCATGCTAGCGTATATCCTGCTCCTTACCACAGCCATGTGATACCGTGTGGGGTTTTTGCTTCACTGTGTTTTCAAAGCGATTCTTCTGCCTTCTGTTTGTGGTCTCCCCAGTTTCAGCTCGCCCTGGAGCTGCCGTGTTGGGTATCATGCCCTTGTCTGTTCTCTCCACGTGCCTTGCCCCTTGGGGACGGGATGTGACCAGCCGGGTTTCGATGTGGGCGGGCTTGACTTTGTTTCGTGGCTTCACTGTTGGGAGCCTGTCCTATGTTTTGTTCACTGTGGCATGTAGGTTCCATTGATAGAACTGCCGTAGAAATTAGATGTGGCTCTCGTGGTAAGTGAGTTCAGATCTTCCAGCCAAGAAGAAGGTGGAACAGTAGCCCAGTAGACCATCCCTGTGGTCTGAAGATCGATGCCATGTTTGTGCTGTACTCTCTCCTTCTTAATTCAGTTTTCTGACTCAGTTTGTACTCGCATCACTGGGCACTGTACGGCCTAGGTAATAATGATAATCATAATCGTGGTATCTGTTAAGTGCTTCCTATGTACTAAGCACTGGAGTAGATACAAGATAATCGGGTTGGACACAGTCCCAGACTCCATGATGCAAATGGAGATGGTTAGCTACGTATGAAGTTTGCCACGTGCTGGCTGGTATGTAACCTTGCTTGTCTTCAGGTAAATTGTCAGTCCATAGGACTGGCTTGGTCTGAAAAGTGTTTCATAATTGGCTACATGTCTCTCAAGCATGTGCTTCTCGAGCACAGTCTTCAGTGTAGAGGAGTTCCTGTACCCAAGAACTTTTGATGATGCCGGTAGCCTGTGGAGATCAGTTTCCCAAGGGTTTGGAATTAAGCTCTGACCCCAGTTTTCAGAGACCTGAATATACTTCCTCCAATTCATTCAAGTGATTGTTCAGGGAATCGATGTGGTTCCCAAAGATATATGGCAATCTAGCATTTTGAGGAAAAAAACCACTAATCAAATTGGACAAAATACAATGGTTATTTTGGACCTTTCCGTTTCATCTGTCCTTTGATGAAGTGTGTATTTTTTTTGCTCTAGGACCACAGTATAATGTTATTTTGACTGCAGTTCAACATTTGGCAGTATTTCAGATAAACCACATATTTGTAGTTAATTGGTTGAGCATGTTCTATAATTATAATTATATTGAAACCTTAATTGGCTTGAACATTTGCCCACTGTAGAATACTTCTGTCACTATGACTGAGATGGCTTGGGGCCGACATTTAGCAACAAAGTCTATCGCAGAAGTATAAAATGCTAAATCTATTATAGTGGCACCTGATAGTGCCACAATAACTTGTCATTATTTCCTTATGAGATAGGTTTATAAGTCCAACGTAAAAATCGCACTGAACTGAAGCTTGGTAACCGCGGCTCACTCTGGGAGTTAATAATAACAATAATAATAATGTTGGTATTTGTTAAGTGCTTACTATGTGCCAAGCACTGTTCTAAGCACTGGGATAGATACAAGGTAATCAGGTTGTCCCATGTAAGGCTAACAGTCTTCATCCCCATTTTTCAGATGAGGTAACTGAGGCACAGAGAAGTTAAGTGACTTGCCCATGGTTAATATTTTTAATGATTTTACAGAACTTTTGATTTGGCTTGCTTTCAGAGTTATCCAAAGGAAATAAAAATTTACAAGTTTGGGTTATTTGCCAGACAACTAAGCAGGAGACAGAAGGAGGGGGAGTGTGAGGCAAATTAGAGGGGAAAGAGGTTGAGGGGTGGGGATCCAGAGAGAGAGAGAGAGAGAGAGAGAGAGAGAGAGAGAGAGGATTTACTTAACTGTAACCTTTGTTTTCCAAGAAAAGTATGGTTTTGTCAGCTCATCACATCCTATCCACCTTCTCCTTGGGTGAGGCCAATTTCTGCTCATATACATTTTACTGCACCTCCGATTATCCTTTGGTTTATTTTTCTGGTGTTCTCCACCACCCTCTAGACTTGTAAGCTTTCTGTGGGCAGGTCACTCTCCCAAACGCTTAGTACAGTGCTCTGCACAAGGTACTTACTAAATGTGATTGGCTGACTGACTGACTGACTGACCTCCTCCTGCCCCATGCAGAAACTGGAGAGTCAAGTGCTGGCCTGACTAGAGACCCAGAAGCAGGTGTCAAGGGAGAGGATATGATGTATCTACCTGGCCGGGTCACAGATCTCCTCACTGGCAGCTCGGTCTTGAAGTTTTTGCACCTTCTCTGACTCCCCAGGCTCCCTGGAAGGGGTATCTAACTGATGAGCTGAAGAAATCGCGCACCTTTGAAGGACAGAAATTACAGGGTAAATAACTTGATGACTACGTTTGTGAAAGGCCGGGTGTGCAGATGTTTTTCTTCATCATCATCATCATCATCATCACCGATATTTCCTGAGCACCTTCCGTGGGCAGAATATTGGTGTGAGAGCTTAAAATCGAGGCCTGATTTATTCAGGGACTTTAGGGGTCATAGCACTGGGTCAGAGCATCCCACAAAACGGTCTGAGCTGCATGAGAAATGGTGGCCCCTGGCGTGCCCATTGCTCACTAGGCCAACTCCCCTGCAGTAGAACACTGGTCCTTCCCTGCAGCAGATGTGGGACCCAGACCTTAGCTACCTCCTGAAAAGCAGCATGGCGTAGTGGAAAGAGCCCGGGCCTGGGAGTCAGAGAGTCGTGGGTTCTAATCCCAGCTCCACCACTTGTCTGCTCTGTGACTTTGGGCAAGTCGCTTCACTTCTCTGTGCCTCAGTTATCCCATCTGTAAAATGGGGATTGAGACTGTGAGCTCCACATGGGACAGGGACTGTCCCCAACCACATTTGCTTGTATCTACCCCAGCCCTCAGCACAGTACCTGGCACATAGTAAATGCTTAGCAAATACCTTTTTTTTAAAAATTTATTAAAAAAAAAGTCTTCCCCGGCTAAACCCTCATTTCTCTTATTCCCTCTCCCTTTTGCACCACCCTTCCACTTGCATTGGTACCCTTTAAGCACTTATTATTCACCTCACCCTCAACTCCACAGCACTTATGTACATAATTATAATTTATTTTAGTTTGTTCCGCCGCTCTCCCCTCCCGTGACTGTAAGCTCTTACCTTCTCAGTTGTACTCTCTGAAATGGTTAGTACAGTGTGCTACACACAGTAAGCGTGCAGTAAATACCACTGAATGATTGACTGGAATCCATTGCTGCTCAAAGCTAAAGATGGGCAGTTTCAATTCAAGTCTGTGCTCTAGAGTAAAAACATGTGAGCGCAGATTCGTTTCCTCGAGATAATTTTTGTAAAGATGAATTCTTCAAGCAACACAGAGAGCAATATTTTAAAATTATTTCACTCGCTCTGTCTTTCTCAGTGTTTGCTATTTAAATTGAAACTACTTACTGTGGACGCCAGTATTATACTACCAATGGTTTTCTTTGTTTTATGTATTTTTTAAGATCTTGAAATGAAAATGTAACTTTGTCTTATTATTTTAATCTCCTCTTTTCTTTTTTGCATGGATCATTTGTTTATGAACTGGTTATTTCAGTAAGGGCTCAAAGGTAATTTCATGGTTTATAGCATTTATATTGGAGCCTTTAATGAGGAAAACATTGTTTTCTAATACATGAAACAGAATTCTTCATTATATAGTTTATTTTCATTCTCTAATATTTCATGTATATCAAGTTTGAGGCAGTGAAAATAACCATGTAAAGAAATGATACCTTTTCTACACAGGGGAAATATGAAAGTTTTGTAACAGAAAAAATAAACATTCATAAGCTTATGAGATTATTTTATTTTTAATCTAAATGGTACCAGTGAGTTGTTGTTGACGTTGGACATTGTATCCCAATTCACGTCTAAACATTTGGTAACCATATATTGCTTTTCCATTTAACTTAGGAATTTTTTCATCTGAAGGAGCTCGCACAGTGTAGGGCCCAATTATATTGTCTTTGTATGAATTGTTCAGGTTAATGCAGGATGTTTTCATACTCAGTGCATTCAATTTGACTAAACCAACTGTATTTCATTAATCTCAAAATTTTCACTGAATATTGGTTTTGGGATTTTTGTCTTTGTGTAAAATTTCACTCAACTGTCTTCTTGAAGGAGAAATTGTCTTTTCAACCACAGTTCATCTTGAATTCTGAAATAGTAGGAAGCACATTCTAGGGTTCCCTGGAATCGAGGATCCTCTCTATCATTTTAGCTCATCCTGTGTTATATCGAGTCATCAACACCCACTCATTCCTAATCACAGAACTGTTAATTCCTATCCAGACAATGTTGATTTAATAGAGTTTGCACTGAACAGGCAGCTGTGTAAACTGGAAAATGGTTTCTGCACAGATTTTGATCATTTGATGGATCATCAATTCCTCCCTTCCCCCACCCTTGTCCTTGAACTCTTCGCACCCCCTTTTAATTTTTTCACTTTTGCCTTTCTCTTGTAACTATGCTCCAAAAGGGAAATAAAACAACACCTTTCAGAAATCCCTCCATATCTTGGGAAGGAAGTTTTTGTTTCTAGAAAAAAAAATTCAGCTCCTCCTTGAATGTTAAATAATATTACTGCATTTTTTCCATCCATCATTTTTCTGTTTTCTACACTTCCCACCTTACCTCGTTGATCTCCTACCTCCCAGCCTACACACTTCACTCCTCCAAGGCCAGTCTACTCAATGTATTTTGATCTCATCTGTCTCGCTGACATCCCTTTGCTCACATCCTCCCTCTGGCCTGGAACTCTCTTTCTCTTCATATCTGACAGTGGGGTCTGGTGGAAAGACATGGGCCTGGGAGTCAGAGGACCTGAGTTCTAATCCCGGCTCCGCCACTTGTCTGCTGTGTTTCCTTAGTCAAGTCACTTCACTTCTCCGGGCCTCAGTTTCCTCGTCTGCGAAATGTGGGATTTTCTCCCTCCCACTTATACTGTAAGCCCCTGATGGGCCAGTAAGCTTATCCAGCCTGATTATCTTGGACCTCCCACTGTCCTCTTCCTCTCACTCCTCAACTCCAACACTCTGAGCATGTCACTCCCCTCCTCAAAAACCTCCAATGGTTGTCTATCAACCTTCTCATGAAACAAAAACTCCTCACTATTGGCTTCAAAGCTCTCCATCACCTTGCCCCCTCCTACCTCACCTCCCTTCTCTCCTCCTACAGCCCGCACCGCACACTCCGCTCCTCTGCCGCTAACCTCCTCACTGTGCCTTGTTCCTGCCTGTCCCGCCATCGACCCCTGGCCCCCGTCCTACCTTTGGCCCGGAATACCCTCCCTCTTTACACCCACCAAACTAACTCTCTACCCCTCTTCAAAGCCCTACTGAGAGCTCACCTCCTCCAGGAGGCCTTCTCAGACTGAGCCTTCCCTTTCCCTCTGCTCCTCCTCTCCTCATTGCCCCTACTCCCTCCCTCTGCTCTACCCCCTTCCCCTCTCCACAGCACTTGTGCATATTTGTACATATTTATCACACTTTTTATTTTGTCAATGATGTGCATTTATCTATGGTTCTATTTATCTATTTTGATGGCAGTGATGCCTGTCTACTTGTTTTGTTTTGCTGTCTGTCTCCCCCTTCTAGACTGCGAACCCGTTGTTGGGTAGGGATTGTCTCTATCTGTTGCCGAATTGTACTCTCCAAGCGCTTAGTACAGTGCTCTGCACACAGTAAGCACTCAATAAATACGATTGAATGAATGAGTTAATGAACTCCAATGACTTCCTACTCCACTCCACCTCACCCACTCAGCAACTTGGGCACACGCTTGACCTCATCATCTGTAGTCACTGTACAATCTTTTCCCTCACCAATGCTGCACTTCCTCTCTCCGACCACGACCTCCTCACCTGCCGCCGCTCCTACACACCCGATCCCCACAAATTCGTCCTCTTCCTCCACAGAGACTTCCTATCTTTCGACCCCCTCCAATTTTCTCAAGTCATCCTGACCCATTTAATCTCCTTACCCAAACTGCCCTCTTTGCACACAAACTGACACCCTCAAAACTGCCTTCTTCACTGAACTCAACTCCCTCCCTCCCCTTTCCTTCCGCTGATCTGCTGTATTGTGCTGCCCCCCAAGCAGTCAGTACAGTGCTCTGCACAAAGTGAGCTCTCTGTAAGTACCGTCAATTGATTGGTTTTCTGTTCCTTTTTTCTGAACCTGACTCCTAGACTGTAATACTTGGACTCTATTAGGAGTTGGATTCACTAAGGCAAAGAAAAGGCTAATTGATATAAAGACTTCATTTTTCTCTTAGGAATTCAAACCCTTACTATCCATCATTTAGACATCTTTCCACAGCGTTTGGTGGATGGATAAAGAATAGTGAGTGCGCAGAGATTTGCTTAAGGTGACTCAGTGGAGGAAGTGAAGCAGGGTTTTAGTAATTTCTGAATAAAGTTACCAACTTTCATTTCACTGTTTTCTGAGATGTTTAAATTGAGTCAGTACTTTACACATCATCTGCCTCCTTTTGAAAAATGACTTTTCCCTTACTCATTTTACACTACTATTTTGTTTTCTAATTTTTCATCCACAAAATCATTTTATATTCAATGCTAATTCATTTTTCCTTGAAGCTGGATGATACGCTATCTAAACAAGTAATATTTTTTATTCTGACATTAAAATACCATAAATATAAACAGTTTTTAGCAGTTGGACTAATTGACTATTTTTTTCACCTGAGCATCCCATCGGAAACATATAAATGATCGATCAGTAGGTTAAAGGTAATCCAAGTGTCGTGCGAGGGGGACATGAGCTAGTACTTTTTTTAATGGTATTTGTTAAGTGCTTATTATGTGTCAGACACTGTTCTAAGCGCTGGGTCAAACTTCTTGACAATCAGGATATACAGCAAATTCTTGATTACATTCTCGATTACAATCACCTTGCCGCCTCCTACTATAACCCAGCCCGCACACTTCGCTCCTCTAATGCCAACCTTCTCACCGGACCTCGGTCTCATCTCTCTTGCTGCCGACCTATTGCCCACATCCTGCCTGTAGCCTGGAACACCCTCTCTCCTCGTATCCGACCGACAATCACACTCCCCCTCTTCAAAGCCTTATTGAAGGCACATCTCCTCCAAGAGGCCTTCCCTGTTAAGCCCGCCTTTCCTCATCTCCCACTCGCCCTGACTTTCCCCTTTTGCTCTTCCCTGCCTACTAGCCCCACAGCACTTATGGATATATCTGTAATTTTATTTATTTGTAATGATGTCTGTCTCCCCCATGCGCTCCTCCGCCCCCGCCAAGTTGTGAGATCATTGTGGGCAGGGAATGTCACTGTTTATTGTTGTATTGTACTTTCCCAAGTGCTTAGAACAATGCTTTACACACAGTAAGCACTTAAGAAGTACAATTGAATGAAGGAATGAATGACTCAAAGCTTGTGGTGGGCAGGGAATGTTTCTGTTGTATTGTCATCTTATACTCTCTCAAGTGATTAGTACAGTGCCTTGCGCACAGTGAGCGCTCACTAAATACAATCGACTGACTTACTGACATGGGCACAGTTCATCTGTGTCTTTGCCACTCACATGGGGGAGTGTTGTGCCCAAGCCCAGAGGTTTTTGGCCTCTGCTGAGAGGGATGTTCAGCCCTGCTCAATGCTGCAGCTGTCAGGTGAAGATTGGCAATGAATGGACTCCGGCACATTACCTCATTAGCTGTTCAGGGGGCATCCCAAGCCTCAAAACCTCTAACCTTCGTCCCAAGAGCAGGGCAAGCCTCTCAGCTTAGGTGCACTACTTGAGTTATGGGCACAGTGATGAGCATGAGCAGGAAGGAAGGAAGGAAAGAGGGAAGGAAGGAGGGATGGAGGGGGGAAGTAAGGAAGACAGACCAGCTAAGGAAAAAGAAGCAACAATAGTCATTTAAAAACCAGCTTTACCCCTCAGCATGAGCCATGCTTTCAAAGGCCTTATTAGGCTGTGAGTTTCCGTTTCTCTGCTTTCTAAAGTTGTGGTCTCAGAAAAAAAGCAGAGGAGGTAGTCTAGCAGGTTGAGGCCCCAAATCTGACATTTATCGATTCCTTATTATACCCGATCTCTTATCTCAGCCACACAGGGCATTGGGTAATATGGGCCCTTCTCGGCATTTCATGATATTCAATGCAGAGTCATTGGCTAACAAAGTAATCACCATACATGATTTAATCCTGGATAAGACCCCCTATACTGGCTGGATACCAAGATTGTGCCATCTAGTAGAATTGGATCATTATTAACTTAACTTTCTACAGCAAAACTTTGGTGAAGTTTAAGCCAAGGAGTATAGCTGTTCTTCAGACTGCCTCATCTCTTTGAGGAAAGCAACTTGCATCAAAATTGGACAGTGGCAAAGAAGGTTTTGCATTAATATATAAACTGTAGACCGTTTGCTTTTCCTGTAGACTGAAAACTTCTCTTGAAGACTCTCAGCTCCTTGTGGGCACGGATTGTGTGTACACCTCTGTTGGATTATACTTTCCCAAGAACTTATTACAGTGCTGTTCACCCAGTAAGCACTCAATAAATACCATTGATTGACTGAATCTGTCACCTTTCCTAAAAGATAGAAGATTTTGCTGTCATTTACTATGCCTTGTGTCCCCAGTTCCCAAATTACCAGTAGACCATGGGTGCTCCTGTTCAGGTAGAACTAGGTCTGAGGGGAGCTGAGTGGGAGTGTGTTTGGGGGTTGGGTATTTTACGTGAACCTGAAGGTCAAGGGGTAGTTTCTAAAAAACTTAGAGAGCCGTGACCTTAAGTTATTATTGCTGACTGCTGAATGGCTTTGGACTAGAAGCTAAATGCAACACACTGAGCAACTGTCGACTTACTGTTTGACTCCCTGTACTTTTAAGGTCTGGTCCTTATGCTTTGGATCAGCCAAAATAGATTCTCCTTGTTTAATTTGGGCTCTCTGGTGAAATCTTTTGAGAGCTTGGGTCATGGATGAATAAATCACCCCTGTATTCTGAGACGTAGGACCTCTGAGACCCTTCCTTCTCTTACTGGAGTCACACTGAGGAGATAAGAATGTAAGCCTTCCCATCATCCTGCCCTACCACCTAGTGATTGGAGGTGGAGATGAAAATGAGAGACAAACTGAAATTGGGGGTCTACTCCCCTGGAACCTAGTCCTTTTCTTTTCTTCTTTTTTTATGGTATTTCTTTAGCGCCCACTATGTGCCAGGCACCATCCTGAGTACTGGGGCAGATTCCAGACAATCAGGTTGGACACAGTCCGTGTCCCACATGGGGGCTCACAACTTTAATCCCTATTTTACAGATGAGGTAACTTGGGCCCAGAGAAGTGAAGTGACTCTCCCAAGGTCACACAGCATATAGTCATGGAGTCAGGATTAAAACCCAGGTCCTCTGACTCCCAGGCCCATGCTCTTTCCACTAGGTCACTGCGTCTGGTCTTCCTGATGCTCAAAGAGTCATTCCCATTCTGCCTCGGTCCAGATCAGTATGACACAGCAGGAAAAGGCATGCTGATATTTTAATTGCTTGAACCTTCAACCCACTTCTTGAGGGAGGATCCTGCTTTTGGGAGCTGATGTTGTACCTTCACTTAGCCCAACATTCATCTTCCCTCCCAAGCCCGGTCCTCTCCCAGACTTCCCTATCACCGTGGATGGCACGACCATCCTTCCCGTCTCTCAGGCCCACAATCTCGGTGTCATCTTTGACTCGTCTCTCTCGTTCACCCCACACATCCTATCCGTTCCCTCTGCTCCTCCACCTCTCCCTTCCCATCCCCACAGCACTGTACTCGTCTGCTCAACTGTATATATTTTCATTACCCTATTTATTTTGTTAATGAAAGGTACATCGCCTTGATTCTATTTAGTTGCCATTGTTTTTATGAGATGTTCTTCCCCTTGACTCTATTTATTACCATTGTTCTTGTCTGCCTGTCTCCCCCGATTAGACTGTAAGCCCGTCAAACGGCAGGGACTGTCTCTATCTGTTGCCTACTTGTTCATTCCAAGCGCTTAGTACAGTGCTCTGCACATAGTAAGCACTCAATAAATACTATTGAATGAACATTCCTTCCTGGGGACCTTTTTTAACCCTTAGATATTAAGGACTCACGGAAATAATATGCTGATGAGGCCACACATTTGGAGTTTTAATACTTTCTCAAAGATTGTTCTTGGGTGTCTTTTCCTTCTAGAGTGCATTATTAGTTGCAGGTTCTGCAGGCCGTGAATTTAGGCACACTGGAACTCTTTTTTAGACTGCACACTTCAGGCTTACATAGTCCAGGCCAGTGCGTTCTCAGTCGAAAAGACTTGGCATGACTCTGGTCATGAGGTAAGTGACAGAATGCAGTCAACAAATTAGCATTCTGGAAATTGATCCTTGGTAAATCAGTAAATGAGAACTGTGAGTTTGGTAGCCTCACATTTCTCCCTACATTTTTGTCAGGAGGGGGCTTTGATGCCCCGTCAAGACTGTCCAATTTTACGTCATACCGGATCCTAATGTGGAAAGTCAGTAATTCTGCAGGTGTGTTTCATGGCTCCTTTCAAAGTGTGTTCATACTGATTTATTTGGGAATTTCCCTACCTCCTCAGTGTTTATGACATCCCGAGAATCGGTGTGACTTCTGGGAAATGAAAATGGGCAGTAAAACTATTTTCATTTGTTTTCACTCCCCATAAACATTTCTGCTTCTCTTTCAAAGACACGGTTAATCTCCCCATGAATTGGCCAAGGGATTTCTTGGTATAAAAATAAAAGTGGTAGTGACATTTTCCTTATGGCTGCTCTAAAGGTTACATGGACTTTGGGAATCCAAACTGGAGACCGAAAACCCCTAAATAGTAATTGTTTATAACAAGCGCTTAGTACAGTGTTTTGTACACAGTGAGTGCTCAATAAATATGGTTAATGATAACTATAAATATATATATATATATGTATATAGCTGTTGTTCACTTCAGAATTTTGCATCTAATGCCGTCAGCTTATCTGCCGGTGAATATGATGAAAAAAACTAAGCTGTTACTGACCCACCCTTCACACTGTTCGCTTGTCAGGACAGGTTCTTGCTTTACTGGTAGATTTGGCCTCTTCTGGGTCTGGCTCAGCCCTGGAGCCTGCCAAAAGATACACTTGTGGAGCCTTTGTTCTTGGAGACCAAAGTTTTTCCTGATTGCTGCCCATCAGGCTGATCTGTATGCTTCCCAGGAGCAGTAGTAGCAGCATTTATTGAGCACCCGCCTGATGAAGTGCACTGGACTGGTCTCTTGGGAACTGCAGAATAACGAAGAGGCGTTTTTTTTAATTGTACTTGTTAAGTGCTTGCAATGTGTCAAGTACTGAGCCTAACCCACTGTGGGGTTCACAGTCTCAGTAGGAGGGAGTAGGATTTACTCACCACTTTTGGCACAGAGAGGTGAGGTGACTTGCCCAAAGGCACAAAGCTGCCAAGTGGTGGAGCCGGATTAGAACTCAGGTCCTCTGACTCTCAGGCCTGAGCTCTTTCCATTAGGCCACACGGCCTCCCTGTCCATAATCAGTCAATTGGTGGTATTTATTGAGTCCTTACTGTATGCAGAGCTCCGTACCAAGTGCTTAGGAAAGTACAACACAGTGGAGTTGGTAGACACGACGCCTGCCCAGAGTGAGCTTACAGCCTACGGCAGGATGTCCCCGAGGTGGCTGATCAGAGCTCACTGATCCTTAAGGAACATCCACCCTAATGGGGGAGACAAACATAAAAATATTTACAACTAGAGTGGTCAAAATAAAGAGTTGAGTACATGCGTATATATGATTGCTGAGAGAAGTGCTTAGTACAGGCTCTGCACACAGTGAGCGCTCAATAAAACAGTCGATTGATTGATTGAAATAAGTTCACCGGTCCCCCAACAGTCCACTGCTCTGTCATCTCATAGGAGACGATGCATCAGTCTTTCTTTAAATGGTTTATTCCCCCCGCCCCAGCTTGCGAATGCCCTCTTTCAGTTGGCCTTAGAGCAGCTTCTTGCATTTCCTTCCGTCATCCATTCTCTCCAGGTGTCCTGCCACTTGATGCTTAGTATTTATTGTCGTCAGTGCTGCCACCCACCTCTCTGGCCTCACCAGCCGCTTGACTTGGAGTTTGATCAGGTCGACCCTTAATCAAGCCTACCCCCGACCCTAGTCATCGCCCACTTATTAACACTATTGTATCATACTCTATCATGTTGCTATATTACCGATTTTGTTTGTTACTGTTTATTGTTGTCAGTGCTGCCACCCACCTCTCTGGCCTCACCATGTCCTTCCTCCCCCTGTCCTCCCTCCCGCCCCTCCCTATCCTCCCCTTCCCCTTCCCCTCTCTTGCTCAGCTCTTTCCTGCTCTCTCCTCTGCCTCCTCCCCCTCTCCTCTCCCCCGCCCTAGAACCCCACTTTACCAGTGCTACCCCTCTTCCCCCTCCCCCTACTCTCCCCCTCACCAAACCCCTCCTCACCCCCTCCCCCCTTCCCTCTTCCCCACCCACACCCCATCCCAGTCCTCCTGTCCCACCGCCACCCCTCATCCCCCTCTCCCCGTCCAGGGCCTCGCCACCTCCTTCCCATCCAAACCCTCCCTTC
The DNA here is from genome assembly GCF_004115215.2 of Ornithorhynchus anatinus. NCBI lineage: Eukaryota > Metazoa > Chordata > Mammalia > Monotremata > Ornithorhynchidae > Ornithorhynchus > Ornithorhynchus anatinus. The sequence continues at coordinate 14,272,809 of NC_041750.1, forward strand.
CCCCAGCTCTCCCCTCCTCCCCTCCTTGCACCCACAGCTACTTTCAAGTGTGGCCTCTGGAACCCCCGCTCCATTACAGGTAAACTACCTTTCGTCCATGAACTTTTCCTTTCCCGCTCTCTCCTCCTCCTCGCCCTTTCAGAAACGTGGCTCACTCCCGAAGACACGGTCTCCGCCGCTGCTCTTTCCAGTGGAGGCCTCTCCTTCTCCCACTCCCCCAGACTCACCGGAAAGGGAGGAGGCGTCGGCTTCCTCCTCTCACCCCGTTGCCGCTTCCGCACTCTCCCTCCTCCCCCCTCCCTCTCCTTCCCCTCCTTTGAAGCCCATATCATTCGCCTCTACCACCCCCGCCAGATACTTGTTGCTGTCATCTACCGCCCTCCCGGTCCCACCTCTGACTTCTTCAACCACCTAGACCCCTTTCTCACCTTCCTTCTCTCTGCCCACTCTGATCCTCGGAGACTTCAACATCCATATGGATGTACCTGATGACTCCTCTGCCGCCCGCCTGCTATCCCTCCTCGACTCTGCCGACCTCCTGCTCCACCAGACCGCGCCCACTCACCGACTCGGTCACACCTTCGATCTCGTCATCTCCTACCGCTGCACTATCTCCTCCCTCACCAACACTGAAATCCCTCTCTCTGACCATAACCTTCTCACCTGCCTCGTCTCTCACATTCCCTCCCCCTGCAAATCTTTGCTACTCCCCCCCAGAGACCTCTGCTCTGTTGATCCCATCCGTCTTTCCAAAAGCATCTCTCCTCACCTTGTCACCCTGTCCTCACTTCCCACTCTCGATGATCAGGTCTCCACTCTCAACTCCACCCTCTCTACTCATCTCAACTCTCTCTCCCCCCCCCTTCCCTCCGCCGTTTTCGCTCCACTAACCCACAGCCCGGGATCACCTCCTCTGTTCGCCTCCTACGCTCCTATGCTCGAGCTGCTGAGCGCTGCTGGTGAAAGTCCAAGCACCAAGCCGACCTCACACACTTCAAATTTATCCTTTCTTGCCTTAGCTCTGCCCTCTCCTCTGCCAGGCAAAACTTCTTCTCCTCCCTCATTGACACCCACGCCCATCACCCCCACCAATTGTTCCGGACCTTTAACTCTCTCCTTAGGCCCCCTGTTCCTCCCCCTCCCCCATCTCTCACCCCCAATTATGTGGCCACCTACTTCATCACAAAAATCAACACAATCAGGTCTGAGCTCCCCAAAGTCACCCCTCCCCCTCTTGCCTCCCCCCCCACCAACCCTCTCCCCTACTTTCCCATCCTTCCCTGCAGTATCCTCAGAGGAGATCTCCTCCCTCCTCGCAAGTGCCACCTCCTCCACCTGCACCTCGGACCCCATTCCCGCTCACCTTATAAAAAACATCACCCCTGCCCTCCTCCCTTCCTTAACTTCTATTTTTAACCACTCAATCTCCAAGGGCTCCTTCCCCTCTGCCTTCAAACATGCCCACGTCTCCCCCATCCTACAAAAACCCGCTCTCGACCCCACTTCCCCTTCCAGTTATCGCCCTATCTCCCTACTACCCTTCCTTTTCAAAATCCTAGAACGAGTCGTCTACAATCGCTGCTTAGAATTCCTTAACTCCCCTTCTCTCCTGGACCCCCTCCAATATGGCTTCCGTCCCCTCCATTCTACCGAGACTGCTCTCTCTAGGGTCACCCATGACCTCCTTCTTGCCAAATCCAATGGCTCCTACTCCATTCTAATCCTCCTTGACCTCTCTGCTGCCTTTGACACTGTCGACCATCCCCTCCTCCTCCACACCTTATCTCACCTTGGCTTGTATTTGTATTTGTATTTGGTATTTGTTAAGCGCTTACTATGTGCCGAGCACTGTTCTAAGCGCTGGGGTAGACACAGGGGAATTAGGTTGTCCCACGTGGGGCTCACAGTCTTAATCCCCATTTTACATTTTACAGATGAGGGAACTGAGGCACAGAGAAGTTAAGTGACTTGCCCACAGTCACACAGCCGACAAGTGGCAGAGCTGGGATTCGAACTCATGAGCCCTGACTCCAAAGCCCATGCTCTTTCCACTGAGCCATGCTGCTTCACAGACTCCGTCCTCTCCTGGTTCTCCTCTTATCTCTCGGGCCGGTCATTCTCGGTCTCCTTCGCAGGCGCCTACTCCCCCTCCCATCCTTTAACTGTTGGAGTTCCTCAAGGGTCAGTTCTTGGCCCTCTTCTGTTCTCCATTTACACTCATTCCCTCGGTGAACTCATTTGCCCTCACGACTTTGACTACCATCTCTACGCAGATGACATACATATCTACATCTCTGCCCCTGTCCTCTCCCCCTCCCTTCAGGCTCGCATCTCCTCCTGCCTCCAGGATGTTTCCACCTGGATGTCGGCCTGCCACCTAAAACTCAACATGAGCAAGACTGAGCTCCTCATCTTCCCTCCCAAGCCCGGTCCTCTCCCGGACTTCCCTATCACCGTGGATGGCACGACCATCCTTCCCGTCTCTCGGGCCCGCAATCTCGGTGTCATCTTTGACTCGTCTCTCTCGTTCACCCCACATATCCTATCTGTTACCAAGACCTGCCGGTTTCACCTTTACAATATCGCTAAGATCCGCCCTTTCCTCTCCACCTAAATGGCTACCTTACTGCTACAGGCTCTTGTTATATCCCGGCTAGACTACTGTGTCAGCCTTCTCTCTGATCTCCCTTCCTCCTCTCTCGCCCCGCTCCAGTCTATTCTTCACTCCGCTGCCCGGCTCATCTTCCTGCAGAAACGATCTGGGCATGTCACTCCCCTTCTTAAACACCTCCAGTAGTTACCTATCAACCTCCGCTCCAAACAAAAACTCCTCACTCTAGGCTTCAAGGCTCTCCATCACCTTGCCCCTTCCTACCTCTCCTCCCTTCTCTCTTTCTACTGCCCACCCCGCACGCTCCGCTCCTCTGCCGCCCACCTCCTCACCGTCCCTCGGTCTCGCCTATCCCGCCGTCGACCCCTGGGCCACGTCCTCCCACTGTCCTGGAATGCCCTCCCTCCTCACCTCAGACAATCTAATTCTCTTCCCCTCTTCAAATCCCTACTTAAAATTCACCTCCTCCAAGAGGCCTTCCCAGACTGAGCTCCCCCCTTTTTCCCTCTGCTCCCTCTACCCCCCCTTCACCTCTCCGCAGCTAAACCCTCTTCTCCCCCTTTCCCTCTCCTCCTCCCCCTCTCCCATCCCACCCCCTCGGCACTGTACTTGTCCACTCAACTGTATATATCTTTACCACCCTATTTATTTTGTTTAATGAGATGTACATCTCCCTGATTCTATTTAGTTGCCATTGTTTATATGAGATGTTCTTCCCCTTGACTCTATTTATTACCATTGTTCTTGTCTGCCTGTCTTCCCCGATTAGACTGTAAGCCCGTCAAACGGCAGGGACTGTCTCTATCTGTTGCCAACTTGTTCATTCCAAGGGCTTAGTACAGTGCTCTGCACATAGTAAGTGCTCAGTAAATACTATTGAATGAATGAATATAGTCCATAGCTGTTGCTGGTGAAACCACTGTGGTAGTCAGTTCAAGTCTCTCAGCCATGTAGAAAGTGGGATAGGTCAGAAGTACGGACCTCAACTTGGTGTGCCTCTTGATGTCCTGTTGTTGCCGGACTTTATTTTCAGGCTTGTCAAAAGCCATGCTGATGGTTTGGTTTCTGGTTTTTACCTCTCTGCATCATTGGACAGTGTACTTGTGATTTCAGTGACAACTCTAAATTCTGTATTTCCAAAGAAACCTTCTGGTTGTGTGTTGGGTTTCCCAGGAGTAGCCTGGTGTATCAGACTTTCCACCTTTCAGTCCAAAGAATCAGAATCAAGGGATCCAGAATTATTCGCTCATCTTCTTACGAAGTGCCAAGTCCTATACTAAGCACTGGCGTAGATATGAGACCAACAGGTCCCACACGGGGCTCACCTTCTAAGTAAGTAGGGGGGAGAACGGGTATTAAATCCCCATTTTACAGATGAGGGAACTGAGGCCCAAAGAAGCGAAGTGACTTGCTCAAGGTCACAAAGCAAACAAGGGGAGAAGCCGGGATTAGAACCCAGGTCTTCTCTCTGACTCTCAGGCCCCTTGCTCTTTCCACTAGGCCACACTGCTTCTCACGATGGGCCGGTTGAATACGTGTCGAAGAACCTCTGTTGGACCCTTTCCCCGTTGCCATCAGAAGGAACCAGGGTTGTGGAGTAATTCCACTCCTGTTCAACCTCTATCGTGCTACAAGACACCTGCAAGCTGCAGGTCAGAATGTTTCCCAGAAGTCGGGAAGCTCTTCCAGCCCATAGGCTGTCAGCAGCCTCAGAGGTCTTTGGGACAGAGGTTCAGAAATTGCAGTATGCAGATGACTGTTCCCTAGGGGCGCATCCCTAAGACGTGCAGATGATTCTGAATCGCTTGACTCTGCACAAAGTTACAGACCGACAGGCAATGTGTCTGATGAAAACCAAAACCCTGTAGCAGCCTGCTCCTGGGAAACTCGACACACAACTGAAAGATTTCATCAGCCATCCATCCACTCATTGGAAATGGTCTTCTCTAAGGTCACCAATGACCACCTTTTTTCCCAAATCCACTGGCCTCTACTCCATCCCAATTCTTCTTGACCTCTCAGCTGCCTTCGGGAGCGTGGGCCACCCCCTTCTCCTGGTAACAGTTTCCCACCTTGGCTTCACTGACACTGTCCTCTCCTGATTCTCCTCCTAGTCCTTGGCCACTTCTTCTCAGTCTCTTTGATGGGCTCCTCCTCTGCTTCCCACCCCCTAACTGTGGGAATCCCTCAAAGGCTCAGTTCTGGGTCCCCATTTATTCTCCATCTACACCCACTCCCTTGAAGCGCTCAATCTCTCCCATGGCTTCAACTACCACCTCTATTATCATCATTATTATTATCTATTATCATCTACCAATATAATAATAATGGTGGTATTTGTTAAAGCGCTTACTATATGCAAAGCACTGTTCTAAACGCTGGAGGGGGGATACAAGGTGATCAGGTTGTCCCACATGGGGCTCACAGTCTTAATCCCCATTTTACAGATGAGGTAACTGAGGCCCAGAGAAGTTAAGTGATTTGCCCAAAGTCACAGAGCTGACAAGCGGCGGAGCCGGGATTAGAGCCCATGACCTTCGACAGCCAAGCCCGGGCTCTTTCCACTGAGCCATGCTGCTTCTATGTGGATGATTCCCTAATCCACCTCTCCAGCCCTGACCTCTCTCCTTTTCTGCAGTCTTACAGTTCCTCTGCCTTCAGGACATCTCTACTAGGACATCTGTACTTACACCTCAAACTCAACATGTCTAAAGCAGAACTCCTCGTCTTCCCATTCGGACCCCGTCCTTATCACTGAAGACAACTCCACTGTCCTCCCTGTTTATCCAGCCCATAACCTAGGCATTATTCTCGGTTCATCTCTATCATTCAATCCATATGTTCAGTCTTTCACCAAATCCTGTCGGTTTTGCCTTCACAACCTCGCTAAAATCTGTCCTTTCCTGTTTATCCAGATTGCTACTACGCTGATCCAAGCACTTATCGTTTCCCGCTTCGACTACTCCATCAGTCTCCTCGTTGACGTCCCTGCCTCCCATCTCTCCCCACTCTGGTCTGGTCTGGTCACGCCGTTGCCCAGATCATTTTTCTAAGAAAGAACTCTCACTTCGCATCTCCCCACGCCTCTAAAACCTCCTATGGTTGCCCATCCCCCTCTACCTCAAACAGAAACTCCGTACTGTTGGCTTTAAAGTGCTCATTGAGTTCGCCCCCTCCTATCTTACCGCACTAATTTCCCAGTACAACCCAGCCTGCCAGCTTCACTCCTCTAACGCCAACCTGCTTACTCACTGTGGCTCAATCTCATTTATCTCACCCCCAACCCTTTGCCCGTGTCCTCCTTCTCATCTGGAACTCCGTCTCCTTTCATATACGACGACCATCGCTCTACTGACCTTCAAAGTCTTATGGAAATCTCATCTCCTCCAAAAGGCCTCAGGCTCCTGAGTCTTCACTTCCTCTGCTCCTTCTCTCTTCTACATTGCCTGTGCACTTTTATATATATCCTTTTAGCACTTGATGTTCACCCCATCCTCAGCCCCACAGTACTTATGTCCATATCCATAATTCATTTTAGCATCTTATCTCCCCTCCTAGACTATAAACTCCTGGTGGGCAGGGAGATGCAACATGGCCAAGTGGAAAGAGCCTGGGTCTGGTAGTCAGAGGACGTGGATTCTTATCCTGGCTCCGCCCATTGCTTGCTGCATGACCTTTGGCAAGTCACTCAACTTCTCCATGCCTCAGTTCTCCTGTTCTCGCTCCTTCATAAACTGGGAACCCCAACCAGGACAAGGACTGTATCCAACCTAATTAATTTGTATCTACTCCAGAACTTAGAAAACATAAGTGCTTAACAAAAACCACTAAAAAACCCCTGTTGTATTTTATTCTCCCAACTCTCTGCACACAGTCAGTGCTCAATAAATACTGTTGATTGATTAATCGACTGATTGATTGATCAATCCATCTACGATGTGTTGGTGATTCCGAGCTGATGTTTAGCATATTTGCTGAGCAGAAAAGACCTTTAGGTGGGTTATTTTTCTCTGCGTGTTAGTAAGGTTAAATCTGCCTTAAAGTTTTCATTTTCAGAAATTTTTTCCACAAAGTGCAGAGCCTTTAAATAAAGCAAAGCCAAATTAGGTTGTTCTACACTTTGTGAAGAGTTGGTTAATGAGCGGAGAGGGCAGCAGAAAGTAATTAAAGAATCCTTAAAGAACTGTGCACTTTTTCCCGTTATGGTATTATATCTTGAGTAGCCAGGTGCTCCAATCCCTGAAGGAGTATTTTCCTCTCTCCTTTAGCACTTGTGTCCATTGGCAACATTTACTTTTACCTATTCATACAATTAACGCTCGCCCTGGAGTCGTAGACATCATTTATTCTGTATCATTTGTGGCTCCTTTTCTCCTGCCTTTAAAATAACAGCCCTGTCTTTCCCCTTGTAATCACGGCTTCCTAGCAATAATGATGTTACCATTTTCGTCATCTCACATTTCGCTACTCCGTCTTCAGAAATTTGGTTTTCCAAATGTCCGTATTCTTATCGGCGGTAATGCCATACTGTGAGACATTCCACCACGCTTGCTCGGTTTCTTATTTCTACTCTCTTTCTCGTCATATAACCACTTTTAAGTCCCCTTCCCAAATCAACTTCTCATACAGGTTATGATAGAGGGTATTCTAATAGATAATCTTCCTGTGCCCACAGTTGAAATAGTTTCTTAATAAGTGCCAGGACCACTGTGGTTTTAAGGAAGAAATATCATCCTCTTGCAGTTACTACGTTTCTAAAATGTACCTTTTACCCTTTTTTTTCTTTTTTATCATTAGCAAATTAAGTAGAATCGGTGGCCAGAGAAGAAAAGCAAATTTAGTTGTAGCGTGTATCCCCAATTCAGCTTTCCGTCAAGTGATCACATTGTAAGAGACACGGTGGGTTGGGAAAAGAGCAGCCGATGTATACTGGGGGCGAATGCCCGTCGGAGGACTAGTTAAATGTAAAGAGCCATTTTCCATCAGAGAGATGAGAGAGATGACCATGGGAACTATTGTAAGCTGTCGCTATTTTCTCATGATAGTAAAGTCCTAAGCCAGAGTCCGCATGAAGTGGCATTGGAAAATTTTGTAATCTGTGAGTAGTTGAAATCACAGGGTAGAATAGTAGTAATGATGTTTTTTTGTGTACCCACTGGCTGCCATTGGGAAAGTCTGGTTCCATGACGGATTGGTGGATTTTAATCAGGAGAAACCCTTCAAGATGATCTAGTGAAGGAGCGGTTTATATCAGCTGCTGATTGATTGTCTTCGTAGTTGAAATTATGAAGTCGCCCAATCTTGCGACCTGGGGGCCATTCTGGGTAAGAGGGATGTGGGACTTTCCTGATTCTGGGCGTCTGTCCCTGCAGAGTGAATTGAATGAAGTTGGGGTGGGTGGAGGAAGGGAGGACAGGGAGGAGAATTTAAGAATACGTAAATTATGCTCTTCTCCCATTTTTGATTATTTAGGAATTAATCAGTATGAAGCCACCCGCCTTTAGAATATGCCTTTCATATCTCTCCCGGGTCCATGCCACTGAGTACATGTACGCAGTTTCACGGCAGAGGCAGGGAACGGAGTCTCTGGTGGATGATTTCCTTCTCCAGGGATGCATTTGGATCGTGCGGGGGCCAGTGAAAAAACTGGGGGGGGGGGGCCCAGGTCACAAACACCCAGCTACAAGACCTCTTGCATGAGTCCCTTCCTCTGTATCTGACCCCCGTGGCAGGCAGCAGAGGCCGTCCGCTCCAGGCCAGCCTCAGATTGTGTCATATGACAGGCAGGTGTCAATCATAGGGGATGCGGTGCCATGTTGGGTTGTAACTCACCCCCTTCTACTAGGGATTGGTAGATCTGTGAGGACGCCCAGACACATTCAGAATCCAACCGAACACCTTTTAGGCAAATAGCGACTCCATCACATACCTGAAAGTAGAATAAGTTGGAAATGAGCAACGTTACCTGCCTAAGAGGAGTTTATACTCCATGTAGCAGCGTGTCCTAATAATAATGTTGGTATTTGTTAAGCGCTTACTATGTGCAGAGCACTGTTCTAAGCGCTGGGGTAGACACAGGGGAATCAGGTTGTCCCACGTGGGGCTCATAGTCTTAATCCCCATTTTACAGATGAGGTAACTGAGGCACAGAGAAGTGAAGTGACTTGCCCACAGTCACACAGCTGACAAGTGGCAGAGCCGGGATTTGAACCCATGATCTCTGACTCCAAAGCCCGTGCTCTTTCCACTGAGCCACGAGCCCAGGCCTGGTAATCATAATAATTATTATTATTATTGTTATGGCATTTGTTAAGCGCTTACTGTGTGCCAAGCACTGTTCTAAGCACTGGGGTAGATACACGGTAATCAGGTTGTCCCACGTGGGGCTCACAATCTTAATCCCCATTTTACAGATGAGGTAACTGAGGCACAGAGAAGTTAAGTGGCTTGCCCAAGGTCACACAGCAGACAGGTGGTGGAGCCGGGATTGGGAGACCTGTACTGTGATGCCAGCTCAACCACTGACCTGCTGTTGTGACCTTGGCAAGTCTCTCTGAGCCTCACTTTCCTCATCTGAGAAATGGGGATAAAGATACCTGCCCTTCTCACCTCTGAGACTGTGAGCTCCATGGGGGCCCGGGATTGTGCCTGATCTGATTATCTTTATTTACCCCAGGGCTTAGCACAGTGCATTGGCATACAGGGAGTGTTTAATAAATCTCACAGTAATGCTCTCTACTAGGAGAGACATATACAGACAATTGCAAATAGAATCATCTGAATAAAAAGAGAGCTTTTAGATTACCCTCTAACCAGTGGGTGCGGTCTTTTCTGCAAATCAGATTGAAGAGAAGCACAGGGAAAGCATCACTGCCTTGGGGAGTAATCCTAGGATCCCGACAATCTTTTTAATGCTGCCAAACATCCCTACGAGTTGCTAAGGAAATCTGGCATCTGATGTCAAATGCCTCTGCAAGGGCTTACCTACCCTGGCACTTAGAACAGTGCTCCAGCGCTTAGAACAGCACTTGGCACATAGTAAGTGCGTTTACAAATACCCACATTATTATAAAGCATGGTATTGTCCCTGGCACTTGTCTTTTGTCTGACGTGCAGCACAAAGGTAGTGTTCACTGGGCCCTGCCGTGGTCTAAAACCCAGAGTGCAATAGGTCGAAGGGCGGGCTCAACAACCGTCTTCCATTCCGTCTGTTTCTGGACTCTGACAGGGGTCTTGGCAGCAGTGGAGAGCAACGAGGTTACGGGATAGTTCTGGTAGGCAACTATCTGGCTCTCCTTGCTGATCTGGGCGATAATGCTGACAAATTGGAAATCATATGGCATTTCTTTTTGGAGAAGCAGCATGGCTCAGCCCTGGAAGTCAGAGGACCTGGGTTCTCATCCCGGCTCAGCCGTTTGTCTGCTCTCTGACCTTGGGCAAGTCGCTTAATTTCTCTGGGCCTCAGTTACCTCACCTGTAAAATGGGGATTAAGTCTGTGATCCCCATATGGGACAGGAACTGTGTCCAACCTGATTGTCCGGTATCTACCCCAGTGCTTAGGACAGTGCCTGGAAACATAGGAAGCGCTTTAACGAATACCATTTTTTTCTTCTCTATTCCAATATCAAAAAAGAGTGTGTGCAGATGACTCTGTAGCACATCTCCTCCCCGCATGTAGAATTTGCCAGCTCTAACGTTAGATCCCGGAGTTTTGCCATTTTTCCTGGCTCTAACTGCAGTGGTGATATATTAATGTCGACTACAACAATAATAATAAAGTTGGTCATGCATCCATCTTTTCACCACATGAACAGGATGTCACTATCATTAGCTGAGTCTTCAAAAACAAAGGATGGTTATAAATTAAGTAATATTGGCTTATTCAAAGAGAAGTAAAACCAAGGTAGCATTCACTCATGATCAAATAAGGAAGACTATTGAAAAGTAGCTCTATTTACTGTGTAATGCTTATAATGGATTTATTTATGCGAAGAAAAATGATGGTAGCCTAAGAATAATGAAGTTAGAGGATATTATTTCCTCATTTAACCAATAAATTGCCACATAGGGATGACCCATATTAAGAAAGTTAGCAAAGTACACACTTAAATTAGATTCTAATGATGATGCAAGGGAATGACCTTCGACGTTTATTTGATCTTCGCCCCACACCCAACCCCACAGCACTTAGGTACATGTCTTTAAATTATATAGTATAAATTACTTATTTATTCACATTAATGTCTGTCTCCCCCTCTAGACCGTAAACTCATGATGGCCAGGGAAGGTGTCTGCTAATTCTGTTGTTTCGTACTCTCCCAAGTGCTTAGTACAGTGCCCCGCACCTAGTAAGCACTCAGTAAATATGATCGATTGACCGATTGAATTGCTTCCTAATAATAGAAAAATCTAGAGGCAGGAAGAATTTGTCAGCTGTGTGACTGTGGGCAAGTCACTTAACTTCTCTGTGCCTCAGTTACCTTATCTGTCAAATGGGGATTAACTGTGAGCCTCACATGGGACAACCGGATTACCCTGTACCTACCCCAGCACTTAGAACAGTGCTCTGCACATAGTAAGCGCTTAAATACAACATAATTAAATAGTTGGCCACAAAGCCAAATGTCAAGGCAATGGGGCCGAAACATTTACGGAGGATAAAATTAATAAGTAGTAACTACTGGTTATTGCTCTTAGACTAAGAGTGAATGTCTTCCTGTCCAGACAAATTTGAGGAAAGGCGTTTAGGACACTGTCGAGCTAAATATAAGCCAACTTCATGGATTAGGCAAATGCACCTTGAGTTAAAACGAGAGGTCCTTTTAAAAGTATCTTGAGTCAAGGTGCATGACAATATTGTTAATCAAATAGAGCAAGTAGCTTGAAATAATGAGCAGATTGAGCTCGAACCATATTTTAGAGTCAGTAGTGGCAATCTCCCCAAACTGGTTATACTTTTAATTAAGACCAATATTGCAATGCTGATTGATATAACATTTAAATTTGAGCCAAGTGAGAACTCATTACTGGAAGCTGTAACAGAAAAGATAAGAAGTATGCTGCCCAGAAAGATCAAATGAAAACCAGAATAAGTGTAAAGGCAGTCAAAATCCTGAGCTTTCCACTTGGTGCTAGCAGAAAATGGCACTTGAAAGACCAATTTCTTGTGGAACTTGAATTAGAGAAGGATGAAGCAAATAGATTAGGAATCAGATTAGGTAAGGATGCTCTAAATGCATCCATTTAAAAATGCTTTACCTTGTTTGTAGCCAGAAAACCGGCGTGGACTCTACACTGTACTAGATAAACACGTTACCAAGTCCCACCTCAAATCCTCTCCATTAAATGTATATATACTAGTCAGATAGTGTAGTTAGGGGAGGTATGATTAAAACACTATGCATTTAATTAATCACTGGATGGCACTGGATGGGCCAGTGAACCTAGCATAGGACCTCACGTGTGCTAAGACTTAGTTTCCTCATTGTCAGATGAGGATATAGTCGATAAAGTGCAGTGCCTAGGTATTGGATGCATCGGGAACTCCCTCCCCATCCACCTGCACCAGACCATCCCTCTCCCTACCTTCAAAGCCTTAGGAAAATCACATCTCCTCCAAGAGGCCTTCCCCGAACATGCCCACTTTTCCCCAACTCCCTCTCCCTTCTGGGTCACCTGTGCACTTGGATCTGTACCTTCCGAGCACTCGATATTTACCCCAGCCTTAGCCCCACCACACCTAGGTAGATATCTGGAATTTATTTATTTATATTAATGCCTTTCTCCCCTTCTAGACCATAAGCTCCTCATGGGTGGGGGATGCACCTACTGACTCTGTTGCATCATGCTCTCCCAAACGTATGGTAGAGTGCTCTGCACATAGTCACTGCTCAATCAATGCTACCGATCGGTTGATCGGTCTTAGATGGCCTTCTCTTCCCGAGTAAACAAGATACTTGTACATCGTTACTGGCTGATGTTTGGCACATTCAATGAACAGGAGCAGGCCATTGCTGTTTAGATTTTCAGCCTCATGGTAGCCATGATTTTTCTCTGTATTAATGTCAGTCGTGGATGGGGCAAAGATTCGACTGGTAATAACAAAGTACTAATTTCACCCTAACTTCCTTTATTTTATTCTTTTCTTCGAAAGAAGATTCTAATTTCTCCAGCTGCTCCGGACTGTTAGAAAATGTGACATTCCCACCCTGTATTATGTAGTAGCGTTGTGTACGTACATATATCTATATATAGATATATCTACAGATCTGAAGAGAGGGAGAGAGAGAACTGTCCGAATTAGATGATGCTATTACGGATCGTGGGATTTTATTGGTATTTGCAAGTGCGGCTAATAAGATCAATGCATGAGTGATGAGCCTTTACGCATCGCATTGTGTGCATGTAAAGATGGCTTCATACACCGTTACCTTTGATATCCTCCGTGTCTGGTGAGGTCTGTGTTTCTTTCTCTCTTTGTGTCACAAACTTTCCAAAGCCTCTGCTCTAAAACAGTCACCCAATTCTCACTGCTGCATACAAAGCTGTCTCCTCACTCCTCTCTATTAGGCTACACCATTTGAAGTTTCTCTTCATTATTTCTTTATAGCATTTCTTCTGTCCACCCTTTTTGTGGTTACTCCATTTTAGTCGCAACCTTAAAGCAGTTGTTTGGGCATTCTACTACCATCCAGTTTACGCACATGTCAACCAGTCAATCAGTTATATTTATTGAGCATTCACTGTGTGCAGAGGACCATACTAAGTGTCTTGAGACAGTAGAGTACAATAGAATCGGTAGGCGTGATCCCTACCCACAAAGAGCATACATTCTAGGGGGGAAAACCAGACATTGAAATAAATTACAGAGCAGGGAAATGGGAGAGAATAATACTATGTGCATAAGTGCTGTGGGTGAATGTCTAACACTTTAAGGGGTACAGAGCCAACTGTATCACCATCAGCTCACTGTGGGCGGGGATTGTCTCTCTCTATTGTTGTATGTACTTTCCCAAATGCTTACAGTGCTCTGTACACAGTAAGCCCTCAATCAATATGATTGAATGAAGGAATGAATCTCCCTGCCTCTAGTCTCTCAATATTTCATTCCAATGCCCAGATCTTCTTTCTAAACCATTCCGCTCAGTTCTCCCTACTTGTCAAAAAGTTCAAATGGTTGCCCTTCCTCTTTGCAATAAGCAGAAAGTCTCAACCCTTGGCCTTAAGCCACTCTCTCCCCCTTACGTTTCCACTCTCTTTTCTCAGTATGCCCGGCTCACACACTTTGTTCCTGTCCTCAAGCTCACTTCTCACGGTTCTCCGCTCTCTTCTCTCCTGCCATCAACTTCTTTGTTCCTGTCCTCAAGCTCACTTCTCACGGTTCTCCGCTCTCTTCTCTCCTGCCATCAACTTCTTGCTCACACCTTTCCTCCAGCCTGGAACTCGCTCCATCTTCAAATCTGAGAGGCCGCTGTTCTCCCTATCTTCCAGGCCCTTCTCAAATCACATCTCCTCCAGGAAGCCTTCACTGATTCATTTCTAATCTCCCCACTTTATATCCCCTCTACTGCCATCCCCATGCAACACTTATTTATATTGCTCTATCTTTATAGTCTGTTACTTCCTTCTATCTTTCATTTAGTTTAGGGTCTATATCCTGACTTTTTTTTAGCTTTTTGAGAGAAGGAGTTATGTCTACTGGTTTTATTGCAATCACTCAATCGCTTATCACAATGCTCTGTGCACAGAGCATTGGTGTTATCCTTGACCCCTCCCTCTCATTCAATCCACATATTCAGTCCATCACTAAATCCTGTCGGTCCCACCTTCACAACATAGCTAAAATCTGCCCTTTCCTCTCCATCCAAACTACCATGACATTAATACAGTCACTCATCCTATCCCACCTGGATGACTGCATCAGCCTCCTTGCTGGCCTCCCAGCCTCCTGTCTCTCCCCACTCCAATCCATACTTCACTCTGCTGCCCAGATCATTTTTCTACAAAAACACTCAGGACGTGTCACCCCGCCCCTCAAAAAACTCCAGTGGTTGCCCATCCACCTCCGCATCAGACAAAAACTCCTCACCATTGGCTTTAAAGCACTCTGCCACCTTGCCCCTTCTTACCTCACGTCACTATTCTCCTTCTACAACCCAGCCCGCACACTTTGATCCTCTAGTGCTAACCTTCTCACTGTGCCTCGATCTCGCCTATCTTCCCCCGCTGACCCATGTCCTGCCTCTGGCCTGGAATGCCCTCCCTCCTCAAACCTGACAATTACCTTGCAGATAGGGTCTCTAATTATAAAAGGGCCATTTTGTTGGCGTAAGTGGTAATTTGTTCTGCAGGATTTCACTATTCGGTCGCTTGGGAATCTTGGATGCCACTTTGGAATATGTAGGCTTTATCACTGTAAAAGTTGGGAATGAATCAGGCGATAATGAGTGCAGCACTCAGTGCCGTGGTCAGTAGCAATAATTTAAACCTTCTCTAAATTACACCATTGGTTGATGAAGCTCAATAAAATGCTACTGCGTGTGGATCTTGGGTGCATCCAAGATGATTTTTCTTTCGTTCAGCCATTGAAAAATGGTATTGGTGGATATGAACCAATTTGGGGCATATTCACTGAAGACCAATAGTAAATTTGGCCCTCACTTATGCCTAAATAATTTTGGGGTCTTTGTGATTTATGTAGCGCAGGGTAACCAGGTTAGTGGGCTAGCACTTAAACCACAGAGGCCCCAACTATTTTAGGGTGAGAAACAGTGTGGCCTAAGGGGCGGTGCACAGGCCTGGGACTCAGAAGTCCCTGGGTTCTAATCCAGGCTCTGCCATATACCTGCTGTGTGACTTTAGGCAAGTCGCTTCACTTCTCTGGGCTTCAGTTTCCTCATCTGTAAAATGGGGATTAAGACTGTGGCCCCATGTGGGACATGGACATGGACTGTGCCCAACCTGATTAGCTTGTATCTACCCCAGCGCTTAGTACAGTGTCTCGCACATAGTAAGCACTGAACAAATACCAGAAACAAAAATGAGTACCACAGTCAACAGTGGAGTACAAAGTGGATATCTGCAGTTTAGGATGATGCTTTTGTCCCAACATTTAATGAAATCATTATCAGACTTCAAACTGGGAAGAACACCAAAGTTCTTAGAACCAGTGCACAGCGTGGCTCAGTGGAAAGAGCCCGGGCTTGGGAGTCAGAGGTTGTGGGTTCTAATCCCGGCTCCACCACTTGTCAGCTGTGTGACTTTGGACAAGTCACTTCACTTCTCTGTGCCTCAGTTACCTCATCTGTAAAGCGGGGATTAAGACTGGGAGCCCCACGTGGGACAACCTGATCACCTTGTATCCCCCCCAGCGCTTAGAACAGTGCTTCGCACATAGTAAGTGTTTAACAAATGCCATTATTATACGATGGTACACTAGGTGTTGATCATCCAATCAATCGATGGTATTGATTTAGCACGTAGTGTGAAAGGGCTTGAGAAACACAATTTAACAAGTGTTGGTAGAAGCGATCCCTCTCCATAAGGAGCTTACAGTCTCCTTATTGGGGAAGAGACAGACCTAAAAACAGATTAGGGCCCGTCACTGGGCAGGGATTGTCTCTATCTGTTGCTGAATTGTACATTCCAAGCCCTTAGTACAGTACTCTGCACATAGTAAGCGCTCAGTAAATACTATTGAATAAAAACAGATTAGGGGCCGTCATTCGGCAGGGATTGTCTCTATCTGTTGCCCAATTGTACATTCCAAGCGCCTAGTACAGTACTCTGCACATAGTAAGCGCTCAATAAATACTATTGAATGAATGATAAGGGAAATAGTACAGTAATACTAGATTCATCCATGCAAGTCAGCCACTGAAGAGAAATGAAGCAAAATTAGGTCAGGTGTTTCTGCAAAAGTCTAAAAGTTGGTAGAGTGACACCCTCTACTCATCAAACCTACCATTCAGAAGATGAAGAAAATGTTAAAACATGAACAGTGTTTTATTGGAAAGAACCCGGGCTCGGGAGTCAGAGGACTGGGTTCTAACCTCAGTTCTACCCCTTGTTCGCTGCGTGACCTTAGGTAAGTCACTTCACTCTCTGTGCTTCAGTTACCTCATCTGTAATACGGAGATTAAGACTGTGAGCCCCATGTGGGACAGGGACTGTGTCCAGCCGGTTAGCTTAGTACAGTCCCTGGCACATAGTAAATGCTCAACAAATGTCATTTAGAAAAAAAAAGGAACGAGAAACCAACAGAAAAGAATTGCCTCAGGTGGTCCTGTGGTTCAAGAAGAAGCTAAGAGATTGGATGATCACTTGTAATGGTTCAGCATTTAGTGTGGTAGTTTTCAGTGTTATAGTGTTTCAGTGTTGAGTTCCTAACAAAATATGGGTAGCAAATGTTGAATGGCTGGGTGAAGATGCAGCTGCAGCCTGTGAACCAGCAGATATTTTCCACCCATTCCATCAGTCAAGCACTCAGTCAGTCAGTGCCATTTATTGAGTGTTTACTGTGTGCAGGGCACTGTACTGAGCACTTAATAATAATAATAATAATGTTGGTATTTGTTAAGCGCTTACTATGTGCAGAGCACTGTTCTAAGCGCTGGGGTAAACACAGGGGAATCAGGTTGTCCCACATGGGGCTCACAGTCTTAATCCCCATTTTACAGATGAGGGAACTGAGGCACAGAGAAGTTAAGTGACTTGCCCACAGTCACACAGCTGACAAGTGGCAGAGCTGGGATTCGAACTCATGAGCCCTGACTCCAAAGCCCGTGCTCTTTCCACTGTGCCACGCTGCACTTGGTAGAGCACAGTGCAGTAGAGTTGGTAGACGTGATCCCAGCCCCCGAGGAGCTTACAGTCCCCCACTCATCTGACTGGACACAGTGAGGAGGAAGTTACAAACCCTATCAGGTTTGCAGTTCATGTGAGCCAGGAGTATTTTGAAGTAGATTCCCGAAAAAACTCCTTCAACAGATGAAACATCTACCCTGGGTTTGAAGCTTATGGAGACTGACCGACTGATCTTTCTCATCTGTGGAAATGCAACAGGGGATTTCATAATAAAACTAATGCTCCTTTACTAAATCCAGAACCCCCATGTGCTCAAAAGCAGAGATGAATATCAGCGAAATTGGGTAAATTAGCAGGGTCATCTTTTGAATTTGGAATGTGTACCCTCATTTCCCACAGACTCAGGGTGTTTTTTCGCTTGATTTCTGTATTCGCGGTGGTATTCAATAACATCACCATGGTATAAATCAAGGCTTGACTGTATGCGTTGTACCACTTCAGGGACTTTCAAGAGTTCATATTTCTTGTAATGCACAAACATCTTAACCCTGATTTCTTTTAAACGGACAGTTTTTAAAGGACTATATTTTAGCCTGACAAATGGAATCTTGGGTGTATTGAAAAGCCATTTCACAATCACACTAGTAATTATAATTAACTCTGCTTATGAAAGGCCAAGGATGTGACAGGAACAACAGTGATTTACTTGAGAGTAGTGTTTAAAGAAACATATGGGGTGTTCATTTTTTTCTCTTCTTTGTAAGTACAAATGTTACCAAATATGATAACACCGGAAAATAGAAAAACAGACCCCCCCCGCCCGCCTTTATTGCCATTCTGTTGTCTTCCATCTTAAGTATTGTTCATATGGTTCCTTTACAACTTTAAATATTTCCAGATGTATTTCGAAGCAATGTTTCATTGTTACCGAAGTATGATTAAATATTGAGACTATTGCTTTTCCAATTGTTCTACTGCAGTCTTTAATGAGCGCAATTAAATGGAAAAATTGCCTTTTTAACTGATGATAGTCTATTAGTGTCTCTGTCTCTTCAGAAAAGAAAAGAAGTGAATTATTAGAATGACAAATGAGTCAAAGTTCCCACAGTGATGGAGAGGGGCGATTTCCCTCCACATAATCTTCAATTAGTGATCTTTGTTCGAGGATGTTTTTCAAAAGGCTAATAGAGAAGTAATGAGATCAGGAGGAGGTCAAACCTGGCCTTCTTCGTTTGGCAGTTTGATTAATTTATTTCTTCTTCTTGGAGATTGCTTTAAGGGGCTCTTGTCACCCTGTGTTTTTCATGGGACTGTAGCCTGAGCGACTGCTGATATTAGTCTTTCATGTATCAAAGTGAGTTCGTTTGCTTGGAATCGAAGGTTTTGCAATTGTTTGCATTTCATCTTCACCTTAAGCACCGGCTGCCAGTCCTCTCTGAAATACTCTGTTAGCTTTGCTTAAGTTCCTGGAAGCTTGGAAAATTGATAGTGCTATTTGGTAATTAAGTGGAAAAATGGTGATCATCGGTACATGAGAGAGTCCTTCCTCCAGGGTAAAGTGTGACGGAGTACATAAGCATGTAGGGCTTGGAAAAAACAAGAGATTTATTGAACTATGAACAAATGGAGGACATTTGAAAAAGTTATATGATTCGCTAAAATACATCAAATCTTTTTGAAAATCTGAATCACCTTCCACATACTCCTATGACCTTGTTTGCATGTTCAGTTCTGGGGAAGCGACATCATGGGAAAATTAGCTTCGAACAGGGGGAAAGGGTCTGTCGCAGGCCAAGGTTTTTTACCCACTTGTATTCCAGGGGCACAAAATCATGTTATTTCGTAGTTCCACCCAGAAATTTATCATCATACACAACACAAGTATCAGGAGGAGGGGTTTTTTTTTGGTGGTGAAGTATATTAATTTTATTCTGAGATGCTGAAATCTTTTTGAATTGCAACCTAATGCATGAGGAGATATTGAACATAAACCAATCTTCCTCAGCTTCCAACCACAGAAATGAAAGTCTACAAAGTTATTTGCAAACCAAACTTTTTCATTTAAAATGCCTCTGAAAAACTCTTCTCTTACTGCAAGCTTTCTGGATTTCACCAAACTCATTGCTTGGTATTTGTTGGATGCTTATTGGGTGTACAGCACCTTTAATAAGCGCTTAGTACAATGCTCTGCACACAGTAAGAGCTCAATAAATATGATTGAATGAATGAAGCCCTGAGCGCCCTCAGGTCCCTTCTGTTTCAATTCTTGACCTTTTACCGTGTGAATGTCATCATTATTATGCATGGAAAATCACTCTCTGCTGTAACTGCACTTGGTTGTACTTAAGAGCAATATTGGGGCTAAAATGATCATTTTGGTCAGTATTATAAGAGGATTTGAACAGTCCCCATTCCAGAGATGAATAATTTTAATTCTAGTAGTATACGTAAATTTTGACCTCACTGCATAATTGCCCCTTTAAGTAAACTTTTGCTTCCATTTCCGTAAATTAGCACGTAAGTCCATCTAGAATTCCTTTTGTTGAAGTGGCATAGTATGTTATCCCCTCGAAACTTATTTCACTTTTATTTCAAAAATTTTCCAGAAGAAAAAGAACATTTCAGTGCGTCTTCCTTCAGGATTCCTCCAAGCATTCCTCTGGTCTGAAGAGTAGGCAGTTAGGAAAAATACGGAAGCTACTATATAAACACCCAAGAGTGCCCTACTGTATCACTTGTGGGTAGGGAATCTGTCTGCCAACTCTGTTGTATTGTACTCTTTCAAGTGTTTAGTTCAGTTCCCTCACACAGCCAGCGCTCAGTAAATACCATCGTCATCATCAGTTGTATGTGTAATTTATATCCACCTGTGACTCTGCTTGACTGTGACTTTAAAATGTTTGTTCTAACCCCCCTCCACCTCGTTTGCACGGCCCCCCCTTTCCGTTCACCATTCAGCAAATGCTTGGAAATCCTGCATTTGTTGGTTCTTCCCCCGCAATCCGACCGGTGAAGTTGTATCGTGATGAGCATTGCCTCAGTGTTGCGGGACTGGCTGTTCTGGGTACCCATTCATTGGTAATCATGATGTGCTATTTGATGATGAATGCAACTTGTAGGTGATAGTGGTGAAGCTGCTCAGGAAGCTCTGTGGGTCTTCCACGGGCCTACCATGGCAGCTCTCTAGCCTTCATATCAGTAGAGGTTTTGATGCCCTGTCATTGCCAAACTGTACATCGCCATCTCCCAGAAGCCACCGTGGCAGTCAATCAATCAGTCAGTGGTATTTATTGAGCACTTACTGTGTGCAGAGCACTGTATGTGTTCCCTGCCCAAAAGGAGCTTACAGCCTAGCGGGGGAGACACACGTTAATAGAAATAAATAACTGGTTTCTTCTCCACTTCTGTATGCTCTCTGGCCCTCTCCCTCCTCTCCATCCTTCTCCGACCCCAATGCAGGCACCCAGTGGAGCGGAGGGAAGTCCCCCCGGACCTGCCGCTGGGGAGGGTGTCCACTCAAGGTCCCCAAGCTGCCCACGAAACCCCCAAGTCCTCCCCAGGACCATGAATTTTGTCCTTACTTGAGCTCGAAGCTCCAGATGTGTGGCCAGAGGGGAAAGGGTTTTTGCCAGTTGTTCCCATACCCGCACCATAGGTTGCCGGCGACCCTGAGGGTCCCCGGGCTAAGCCTGCACGGGTCCAGCCCCCCAGGTCCCTGGTACGTCTCCGGTGGCCCCCGGGCATGCTCGAGCAGGTGTGGGGACTCGGAGGGTAGGGACCTGGAACATTATTGCCATCAGGTCTGGGCTTGGGTGTGATGAATATGAATGAATGATGGTTACGTACAAAAGTACTTAAGCAGGGTGGTGGGAGGGGGGAACAAAGGGTGAAAAATCCAAATGCCAGGGTGACGCAGAAGGGTGTGGGAGAAGAGGGAATGGGGACTCAATCATGGAAGGCATCTTGGAGGAGATGTGCTTTTAATAAGGCTTCAAAGGTGGGGAGAGTCCTTCTTCTGTCAGATATAACGAGGGCGGGCGCTCCAGGCCAGAGGCAGGATGTGGGTGAGAGGTCTGCAGCGAGGTAGATGAGATGGAGGTACAGTGAGTAGGTTGGCATTAGAGGAGCGAAGTGTACGCACTGAGTAAACCAAAGGCGTAAGGAGTTTCTGTTGGATGCAGAGGTGGAGGGGCAACCACTGGAGGTTCTTGAGGAGTGGGGAGACATGGGCTGAACGTTTTTGTAGAAAAATGATCCGGCCAGAAGAGCGAAGCGTGGACTGCAGTGGGGAGAGACAGGAGGCAGGGAACTCAGCAAGGAGGCTGATGAAGTAATCAAGACGGGACAGGCTAAGTGCTTGGATTAACGGGGTAGCGGTTTGGATGGAGAGGAAAGGGAAGGCAGTCCATTTCAGCTGGGCTGAGATTGTGGAGAGTTGATTTAAAATATTAACACAGTATTTCAGTTATTTTAAAGTTTATCAGTAGTATTAGTAATAATATGAATTTTATTGAGCACTCACTTGGTGCAGTTCTCTGTACTGTGCCCTTGGGATGTATGAAATAATAAAGGGCCTGCCTTCAAGGAGCTCATATTCCAGTGAGGAAGACCAACACAAAAATTCCCACTGGAGTGGTCTAAAGAAATACCCCTGTTTGTTAGGTGAATACTTTTAAAAAAAAAATCACTTACCCTGACCAACTTAGTGCCTTTTATAGCAAAAGGAGGTTTTTCTTTAAAATTTGTTCAATTTTTAAAGAAAATGTCTCTAAGATGAAATGGCCCATTTTTAAATCAAAGCGAAGATTGATTTGTAGTTTCACCAAGGTACTTTTTTGCAACATGTTACTAAGTCTTAAAGAGGCTCTAATTGCCCCTCTCAAATAGGAATTTTCTATTTCTTTATTGCAATGTAGTCCTCAAACTTCCTTCTGGAAACAGAAAAATAAAATTGGATTTTTGTAAGGTGGAGTGATGTGTATGTTATTCTTACTTTCAGCATAGGGTAGGTAATCTTTCAATTTGATTTTTAAGCCCTGCTCTCTAATACAGATAATCTAGTCTTTTCTTGTGCAGACTGTTTAATTCAGATAGGTTGAAGTTGCCTCAAAAGATTGGCGTTAAATTGAGGAAACCATTCATGTAGTAAATAAGATAATTTGTTTTCACCCTGAAAGATTAAAATATAGATTTTTTTTTATACTCTGTGTGATTTTAGCACGTGAACTACCTGCTCTGTTGACATCAGCTTTCCGAATATACTGTGAATGTTTCCATTGCGTAGTACTTTTACATGATTCTACAGAGGGGGGTTTTAAATAACCTATACCATAAGTGTTGCATTTTCATTTAGAAAAATGTAAAATAATTCAATTATTACAAGCTCATATGTTGCTTACCAAAGTATCATTTTGGATCATGTGATATTTAAATCAGAATTTCCTCAGAAATAATATTTTACAGTAAGAAAAAGTTTTGAGTGGAGTAAATCAAAATTCTTTGATAATAATGATAATGATAATAAGTGCTTACTAGGCACTTTTTTAGGCTGTGGACCAGATAAAAGATAATACTGGGTCAGATACTATGTGCCAAGCCCTTTACTTGGTAGATGCTGTGTGACCTTGGGCAAGCCACTTAACTTTTCTATGCCTCAGTTACTTCATCTGTAAAATGGGGATTAAGACTGTGAGCCCCACGTGGGACAACCTGATTACCTTGTATCTACCCCAGCGCTTAGAACAGTGCTTGGCACATAGTAAGCACTTAACAAATACCATAATCATTATTATTATTATTATTAGAAGATAATCAAGTCCCACACTGGGCTCACAGTCTGAATCCCATTTTACAGATGAGGAAACTGAAGCACAGAGAAGTCAAGTGACTTCCCCAAAGTCACACAACAGGCAAATGGCAAAGCCGGAATTGGAACCCATTACCAGTCCCATACTCTTTCCGTTAGACTAAGCTTCCTTTTCTGAATGCTCATTTTTAAACCAGCAGATATTCCTTAGTGCTTTTTTGTATTTTCTTATGGAGAAAATGAAAAGCTATTATTTAAAGAATCCCAAAAGTTTTTCCTTTTTTTTCCACCAGAAGCTAAGAACATCACTTTTAAATGAGAAAAGGGAACCCAAGACTGAAATGGTTTGACCTTAGACTCTGCATTCCAAATAGATATGTATAGCTTAATTTTGCTTAATCATTACGAAATTAGTCATGCAACTTGAACATCCGATCAATCTCTTCCTGTCTGGGGGCGAAATCAATTGCTGGAG
Source organism: Ornithorhynchus anatinus (assembly GCF_004115215.2). Classification (NCBI taxonomy): domain Eukaryota; kingdom Metazoa; phylum Chordata; class Mammalia; order Monotremata; family Ornithorhynchidae; genus Ornithorhynchus; species Ornithorhynchus anatinus. The sequence continues at coordinate 14,296,507 of NC_041750.1, forward strand.
GGCAGGGATCACCTCTACCAACTTGGATGTATTGTACTTTCTCAAGCGCTTAGTACAGTGCTCGACACAGAACAAGTGTCCATTAGATACCATCGGTAGGTTGACAGTTGGCCACCAGACTTCAAGTGGACCGTAAAGGACTTAGAGCAATCATCTAGTCCCTTCCTTTACCAATCAATCAATCAATCAGTGGTGTTTATTGAGCACTTACTGGGTGTAGAGCACTGTGCACTGGGAGAGTACAGTAGAACAGAGTTGGTAGACATGTTCCCTGCCCACCAGGCGCTCCCAATCTAGAGCCGGGAGACAGCCATTCAGATAAACAATGGATATGTACATAAGTGCTGGGGGGCTGAGAGTGAGGTAGTATCAGATGCTTAAAAGGTTCAGCTCCAAGTGAGCAGGTGACCCAGAAAGGAGAGGAAGTAGGGGAAATGAGGGTTTAGTCAGAGAAGGCCTTTTGGAGGAAAGGTGATTTTTCATAAAGGCTTTGAAGATGCAGAGAGTATTGGTCTGTTATATATGAAGGGAGAGGGAGTTCCAGGCTAGAAAGAAGGGGTCGGTAGTGAAATAGACAAGATTGAGGTACAGAGAGTCGGTTGGCGGTAGAGAGGCTGAGCGGGCAGGGCGGGTAGCAAATCAGTGAAGTAAGATAGGAGGGGGTGAGCTGATCGAGTGCTTTAAAGCCAAGGGCAAGGAGTTTCTGTTTGATGGGGAGGTGGATAGGCAACCCCTAGAGGGTCTTGAGGAGTAGGGAGACATGAACTGAACAGTTTTTTAGAAAAATGATTGTATGGACTAGAATGGGGAGATGGCGGAGGCAGGGAAGTCAGTGATGAGGCTGATTCAGCAGTCAAGGTGGGATAGGATAAGTGCTTGGATCTGCGTAGTAGGAGGTTGGGTGGAGAGGAAAGTGTGGGTTACAGTGATGTCGTGAAGGTAGACCTGACAGGATTTAATGACAGATTGACTTTGTGGGTTGAATGAAAGAGATAAGTTGGGGCGAATGCCAAGGTTAAGGGCTTGTGAGACGGGGAGGATAGTGGTGTTGTTTACAGTGATAGGAGAGATGTGGGGAAGCCAGGGTTTGTGTGGGAAGATGAGGAGTTGTGTTTCGGACAGGTTAACATTAGCATCAGTTAGGGCCTATCTAAGCCATCTTTGGTAGGTGGGAATGTATCCTTTTTGTAAAGACCTCTAGAGAAGGTAGCTACCTTCCGAGACCGATCCAGTGACAAACATCCTCCCCCACCACTCCCCAACGTCAGAAAAGTCTTTTCCATTTCTCGTCTTAAAAGAATCAGTGCCCAGGAATGGACAGTGAAGTACTGTTCTTTTGAAAGTCGAGGTAAGTACTAGCATTAGTGGTAGTAGTAAATAATAATAATGAAAAAAAATTAAAATGTTGGTATTTGTTAAGCACTTACTATGTGCAGAGCACTGTTCTAAGCGCTGGGGGAGATACAGGGTAATCAGGTTGTCCCACGTGAGGCTCACAGTTAATCCCCATTTTACAGATGAGGTGACTGAGGCACAAAGAAGTTTAGTGACTTGCCCAAAGTCACCCAGCTGACAAATGGCAGAGCGGAGATTAGAACCCAAGACTCCCAATCCCGGCTCGGCCACATGTCTGCTGTGTGATCTTGGGCAAATCACTTCACTCCTCTGTGCCTCATTTACTTCATCTGTAAAATGGGGATGAAGAGTGTGAGTCCCGTGTGGGACAGGGACAATGTCCTACCTGATTAACTTGTATCTACCCTGGTACTTGGAACAGTTTGTGGCACATAGTAAGCGCTTACTTATACTGTCGAGTCGTTTCCAACCCTTAGCGACGCCGTGGATACATCTCTCGCAGAACGCCCACCTCCATCTGCAGTCATTCCGGTAGCGTAGCTATAGAGATTTCTTGGTAAAAATCCGGAAGTTGTTTTCCATTGCCTTCTTCTGCTCAGTAAACTTGAGTCTCGACCCTCGACTCTCTCCCGTGCCGCTGCTGCCCGGCACAGGCGAGTTTTGACTTGGAGCAGATGGCCTTCCCCTCGCCAGCCACTGCCGAAGCTAGGAATGGAATGGCTTGGCCTCTGCTTGACGCTCCCTCGGAGCTGAGACTGATAGAGCTCTGGAAACTCTCCAGCTGCCATCCTGAGAGGCGGGATTAACAAGTACCATAATTATTTATTATTTAGTAGTAATAGTATTCATTTAATAGTATTTTTTGAGCGCTTACTGTGTGCAGAGCACTGTACTAAGTAATATCAGTACTGGCAGTAGAAGGAATATGAATAATAGCAGCATTTCCTTAGCCTTGTGATTCCCACGTGGACAGGGACAGTGTCCGATCTGATTTAACTTGTATCTACCCCAGCGCTTAGAACACATAGTAAGCTTGGGCTTAGTTGGGGTTCGGCCCACCCCGTCTTGACCTTACCAATGTAGCTGCTGCTTGAGGTGTTATGAAGATAGGGTTTTGCCAAAACACCCTTTGCTTTCTAGAGAACCACGTGAGAACTGCATGGCGTAGTGAATAGAGCACAGGCCTCGGAGTTCATGGGTTCTAATCCCGGCTAGGCCACGTGTCTGCTGTCTGACCTTGGGCAAGTCACTTTGCTTCTCTGTAAAATGGGGATAAAGAGTGTGAGCCCCACATGGGACAGGGACTCTGTCCAACCCGATTTTCTTGTATCCACCCCCAGCGCTTAGTACAGTGCCTGGCACATAGTAAGTGCTTAACAAATACTATCATTATTATTATTATTAGAGCGCAAACACCGAAGGGCAGGAGAAACCCACTGGGAAGGACTCCTGGTTATGGTATAGGGCCTCTTGACTCTCGCTCTCCTAGACCACTACTCTTCCCGCCACCCCTCCCCCCCCATCTCACACCCCTTTGCAAAAGTCCACCTTGCTCCAGATTCCCAGCCAGGCATATGGGGCAAACCGAGGCTGTCCACACAGCTCCTTTTCATCTCTGTCCTCAATAGAATGCCAACTTGAAGATGTGTGGTGAGCCCTGGATGAAGTGTGAACTCAAGTTGTTCATTAAGGAGCAATCTTCCTACTCTGCATCTTGTTTGAATGGAAAATACAGCAACACTGTCTTTATATGATATGTACACACACGGCTATACAAACACACACCTCTCACTTTCAAAGAGGTTACGTTTTCTCATATATCTGGCTTAAACTGTGAATGTCCCTGGGTTTTTAGTTCACTGAGCTATTCACTGGCATTTTGAGGGACTGCATAATTTAAAAATTGTAACTCTTACAGAATCATGTTAAAAAAACCCACAGAATATCACCTTCTGTTTAATGGCAGCAGTACATGATTCACTGTTGGTAAATATTTCATGTATTTTTCATGTCGGCCAGTGTTCCCTTTGTATTGCAAGGAAAATGGAAGGTAAATCCATGTGTACTTTAGACAGTAAGAAAACATTGCTTTATGTTGGATATTACATAAACATGCAGATTTGATTCCCTCTTCACTCATGCTGTAAAAAGGAAGTTTTAAAGTGGTTAGCTATACCTGAAAATGTAAATGCACTAGCCTAATGTGATGTTGAAGAAAAATTAAGACAAATGATACTGCATCTCTGCCACAAACTGCGGCTTGTTCAAAATTCACTTTAGTTATTATACTGTGAATACGTGTACTAAACCTCCTCTGTGTATGCACAATTTATGTTGAATGCAACATGAATCATTTTAATAGACCAAGCAAAAAGTCCCCAAAGTCAATTTTCAAATTATGAACCCTGGAATGGAATATAACACCAATGAACAACAAATAGTTCAGACTTTATTCTGAACTATGGATGAACCATTAAAGGTACAGTATGCTCTTTCTGAGAGATATTTTCATTTGTCAGCCTAATGGCAAACTAACAGAGAAGTAGTCATTTGAAAACATGTGTTATCCTCTCAATTTTTAAAAGCATCATGTTCAATTCCTTTAATCAGAATCTTCTCAACAAACATCAAAGAGATATGCATTATTCGAAAATGGGTAAAAATGTAAGAATTCATTCATTTTCAAGGGAAAGCCACATCGTATCAAAACACAGGTAATGATGAGCTGTATAGATGACTAAAAGGTAAATGGAAGTGAAGCAAGAAGAGAAAATCAGTCCAGTCCTTTGAGGAAATGACACTGACTCGATCAGCAATAATATTCACATTACTATATAGAGCACTAAGTGCTTGGGAGGTTATAAAGACCCTTGTCCTCAAGAGGTTTACCATCCAATAGAAATGATATACAAATAGTGGGAGCAGGGGGAAGAACAAAGATACAACTGGTAACAGCAAAAGTAAGGCAAGTTGATTAAGCAAATGAATAAATAAGTAGTATGTGTCTATGTATAGATATATAGGTATACATCTAAGAATATATATATATATATATACATATACATTAGCCTATGACTGCTGTTGGTAGCTATTGAGTTGACACAGTGTGAGGTAGTGGAAATTAATCAGGGAAAGCTTCCTGGAGGGGGTGGGATTTCCAGAGGAACTGTGAGCCCGTTGTTGGGTAGGGATTGTCTCTGTTGCCGAATTGTACTTTCCAAGCCTTTAATATGGTGCTCTGCACACAGACAGTGCTCAATAAATATGGTTGAATGAATGAATGAATGAAGACAGAGAGAGAACTGAAGTCTGGCTGATTTAATGGGATGAGAGTTCTAGGCAGGAGGAAGGAGGCAGGGGATAAAATGGGGATTGAGTCCCATCTGATTATCTTCTATCTACTCCAGTGTTTTGCAGCTGCCCAGGTCATCCAGAAATCTGTTATAACCAAAGGCTTCCATCAATCAATCAATCAATCAATGGGATTTATTGAGTGCTTACTGTGTGAAGAGCACCGTACTAAGTGCTTGGCAGAGTACAATATTGGCAGAGTTGGTAGACATCATCCCTGCCCACAGGGAGTTTACAGTCTAGAGGGGGAGACAAACATGAAGATGCACTAGAGATATGGGAAATGTTCGCCTTGAACCCCTCCTGTCTGGCTTTGGCCCCCTTCGCCCCACCAAAACTGCCCTTTCAAAGGTCACCAATGATCTCCTTGTCAAATCCAATAGCCTCTAATCCTAATCCTCCTTTGACACTTTCGACCACTCCCTTCTTCTGGAAACATTATCTAAACTTAGCTTCTCTGACACTGTCCTCTCCTGGTTCTCCTTCTGTCTCTGACAGCTCTTTCTCTGATTCTTTCACCGGCTCGTCCTCTGCCTCCCACCCTCTAACTATGGGGGTCCCTCAAGGCTCAGTTCTGGTTCCCCTTCTATTCTCTGCCTACACCCCCTCCCTTGGAGAACTCATTTACTCCTGTGACTTTAACTACCATCTCTAAGGAAATGATTCCCAAATCTACAACTTCAGTCCTGTTCTCTCTCCTTCTCTGCAATCTCACATTTCCTCCTGCCTTCAGAAGAGGACAGTGTAAGTGGAGCCAAAGTAAAATAATATTTCCAGGAGAAGGGGGTGATCCACAGTGTCACGCAGCAGAAAGGTCATGGAGAATTAGGATGGAGTCATGGCCTTTGGATTTGGTAAGGAGGAGGTCATTGGTCACCTTAGAAAAGGTCATTTCCTTTTAGTGAAGGGGGTGGAAGCTAGATGGGAGGGGATCAAGTGGAAAATTGGAGGAGAGGAAGTGGAGGCAACAAGTGCAGACAACTCACTCAAGTTTGGGGAAGGATGGTGTGAGGGAGCTGGAGTGACAACTGGAGGGTGCTGTGGGATCAGGGGAGTTTTTTTAGGCTGGGGATACATAGGCATGTTTGAAAGCAGAGGAGAAAAGGACATTGAAAAGTGAACTGTTATAGATGACCATTCAGGGAAGGAAGAAGGGAGGGGACAAGTGTTTTGTTAAGGTGGAACGGGATGAAGTCAGAGGTGCAGGTGGAGGGGTTAGAATTTGTGAGGATGCAAGGGAGCGCCTCGAAATCTGGGAAGGATGGGAGAGTTGAAGAAGGGTCAGGAAGAGGGAGGGCATGGAGAGGAACAGAGGACATTTTAGGGCGATCACTCCTACTGCATTCAATTTTATTAATGAAGCATATGGCAGATATATTAGGGGCAAGAGATGGGGTGGGGGTACAGGAGGTTTAAGGAGAGAATTAAAAGTCTGAAACAGCTGGTGTGGGCAATGGGCATGGGTTTCAATAAGGATGGAGATGTATTACTGCTGGGGGGAGGAGAGGCTAGAGTTAAAGCAGGTGAGGATGAGTTTGAGATGGACGAGATTGGCCTGATGTCTGGTGTTCTGATAGCAGTACCCTGCAACTCAAGCACAAGAGTGGAGGAAGCAACTGTGGAGGTAATCCAAGGTTGTGGGTTAGTGGTTAGAGATCAACGGAGGGATGGGGGAAAAGGAGCCTTCCTTTCATTTGTAAAATGGGGATTAAATACGTATTCTTCCTCCGTCTTTTGGACTGTGAGCCCTGTGTGGGACAGGGACTGTCGGATCTGATTGCATTGAATCTATCCCAGCACTTAATCCACTGTTTGTCAGGTAGTAAGTACATAATAGATACCGCGATCATTATTAGAAAGAACTCAAATGATACCAGAAGTGTTCGCTTCTGCGTCAGGGATGGTGGCGGTGTCATCGATGGTGATGGGAAAGTTAGGAGAAACAGATTTAGGAAGGAAGATAATGAGTACAGTCTCAGTTGTGTTGAATTTAGGATCGTTGAATATCTATCGAATATTCATTGAGCACCTCCTGGGTGCAGTTCACTGTACTAGTTGCGTGAGTCAACAGGCTCTCCTGTTGAAGAGCTTTTTTTATCAGTATTCCATGATTGATGTTCCCAAACATGATACGGTAAATTAGTCCAAGAGCAGAAGGAGAAGGTGGATAATTAGTGAGTTTCATTGAATAGAATATTTAGCCAGGTGTAGAGGAGATCCGATGGCTTTTTATGAATGAACATCGTTATTTTGAGAGGATGATGAATTAGTATATCTGGCATTAGTGGCTGTTTGAAGAACAATTCTACAGTCTAGTCTGGGGTAGGGCCTATGGGTTGTGGTGATTCTAAAATAATCGTGGTGGTTTTTCGGGCAATGAATTGGCCATGTAGAATACTTATTTTTGCTTTTCAAGCATTTATTTCTGTAACTCCATTCAAATTCATATCCCATGTCTTATGTAGCTCAAAGTGTTTACAAAGTCAAACAAACTCTTTTGGGGTTGTAATGTGGTTTTATGGTTATGAACATCAAGATGTGTATACGTTATCATTATGTTTTTCACGTACAATGAAAACATTACACTTGAAACTGCTTTAGTCATCTGTATGACCATTACTAGAATTAATGTACATGGTTATAGTGTAGTAAATCTCACATAGAGCTATAGATGCATTTTGGGGTATTTCGTATAGAATCACCTCTTCTAAATCCTGGAGTCGGCAGTAAATATGAACTCAGTTTTCATAATTTCTTAATTTTTGCTAAGTATTAAAGTACAATCTTTAGAGTGTGTTTGGGAGGAGCCTATTTTCTTCTTTTCCTCAGTTTCTGTCTCTGCTCTTGTTTCGTATCTTTCACCTCCCTACTCCAGTCTTCTCTCCTTGACTCGTTTCTGTCAGCACTTCCTAGGGACACTAGGACTAGGCTGATCAGATTGCTGAGCTGCCTGGGAAATTTGAACAAGTGTTTAGTACAGTGCCCTGTATGCAGTAGGTGCTCAATAAAATACGGCTGGGGGTTGGAATGATTTACCGCCCCCCCCCTCCCACTTCGTTTGCCCTTAGTTTTCATTGACCACTTGTCACTTGAGACTTTATAACTAGCTAATTGTGGGCAGGGAGGGTGTCTATTATATTGTTATATTGTCCTCCCCAAAGCACTTAGTACAGCACTCTGCACCCGGTAAGTGCTCTATAAATACAATTCATTGAACCGGCTGTAACATATTTGCTGGTTTCTTATTTCCCTTTTCTGCGTCTCTTTCCCAAATGAACCTCTCACGGAGTTCGATTTGAATTGTGTCATCTAATTTCTTGAAGTGTGGTAGGTTTATATAAACAATATCTTGATAAGTTGTGTCTTCTGAAGCTTTGTGAAGCTTTTCCCTGTAAATCATTTGCATATACCCCATTAGTAAAATGTTCACTGTACCAGACCCTCATGTAGCAGGTAAAGCAGACCTACTGGAGAAAACTACTTTCAAGTCCTAATTATCCAGTTCATTTACTGTGCCAATTTAGGAGAACTATATGTCCTCGCTGAGTCTCAGGTTTTCTGTCTTTAATGACAGGTCTTCTGTCTTTCTGTCTGTTTTCTCTCTTCTCCTATTGAGGAGGAGGAAGGTGGATAGCAAAGCCACAGAGAAATCCCGGAGCACTCCTCGGTCACTTTACAGAGCAGTGTAAAATGTACCCTCACCTTTTTGTTCTAACACAGAACTATCTGCATTTTCCTCCTCTAAACTGAAAGCTCCTTCTGTGCAGAAAACATCTTCATTCATTCATTCAATAACATTTATTAAGCGCTTACTATGTGCAGAGCACTGTACTAAGCGCTTGGAATGTACAATTCGGCAACAGATAGAGACACTCCCTGCCCAACAACAGGCTCACAGTCTAAACGGGGGAGACAGACAGCAGAGCAAAACAGAAGAAAACAAAACATCATCAAGATAAATAGAATCATAGAAATATACACGTTATTAACAAAATAAATAGGGTAATAATATATACAAATGTGCACAGTGCTGAGGGAAGGGGAAGGGGGAAGAGCAGAGTGCGGGAGGGGGGGGAATGGGGAAGGGAGGAGGAACAGAGGGAAAGGGGGGGCTCTATCTGGGAAGGCCTCCTGGAGGAGGTGAGCTCTCAGTAGGGCTTTGAAGAGGGGAAGAGAGTTAGTTTAGCAGATGTGAGGAGGCAGGGCAATCAAGGACAGTGGTAGGATGTGGGCTAGGGGTTGTCGGCGGGACAGGCGTGAACGGGGGACCGTGAGGAGGTGAGTGGCAGAAGAGCGGAGTGTACGGGGTGGGCAGTAGAAAGAGAGAAGGGAAGTGAGGTAGAAGGGGCAAGGTGATGGAAAGCTTTGAAGCCAAGCTCTACCAACTACCAACTCGGTTATATTTTACTCTCCCAAGCGCTCAGTAGCATAATCTGCCTCCAGTAAGCACTCAATAAATACCATTGGTTGATAGATCGATTGATTGTTCCTGTCAGTTCTGCCTTCACAACATCACTAAAATCAAACCTTCCTCTACATCCAAACCACTACTATGTTGACCCAAGCATTTATCCTGTCCTCCCTTGATTCCTGCCTCAGCCTTCTCCCTACCTCCTCACCTCCTCTGTCTCCCCACTCCACTACTTAGTTCATTCTGCTGCCCAGATCATTTTTCTAAAATAATGTTCAGGTCGCACCTCCCCACTCCTTAAGAACTGCCAGTGGTTGCCCATCCACCTCTGCATCAAACAGAAACTAATTTTCATTTAGATTTAAAGCACTTAATTTTTTATGGTATTTGTGAAGTGCTTACTATGCGTCAGGCACGGTACTAAGCGCTGGGTACAAGCAAATCAAATTGGAAGACAGTCCACGTCCCGCATGGGGCCCACAGCCGTCCTCCTCATTTTACAGCTGAGATAATTGAGGCAAAGAGAAGCTGAGTGACTTTTCCAAGGTCACGCAGCAGACAAGTGGTGGAGCCAGGATTAAGACCCAGGTCCTTCTGATGCCCAGGCCCTTGCTCTATCCATTAGGCCACACTGATTCTCACTCAATCAGCTTGCCCCCTCCTATCTTACCTCACTGATTTCCTTCTACAAATTATCCCGCACGCTTCATTATCCCACACGCATCACTCCTCCGACACTAACTTACGCATCTAGATCTCGTTTATCTCGCCACCAATCCCTTGCTCACGTCCTCCCTCCGGCCTGGCACTCCATCCCCCTTCCTCTCCGACAGACCACCACTCTCCCCACCTTCAAAGCCTTATTAAAATCACATCTCCTCTAAGAGGTCTTTCCCGACTCAACCTGTATTTTCCCTACTCTCTCTCCCTTCTCTGTTGCCTAGGGACTTGGATCTGTACCCTTTAAGCACTTGATATTCACCCCACCCTCAGCCCCATAGCGCTTCTGTACATATACCCGTAATTTATTTTATCTCTCCCCCTCTAGACCGTAAGCTTCTTGGGGGCAGGAAATGGATCTGTCAATCCTGTAGTACTGTACTCTCCCCATAATGCTCAAGAAATACCATTGCTTGATTGTTTGATTGGTATTTTGGGGGACATGCTCCCTGTTTCATTGCCTTGAGGGCTAAGTCTTTTCCCATAGAAAGAAAATATGGACAGTTCCCAATATTTTTTCCAGCAGAAGCCAAATGAAAGCTGTTCTCCATATGGGACTCCCAGTAGCTCTATGGCAGAATGAAGGTCAAACTCTGTTCCTTAGCATACAGTGTTACGGCTGTGACCCAATATATCACCAACAGAAAGTAAACTCCTTGAGATTATTTGAGAAAGTTGTCCTCTAAATCCAGCCACAACTTTCCCTTTCCTACAGTGTTTTTTTCTGGAAAGCATTTTGGCTACTAGAGCACGTGGTTTTCAGCAACTGTAGTTTTCTGCAGTCGTGTGTCAGCCCACCACCTCCCATTTCACTTTCACTTGCAAGCCATAGTGGTCCCATTCTCAAGGCTTGGAAGAACACACCTCCTGTTTAGTCTTGAATTGTGCTTCATCCTCTTAGAGTCCATCACCGTGCTCCATTAATATCTCCCAATTTCATTGCAACTTTTGTTTTTCTGGTCTATTTTCCTGGCCTCTAAACAAAAGGAGAATGAGCAATTTGTGAAGATGGCACAAAAAATGGCCTACTTCTATAAATTTATTAACACAGAAGCAATAAAGCATGACAGTGTAATAAAGCGTAACCAGAATCAGTGTGGCCTAGTGGAAAGAGTGCGTGCCTGGGAGTCAGAGGGCCTGGGTTCTAATCCCGGCTCCACCGCTTGTCTGCTGCATGGTCTTGGGCAAGTCACTTGAGTTCTCTGGGCCCAAGCTTCCTCATCTATAAAATGGGGATTAAGACTGTGAGTCCTATGTAGGACATGAACTGTGTCTAATCCGATTATCTCGTATCTACCCCCAGTGCTTAATCCAGCGCGTGGCTTAATAAATACCATAACCCCGCCCCATCTCCAAAAAACCAAAACTGAAAACAAAGGGCAGTCTTAGTATGTGCATAATGTGGGCCCTGCTTTGGGTTTTTTGATCACACATGCTCCCATAGGTGAATTTTATATTCAATCAACTGTATTTACTGAGCACTTACTGTGCAAAGCACTATACTAAGCATTTGGGAGAGTCCAGTGCAACAGTATAACAGACACATTCCCTGCCCACAACAAGCTTACAGTCCAGGGGGGAGGCAGATTGATATAAATAAATAAATTACAGATATATACATAAGTGCTGTGGGGCTGGGAGGGGGGACGAATAAAGGGAGCAAGTCAGGGTGATGCCAAACGGAGTGGAAGAAAAGGAAAGGAGGGCTTAGTCAGGGAAGGCCTCTTGGAGGAGTTGTGCTTTCATTAAGACTTTGAAGGCAAGAAGAGTAATTTCCTGTCAGATATGAAGAGGGAGGGCATTCCAGGCCGGGGGAGGACGTGGCGAGACGTTGTCGGAGAGATAGATGAGGTCGAGGTACAGTGAGTAGGTTGGCATTAGAAGAGCAAAGTGTACGGGCTCAGTTGTAGTAGGAGAGAAGTGAGGTGAGGTAGGAGGGGCAAGGTGATGGACTGCTTTAAAGCCGATGGTAAGGAGTTACCATTTGAAGTAGAGGTGGATGGCAACCCCTGGAGGTTCTTGAGGAGTGGGGAAACACGGCTTGAATGTTTTTGTAGAAAAATGATTCAGGCAGCAGAGTGAAGTATGGACTGGAGTGGGGAGAGATAAGAGGCAGGGAGGTCAGCAATGAGGCTGATACTGTAATCAAGGCGGGATAGAATAAGTGCTTGGATTAATGTGGTAGCCAATTAATGAATGGAGAGGAAAGGACAGATTTTAGTGATGTTGTGGAGGTTGAACTGACAAGATTTAGTGATAGATTGAATATGTGAGTTTAAAGTCACCTTCTTGAGTGTGAAAGACAAGTGCATATCCATTTTTTCTAGAGAATTTGTTCCTTTGGTCCTTGCATTATACTACACATATAGTATTAAAAGTGAGAAAAATAGTTTTTACCCACTTTGTGCTCCTTTATTTCTCATATTTATCATGTTTTGGCAGGATTTGAATGCTTTTTTTTCTTTTGTCTGTCACAGACCTTCTCAGACCTTGATTAAAGCTGCAGAGACCATAACCCCATTAGTTCCATAAATAACAAAACTAATAATAATAATTATGGTATTTATTAAACACTTTCTATGTACCAAGCACTGTTCTAAGCACTGGGGTAGATAGAACGTAATCAGGTTGGAAGTCCCACATGGGACTTACAGTCTCAATCACCATTTTACAGATGAGGTAACTGAGGCACAGGGAAGTCAAGTCATTTGCCCAGGGTCACACAGCAGGCAAGTGGCAGAGCCAGGATTAGACCCCACGACCTCTGACTCCTAAGCCCTTACTCTTGCCACTGGCCATGTTGCTCTAAACCTTTAGTTTGTACCCAACACAGTTTTGTCAACCATTTTTTTTTCAAGAACCTAATCACAGAGGTTGGTAAGGAAAACCCGTACTGATTTTATTTATAATTATATTGTTACATATAAACTTATTTTAAATAACTGAATCTTTTAAAATTGCTTTTCTACATGATATGGTGAAGGAAGAGTGAATTTTTTTTACACCAGCCATAAGAATTCCTGAAGAAAATGTTGCCAAACTTCGACACATATTTCTATTATTGAATTGTCTGAAAATTACTTTTCACTACCCTCGCTCTGAATTAATTACACTACTATCTAAAGTTCTGGAAAATGCAACTCTCTTCGAAATTGGATAGGTTCAGAAACAGTTGATCCAGTGAAGTTTAAAAAAAATTGAATTTTTTATTCTTTTCTCTTATGCCTCTTCAAAACCCAAAGAGAAATTTCCATTTCACATGTCCTAATGCATCTTAAATGTTTTACAAATGTATAGAAATGAACACTTCTGGAAGTATATTAATATATTTTAAAACTGTGAAAAGACGTCATACAGAGTAAAATAATCAAAAAGTAATATTAATTATACCAACAATAAAATATTTTAAGTAAATCTTTTTTATGTATACATAAAGAAGTATTTAATTTTCTAAGTGTTGTTTTTCACATTCTGTTCCCTACAAAAGACACCTCATGTTAATGTGCTAGAGACTTATTATCTATGATATATGGATCTAACATTCTCTAATGCTAAATTGAATTGGGTTTTAAGTACTCTATTCAAGTCAGTGAAATACTTCAAAGTTTGAGGAAGAGATGAATGATAATAACAATAATTGTACTTGTTAAGCACTTACTGCATGGCAATAATAATAATAGTATTTGCTAAGCACTTACTATGTGCCAGGCACTGTACTAAGCGCTTGGGTGGATACAAACAAATTGGCACTGTTCTAAGAAATGGGGTGGATACAAACTAATCAGGTTTGACACAGTCCCTGTCTCACAAGGGACTCACAGTCTATGTCAGAGGGAGTAAGGTTTAATCCCCATTTTACAGATGAGAAAACTGAGGCACTGAGAAGTTAAGTGATTTACCCATGGTCGCCCATCAGACCTTTTACAGAGCTGGGATTAGAACCCAGGGCCTCTGAATCCCAATCCCGTGGTCTTTTCACTAGGTTACACTGCTTCTCAATGTGGCCTAATGGAAGGAAGAAAAGAAGGGAAGAGGGAAGGACGGAGGAAGGAAGAAGGAAGGAAGGAAGGTGTCTAAACCAAAGTAAACCTTAAAACTCAGTAGCATTTGTGGGAAATAATTCTATATATTTGATCTTCCCCTAGTCTGTAAGATGTTTGTGGGCAGGCAATGTGTCTACCAACTCTGTTGCACTGGAAGCAGCATGGTGTATTGGCTAGAGCACAAGCCTGGGAATCAGAAGGCCATGGGTTCTAATTCTGGCTCTGCCACTTGTCTGGTCTGTGATCTTTGGCAAATCACTTCACTTCTCTGGGCCTCAGTTAGAGAAGCAGCATGGCTTAGTGGAAAGAGCCCGGGCTTGGGAGTCAGAGGTCGTGGGTTCTAATCCCAGCTCTGCCTCTTGTCAGCTGTGTGACCTTGGGCAAGTTACTTAACTTCTCTGTGCCTCAGTTACCTCATCTGGAAAATGGGGTTTAAGATTGTGAGCCCCACCTGGGACAACCTGATAATCTTGTATCTCCCCCAGCACTTAGAACAGTGCTTGGCACATAGTAAGCACTTAACAAATATCACCATTATTATTATTATTATTAAAATGGGGAGTGAGACTGTGAGCACCACATGGGACAGGGACTGTGTCCAACTCGATGTGCTTGTATCCATCCCAGTGCTTAGTACAGTGTAAGCACACAGTAAGCACTCAGTAAATACCATTGATTGATTGGTTTTAAGGCATTTCGGGCTGAAACTGCTACTCAGTATTTTAAAATCATGATAGAATAATTGTTATTCTCATTTTTACTTGTTAAAATATACCTCCTCCTTTCTTCAACCCATATCCCACTCTGACTAAAGTACTGGATGGTAGAGGCTTGGAAAAATTTTTCTCTAATGTCATTCAACCACAAGCATTGTCATTCTCAGTTTTCATCCCAAACTCTTCACTGGTAATAATAATAACAATAATGATAATGGTATTTGTTAAGCGCTTACAATGTGCCAGGGCACTGTTCCGAGCGCTGAGGTAGATACAAGGTAATCAGGTTGCCCCACGTGGGGCTCACAGTCTTAATCCCCATTTTACAGATGAGGGAATTGAGGCCCAGAGAAGTTCAGTGGCTTGCCCCAGGTCACACAGCAGACGAGCGGTGGAGCCGGGATTAGAACCCACATCCTCTGACACCCAAGCTCGGGCTCTTTCCACTAAGCCACGCTGCTTCTCTAAGCAGGTATCAGGAAGGCCCAGGTGCAAATATCTGTTCTCTCTTCCCCCTTAAACTGTAAGCCCCGTGTGGGACAGGGACTGTGTCCATCCTGATTATCCTTTATCTACCCCAGCATTGGAAGACCAAGGTTTTGAGAATATCCTCTTTTTCTAAGTTTGGGGATGATCAAGAAGACTGCCTTTCCTGTTGCAACTAATTGTTGCAAAACATACAGCTTTGAGGAACAAAAAGTTGCTGTCTCCCCCTCTCCTTTCTCCCCTTAAGTCTGTCTCTGCACATTTAAGGCAGTCTATTCTCTGTGAGCCCAAGTGGGAAAGTAATATTATTATAATAATACATAGCAATTCTCTCTACCAAGATAGTGCGGTTGACACAGTGGATGTGGGTGTGGCTGAAGCGATCAGTGAGTGACTGTTTTTTTATTTATTTTTTGTTTTTTTGTTTGTCATGTGATGGTATTCGTTAAGCATTTACTATGTGCCAGGCACTGTACTAAGTACTGAAGTAGATACAAGCTAATCAGGTTGGACACAGTCCATGTCCCACCTGGGGCTCACAGTCTTAATCCCCTTTTTACAGCTGAGGTAGCTGAGACACAGAAAAGTCCCAAGGTCACACAGAAGACAAGTGACATAGCGGGATTAGAACCCAGGTCCTCCTGATTTCCAGGCTCTATCCATTAGGCCATGCTGTTTCTCTGTTCCAGTGCTGGTTTAGTAATAATGATGATAGTAATAATAATTAATATTATGGTATTTGTTAAGCCCTTACTATAAGTCAAGCAGTGTTCGGAGTGCTGCGGTAGATACAAGTTAGATTGGACATAGTCCCTGTCTCAAATGGGAATAACTTTCACAGAAGCAGGAACAGATATCCAACTTTCTTTTTCCAAGCCCCATTTTACTGGGGGAAAGAAAGATTATTTCTGCTTTCTTCTTGAATTTGTGGTGATCAAGATGTATTAAAGAACAGCTCTAGATTCCATCGCTCTCCCTAAAAATCCCTTTGCTCTTGGTAGCCACATTTTCTGAAACCTTATTTCTAAAATAGCTTAAGAAGTCTTTATGTATTAATTTCCCTGATTGTTTTTCTATAGAAATGTGCAGAGGGCTCTCAATTAAACGGGCATGTTTGAAAACAGGAAATGAGCAAGTCCTGATTTTAAAAGCAGACATGAATTTCATAGATCATATTGCCACTTGTAGTTAGAGATTCCCATAAAGCCACATGGATTGAGACCCTTATCCATTCCGGTCTGGGAATAAGGTTACAAAGTTCATTGGTAATAGAAGAACTGTGTTCTTTATGAGCCTGATTTTGGAGACGATATTGTGTTATGATAACCAGTAGTGGGTTACTCTACAAATCTAAGTAAGATACCTCCACAACTGGGATTTTTTTATACAAACTCCTTTATTATTGCGCCTTGCTACTAGCAGAATGGTCGCTCATTATTAATTTACTCTTTTATAAAGTTGCAGAACCATGGAGTTTCTGTGTGTAGAGTCCAGTCCCGTAAGGTTGAGGCAGAGGATGGGAAGTTAAGCTCAGCACCATTTCTTCTTACATGGATTCTACTTGAGCTGATTTGTTGATCGTGTTATACCCGAACAGACTCATGTTGTGGGAAGAGTGTTTCTCAATTCTTCCATCATGTTTTGCCTAGATTGTATAATGTTTTTCTGCACAACTGGATGCATTTCTAGGAAATGTTGATCACCCAAGGAATCTGTTGACAGACTGAAATAGAGTTTCCCCTCACTGTCACCAGGTGGGAGTCCGGGGTTGAAGGAGGCTCGGGCAGGAAATTCCCAGGAACTGTGGGTAGGAATCCCTAGCTAAGCTTCCAAGACACACTGAAAAGAGGGAAATAAAGAGCTGTGTCTTATTTCCTTGCTCTCCTTCACTAGTGCCCTAGAAATTGTGCTTTGGCTGTTTTTCCCTCCTGAAGAGAAGGAGGAGTGGCATCTGGTGATCTGGGGCTCCAGGAGAGGAGCAAAGAGAGAGAAAAAGATGTAGTACCCTGGACTTTCCTTGGCTTGGTTTAATATTACTCTTTCACGAAGGCATATTTTGGAAACAGATTTTCCCTTGATTATAGTGGTTTGTAAGGGAAAAGAGTTCTTTGGGCCACAAACAACCCTGTTATGAAACAGTGTTGACTATTTCCAATTAGGGTATATATGGAGAGTGTTGGAAAAGAATGAAAAAACTTCCTAAAATGAGAAACATTATGCTGCTTTGCTGTAAGGCACATTACCTGAATCCAAGGTTTTGCAAGGTCAGCAGTTATAGTAAAGTTAAATAGAAGCAGCTTCAGTGGCTTTAACTTTCCCAGTGCCCTTGATGGGGTTCAGAGTTGTCAGTATTCTCATAAAATTCCTCAGCGATGGCTTCTTCTATTCTCTTTATTTCCTCAAGTGAACATCTGTCTAATTGTTCACCTCCATTGCTTTAGTGCTTCCCTCATGCTTTCTTCTGTTTCCAGACAATAAACTTTATTTTCTTCCTAAGAATTCAGTCTACGCAAGGATATTAGGCAGCTTGTTTGCACCTTTCAATTTCTGGAAGTTTTCCAGAGGGTTTTTTGCAGGAGTTCCAATGAGTTCATCTGTGAATCATGGAATGTAAAATGCAGCATCGTGATTGGGTTTTTATCAGTTATCTTCTGTTTATAAACATCTGCTTGGAAATGGGCTTTTTTGTTTTGTTTTGTTTTTTAAATCTCCATTTTTGTTTGGCATAGGAACAGACTAATGTCTCGTTTTGTCAGGTGCACAGTCACGTAATGCTCTTACTGAGAACCAAAGATACAGTTACAGTATTTTAAAACCAAAAGATGGATGAGAGTGCTAGATTTCTTGATTTGGTTTTTGATTTGCTAGCATGCTTTCATTCGAACAGTAATTATTCGGTGATGTATAGGAAAGCATAATAATCTTTCAATTACTACAAAAACATTTATCTCTTGTGGAGAGCCTCATTTTTCTGAAGCAGCTGAGACATTTAGTTATTTAAATTTGGTTCTTAAAATTTCTATGTTTCTGAGTCTGTATCTATGATCGTGGTTATTATAGGAACTGTGTAATGTAAATAAATATGACTATGTCATAAAAAGGTCATTTTAGTGTGAGTGTGCTAAGATTTATATGTACAGTAATTTGTGTTGCCCGGTTTGGAAATCAAATTGTGAATCAAATTCTACTTTGTCCTTGCTGTAGGGCTGGGAGAGTTGGGAAACTTAAATGCCCGGGGGGTGTGTGTGTGTGTTTGTCTACTTTTGGTAATTAAGAGCTAAAAAGGAGAACGATTAAGGATTAATGGAACAGAATGAACTTTCTCAGCATACCAGTTAGCATAATCTCTAAATTCACTGGCTCCTGTATGATATTGAAAAGGTAAGTGATCTAGACAAGCAGTGTGGCTTAGTGGAAAGAGCACGGGCTTGAGAGTCAGAGGACGTGGGTTCTACTCCTGGCTCCGCCACTTGTCTGCTGTGTGACCTTGGGCAAGTCACTTCACTTCTCTGTGCTTCAGTGGCCTCATCTGTAAAATGGGGATTAAGATTGAGAGCCCCACATAGGACAACCTGATTACCTTGTATCTACCCCAGTGCTTAGAACAGTGTTTGGCAGATAGTAAGCGCTTAACAAATACCATCATCATTATTATTAATTTGATTACAGTATTTTAGATGCTGTGATGCTGTTACTGTGGGTGAAAAATTGTCATTTATTCATGTCCTTACAGACATTTCATCCTAAATTGCCTGCATGAGTATCAATGTATTTAGTATTGACATTATTTATTGAATGCCTTTTATATCCAGAGCATTATACTAGATCACTGGGAAACATACAGAAGTACAAAACATTAACCCTGCCCTTGAAGAACGTAGAATCTAATGAGGAAAACAAAACACACCATAAATGAGAGAATAAACAGTAAATAGTTAAACCCCCCTCCCCTCAAGAACAGATATGAAAAATAAACAGATAAAAAGAACACTGCTGAGGTGGCTGATGATGTGACATGACCATCAGGAATGCAGAGGATTAATCAAGGAATGCCTCAGGGAGGAGGTGACTTTTTAGAAGGGCTTTGAAGGAGTGGAGAGGTGGTACATAGTGTGCTGAAGTTGAGTGTGGGAAGCCATTCTAGGCCCCGGTAAAAATGTGCATAATAGGTTGCATGCAGAAGATTCAAAGGCAAGAGACAGTTTGGAGATTTGTTTGGAAGGGAAGAAACTCTGTTGTACTCTCCCAAGTGCTTACATAGTGCTCTGCACATAGGAAATACTCGATAAATCCCACTGATGATGATGATGATGATGAAGAGAGCACGATCCCAAACTGAATTCTTCATTTTCCTTCCCAAATCTTCTCTGCCACCTGATTTTCGCATCAAGGTCTAGAACACCAACATCCTCCCTATCTCTCGAGCCTGTAGCCGTGACATTTTATTGGCCTTCTCCATGTTTTTCAACCCCAGAATTCAGTGTGTTGCCAAATCCTGTCAGCCTTCCTCAACATTGCCACACTCCATCCCTTTCAATCCCAACAGCCACCAGGCTGACCCAGGCACTTTTCATAGTTACGTGACCCCGGTTCCAAAACCTTATTCAAAGCACATCTCCCCCAAGGGGCCTTCCCAGTCTAAGCCCTCACTTCCTCTTCTCCCACTCCCTTCCTTGCCCTCGGATTCATGCCCTTTTTTCACCCCCCCCCCCACCCCAGCCCCACAAGAACTTTTATACATATCCATTTTTTATGTATTTAAATTAATGTCTGCCTTCCCCTCTAGACTGTAAACTCGTGGTGGGCAGGGAACATATATACCAACTCTGTTATATTGGACTCTCCCAAACGCTTAATACAGTAAGCGCTCAATAAATATCATTAGTTGATTGTCATATCCTGGCTTGACTACTGACTCTTTTATCTCCTTCGCTCCATTCATTCCTTTTCTGATGCATGCTTCAATTTCTGCTGCCTGGATCGTTTTTTTAAAATGCTGTTCTCCACATATATCCCCACTCTTGAAAAACCTTCAACGGTTGTCCATTCCTTTCCTAATCAAGGGAAAACCTCTGACCATTGGCTTGAAAGCATTCCACCAGCTCTCTCTCTTTCTTATCAACTCTCTTTTCCCACTACATGCCAATTCACACTTTTTTCCTCTTATGCTAACCCATTCACGGTGCCTTGTTCTGGTCGCTGTTGCTGCCAATCTCTTGCTCAAACCCTCCCCCCTGCCTGGAGTTTTCTCCCCCAGTCCATTGCTCTCCACACCCTCTGAAATGATATCTCCTCCAGGAGGTCTTCCGCACTTAATCTCCCTAGTTTATATCCCTAAAATGCCACATTAGCCCTACTGTACCACCTGTTCACTCAAGTGCTCACATCTCCTTTAGCACTTTTATTTATATCTATTGTATATCTATATAGGAATATAGTAATTGATGTTAGTGTCTGTCACTCCCCTAGACCATCTCAAGATCGGATCTGGAGAGTTTCCATTACTCTACCAGTCTTGGCTAAGGGAGGGAGAGTCAAGCAGAGGCAGACCCATTCCATTCCTAGCTTCGGCAGTGGCTAGAGAGCGGAAGACAATCTGCTACAAGTCAAAACTCACCTGTGCCGGACAGCAGCGGCATGGGAGAAAGTCGAGGGCGGAGATTTAAGTTTACTGCGTGGAAGAAGGCAGTGGTAAACCACTTCCGTATTTTTACCAAGAAAACTCTATGGATACGCTACCAGAACGATTGCAGATGGAGGTGGGTCGTTCTGGAAGAGATGCGGCCCTGGCGTCTCTAAGGGTGGAAAACAACTCGATAGCAGAAGACAAGACACTCCCCTAGATTGTAAACTCATGTATACGAATTCTCTTCTACCTCTCAGTCAATCAGTGGTATTTATTGAGCACTTACAGTGTGCAGAACACTGTACTAAGCACTAGGGGGTAGTACAATATGACAGAGTAGACACATCCCCTGGACACAAGGACCTTACAGTCCTCAAGCCTTTATTACAATTCTCTGGAGCCAGTTGGCCCTCAATAAATTACTATGGCTTGATTGAATTTAAGGGAGAAGAAAGTAGGTAGATAGAGGGAGTCTCGGGTAGAATTTTGCTTCTTATGATGAAATGCCATTTTTTATATCGGCTAGTATAGTGATTTCATTTCCTCGGTGAACAAATCTTTTTGGTACAAGAAGAAAATCCCGCTTAAAATGGGGTTGTTACTGCTTCATTCTAAATGCACACATTCTGTTTGTTGTCCTGCTTCTGGAGTCCCTAAGATAAAAATCTTCTAATTGTTACTGATCTTATCCGGTCAATCCTCGTCTTTCATTTCTTTTCCAGTCGTTTTCCTCTCTCACTCCAGAACCTTCTAAAATGCTTTAACTTTACTCCTAGACTAACCAGTGGATTAAGCAAACATTTGTGTAGATATTGGTTTCTTAAAATCAATCTTTTACATTAATAAAAGCCTGGGGAAAACAAAGAAACAACCAAAACTTCCCATTTGAAATAAAATGGCAGCACTCAACCTCCTTTACAGAAGCTGCTGTGCATTTCTCAACCTACCGATGTCACTGTCCAGCCGTGAGTTTTCGTTGGGTCTTTGCAGCAGTGAGATTTATTTTGGTTTTGGAGGTAGCAATTATAGTATAGCTTAAATAATATTTTCTTACCTGACAAAGATACCAGATTTATTTTCGTAGTTATTCCACCCTCCTGATATCCATTAAGCATGGTACTGGGTCTGCTCTATCAACTAGCTAGTCCATGAACTAAGATTGTATTTAATTATGAGGTATTGTTTCAGTTTTGATTTATTAACCATTTACTCCGTTCCATCCAGCATTCCATTTTTAAGCCGCATTGTTCAGTCTGAATGTTGCTTCTAGGAGGGCAGGATGCCCAGAACATCAGTGATTTTAAAGTTATTACTTTGTGTCATATATAATCTTTTTTTTTTTCCTGCAAGAAATAAATCTTTGGGACTCTCGGCAAAAAAACATTTGTGGTTACAGTATAATAAAAATAAACTGTTTGCCGTGACTCCAGCTGACATTTATCAGCCTATTTGTGGGTGCTCTTTCTCTCTCTCTATAGCACAGAATATAATTTGTCACTTTGTAAATACATTCCAGCCTAAATCCCTGCCAGCATCTGTTAGTGTTTGAAGGATTAATGCACTACCCACTGTGTGTCTGCACTTTCAGGGAACAACCTAGCATATGATTATGGACCTTGGGAGAGTAGGGGAAAAGAGCATCTCTTATACGCACTTAATGGTTGAGCCCACTCTGGTTTTCTTGCCATTATCGCTATCTACACAGGCATAGGGGATTTTAACATACCTACCGTAGACCAACTCCTTTCTCTGGAGCAACTGCAGCATATATGAAAGTATGGTTCTATTTAGGTGCTTGTTCAGGCTATGCTCTGACCCTTAGCTGTGATTCTGCTTTATATAAAGGTTTTTGTTCCCTTTTTTTTTTTTTTCTAATTGCGGTTCTTTACCCCATGTGCTCTGTGGGTTAATGGACCAGATCTGTCTGAGCCAGATTGAGTTTTCCTACAAGCTGAGTATAGACTTCAGGCAGGACTTTGAGGGTTTAAACCCTCACCAACTGCAAAGTATTTCAGATTCTTGCTGAATTTTCTGCCACTGCTCTCTTAAATGCTGATCAATAATTGCCCTGAATTATGAAAGCTTTGGTTTGGATCCCATTCGTTTAATTTGGATTTTAATTTGGACTTGAAAAGGTTGGGGAATAGAGCGATAAACAAACAAAAGCCCTCCTTCATTCCTTGGTCTGTTCTTAGATGTCCACATTGTTTTCTTTTGAAAATTTTTGTTCCTTCATTCCTTTAAACTAGAAAATAGCCTCTTTGAATAACAATTGTTAAAACAATTTTGTCCTCTAAGCAAAGATTTTTTTTAAATCCGTAAGCAACCTATGATGGTTCAAACGGCACACTGGCGTAGCAGGTGGCAGGAATGATTTTCTTTTTTTTTTAATCTTGAAGAACGGAAGTAAACCTTAGACAAACGATCCAGATACTGGGAAGGCTACGCAAGATAAGCATGATTGGAGAACTAATTTTTACAGTGGAAATATCCTTTTTTGATATAAATCTGCACAGGTGGGCCGGTAGAGGGATTGTGTAGTGAGGGTTGAAGGAGCCTTAATCCTGACTGCCCTGATTTGGAGAAAATGGGCCAAAGAGATGGCTGCAGGAAGGAGCTTTGGATCTGATATTGTTGCTTCTGCTTTTTCCTCCGGTGGAAAAAACTGGATTGGCAGTGGACAGTTGGCAGGCAGCAGAAGAACATGGGCCTGCAAGTCAGAAGGACACGTCTGCTGTGTGACCTTGGGCAAGTCACTTAACTTCTCTGCACCTCAGTTACCTCATCTGTAAAATGGGGATGAGAGTGTGAGCTCCATGTGAGACAGGGGCTGTGTCCAACCTGGTTAACTTGTATCTACCCCAGTGCTTAGGAACAGTGCTTGGTATATAATAAGTGCTTCACAGGTACTATAATTATTATTATTACTTGGGTGTCCCGCTGACACCTCAAACTTGACGTGACCAAAATAGACCTTCTCACCTTCCCACGCAAACCCTATGCTCCCCCTGACTTTCCCAATACCATCCTCCCTTTCTCACATTCTCTGCAAAACCATTCAGACCATATCTCCCCCCTCATCAGAAAACTCCAACAGTTTTCCTTCCATCTCCACATCAAACAGGAGCCCCTTATCAATCAGTCGATCGATGGTATTTATTGAACTGTGTGCAAGGACCGTACTAAAAGCTTGGGAGAGTCCAGTGTAACAGAGTCGAGAGACACGTTCCCTGGCCCCAAGGAGCTCACAGTCTAGAAGGAGAGGTAGACATTACTCTAAGTAAATAAATTACGGATCTAAACGTAAGTGCCGTGGAGCTGAGATTGGGGCGGATATCGGGTGCTGAGAGGGTACAGATCCAAGTGCATAGGTGAAGCAGATGGAAGAGGGCATAGGGGAAATGAGGGCCTTAATCCACGAAGGTCTCTTGGAAGAGATGTGATGTTAATGTGCCTCCGTCTCACCGCTGACCCCTGGCCCAAGTCCTACCTCTGGTCTGGAACGCCCTCCCTCCTCAAATCCACCCAACAATTCCTCTCCCCGTCTTCAAAGCCTTACTGAAGGCCCATCTCCTCCACGAGACCTTCCCAGACTAAGCCCCACTTTCCCCACTCCCTTCTGCATTGCCCTGACTTGCTCTCTCCCCCCCCAGCCCCCGGCAGCACTTATGTATATATTTGTCATTTTATTTATATTGATGTCTCTTTATTTGTACTGATGTCTGTCTCCCCCGCCTCTAGCCTGCGAGCTCATCGTGGGCAGGGATTGTCACTCTTTATTGCTGTATTGTACTTTCCCAAGCTCTGAGTACAGTGCTCTGCACACAGTAAGTGCTCAATAAATACGATTGAATTGAAAACAATTGAATTGAATGAGGCTTTGAAGGTGGGGAGAGCGGTGGTCTGTCAGATATGGATGGGGAGGGAGCCCCAGGTCAGAGGGAGGACATAGGCAAGGGGGCGGTGGCGAGATAGATGAGACGGAGGTACAGTATGGAGGTCGCTGTTAGAGGAGTGAAGCGTGCAGGCCACGCTGTAGTAGGAAATCAGTGAGGTAAGATAGGAGGGGGCAAGCTGAATAAATGCTTTATAACCATTACTAAGGGATGGGCAACCATGGAGGTTCTTGTAGAGAGGGGAGACCTGTATTTCACTCAATCGGCTCTCTCCCTCCTTCCCAACCTCACTCAACCTGCATGCTCCAGTGCTCTTCCACCAACCTACTCACTGTACCTTGATCTCGTCTATCCCACCGTTGACCCCTTGTCCCCATCTTCCCTTGGGCCTGGAACTCCCTCCTCTTTCATATCCAACAGTCCACCTCAAAAATCCTCCTAAAATCACATCTCTCTTCCAAGAGGCCTTCCCAGAATAAGCCCTTTATTTCTCCTATCCACCCTCCCCTCTGCTTTGACTGTGCCCTTGGCTCTTTAGCCCATAAGCACTTTTATATTCATTCAGTCAGTCATATTTATTGAGCACTTACTGTGTGCAGAGCACTCTACTAAGTGCTCGGAAAGTAAAATACAGCAATACAGAGAAACAATCGCTGCCCACAGTGGGTTTATAGCGCTTTTATATTCACCCTAGCCCCGTGATACTTAGGTATATATTCTTCTATTCTACTCTTTCCCCTATCCCTAATCTATTTTCATGTCTGTCTCCCCTTGGAGACTGTTAGCTCTTTGTGGGTAGAGATCATGATTGCCATCTGTTGTACCGGACTTTCCCCAGTGCTTAGTTCAATGCTTTGTACACAGTAAGCATTCAGTAAATACCACTGATGGATTGATTAGCTTCTTTCTTTTGGTCTCGCAGTCTTTCAAAAGCCTCTGGTCTCCAAGGCGGTCAGTCATTTCTAATGATTGTATGCCAGATTTCTGTGTCTTTTCTTTTTCTGGTTTTTGTTAAGTGGTTACTATGTGCCGGGCCCTGTGCTAAGCGCTTGGGTAGATACAAGCTAATCAGGTTGATCACATTCCCTATTCCATTTAGGGCTCACCGTCTTAATCTCCATTTTACAGGTGAGGTAACTGAGTCATGGAAAAGTGAAGTGATTTTCCCAAGATCACACAGCAGATACCTGGAGGAGGCGGGATTAGAACCCAGGTCCTTCTGACACCCAGGCCTGTGCTCTATCCACTAGGCCATGCTTCTTCTGAAGGCAGGAGAAGACGGGACGCAGCATAGCCTGGTGGAAAGAACACGGACCTGGGAATCAGAGACCTGAGTCATTCATTCATTCATTCATTCATTCATTCATTCGTATTTATTGAGTGCTTACTGTGTGCAGAGCACTGTACTAAGCGCTTGGAAAGTATAATTCGGCAACAGATGGAGACAATCCCTACCCAACACGGGCTTTACCCCAGCACTTAGAACAGTGCTTGACAGACAGTGAGCATTTAATAAATACCATTAAATCTCAGCTCCACCTCTTGTCTGCTGTGAGTCCATGGGCAAGTCATTTATCTCTGTGTCTCAGTTACCTCATCTGTAAAATGGGGATTGAAGACTGGGAGCCTCCGTGGTATGTGGACCGTGTTCTGTCCGATTAGCTGGTATCTACCTCAGTGCTTAAAACAGTGCCTGGCACATAGTAAGTGCTTAACAGATACCATAAAAAAAAAAAAGATGCGAGACTACAGACAAGAGAGGACAGGGCTGGAGAGGTAGATTTAAGAATCATCTGCATAGAAGTATTGAAAGCTGTGACGGGGGGATGAAATTCCTAAGGGAGCTGGGTGTAGATGGAGAATAGAAGGGGACCCAGAACAGAGCCTTGAGTTAGGGGGTTGGGAGGCAGAGGAGACTGAGAATGAGAGGCCAGAGAGATGGGAGGAGAACCAGGAGAGGACAGCGGCAGTGAAACCAGGATTGGGTAGTGTTTCAGGAGAAGGGTGTGGTCAACAGTGTTGAAGGCAGCTGAGAGGTTGAGGAGGATTAGGATGGAGTAGAGGCCGTTGGATTTGCCAAGAAGGAGATCATTTGTGACCTTTGAGAGGGCGGTTTCCACTGGGTGGAGGGTGTGGAAGCCAGATTGCAGGGGGTTGAGGAGAGAATTGGAAGAGAGGAATTTGAGACAGCGGGTATAGACAACTCACTCAAGGAGTTTGGAGATGAAATGAGGTGATAACTGGAGGGAGCCCTGGGGTCAAGCGAGCCTTTTTTTTTTTAGAATAGGGGAGACGTGGGTGTGCTTGAACACACTGGGGAAGTAGCCATTGGAAAGCAAGCAGTTGAAGATGGTGGTCAGGGAGCGAAGAAGGGAGGGGAAAGTGCTTTGCTGTGGTGAGAAGGGATGGGGTCAGAAGCCCAGGTGGAGAGGGTAGAAATGAAAAAATAGTCTAGCATGCTGGACAGACACATGATGTGGAAACCACTCATTACTTTAGCCAGCCATACTCGCATATGCTGATAAAAATCTCTCCATCATCCTTGAACTTGAATTCCAGATACACATCCTGAAAAATCACTGTCATTGTCATGGACAGCATTTATTGAGTGTCTACATTGTGCAGATCCTGGTATATGGGAGCATGCGACAAGAGTAAGACCCAGTCCATGTAATTAAGGATCATCTGTTCTAAAGGGCTTCAAAATCCCAATAGTAAAGTCATGTTCATCTTTAGAGATGAGCATAAGAGAATCGGCATCACTTGGCAACGGCCTTCTGGCTCCATCAGGAACCATATCTGAATAAGCCATCTCAGAGGGGGGAAGGAAAGAAAAAATCTTGGTTGAAGGACTTCATCCAAACAGATGCACGCTGTTCCTTCTTAGCATGTGACAAATAGCAGTGGTTACAAATCTCCTTTAGTTGAGATGAAAATGTAGGTGCAAATATTTGTATGCTGACAATACATGTGGATTCTCTGAAAATGTTTTCAGACATTGATTTATGTCAGCTCCCTCTCTCCCACAGTTCTGAATTATACTGAATATTTTTACTTGAGGAAGGTCTGGACACTCATGTTTAAACTGATTTCTTAATCATTAATATGTGCATATGTATGGATTTTCTATGTTGCCATTGCTAACCCTGGGGATTCAACTCCTCAAAGTACCTGAGGTAGGAATGACCAAAGGATTCTAGGCCAAAGAGGGTTAGGCACTTTCCAGCTTTGGTCATATTAGGTGCAATTCAAGACTGTTTGGGGAAACCAACAAATAAAAGGGCATCCTGAGGCTGTCTCTAGCAGGCTGCCTTCCTGCTGGAAATGGGCATTGTGCAGATGATAGCAATAATAATAAAAATAATAATAATTGTAGTTGTGATATTTAAGTGCTTACCATATGCCAGGCTTTGTACTAAGCTCTGGGGTAGGTGCAAGATAATCGGGTTACCGGCCCACGTAGGCCTCACAGTCACCCGGTACCAACCCACCCCCACTCCTTCCATTTATACACTGATACCCATCCTCAGCACTTCTGTCTAGGGTTTGTCAAGGATTTTTTCTGGCTTGTTCTATTTCAGACAGGCATATTTAGTCCCTTTCCTATGCCTGCCTATCTGTCTCTTCCATTCGATTGGAAACTCTCTGTGGGCAGGGAATGCATGTTTTCCTTCCCTTATCCTTTTGAAAATGCTTAGTAAAGTGTGTTGCACTTAGTAGGTTTTCAACCCCTCCCCCCACACACACTATTTCTAGTACTGCAAAGTTTGAGCTTGGATACTCACAACCACAGATGGAAAGATTATGGTTGTCAAGGAAAACTTGTACATCAGGGAAAAATAGACAAATTAGCTCTATAGAGGAAGAATAGAATTAGGTGAAGTATTTACTTGTTCATTCATTCAATAGTATTTATTGAGCGCTTACTATGTGCAGAGCACTGTACTAAGCGCTTGGAATGAACAAGTCGGCAACAGATAGAGACAGTCCCTGCTGTTTGACGGGCTTACAGTCTAATCGGGGGAGACAGACAAGAACAATGGCAATAAATAGAGTCAAGGGGAAGAACATTTCGTAAAAACAATGGCAAGTAAATAGAATCAAGGCGATGTACATTTCATTAACAAAATAAATAGGGTAATGAAAATATATACAGTTGAGCAGACGAGTACAGTGCTGAGGGGATGGGAAGGGAGAAGGGGAGGAGCAGAGGGAAATGGGGGGAAAAGAGGGTTAAGCTGCGGAGAGGTGAAGGGGGGGCACTACTTTTGATAATTTAGTAATTATTCGATGATAATTCATGTGGTTGTTTCAGTAATTCAGTTAATATTTAATTATTAATTCAATTGCTTAAATAAGATTTATTATTACTGTCCTCTCCTCCCTGTGAATTCAGAATGAAAGATATTTTGCTGAGAGCAGAGTGCATTTATGCCATGCTAGTGCTATATTTCTATGCAAGTATTTGGTCTCATTTTGGTTGAAAGGGGCCGGAAAATCCTCTCGTGTAATTCTGGTAAAAACTGGGCCTAGTTATATGTTGTATTTGTTAAGAATAGGCTCAAGAGTAGCACTGAGAAGCAGCGTGGCTCAGTGGAAAGAGCACGGGCTTTGGAGTCAGAGATCATGGGTTCGAATCCTGGCTCTGCCACTTGTCAGCTGTGTGGCTGTGGGCAAGTCACTTAACTTCTCTGTGCCTCAGTTACCTCATCTGTAAAATGGGGATGAAGACTGTGAGCCCCACATGGGACAACCTGATTCCCTTGTGTCTACCCCAGCACTTAGAACAGTGCTCGGCACATAGTAAGCGCTTAACAAATACCAACATTATTATTACAAGCGGCATACGATGGTTGATTGTACTTGGTTAACTTTTTAGCCAGTGTGTATTAGAATCAGCAGTTTGCTTTCCTTCTCGTGTGTTGAGCAACACAAGAGATGAAGGAAGTGCTCATCCCCTTCGAGTTACGTATCCACGGTGAGGCCAAGATGTCTCATGTGGAGGTATCTGACTAACTTTTCCAGGATTATTTCCTGCCCTTCTTAATGGAAACACAATGGCTTCATTGTGCAGCAGAGGTCATCTCCTCACCAGAATCCCAGATCTAATAGAAGAGGTTGCATCTCAGGGACTGTAAGGTGTCTGTTCTCATGCACCATAGTTTCAGTCACCCCTTTCTGGAGACAAGCTTTTTGTTGGCATCAGTTCTGGGAAAATGGTTAGCTGGAAAGGAATACCGGAGCCATCTTCTGAAATAATGACCAAGTAGAAGAAGATACAAACTATGACAAAGATGGAACATGACACCAAAGTAGTTCACGCTTTAGAATATGGTTCCTTCTATAAACCCAAACATGACATCTTTTCTCCTCAGTGCCAAGTGGGTCTCAGCACTCAAACCCTTGAGAAAAGAGGCTTTAATAATGATAATAATAATAATAATAATAATAATAACGGCATTTGTTAAGCGCTTACTATGTGCAAAGCACTGTTCTAAGCGCTGGGGGGGATACAAGGTGATCAGATTGTCCCACGTGGGGCTCACAGTCTTAATCCCCATTTTACAGATGAGGTAACTGAGAACAGAGAACTTAAGTGACTTGCCCAAAGTCACAAAGCTGACTTTGTGGTGGAGCCGGGATTAGAACCCGTGACCTCTGACTCCCAAGCCCATGCTCTTTCCACTGAGCCAATGTTGTACTCTCCCAAGTTCTTAGTACAGTGCTCTGCACACGGTAAGCGCTCAATCAACATAACTGATTGATGGATCGAAAGCTTACTCACAATATGAATTCCTTCCATGTGGGTACATATGTCGGGAATAATCTGTCCGATCATTTTACTGTGGGAAAACGTTATGTAATAAACTACAAGCCAGTCAATCCCTCTTTACTGTAAGTGCCTTCCTCTAGACTGTAAGCTCCTTGTGGGCTGGGAACGTGTCTTCCAAAACTGATACGCTGTACTCTCCCAAGTGCTTGGTCATGTTTAGTACAGTGCTGTGCACACAGTACGCGCTCAATAAATACAATTGCTTCATCGATTGGATTATTTTGAGGACTGGTTTCATAAATCGGGTGCGGTGGGCAGCCATAAAAGGTTGATAAATCTGTAAGTGAGACTGCCGGATACACCTTCGATATAGATAAATGGTTAGTCAGTTAACAATTAGAGGTGATGTCAAGGAAAGTAACCATCACGAGGTTTCTCCAGGCATTTTTTGGCATTGTCGGAGAGAGAATACTTGACTGGAAGCAACATGATCTAATCCAGTAATGACATTTTTATATTCTTTTGCCCAATACAAATCTACTGATGAACATTTCTAAAACCTAGACAGAAACAAACTGAATCTAAACAGAGCCAAGTATCACTGCATTCATCAGGTGCTTACGTTGTGTGTAGAGCCCAGTTAATAAAGAAAAATAATAACAGTGGTGTTAAGTGCTTACTATGTGCCAAGCAATGTTCTCAGCTCTGGGGTGGATGCAAGATAATCAGGTGGGACTCGGTCCCTATCCCACATGGGGCACACGTCCCCATTTTACAGACGAGGTAACTGAGGCCCAGAGAAGTGAAGTGACTTGCTGAAGGTCACACAGCAAATACGCGGCAGAGCGGAGATTAGAACTCACATCCTCTGACTCCCAGGCCCGAGCTCTTTCCTGCTTCCCTGTTCTTTATGACGTACTGCTGTCCTCTGGGTTTGGAGACTGATGGTAACTCCGCTATTCTTGGGCATGGGGAGTGGCTGACAAAAATATGACTGCGTTATCTTTTTTCTATACCCTGGGCGTGTAAAGATTGCCCCTTACTACACCGTTGTTACTCGTAGTGTCTAATGGGGTTTTCATTTATCCTTCCCGGAGTCACAATCTTTCCAAAGCCCATCCTCCCAAACAGTAACCCCCCATTTCTGATTTCTGCATCCCGGGATGACCTGTCTTCTGCTCTTGGTCCCCAGCTGCTCACTGTTAGGCCACATGGTTTGAGGTTCTGTTCGCTGTGTCCTTAAAGTCTTACTTCTGTCCGTGCTATTTATTTTGGCCCCACCAAAATTGTGATTATACCACTAGCAGTGAAGTCTTTTTCCCCTTTTCCCTCTGCTCCTCCACCTCTCCCTTCCCATCCCCACAGCACTGTACTCGTCCGCTCAACTGTATATATTTTCGTTACCCTATTTATTTTGTTAATGAATTGTACATCGCCTTGATTCTATTTAGTTGCCATTGTTTTTACGAGATGTTCTTCCCCCTTGACTCTATTTATTGCCATTGTTCTTGTCTGTCCGTCTCCCCCGATTAGACTGTAAGCCCGTCAAACGGCAGGGACTGTCTCTATCTGTTGCCGACTTGTTCATCCCAAGCGCTTAGTACAGTGCTCTGCACATAGTAAGCGCTCAATAAATACTATTGAATGAATGAAGTGAGGCCTGTCACGTTATAACGCTAATAATTCCGGTATTGTTAAGGGCTTACTCTGGGCCAAGCACATTGCAAGATATAAGATTATCAAGTTGGACACCGACCCTCTTCCGTATGAGGCTCACTGTCTAATTTGGGAAGCAGCAGTGGCCTAGTGGAAAGAGCGCAGGCCTGGGAGTCAGAGGACCTGGGTTCTAATGCCGACTCTGCCACTTACCTAATGTGTGATCGCAGGCAAGTCACTTAGCTGCTCTCTGCCTCAGTTCCCTCATCTGTAAAATGGAGATCGATCCTCCTCCCTCCTACTGAGACTCTGAGCCCCAGGTGGGACCTGATGACCTCGTATCTACCCCAGCACTTATTACAGTACTTGGCACATAGTAAGCATTTAACAAATACCACAATTATTATTGAGTTGTAGGGAGAATAGTTATTGAATCTACATTTTACAGATTAGGAAACTGAGGCAGAGAGAAGAGAAGCAGCATGGCCTAGTGGAAAGAGCACGGGCTTTGGAGTCAGAGGACGTGGGTTCGAATCCCGGCTTCGCCACTAGTCTGCTGTATGACCTTGGGCAAGACATACAACTTCTCTGTGCCTCAGCTACCTCATCTGTAAAAGGGGCATTAAAACTGTGAATCCCACGTGGGACAACCAGATTACCTTGTATCTACCCCAGTCCTTAGAATAGTGCTTGGCACAGAGTAAGCAACCTAACAAATACCATACGCAGCAGACAAGTGGCAGAGCCAGGATTAGAACCCAGGTCCTCTGACTCGTTACTACAATCACTTTTTCTACCGTGCCGCGATTACTATATCAAGCCTCCTCGCTGACCTCCCAGCCTCCCAGCCTCAGTTACCTCCTCTGTAAAAGGGGTTTGGAGACTGGGAGCCCCACAGGGAACAGGGACTGTGTCCAACCCCGTTTGCTTGCATCCACCCCAGTGCTTAGCACGGCGCCTGGCACATAGGAAGTGCTTAACAAATACCACAATTCTTATTATTATCATTATTTTACTCAGGACTTGGGGGTGGTTTCAGACAGTAAGCTCATGAGACAGCCAGCCCAGGTGCCCTGTCAGGGGGGTGGCTGCAGCATGGCAGAGGGGCAGAAGTGGTTCACGGTGTTCAATTTGCCCGTCCATGTTGTTATTCAGACGCTGAGAAGTGATTCCTAATAATATTCACAGCGTGGCTCAGTGGAAACAGCCCGCGCTTGGGAGTCAGAGGTCATGGGTTCAAATCCTGGCCCCCGCCACTTAATAATAATAATAATAATGTTGGTATTTGTTAAGCGCTTACTATGTGCAGAGCACTGTTCTAAGTGCTGGGGTAGACATAGGGGAATCAGGTTGTCCCACATGGGGCTCACAGTCTTAATCCCCATTTTACAGATGAGGTAGCTGAGGCCCAGAGAAGTTAAGTGACTTGCCCACAGTCACACAGCTGACAAGTGGCAGAGCTGGGATTCGAACTCATGACCTCTGACTCCAAAGCCCGTGCTCTTTCCACTGAGCCACGCTACTTCTCAAAGTCACACACTTGTCAGCTGTGTGACTTTGGGCAAGTCACTCCACTTCTCTGGGCCTCAGTTACCCCATCTGTAAAATGGGGATTAAGACTGTGAGCCCCACGTGGGATAATTTGATCACCTTGTATCCTTCCCAGTGCTTAGAACAGTGCTTGGCACATAGCAAGCGCTTAACAAATGCCATCATTATTATTATAATATTCACGACATTAGGGTACGCCTCAAGAACTCAGTTGCCGTCGTGTCACAGTTCCTGGATGACCGTCCCAAGGGCTTTTGATGGTACTTCCAATTTCTTGAGTTTGAACAGTTTCTCAGTAGCTTGTGGCTGTGACAAGAATGCAGGAATGCCCTTTTTTTTTTAACGGTATCTGTTAAGTGCTTACCGTGTGTGTGGTAGATAATAATAATTGGGATATTTTGTTAAGCGCTTACTATGTCCTGGGCACTGTTCTAAGCTCTGGAGTGGATACAAGCAAATCAGGTTGGACACAGTCCCTGTCCCACACGGGGCTCACGATCTTAATCCCCATTTTACAGATGAGATTACTGAGGCCAGAGAAGGTAAGCGACTTGCCCGAGGTCACACAGCAGTCACGTGGCAGAGCCTGGATTAGAACCCAGATCCTTCTTTCTCCCAGGCCTATGCTCTAGCCATTAGGCTACACTGATTCTCCATTTATTGAGCACTCACTGTGTTCAGAGCACTGTATTACGGAGTGCTTGGGAGAGCACAACATAACAGATTTGGTAGACATGCTCCCTGCTCAAAAAGAGTCTTAGAAGGGGACACAGACACTAAGATGAATTAATGGATACGTACATAAATGCTTTGGGGCTGAGGGAGGGTTGAACAAAAGGTACTAATCCAAGCACAGGCGCGATGCAGAAGGGCAACGAGTAGGGAAAATGAGGGCTTAGTCAGGGAAGGTCTCTTGGAGGAGATGTGATTTTAGTAATGCTTTGAAGGTGGAGAGAGTGATCATGTCACTCAGATATGAAAGGGGAGGGAATTCCAAGCCAGAGGGAGGGCGTGGGCGAGGGGTCGGCGGTGAGATGGAAGTACAGTGAGTACAGTGAGAAGCAGCGTGGCTCAGTGGAAAGAGCATGGGCTTTGGAGTCAGGGCTCATGAGTTCGAATCCCAGCTCTGCCACTTGTCGGCTGTGTGACTGTGGGCAAGTCACTTAACTTCTCTGTGCCTCAGCTACCTCATCTGTAAAATGGGGATTAAGACTGTGAGCCCCATGTGGGACAACCTGATTCCCCTATGTCTACCCCAGCACTTAGAACAGTGCTCTGCACATAGTAAGCGCTTAACAAATACCAACATTATTATTATTATTATTAGCTTGGCTTTAGAGAAGTGAAATGAGCCCACTGGGTTGTATTAGGTGAGACCGAACCTCTCTCACTATGCAATCTTGCATTTCTTCTAGCTTTGAAGACATATCCATGTGGTTGTCCCTCTGACACCTTAAACCTAACATGGCTAAAACTTAGGTCCCCATCTTGCTTCCTAAACCCTCCCAATTCTCCCAATACAGCTGACAATACTACCATCCTCCCTGTCCCTCAAGTAGGCAACTTTGTAGTCATCCTTGACTCTTCGCCCCATTTAAACTTAGACATTCCCTCTGTTGCTAAACCCTCGTGTATTTTTCTCCACAATATTTCTTGACTCTGCCCTTTCCTTTCCACCCAGACAGCCACCACCTGGGTCAAACTCTTGCCATCACCTGACTGGAATGCTGCGCTTGTCTCCTCATGAGTCTTCTGGCTTCCATCCTCTCCCTTCTTCAGTCTAAACTACTATCAGCTCCCCAGATCATTTTTCTAAATATCGTCCAGCGCACGTTTCTTCCTTCCTCCAAAAGCTCCAAATAGTTACCCATTTCCTTCTATATCCAGCAAAAATTCAACCATTGCCTTGATGGCTCACTTCCCCTTCCAGTTATCACCCTATCTCCCTACTACCCTTCTTTTCCAAGATCCTAGAATGAGTCGTCTACACTCGCTGCTTAAAATTCCTTAACTCTCATTCTCTTCTGGACCCCCTCCAATCTGGGTTCTGTCCCCTCCACTCTACCGAGACTGCTCTCTCTAAGGTCACCCATGACCTCCTTCTTGCCAAATCCAATGGCTCCTACTCTATTCTAATCCTCCTTGACCTCTCAGCTGCCTTTGACACTGTCGACCATCCCCTTCTCTTCCACACCTTATCTCACCTTGGCTTCATGGACTCCATCCTCTCCTGGTTCTCCTCTTATCTCTCTGGCCGGTCATTCTCAGTCTCCTTCTCAGGCTCCTCTTCCCCCTCCCATCCTCTAACTGTTGGGGTTCCTCAAGGGTCAGTTCTTGGCCCTCTTCTGTTCTCCATATACACTCACTCCCTCGGTGAACTCATCCGCTCTCACGGCTTCAACTATCATCTCTATGCAGATGACACACAGATCTACATATCTGCCCCTGTCCTCTCCCCCTCCCTTCAGGCTTGTATCTCCTCCTGCCTCCAAGACGTCTCTACCTGGATGTTTGCCCGCCACCTAAAACTCAACGTGACCAAAACTGAGCTCCTCATCTTCCCTCCCAAGCCCTGTCCTCTCCCTGACTTCCCTATCACCGTGGATGGCATGACCATCCTTCCCGTCTCTCAGGCCCGCAACCTCGGTGTCATCGTTGACTCGGCTCTCTCGTTCACCACACACATCCAATCCATTACCAAAACCTGCCGGTCTCACCTTTATAATATTGCCAAGATCCACCCTTTCCTCTCCACCCAAACGGCTATCTTACTGCTACAGGCTCTCGTAATATCCCGGCTAGATTACTGTGTCAGCCTGCTCTCTGATCTCCCTTCCTCCTCTCTCTCCCCGCTCCAGTCTATTCTTCACTCCGCTGCCCGGCTCATCTTCCTGCAGAAATGCTCTGGGCATGTCACTCCCCTTCTTAAAAACCTCCAGTGGTGGCCTATCAACCTCTGCACAAAACAAAAACTTCTCACTCTAGGCTTCGAGGGTCTACATCACCTTGCCCCTTCCTACCTCTCCTCCCTTCTCTCTTCCTACTGCCCACATGGCATGCTCCGCTCCTCTGCCGCCCACCTCCTCACCGTCCCCCTTTCTCCCCTATCCCGCTGTCGACCCCTGGGCCACGTCCTCCCGCGGTCCTGGAATGCCCTCCCTCCTCACCTCTGCCAAACTAATTCTCTTCCCCTCTTCAAACCCCTACTTAAAGCTCACCTCCTCCAAGAGGCCTTCCCAGACTGAGCTCCCCTTTTCCCTCCCTCTACCCCCCCTTCACCTCTCCTCAGCTAAACCCTCTTCTCCCCCCTTTCCCTCTGCTCCTCCCCCTCTCCCATCCCATCCCCTCAACACTGTACTCGTCCGCTCAACTGTATATATCTTCACCCTATTTATTTTGTTAATGAGATGTACATCACCTTGATTCTATTTATTTGCTATTGTTTTAGTGAGATGTTCTTCCCCTTGATTCTATTTATTGCCATTGTTCTTGTCTGTCTGTCCCCCGATTAGACTGTAAAGGGCAGGAACTGTCTCTATCTATTACCAATTTGTACATTCCAAGCGCTTAGTACAGTGCTCTGCACATAGTAAGCGCTCAATAAATACTATTGAATGAATGAATGAATGTCTCTCTGTCTTTCTGACTGATCTACTGACTTCACCTGAAACTGCCCACCTCACACTCTCTGCTCCTCCAGGTGTACCTCCTCTCTGTCATTCAGACCTTTCTGACACCAGGCCCTTGCTCGTGCCTTTCCCTCTGCTTGAAGTTCTCTCTTTATTTCTGCCAGACTGCAATTCTCCCTGGCTTCGAACCCTACTAAAATCCCACCTCCTCCAGGGGCATCCCCGGATTAATTTCTTCCTCCCTAGGACATTTCTACCAGACAACTGTCTCAGCCCTTAACGTATTTATTGCCTCCTGTAGCACTTATGTTTACGTCAAATTAAGGACTCTACTATTGATTCACTTATCCATCTTTTCTGTCTTCTGTTATAATCAGTTCTATTTCTGTTTTCTTTCCTAATTGTAAATCATTTTGTGTCTGCCTCTCTCCCTCACCAAATAGTAAGATTCTGGAGGACAGGAATCATGTGGTTACCTTCATTGTACTCTCCCAGGGACTTAGTACAGTGCTCTGCACACATATTATTATTATTTAGTTAATTATAATAATAATAATAATAACAATGATGGCATTTATTAAGCACTTACTATGTGCAAAGCACTGTTCTAAGCGCTGGAGAGGATACAAGGTGATCAGGTCGTCCCACGTGGGGCTCACCATCTTAATGCCCATTTTACAGATGAGGTAATGGAGGCACAGAGAGGTTAAGTGACTTGCCCAAAGTCACACAGCTGACAAGTGACAGAGCCGGGATTTGAACCCTTGATCTCTGACTCCCCAGCCCGTGCTCTTTCCACTGAGCCACACTGCTTCTCTATTGATTAAATAGTATTGATTGTTTGACAGTTGGAATATTGTACCATTACATTTTGGAATAGATGGCAAAAGGGCTCCTAAAGTATTAGCCACATTTTGAAAATGACTTATTACACCCAGCTATAAATCGTAGTCAATCATTTAACATTTAAATGGGGCTTTTCCCCGTATAAAAGGTATTTATCCCTCTCTTCAGCCATTCTATGAGGGAGGGATACATTCACCTAACCCAGAAGAGAAGATAATTATTGATCACAGATCACAGAACCATCCCTGGTGTTCTCAAATATGCTTTGGAAAATTTCTTTTGTGGCTTGTTTATCTGTATTTGAATCAATCAATCAATCAGAAGTATACATACTAAACTCATTGTGGGCAGGGAATGTGTCTACCAAATCTGTTATTATCGTACTCTCCCAAGCGCTTAGTACAGTGCTCGGCACACAGTAAGCGCTCCATAAATATGGTCGATCGATAGGAAACATTCTTACAATCTAGCTGGGGAAACAGACACTAAAATAAATTACAGACTGGGGAAGCAACTGAGGAGGAAAGAGTTGGGGATTTGAGGACTCAAATGCATAGGTGACACAGTAGGGTGGGGAGATGAGAAATTAGTCAAGGAAGGCTTCCTGGTGGAGATATTATTTTAGTAGGGCTTTGAAGATGGGGAGAGTACCGGACTGCCAGATGTGAAGGGTGGAAAGGACTATTTTCTTTTAAATTTACTGATTCTCTTTATTCTGTACGATTTGAGGGGATCAGAATGCCGGGATGAGCGAGTCGAGTACTTTTAATACTTCTCATCCTGGAATGTTTAAAGAATTTTAAAGTACTGTGGACTGACAAGTAGGTAGGATGAAGAAAATCCAAGCTATGCAGCAGCTGATATCTGGCCAACCTTCCATGCAGCTAAGAAGCAACATCAGCAACATAGAGTTGAACACTATCACTGGATCCTGTTACCTGGGTACCCCAGTGACCGATGGCATAATGACAGATGATAAGGGAGAAATACAACTCAAGAAGGCCTTTGAGTGGCCTAATGATAGAGCAACAGGCTGGGAGTCAGAAGGACCTGGGTTCTAATTCTGACTTCACCACTTGTCGGCTGCATGACCTTGGGTAAGGCACTTTGCTTCTCTCTGCCTCAGTTACCCCATCTGTAAAATGAGGATTAAGAGCATGATCACCAAGTGGGACAGGGACCAGATCCACCCTGAGGAACTTGTATTTACCCCATTGCTCAGAATAGTGCTTGGCACATCGTAAGCGCTTAAGAAGTACCATAATTATTATTATTATCACTGCTCTAAGGGGCCCTGGAATAGGGCAGTTGTAAAGAGCAAACGGAAGAAATATGTGAAAATGACCGCAAAGTAAGGTCTAGAGTGATGTGGCATGGTAGTGGTCAGTTGAGAGGCCACAGTGTCTACCCTACTGGCTCTGAAGAACTGCTGAGTCTCCGGTAGCATCCACGGTCGGGGGTGACCCCTCTCCCTCCAGCCGACGCAAAAGGAAGGAAACTCCTTCCCCGGATGGAGCGGCTGAGATTTTTCAAACAGCACCT
Organism: Ornithorhynchus anatinus; assembly: GCF_004115215.2. Classification (NCBI taxonomy): domain Eukaryota; kingdom Metazoa; phylum Chordata; class Mammalia; order Monotremata; family Ornithorhynchidae; genus Ornithorhynchus; species Ornithorhynchus anatinus. Next base: position 14,336,109 of record NC_041750.1, read on the forward strand.
AGGGATACCGCTTCCCTAAAAACATAGAAAAACACTAATTTAAGTACTGTTAAGTGAAACTCATTTGTAGCGAAACCTCGTGAGACTGGATTATGTAATAATTGGAAAACTGATTTGAGGACAAGAAGGCAGAGTTCCTGTACTCCTGGGAGAGACTCCCTTCAGCGCCCTGCGGAAATCGCTTCTCCTCCAAGAGGCCTTCTCCGATCAATCTCTAATCTAGCCAGGGGGTCACAGCCTCCTGTATCACTTAGGTAGATATCTTATAATAATAATAATAATGTTGGTATTTGTTAAGCGCTTACTATGTGCAGAGCACTGTTCTAAGCGCTGGGGTAGACACAGGGGAATCAGGTTGTCCCACATGGGGCTCACAGTCTTCATCCCCATTTTACAGATGAGGTAACTGAGGCACAGAGAAGTTAAGTGACTTGCCCACAGTCACACAGCTGACAAGTGGCAGAGCCGGGATTCGAACTCATGACCCCTGACTCCAAAGCTCATGCTCTTTCCACTGAGCCACGCTGCTTCTCATACCCTCTTATGTAAAACACTTACTCATGTACTTTTCTTCTTCCTGTCTGTAAACTATTTTAGTGTCTGCCTTCCCTGCTAGAGTGTAAAATCCTGTAGGGCAGAGATCAAATCCACTTATCTATCTTTACTCTTCCGAGCATTTAGGGCTCCGCACAGAGTAGGTACTTGATAAATGAAGAGGATTGATTGATTTAGCATCACCCAGATTCAGAATCTCATGTCCAAGGAGACACTATACCTTGATTTTCATTCTATGTGTTAATTTTAGGTGCTGATTATCTAGTAATTTGATTTTTAGAATGGATTTTTCTCCTAGGAATAACCTGAATGCAGATCCTGAAGTGAGAGGGCAAAAGAAGATGATGGACTGATTTATCTGCCGACCAAAATGTGACCCCTGAAAGATAGCTCGTTGTGGGCAGGAAATGTGTCTGTTTATTGTTATTTTGTACTTTCTCAAGCACTTAGTACAGGGCTCTGCACACAGTAAGTGCTCAGTAAATAGGATTGAATGAATGGCACTTGGTTTTGAGCTAGTTTGATCTCTAGTAGAGGCATCATTTCGAACCTCTTTTCTATGCTGCAAATGACTCTGTGTTACTTTGCCTTTGTTGGTGAAAACCGAATCATTTTCCGACATTACATGTTATTCCTTCTGAAGACAGTCATAATCTCCTGCTTTCCCTCTCCTCTCCCTTTCCCCTTCTCCACTGACAGCAACAGCTATTACTGTGAAGGAGGCATCCAGTTCAGTAATGGCATCACATTTTGCCGTGAGCTGGGTGTGTGTTCGTTGGGGCTGGGGGAAAGGGTATCCATAAATTGTACGCTTGCTCTGTACATACCAACTGTTCAAAAGCTTTATTTCATTTTGTAGGATTCTTCTGCACAAATAAAAGTTGCCAACTCCTGATACAACACATGCTGCCAAAGTGATTGTTAGTCATCCACTGGTCTTAGGGCCTTACTCATCCCCATTGAAAAAAATCCTACTGTCAGTAGCATCATCTTCAAAATGGAAAGACTGCTAAAGGTATTGATTAAGGTCCAACTTAAACATTAGGATAAACACTCATTTGCCAATATAGTCTTCTACATGAAGCCCTCCACACCAGGTCCATTCTCTGAATTACTCTCTGTTTATCTTACCTCAAGCACTCCATCGTTGATTCTTGTTCTGGAGATGAACCATTTCCAGGATTAAGTTTAGTAGTGAGATTTTGCCTCCACCAGATCCAATTCGGATTTGCCTGTCTATCGATGACGCCTGTGCATATATAAAAACGCAACCTCTTCTCTTTCAAAATGAGGCTTCTAACATCTTGAGCCATAGCCTGTAATTCTCTGTGAATTGAAAATCATTTTGCATTCTTTCACAAATTACTCAGAAAGGTTGAAGATTTTTGTATTATGCTGTTTAAGACATTTCCTTGAGAGCATAGCTGTTAAAAGTTCCTGATGAATGAGCTGCTCCTGTTGAAATCCTAGTTTTCCAGCAGATTCAGTGATGTCCAGTATGTTGCCAGCTTCAGGACTTCTAATACTTACATGAGACATGGGGCGTATTTATTAAGAGTGTTCAACTGTGTATAAAACTAGAGCAGACAGAAGTAATGGTGTTTATTGAAGGATTCTTCATCTTATGAATTTACCTTTAGTCATCTATTATTTATTTCAGCTATTTTATATGCCATTATAATAAATACTATGGCAGAGAAAGCTTTTATGCTTCAACTTACTGTACTACTCTTTACTTCCCTGCAATCCTTCAAGAAAGTGTAACCAGGTTTTACCTATATTTAACATAAATCATGACATATATTTGAATGAAAAATTCACAATGAAAAAATGTTATTTCTTCCATAGCGAGGCATAAATGCACAATCATGTTTACTGCCAAACTACCTTACCATTTGCGGTTCATTTTCAAACAGTTTATGTTCGAAAGTGAATAAAATCCACATAGTGAAATTGCTACATTTCTGAGAATTTTCACTCTCTTGTTAGTTTCTGGCTGGGTAAGCAGTTTCCTTTCTCTAGTGCAAAATATAACCAATTACAGCCCAACCATTTACCTAGTTTTGCTCTATATGACATGTAACATACACCAAATTAAATCAACTGGAATTATCTCTAATTTTTCTCCGAATCATGAAAACCATTTTAATAATAATGATGATATTTGTTAAGTGCTTACTATGTGCCAAGCACTTTTCTAAGCGCTGGAAGGGATACAAGGTGATCAGGTTGTCTCAAGTGGGGCTGACAGTCTTAATCCCCATTTTACAGATGAGGTGACTGAGGCACAGAGAAGTTAAGTGACCTCCCCAAAGTCACACAGCTGACCAGCAGCAGAGCCAGAATTAGAACCCATTACCTCTGACTCCCAAGCCCATGCTCTTTCCTCTGAGGCACGCTGCTTCTCTTCTATAGCTATTGATAAAGTTGCCTTTATACATTGAGCTCTCATTATATATGGTAAAACATTTTTTTCTAGATGAATTACAGATGTCCTTATGTAGCTGTTAAACAGAAATTTTACTGATGTTTACTGATGTTTTAAAGGGGATAGGTAGGTTAAAAGGTTCATTCAGTAGTATTTATTGAGCGCTTACTATGTGCAGAGCACTGTACTAAGCGCCTGGAATGAACAAGTCGGCAACAGATAGAGACAGTCCCTGCCGTTTGACGGGCTTACGGTCTAATCGGGGCAGACAGACAGACAAGAACAATGGCAATAAATAGAGTCAAGGGGAAGAACATCTCGTAAAAACAATGGCAACTAAATAGAATCAAGGCGATGTACATTTCATTAACAAAATAAATAGGGTAATGTAAATATATACAGTTGAGCAGACGAGTACAGTGCTGAGGGGATGGGAAGGGAGAGGGGGAGGAGCAGAGGGAGATGGGGGGAAAAGAGGGTTAAGCTGCGGAGAGGTGAAGGGGGGGTGGTAGAGGGAGTAGAGGGAGAAGGGGAGCTCAGTCTGGGAAGGCCTCTTGGAGGAGGTGAGTTTTAAGTAGGGTTTTGAAGAGGGGAAGAGAATCAGTTTGGTGGAGGTGAGGAGGGAGGGCATTCCGGGCCGGCATCCAGGTGGAGACATCCTGGAGGCAGGAGGAGATGCGAGCCTGAAGGGAGGGGGAGAGGACAGGGGCAGAGATGTAGATATGTGTGTCATCTGCGTAGAGATGGTAGTCAAAGCCAAGCCGTGAGAGCGAATGAGTTCACCAAGGGAGTGAGTGTAAATGGAGAACAGAAGAGGGCCAAGAACTGACCCTTGAGGAACTCCAACAGTTAAAGGATGGGAGGGGGAGGAGGCGCCTGCGAAGGAGACCGAGAATGACTGGCCAGAGAGATAAGAGGAGAACCAGGAGAGGATGGAGTCCATGAAGCCAAGGTGAGATAAGGTAAGCAATGAGAAAGTAAATTGGGCACTTTTAGCTAGAGTTCCAGCTAAATATCTAAATTTGGCCCAAGGTGATTGTCCTTTCATATCCACTTAGCCATTTGGATGTAAATGCCTCTTCTAAACCTGTGTTTAGTGAACTTTTTTTTAAGCCCACCTCTGTCAACTATTGCCCATCGGGAGGGTCCACAGAGGGAGTTCTTGAACACTGGCTTTTGTTGATATGCATCCTGGAAGAAGCAGCTATCTGGATGTTCATTTAGGAGGGAAGCTTTGCTGAGCCTGCCAAAGCTTCCAGTTAGTGCTGGTTATAATTGGACTTTTCTTTTTTGGTAATGAGCTTAGAGCAACAACAGATATAAATAGCTTTGGTCTCCACATCCAAACTCCCATTTAGACAGAATTGCATCTAGTTCCATCTTTAATGTTACTGGGGAAACTAGGGCTGTGAAATCCCCTCACAGTTTATTGATGAATTATTAAAACCATTTCAGTTAAGTCCTGGTGTCCTGCAATGAGTAAGGTTATATTAATTATTTGTTCAGAGTGATTATATGTCTATTACAGATGTAAAAGTGACAAGTTCCATTTATGGTTTCAGAACATAAAACAGACAATGTTGTCTCACTGAAAATATACCAAGTAGAGTGCTGAAAGACATCAGTAGAACACAATTAGGGAACATTTTCTATTAGAACTTGCATTATGCCATTACTGCTCAACTCTGATTATAGTTTAGCTTTTTCCTCTAGTAAATCTATATTTCAACCTATGTCCCACCACTGAGCATGCAGTCCTACAAAGATTAGAAAACTGATCAATATGAGAAAACATGGCATTTGTTAGAGCACTGAAAGAATGGCAAAATAACTGGACCCGATGGCAAACCTGTTGAGGTCTATAAGCCAGGAGTGGATGTGCTTATCAAATACCTCAAGAGGCTCTTTTTCTATGTCTGCAACTCTGAGGAAGTGTCACAGCATTTCAGAGATGCCATGTCATAGCCATCTCCTTGAAAAATGTTGATAAAGCAGACTAGGGAAACTACTATCGCGGCATTGCAATCCTCTGCAATGGCTGGCGTAGATCAGCTTTCCTGTGAGAATCTCCGTGACCCACCTTCAGATGAATAGCATTTCACAAGAGTTCCCGGAATCACACTGTGGCTTTTAACCACAACATGGCACAGTTGACATATTTTCAGTTCACCTGGATACAGGAGAAGTGTGAGAAATAGCAGGAAGACCTATATGTGATATGTGTGACCTTAGGAGCAGTGTGGCTCGGTGGAAAGAGCCCAGGCTTGGGAGTCAGAGGACGTGAGTTCTTCTCCCGGCTCTGCCACTTGTCTGCTGTGTGACCTTGGGCAGGCCACTTCACTTCTCTGTGCCTCAGTTACCTCATCTGTCAAATGGGGATTAAGACTGTGGGCCCCACAAGGGACAACCTGATTACCTTTTCATTCATTCATTCAATGGTATTTATTGAGCACTTACTATGTGCAGAGCACTGTATTAAGCGCTTGGAATAAACAAGTCGGCAACAGATAGAGACAGTCCCTGCCCTTTGACGGGCTTACAGCCTAATCGGGGGAGATTATATCTACCCCAGCACTTAGAACAGTGCTTGGCACATAGTAAGCACTTAACAAATGCCATAATTATTATTAGGATAGACACTTGACATAGTAGACCTAGGCCCTTGAAAGCTAAGAGAGGCTTATCTGTCTCCTCAAACAACACCACGGCAACCTGTCTGGCCCTTGGAAAAACTTACTCTGCCCTGTCTGACTCCTTCTCCCATCGCCAATCTGGTAAAGCCAAATTTGTGTATTAGAGCCAGTCTTATTTAATGAACAGAACCTCTTATTTTCTGGTCAGGATCCAACATCAGGTGACACATGGACAATACAGAACCACCAGCACCTCCCTCCAATAGCTGCCTTTTAAATGCACTCTTGGACCCATCCGTGGTCACCCTTGGGGATGCAAACTGAAGTCTTTCAGCTGGTTCATCTTAATTACCACAAAAATACCTGCTTCCCCCCCACCCACCCATCCCCATCCCCCAATTATTGGGTTGTAAATGAGACTTTGGACATTTACATAGTGAAGGATGGATTTAAAAAAATTCAATGAAGCATTGGTTTGCTCTCTGCAGAGGCAAGGAAGTACACTTTTGGTCTTGTACCAAGAATGAGGGGAAAACATAACTGTTTTAAATTAAGGTTCAGTGGTTACCCTGACAGAAGAGAGTGACTGGTATGGAGTTCTCAGTTGATCAGCGCTCCTGGCAGAGAATCCCAAATTGGCAGGCTGCGTTTGCTGCTTTAGAATAAGAATCAGCTGTTCATCAGTTGGAAGATTTCATTAAGCCATTTCAACTGCCTCATTCCTACTTAGAGCAGGGACCTCTGCCAGGGTAATCATTTCAGGAGGCCTCTTTTGGGAAAAACTCCAGTTGCTGCATCTTTTTTTCTCTGAGCTCACAGAAGGCCAGGACTTGCCTCTCCATCCTTGGAGTCAGTAGCAGAAACTTGAAACCTTATGCCAAGAGCAAAAGCATTATCTGAGTAATAGCGTGTGGGCTCAAATCATTTTCCTCAGGAGCATAGTAACCCATGGCTAGGGATTTAGTCTGCTGAACGGCTTAATGGTTTTTGACCCCTTGTTCTGGAGTTTAGTGTACATATTTGGTGCTCATTGGAAAAAGCAGCGGGGCATTTTATTCTTAAAAGGGGAAAGAAAAGAATGTGCTTGTTGAGGTACGCAACTTACAACAACTTGGAGTTCTAAGAATGCAATACCGTGTATGGACTGGTGAACAAAAGGAAATATCCTATTGGTAAGGGGAAGACGTTGGTTCAATTTCACTATGGGCTTCGCTAATGAAGATTAGGGAAGATATATTTTTCCTTTCATCTGTTGTGAGTTCAACACTTCCCATTTCAATAGACTCATGCGGAGTTGTGTATCCGTCTGGTCAAAATGGGGATAATGGGTTGTGGTGGCAGAGGAATAAGTCAAAGACCATTTTCTCTTCCAAATTCCATGAGGCAGATTGGAGTACCTGAATGAGCGGTGTGTTTCTACCAGAGTTAAAGCAGCAACACATTGTGAATACTTTTGAAAATTGTAAACGGTGCAAAACCAAAGGACTTCACAAGGGTTGGGTTCTTCCCACGGCTTATCTGCTTTTTCAGTAAATGTAAATAATTTTACTAATGAAGCTGAACTAGCAGAAATACCAAGCCTTGTCCGGCTTCAGGGAGGCTCACGCACGCTCAGATGTACCCGGTGGACTATTTGATGCTTCTGGTGCTTATACGAAGGTGCCCTCATATCCCCATGTGCTGTCAGTCAGATATACGCAGGAAAAAAAGAAGCTCCCTGGAGTCTGTGTCCCCAGTAGTAGGTACAGCTTGAAGTTCTTTCCACAGAAATAACTTGGAGGGGAAAGGTGACTGGGTGGGGGAGGAAGGAAAGGAATAAAAAGTAGATTTTAAGGGAGAGCATTAAAGAGAGGGTTTTGTAAAGGGGGAGAGGATGGGGCTTGGAAAGAAACCAAGATTGGGGGCTGGGCAAAGCAGGGTCAGAGCTGGGACTTGGGTCAGAGCTCCCAGTCTTGTGGGAGAAATGAGGCTGGGGCTTGAAGGAGTAGTAAAGAGATAGATGGAAGAAGTGGTGACTGACCAAATAGGGCCTGGGGACAGGATGTTAGGCAGGGAGAGGGATGGGAGGGGGAAGGAAAAGAGAGACTATGGCGATGGTTTTAGGGGGAGGGAGCGTTTAGGTATGGGAATTCAGGAGGAGGGAATATGGGTCGGGAGGGTCTCTGGGGCTCCTCAGGTTTTTCAACTGGCCTCAATCCCCATCTCTGTGCTACAGGGAGGTGAGGCTGAGGCAATGGCAGCCTGGTGGGTGCCGGTGGAGGGACCAGAAATCAGCCCCCCTAGGGCCATTACGGCCTAAGCCCTGCTCCCCTAAGAGAGAGGTCGTGGTGCCTGCAGACCATGGAGCCGGCCTGGAGGCCAGAGGAAATGTAGGATGGGATAGTATGGGAAAGGTCAGGGCATAAGAGAGAGTTAGATTTGTAAGTCAGCTGCTTAGGAGGTGGTAGTCTGAGGCCATGTGAGGGGATTAGGTACCCTGTGTGGCTAATATATATTTTGCAGAATAGAGATGAGTTATGTAGACACGGGTCTGAACGTCTTCTCCCTGTCACTGAGTTGTCCAACTTCTCATCTTGGGAACTTTAGGACTTGATGGTAATATGGGTCAACATGTTTAACATTAATAGTGTTCATTGAGTGCTTACTGTGTGCAGAGCACTGTACCAAGTAAGTGGTCGGGAGCATTTTGGATTTGAATGTTTTACCTTCAAGCCACATGAAAATCATTCCCAGGTGTTAGCCTTATGCTATAAGAGTTTAAGGTATGGGACGTTTATGTTCCATTAGCCCGAAAGCTCCACGAAAGCAGATACCTTTTCTCTTACTTCAATTGTATATTCCTGAATGCCTAGTATAGTGTTTTAGACTACGCTTGTTACGGGAAGGGGATGCATCCACTAATTAAATTGCATTGTACTCTCCCGAGCAGCTTAGTACAGTGCTCTGCACATAGTAAGCGCTCAATAAATACCATTGATTGATTGATAGCAGGTCTGCAATAAATGCTGTTGCTTGATGATGATCTTCACCCAAACACTTATCATTCTTTGGCTTCGGTAGAAGGGGATGCTAGTAGGCTGTAATTCATAGGAATCATGAAGGTGTTGGTTTCATTTGCAAATATCAGCCTGGGAAAGACATCCATAAGAACACTGGGATATGTAATATTCCAAAGAAATCTTATGTTAAGGTGTTCTAGAATTCACCAGTGCCAACCAGATCAACATTTCCTGCTACATCTCCAACTAATTTTTTTTCTAAGTGAAAAAGAAATATCTCAGTGGAGATAAAACTATTTCGGTGTCGATTCATTGCATTTAGTCAAGTTGTATAGCAGAGCTCTACTTTCCAAACACTGTATCTGGCAATGAATCCCATATCCTTCTATTTGTTTTGTTGATTCGCATTCACTCGGGGTTGCTAATCTTAAATGGGGAGAATTGAGAGAAGTTCCAAACTGCATTTACCGTAACATGATGCTTCAAACTCAACTTGCTGGGTTTTTTATAATCTTTTGTTAATTTACTTTCATTCCAGCGTAAAGCCAAGGTTGAAGCAATGCCCTTAGACCTTGCTTCTCTTCGCAGTGTGAAGCACTTTGCTGAATCATTCAAGTCCAAGAATTTGTAAGTAGCTCAAGAGAGACTATCATAGTTTTTGTTACTTGAATGACTTTAAACGGGTGAAATGCATTACAGTTCAAATTACTTGAACGTTTAAGCTGTGGAGTTTTCATACCTGTAGCTTCTTTCGATTCAGATGGATGCTGTTTGTGAGAGGCCTATCATATATAGACTGATGATTTCTAACAGCATTATATATATGTATATATATGTTTATGTATATAAAATGTATAAATATATATTGTTTATCATTGTATTGTACTCTCCCAAGTGCTTAGTACAGTGTTCTGCACACAGTAAGTGCTCAATACATATGAATGAATTAATTAATTAATGAATATATATATATATTTGGTGGGGTAAAAAGTTGGTGAATAGTCAGTAGCCTCATTTTGTGGTGGAGTAGTCGCCATTCCTTATCTTCTCCCTTTCCCTGAGGAAATTCCTCAGTTAATTCCTCAGTGGAGAACACAAATCAGGTGTGGCTACCTGACCCACAGGTGACTACCCTATTACTACTATTAGTAAGTAAGTAGGTGACTACCCTATTACTACCCAGATTTACTAAACTACCCAGATTTTTACATATCAACCCCTGCCTGCCTTCACACCAACCCAACCTCCTGTTTAAGTCTCAACACTGGCCTCTTCACTCTCTGGGACCCGGGTACCTCCATAGAATTCAACAATCTCCTCAGGGAACCCCTGGATTAAGCAGTTGTTGCTGTTGATAGCCTCAGCTACAATACTTAAACATCCCTGACCAAACCATGAACACTCAATCCCCACAGCTGCAGTCAGGCCATCCCAGTCCTCATTCATTCATTCATTCATTCATTCATTCAATAGTATTTATTGAGTGCTTACTATGTGCAGAGCACTGTACTAAGCGCTTGGGATGAACAAGTCGGCAACAGATAGAGACAGTCCCTGCCGTTTGATGGGCTTACAGTTTAATCGGGGGAGATGGACAGACAAGAACAATGGCAATAAATAGAGTCAAGGGGAAGAACATCTCGTAAAAACAATGGCAACTAAATAGAATCAAGGCGATGTACAATTCATTAACAAAATAAATAGGGTAATGGAAATATATACAGTCGAGCGGACGAGTACAGTGCTGTGGGGATGGGAAGGGAGAGGTGGAGAGCAGAGGGAAAAGGGGAAAAAGAGGGCTTAGCTGCGGAGAGGTAAAGGGGGGGTGGCAGAGGGAGTAGAGGGAGAAGAGGAGCTCAGTCTGGGAAGGCCTCTTGGAGGAGATGAGTTTTAAGTAGGGTTTTGAAGAGGGGAAGAGAATCAGTTTGGCGGAGGTGAGGAGGGAGGGCGTTCCAGGACCGCGGGAGGACGTGGCCCGGGGGTCGACGGCGGGATAGGCGAGACCGAGGGACAGTGAGGAGGTGGGTGGCAGAGGAGCGGAGCGTGTGGGGTGGGCGGTAGAAAGAGAGAAGGGAGGAGAGGTAGGAAGGGGCAAGGTGATGTAGAGCCTTGAAGCCTAGAGTGAAGTGTTTTTGTGAGGAGGTGCTCATCTCCCAGCACCCCCACCCCATCCCTACCCCTTGAACTTTGAGCCGCCCCCACCTCCCTCCCCTCCCCCTCCCCATTATTCTGTCCCAGGGTCACCCCTCATCCCTCCCCCACCCTTTGAGCCATCCCACTGCCCCCAGAAACCACCGCCCCCGCCCCCCCCCCCCCCAAGCCTCAGTCAAGTGCAACCTGTGTTACCTCTGCTCCATTATGGGAAACCTTTTCTTCGTCCTTGATGTGTTCCCGACCCAGTCACTACTCCTCCTCCCCATCACTGATACCTAGCTTGCCCCAGATGATGCCGTCTCCTCTGCCGCTCTCTCTAGAGGGGGCCTCATCTTCACCCACTCCCCCCACGCTGACTAGGAAAGGGGGAGGAGTTGGCTTCCTTCTCACTCCCCAAAGCCACTTTTGCACCATTCCACCTCCCCCATCCTTTTCTTTCCCTTATTTCTAAGCCCATAACATCCACCTCTACCACCCACTCCAGAGTCTAGAGATTGTCATCTACAGCTTCCCAGGACCCACCTCCAACATTTTTAACCATTTTCATCTTTTTCTCACATTCCTTCTCTCTTTCTCCATTCCTACATTGACTCTTGAGGACTGTGATATCCACATAGATGTTCTTGATGACCCTTCTGCTGCCTGTTTTCTATCACTCCTCAACAATTGTATTTCTTGAGTGATTACTGTGTAAAGAGAACTGTACTAAGTACTTAGGAGAGTACTGTATAACAGAATTTGTAGAAACGTTATCTCCCCACAAGGAGCTTACAGTCTAGGTGGGGAGACAGACATTAATATATAGAAATTACGGATATGTACATAAACTCTATGGGGCTGACAATCCAAGTGCTAGGGTGACCCAGAAGGGAGAGGGAGTAAAGGCATTGAGGCCTTAGGAAAGGCCTCTTGGAGGAGATGTGCTTTTCCTCTTGCCTTTAAGATATCTCTACTTGGATGTCCTCCTGTCACCTCAAGCTTAACATGTCCAAAACAGAACTCCTTATCTTCCCACCCAAACTCTGCCTGCCCTCTGACTTTCCAGTCACTGTATATGGCACTACAATCTTTCTTGTCTCACAAGCCCGTAACCTTGGCATTATCCTTGACTCCTCTCTCTCATTCACCTCACATAATCAGTCCATCACTAAATCCTGTCAGTCCCACCTTCACAACATCCAAACTGCTATCACATTAATACAGTCACTCATCCTATCCCGCCTGGATTACTGCATCAGCCTCCTTGCTGACCTCCCAGCCTCCTGTCTCTCCCCGCTCTGGTCTATACTTCACTCTGCTGCCCGGATCATTTTTCTACAAAAATGATTATAATAATGATGAAGTTATTTGTTAAACCCTTACTATATGCCAAGCACTGTTCTAAGCGCTGGGGTAGCTACAAGGTAATGAGGTTGTCCCACTTGGCGCTCACGGTCTTAATCCCCATTTTACAGATGAGGTAACTGAGGCACAGAGAAGTTAAGTAACTTGGCCAAAGTCACGCAGCTGATACGTGGCAGAACCAGGAGAAGAACCCAAGACCTCTGACTCCCAAGCCCGGGCTCTTTCCACTAAACCACGCTGCTTCTACAATATTCAGGCCTTGTTTCCCCATTCCTCAAAAAACTCCAGTGGTTGCCCAACCACCTCCATAGCAAACAAAAGCTCCTCAGCTCTCATAATATCCCGACTGGATTATTGTGTCAGCCTTCTCTCTGATCTCCCTTCCTCCTGTCTCTCCCCGCTCCAGTCTATTCTTCATTCTGCTGCCCGGCTCATCTTCCTACAGAAACACTCTGGGCATGTCACTCCCCTTCTTAAAAACCTCCAGTGGTTGCCTATCAACCTCTGCACGAAACAAAAACTTCTCACTCTAGGCTTCAGGGCTCTCTGTCACCTTCCTCCCTCCTACCTCTCCTCCCTTCTCTCTTTCTACTGCCCACCCTGTAGGCTCTGCTCCTCTGCCACCCACCTTCTCACTGTCCCCCGTTCTCGCCTATCCCACCGTCGACCCCTGGCCCACGTCCTCCCGCTGTCCTGGAATGCCCTCCCTCCTCACCTCTGCCAAACTAACTCTCTTCGCCTTTCCAAAGCCCTATTGAGAGCTCACCTCCTCTAAGAGGCCTTCCCAGATTGAGCTTCCCCTTTTTCCTCTGCTGCCTCTCTGCCCCTCCCCTCAGCTAAACCCCCTTCCCCCCCCTTAGCACTGTGCTTGTCTGCTCATTTGTATATATTTTTATTACCCTATTTATTTTGTTAATGAGATGTACATCCCCTTGATTCTATTTAGTTGCCATTGTTTTTGTCTGTCTGTCTCCCCCGATTAGACTGTAAGCCCATCAGTGGGCAGGGATTGTCTCTATCTGTTGCCAAATTGTACATTCCAAGCGCTTAGTACAGTGCTCTGCATATAGTAAGCGCTCAATAAATACTATTGAATTGGCTTTAAAGCAGTCTATCACCTTGCCCCCTCCTTCCTCACCTCACTTCTCTCCTTCTACAACCCAGCCCGCACACTCCTCTCCTCTGCCGCCACCAACCTCCTCACTGTGCCTCGATCTTGCCTGTCCCGCCATCGACTCCTGGCCCACGTCCTACCTCTGGCCTGGAATGCCCTCCCTCATCAAGTCTGCCAAACTAGCTCTCCTCCTCCCTTCAAAGCTCTACTGAGAGCTCACCTCCTCCAGGAGGCCTTCCCAGATTGAGCCCCCTTTTTTCCTCTGCTCCTCCTCCCCTCCCCATCACCCCAACTCCCTCCCTCTGCTCTACCCCCTTCCCCGTTCCACTGCACTTGTGTATATTTGTACATATTTATGATTCTATTTATTTTATTAATGATGTGTATGTATCTATAATTCTATTTATCTATTTTGATGCGATTGATGCCTGTCTTCTTGTTTGGTTTTGTTGTCTGTCTCCCCCTTCTAGACCGTGAGCCCGGTGTTGGGTAGGGATTGTCTCTATCTGTTGCCGAATTGTACTTTCCAAGCGCTTAGTACAGTGCTTTACACCCAGTAAGCACTAAAGAAATATGATTGAATGAATGAATGGATGAATGGAGCGACACCTTGCTCCTGGCTCACCTCTCTTCTGACACCCAGAGTGCAAAAACAGGAACCCAGCTCCTAGGAGTGACTGGCTCATTCTCCTGTGATCTGGACAAAGAGGAGCATCAAGTAGAGGGCTTGAGGAGATTCTCTCCTCTGGGTGCCCCAAACTCATCTCTCTTTTTTTTTTTTTTTTGGTGCAAAGGAGAGGATTGTGCTGAATGAAATTTTGGAATGCAAGCATTAGGGCTCTTCTGGGGTAAGATAAGAATCTCAGCAGTGGGAGATGAAAGCGATGAGCAACTCTGTCTCTGTGTCTATGAGTTCTGTTGCTCTGATATTGTTGTCCCAAGTTATTGCATACAAGTGAGATGTTTATTTCAGTGGATGGGAACAAACTGTTACATAATCAGATTGTCTTTTTGTTTTATAACAGCGATTTGTTAGTAGCTAATAAATAATGCATTGATCATTGAATGCAAATTAAAACTTCAAAAATTAATATCTCAAACCCATCAACATAGATGTGATCCATCAGGCTTCCTAGAACTTTAGTGAGTCAGATTTTTCTGGCTGTTCAGATTCAGAAGAACAAAAAATTTCCACTTTACACAATCTCAAGAAACCCCATACAGTATCTCTCTTGAGAGTATGATCTTTTACTCAGCTTGGAGAAATACTGTGATGGAGAAAACATGCTTAAAAAGAACGTGGTTTTTACTTTTGAAATTCCGCCAAGATAAATCTCCAAGGATAGTCGGATGGCATTTTAGTACTTATCGGTCTTCAGACTTCGAGAATTGTCAAAACTGAGTTCTAGTGCCAGTCACTTGGCTGCCAACAGGCCTGTTTAACTGTTTTCTTATCATCAGATCCTGTCTTCCTACATTAAAACTATCCTGGGCATAAAATAGGAAGACAAATGAAGGAAACATTGACATTTTAGAACCAATCATCTTACATGCATTTGGACTGAAAATTAAATGTTTTTTAATTTAAATTCCAATTTAATTTTGCCATGCACTACACTGTGCAGCAAGAGTGTCATATTTGTGACTTGTTAGACTCTGAGCAACCCATATGACAGAAGGGTAGCAGAATGAATGCATGAATTGATCCAATTTTATTATTATTATTACTAATAATAATGTTGGTATTTGTTAAGCTCTTACTATGTGCCAAGCACTGTTCTAAGCTCTGGGGTAGACATAGGGGAATCAGGTTGTCCCACGTGGGGCTCACAGTCTTAATCCCCATTTTACAGATGAGGTAACTGAGGCACAGAGAAGTGAAGTGACTTGCCCACAGTCACACACCTGACAAGTGGCAGAGCTGGGATTCAAACTCGTGACCTCTGACTCCAAAGCCCATGCTCTTTCCACTGAGCCACGCTGCTCTTCTCTAGTATTACTACTACTAATAATAATAATGGTATTTGTTGAGCGCTTAACTGTGTGCCAGGCACGGTACTAAGCGTTGGGGTGGATACAAGCAGATCGGGTTGGACACAGTCCCCATCCCATGTGGGGCTCACAGTCTCAATCCCCATTTTACAGATGAGGTAACTGAGGCTCAGAGAAGTGAAATGATTCGCCAGAGGTTACATAGCAGACGAGTGGCAGAGCCGGGATTAGAACCCATGACCTTCGGACTCCCAGGCCCGTGCTCTATCCACTATACCATATAAGCTCTTACATTGCGCAGATGACTGTACTAAGTGCTTGTGAGAAGACAATATACCAGATTCGGTAAGAGTGATCCCTGCCTGCAAAGACCTTAAGCATCAGGAGAAATTGTCCCTGTTTTGCTTTACTACCAGCCCAGCTCTGGAATGGAGGGATCACCATTCATTCATTCGTTCATTCAGTCGTATTTCTTGAGCGCTTACTGAGTGCAGAGCACTGTACTAAGCACTTGGAAAGTACGATTCGGCAACAGATGGAGACAATCCCTGCCCAACCAAGGGCTCACAGTTTAGAAGGGGGGAGGCAGACAAGAAAACAAAACAAAGTAGACGGGCATCATCACTACTTCCACCTCTACAGCATGGCCTAGAGGAAAGACCACCAGACTGGCAGTCAGAGGACTTGAGTTTTAATCCCGGCTCTGCCACTTGCCTGCTGTGTGACCTTGGGCAAGTCACTTAATTCTCTGGGCCTCAGTTACCTCATCTTTAAAATGGGGAGTGAGATGGCAAGCCCCATGTAGGACACGGACTGTGTTCAGCCTGAGTAACTCGTATCTACCCCAGCACTTAGCAGAGTGTAAGTCCATCTTTAAAAAAATAAAAAGAAAGCAAAAAGGAGTGATTGTCCCTCTTTTGCTTTTCTCACCAGCCCAGCTCTGCAATGGAGAGGCTACCACCATTAAGTTGAGCCTCGACTTGGGACTTCTTCTTTCTTCCAAGGGGGGCACCGTGCAGACAGCTCCACCGAGTTGGAAATCCCTGGGGAGCAGTCCTTAGCCGAAGCAGGAGCGCGGGCCCTTCAGAGACAGCGGAGGGGATAACTTTACTCTTGGTTTGTGTACTTGTCTCTCTCTCCTTTCTCTCTCCCTTGCCTACCTCGCTCTGTGTGGCTTAGTGCAAAGAGCCCGGGCCTAGGGGTCAGAGGATGTGGGTTCTAATCCCGGCTCCTCCACTTGCCTGCTGTGTGACCTTGGGTTAGTCACTTCACTTCTCTGGGCCTCAGTTCCTTCATCTGGAAAATGGGGATTACGACTGCGGGCCCCATGTGGGACCACCTGGTTACCTGTATCTACCCCCACGCTTCTAACAGTGCTTGGCATGCAGTAAGCGCTTAAATACTAGAATTATTTATTATTATTATTATTCTCTTTCTTCTTTCTCTCCTCTCTCTTTCTCTCCCTGTCTCTCTCTTTCTACATCTCTTCTCCTTCCCTTCCTTGTTTCCTCCCCTCCTCCCTCAATCCTTCCTACTTTTCCTCCTTCCTGTCAGTCGTCTCTTCTGCAAAACTGAGTATGAGCGTGTGAGTGCTGTGTGTTTGTGGTTGTGTGTACTATATTCATATATGCGTGTGTCTGTCACATCTCTAAATTTTACAGCTCCCTTTCCTGCCTTCTCCACCCTAGTCTTTTTTTTATGGTATTTGTTAAGCCTTTACTATGTGCAAGGCACTATACTAAGCGTTAGGGTAATGATAATGTTGGTATTTGTTCAGCGCTTACTATGTGCCAAGCACTATTCTAAGCCCTGGGGTAGATACGAGGTAATCAGGTTATCCCACGTAGGGCTCACAGTCTTGATCCCCATTTTACACATGAAGTAACCGAGGCACAGAGAAGTGAAGTGACTTGCCCAAGGTCACTAATCTTGGACACTGTCTCTGCCCCGCCTGCCCCCCCCCCCAGAAAGTTTCACCCACGAACACTGTGTCTACGAGCCGTTAATGTCCATAAAAATGGTTGCCCATAATTTCAACAAGAGTCTTTTAGAAATTTGGAGCTTTTGAAATGTATACCCACACAAATAGCCCAATCACATAAATGAGTTTGCCATGCCTGCTGTACAGAATCTCCTTTATTAAAGCCCTAGAAAGCTGTAGAGACCAGGAGAAAGCACCCAGTTGAATATTAAGCATTTCTCCTTTGATTCTGGTTATGGTTTAATATTGTTGTCATCCACCCTGGACTTCACAACATATTGTTTGTCTTTAAATCAGGTGGAAACAGATGCAAAATTCATAGTGTGACTGACAACGTGGCTTTGTTGCAGCTTTTTCAGTTGCCATCTGTGATTCAGCAAGAGAAGATGGAAAATCAGCATATTTGGGGAAATCTTCCTGTCAGTTTCCTTTTTGTAAACTGTCAGAAATGCTGGCATTAACTCACTCCATCCCCACTTTTGCTTTTCATTTAAGAGTCTAATACTTAGTTTCATTCAATCTGTTACTCTGGAGCCTGGATGATGATGGGAGAACCGAACCAGCCCTAAATTGGTCTCCGGACATTTTCCCCTAGAGTTTTTGGGTGATTATTTGGAGTGTCTGTGGCAGGATTATTTTGGGTATCACTGAAAAGCTTAAGGTCAGAAGTCTGTGGTGAGAACGTGGGCCCTTACCAAGCTGCGTTTCAAAGGAGAGTTGTGTTTGAATTGTGAAACTGGCTGGGAGCCAGACCACACACAAAGCCTGGAGTGCTGGAGTGTGCAAAGTACTCTTTATAATCTTTTAAACTATATACTCAGATTGTCAGAAAACCAACCCTGAGATGGTAGCACCTTGTTTTCTACCCTGTGGTACCTGTCTCCCACATATACTTATCTAGTGTCCAAAAAAATGCTCCTTTTCTGTGCTCCTAACTCCACAATGTCAATATAGTGGGATTCACAAGAGCAAGCTATATTGTGTTATGGTTCATATAGCATTGACAAAATTGCCATGTAAATCTGATTCCAGAACATTTATACTCGGCAATGATGTATAAAACAGGAAAGGGCACAGATTGGCTTTTGGTTACCAACTGGAGTTTGCTTCATCTTGTGAATTAGCCAAAATGTTTATGAAATCCATCACTGGATATAAAATATGCAAGTCTAAGATGTTATTGGCATTTCTTTTTCTCATCGTGAATACTTTTCTGCTCATTCTTAGGCTTCTACTTCCAGAATGGATTGAGAAAATTTAGGAATTAGGTTTTCTGAGGAAGCAATTTAAACCTGTAAAAATGTTATGTAATGATGTCTTCTTCAATCAATCAATCAATCAGTGGTATTTATTGAGCACTTACTGTGTCCAGAGCACCATACGTAGTACTTAAATTACCATCCTCCTGCTGTTCTTTACCTTTGGTCCATTTCAGGGGATTCAAACCTTTTTGAGGAGCTGGTTTCTCTTTGCATTTATTTATTCTTTCCTCAAGTGGTCCCACTCTTTAATAACTCTTAATTTGTAAACTGAGAATTGGGAAGAGCCATTTTCTCTACAGCCAGAAAGAACTTTAGCAGAAATTCAAAAGTCTGATCTTAGGGAAAACATCGTCTTTTCAATAAATGCAATATCTCCTTCTTACCGAGAGAAACCTGATTCCAAATAAAATTAAGACATTCGTGAATAGTTTAGTCATGACGCTTTTCTAAATAACAGCCACTTTTTGTCAAAAATCAGGTCGCAGTGAAGGCTCTAGGTTCCAAAACCCTTGGACCATTCCATCCTCTTCCTGCTGGAGGAAAGACCAATCTATAGTAGAGTTGCGGAGAATAGATGTCAGGTTCTCAGGAAACAAAAGCTTTCCCCCTTCTTGAGAAGGGGGATTGTGACTAGACTGTATGCTCCTTGCAGGCAGGGAACAGGTCTACCTACTCTGTTATGGTGTACTTTCCCCAGCGCTTAGCACAGTGCTCTGCACACAGGGTCAGAGAGTAGAGGTTCTTGTGTAAGTGTGTGTATATGTATGTGTGATTATTTCTTCATGGGTTTAGCCTTTGGGTCATAGTACAGGGTTCATATTTTGGAACTTGGGGAGACAGATACTTATAAAAGCGTGGCTCAGTGGAAAGAGCGCGGGCTTGGGAGTCAGAGGTCATGGGTTCGAATCCTGGCTCTGCCACTTGTCAGCTGTGTGACTGTGGCCAAGTCAATTTTCTGTGCCTCAGTTACCTCATCTGTAAAATGGGGATTAACTGTGAGCCTCACGTGGGACAACCTGATTACCCTATATCTACCCCAGCACTTAGAACAGTGCTCTGCACATAGTAAGCACTTAACAAATACCAACATTATTATTATTATTAAAGGTATTCCTATTGGATGCTTCATCGCCTTCGGATCCATGTAACTAAATGCAGTTGAGATCTATCCATTGGAGCGACATGTGGAAATGTCCATGGGCCCATGATTCCCCCTCTAGATTGTAAGCTCCTTTTGGGCAGGGACTCTATCTACCAAATCTGTTAAATGGTACTCTCCCAAGTGCTTAGTACGGCACTCTGCACACAGTAAGCACTCAGTACATATGATTGATTGGTACGACATCTCATTGAGCGGTTTCCTATCTCTGGAACTGGTTTGGTTGGCTAACCCACTTAATGCAGAGCTTGGTGCTGGACACCCAGTTCTCCTATAGTATGGGAGTTGCATTCTTGGAAAACCCTCCAGTAAGGAAAAGTCACATTCAAGTACTCACCCTTTGTTGGGTAGGGATTGTCTCTATCTGTTGCCGAATTGTACTTCCCAAGTGTTTAGTACAGTGCTGTGCATACAGTAAGTGCTCAGTAAATACGATTGAATGTGAATGCACTACATACATGCGCATATACAGATGCGCACAAGCTGTTTCATCCAACACCCGTAGCGCACTGTATCCTTATAGGCTTGTATTGTTTGGTGAGCATTCTCTAATTCCTTGCAGCATTTTAGGCAAAATATTTAGGGAAAACCCTAGCACTCACGGGGGAGGTTTGCTTGATGCCAGAATAAACTGCCAGTAAGAGTTATCTGTTACTGGTTTTTGGTCATCATGGTTGTGAAATCAAAACTTGAAATGCTTTAACCCATTCTGTTTCCCCCAGTTGTAAAAGACCTCCCAAAATCCTTACTTCAGTTAAAGCATTCAGCCTCAGCTTTCTCGATTCAGCTCAGCTGTAGGCTTTTTCTGGAGGCAGATTAGTTCAATCAATCAATCCATGAATGATATATATTTTGAGCTTATTATGAAAACTAGTTTTACCATCCTTTGCCAACTTCTTTTCATACTTTCTCTCAAACTCTCCATTTGTTTCTCATCACCTCCTTTTTTTTAGGGTTACTCATTCTGGACAAGCTGACAGATATGGAAAAGTTAGGCTAGGTACTTCTTTCCCCCGGTTTCTTTCAAGAGCTGTTTCAGTGATGCTCCATCTGGAAAGCAATACAACTGATCCATAGCTACAGCTTCAGGGGAGCAAATATTTCTAGGATCCTAGCACCTGTAAAATACCTTTAAATGAAAACAAAAAAATCACATGGAGTCATCTTGGGCTGAAAATATAATGGCTCGTGTCTAAGATTGCTTATGTGAAAGCTGTTTTCTGAGTTTTCACGTCATTTTGCTCTACAGGGCACAAGCTTAACAATCAAGAGGGAGTGCATGTACAGACTCTGCTTGTTTACAGGCTCTGCTTGTTCTAGGGAGGAATTGATACCTCAGAACAGTTTAAAACCTGGACCGTTGATTTAGAGTTGAGGCCAAAAAAAAAAAAAGCAAGAGTTGTCCTTTAGTTAGATCGCCCTCATAAACTGAATGCAGAAAATAAGTAATAGTTCAATTAATGTTCGGTTTCAATCGGTCGTATTTATTGAGTGTTTATCATGTGCAGAACAATGCACTAAGTACTTGGGAGAGAACAGTATGACAGAGACAGTCCCTGTACTTGGGAGAGAACAGAATAACAGAAACAGTCACTGCCCACAGCCAGTTTACAGTCTAGAATGGGGCCTTGCAAATTCCCCATTCATTATTTAAGGAAAACCAGAACTCACTTCAGTTTTAGGTAGAATTAGTGGTTCTGAACTGTATCCTGCCTATAATAATTTGGTATTTGTTAAGCGCTTACTATGTGCCAAGCACTGTTCTAAGCGCTGGGTAGATACAAGGTAATCGGGTTGTCCCACATGGGGCTCACAGTTTTAATCCCCATTTTCCAGATGAGATAACTGAGGCACAGAGAAGTTAATGGCTTGCCCAAAGTCACAAAGCTGTCAAGCAGCGTAGCCGGAATTAGAACCCATGACCTCTGACTCCCAAGCCCAGGCTCTTTCCATTGAGCCACACTGACATTTATCCCGATTTGCTTTTCTCCCTTTCCAGGCCAAACCAAGAGTCACAAAAAAGTTGTTTTTCTTTCATTCTTACAGAAATTGTTGACATGTTGGGCATGTGCTATGTCATATGTTCTTGTTTAAACCACATTGAAACCATATACTTAATCATGTTATATGCTGAAGAGGGGAATATCAAATCCTTCTTTTTACTAAGTGTTGTTATACTAACTCTTGACAGCTGGAAAACAGGAGTATAAATTTTTAATAAATCTTCAGCAGTTACAATGTGCCAATATGCGAAAACTTCCAACACCTGGGCAGGTGGCTTCCTTTCCCTTGGAGTTGGGCTGGGGTTCACCGAGACAAATTCGGCTCCACAAAGGGCCGGGCACAGCTCGGCTCACCAGACAGGTTGCTGATTCCTCTCAGAAGACTTGCATATTGAATCTACAATATGTGACCGTGTTCTTCAAATGTTTCTTTTGATGTAGCTGTGAAATGAGTGGAAGATATTTGGATTATTGTAAAAATGAATCTGGGAAGGCGATGTTTCTCATTTCCAATAACCTGGGCCGCACATGAGGACCAAACCGTTTTGCCGTGCAGTAGCAGCATGGGTGAAATCCATAGTTGTGGCCCTGCTTGTTCATGACCCATTTGGGATTCCAGGGGATTTCTAATTTCTGTCCATTGTGACTATCTGGAAATTCATTTCATTCAACTGGTGATTGCCAGGTCACCACCTCTTGATTGTCCCAGATATCTCACCGGAAGTGTCTGCTTTTCTTCTCAGCACCCTGTGCGGTGAGTAAACGGTCCATGTAGCCAGGTGTGGCACTTAGGTCTCGTGTGGTTCTCTGATCTAATGGCCAGTTAAGGTCAACAGTGTCACTGTTAGCTTGCCCACTCTAATTTTGGAGTCACCTCTGTTCCGTTGTTGGACAGGGATTTGTCTCTGTTGCCGAATTGTACATTCCAATCGCTTAGTACATGCTCCGCACATAGTAAGTGCTCGATAATTACGATTGAATGAATGAATTTGTAAAGGCAGTTTGGGTTCAGTAAGGTTTCTCAGCGAGGGCCTTAGTCTCCTATTTGCTTCCAGAACTGGGACTCTCATTATAAACTTCCAACTCCTATCAAGCATTCCAGTTCCCTAGGTGACTTCAAACAATTTGCAGAGGGTTTCCTTTGGAGCATGCCTGTTCATCCATCTGTCTCTAACACGTAATGTGCAATTTGCTGTTTGCCATTTTATAGCGTTACAAAAATTAAATGAGGATAAGCTGGAGAATGAATGATTTGGTTTTTAAAAATACATTAACACAATCTATTTGAGCTGAGTTATATTTTACACTGTAGTATTTATTTGACCTCTACCCATTTGGGAAATAATTCAAACCCATCAGAACAGAATCCTTTGGCATGCGGCTCTGGTAACTGTATCGTTGGCAGAAGCAAATCCACCCTTATATCACATGCGTCTTAATACTCAATTCCAAAAACTTGAGGTGCGCTTCTGGCAAGGTTGTATTTTTTCATTAGACATTTCCAGGGCACAGGAAGTCCCAGAGGATGTCAGAGCACATTAATTTGTATCATATCCTGGAATCTTTCAGGTCTGAATGGCAGCACACAGCTGTCAAGAACTTTTTGAACTACCGCTCCACGTATCACTAAGCAAAACAGAAGAGTTGTCATTGGCAAGCTAAATGGTCAAAATGTGTGAATTGTTTTACTTTATCCCTGACTCAACCTGGGTCTCAAAAGCATTCTCTGAATAACTCGTTCTTACCCACATAGGTTTTGGGTCTATCTGTGCTTCTCCTCAGAAATTGATTTGGATTATTGCAGACCGATTGGACGTATTTTAGTAGGCTTTCTGGTCCTACTGTGAACTCTAGCATGTTTCCTAGAATCTCTGCTAAAACTGATCTCACAACTATGTAAAAATGAATGCTTTCCATGCAGCTGAAGCAGAGTTTATGCATAGAAAGCATTAGTCCTATGAATCATGCTCTGGGATATTTAATATTCTGTTATTTCTGGGGAAAGTCATTTTCCTTCTAAAAGAATGCTAATGAATTTCCAGGAAGGGTATTTATTTATTCATTACCTGTTTACCTAACTTGCCTATTAAGTAAAACATTTTAAATGATGTATTTTAGGCAGTATGCCCTACTACCGTTGCTCCTTTGCAGTTTGCTGAGTACAAGGTACAAGTAATATTTTAAACTGCTAGCAACACAGAATCATCAACAAATATTAATGAATTGTTCGCAGCGTTTTGGCACTGTGCCTTATACTCTAAGGAGGCTGGAAGAGACCCGGCCTCTCGACTAAATACCGGTCTAATCGAAAGGGGCGTTAATGGACTGATTCCCGAGGGAATAGGAATAGTCTTTTAACAGTGTCTGTAATTGATGACAGTTTTGCTTGGACCGGATCCTGTCTCCAGCTTTACTGCACACCCAGTGTTACCTAAAAATGGATATTTTGGAGGCAAGTTGTTCTTTAGGGGATTGAGGAGCACCCCCTCCCACACATACACACTTTGGGTGACTTACCCCAACCTGCCACCCCGAGTATTGTCGGTCACCTCCCCCAAAAGACCTGCTTTCGACTGGGATGGTCAGCAGCCAAGGCAGTGGCAGGGAGTTCAGGGTTCGTTCATTCCGTTTGTTTGATGGTCTTCTTTAAGTGCTTACTGTGTGTCGAACACTGTTCTAAGCCCTGGGTTGGCTCCAGGTCGGTTAGGTAGGACAGAGTCCCTGTCCCACGTGGGGCTCAGAGTCTAAGAAGGAGGGAGAACATTGTGAGCCACAGCAGCTCCCCAGTGGGAATTGAAGCAGTAAGGCCGTCTTCCCACGCTGTCTCTGAGCATCTCTGCTCTGCGTGCTGCATAAACCTCTGAAGTAGCAGGAGCACCACTGCCTACCACTGCTAGGGAAGCTAGGTGTCATCTCTCTCAGTGCTTAGCTGTTGCTGCTTCCCGGCTTGAGCCCATGCGACTCAGGTGAGTGAGTTGTGGGGGCTGGGAGAGGGCAGAGAGCGAGGGAAGCTACTACCATGCCGACCCAAGCACATATTTCCCACCTTGACTACTGCATCAGCCTCCTCGCTGACCTCCACTGCCTCCCATCTTTCCCCTTTCCAGTTCATAGTTCGCACTTCTGCCTAGATCATTTTTCTCCAGAACTGTTCAGTTCTCGTCTCCCTACGCCTCGAAAACCGTCAGTGGTGGCCTATCTTGCTGCCGGCCCCTTTCCCCCGTCTTCCCCCCACCAGCCTGGAACTCCCTCCCTTTCCATATATGCCAGACCACCACTCTTCTCACCTTCAAAGTATTAGTAAGGTCACATCTCCTCCAAGAGGCCTTCACAGCCCCTTCTCACCTTCAAAGCATTATTAAGGTCACATCTCCTCCAAGAGACCTTCCCCGTTTAAGCCCTCTTTTCCCCAGCTCCCTTTCCCTCCTATGTCATCTGTGCACTTGGATCTGTGACCTTTGGATCTTTGATATCTGCCCCACCCCCAACCCCATACCACTTAGGTACATATCTTTAAATTATAGATTATAAATTATTTATTCATATTGATGCTTGTCTCCCCCGTAAACCATAAGCTCACTGTGGGCAGGGAACTATGTTGCACTGTACTCTCCCGAGCGCTTAGTACAGTGCTCTGCACATAATAAGCCCTCAATAAATACCATTGGTTGTTTGATTGATTTACCTCTTTATCGTACGGAAACGCCTTACCGTCAACTTTAGAGCACTCATTCAGCACTCTCTCCCTCCTACCTAACCTCACTAATATGTTACTACAACCCGACCCGCTCACTCCTCTCCCCTAACACCAGCCTACTCTCTGTACCTCTGTCTTACCTATCCCCCACCAACCCCGGCCCATGCTCTCCCTTGGGCCATGAACTTCCTCCCGCTTCGTATCTGAAAGTCCACCGCTCTCCCCACCTTCAAAACCTTCCTAAAATCACATCTCCTCCAAGAGGCCTTCCCTTTATTTTCCCTATCTATCCTCCCCTCTATGTCCACAATCCACTTAGCTGGGTAGACTTTAAGCACTTTGGTACTCGCTCCAGTCCCACCGTACTTAGGTAAATAGTCTTAAATTCTACCATTTCCCCTATCCCTCATCTATTTCAGTTGTCTCTCTCCCATGGTAGACTGTCTGCTCCTCATGGACAGGGATCATTTCTACCAACTCTGTTTTATTTTACTTTCCCAAGTGCTCAGTAAAGTGCTCTGTACATACTAAGCGCTCAATAAATACCATTGATCGAGAGCGAGAGTGTGTGTGTGTGTGTGTGTGTGTGTGTATCCCTGGAAGGCTTGTACTGTCCCTCTCTTTCTCCTTTTTTCTGCTTCTCCCCCGTCTTCTCAGACCAAGCACCCTTAGAAACCATTTGGATCACTTACTCCCCTGGTCCCTCTTTAAAGAGAGGAGTACCATCAATTTTAATGGTGGATTTTTTTTTTTTTAAGGGACCGGAGATAGGCTATTCCTTCGAGCTAGGGTTCCCTTGGGGAGTTATCTGAGAGAAAACTGAGGTTATATGTCCAAATGCAAGTTGGGACTGAAGTCTTGCGGGAATGCTGGGAAAATAATGTGACCGAGGAATGACTAATTGGGGCAGATTACAGAGCCCTGTTCTCTGAGTTACTTTTCCTACATTACATCCTAATTATACCAGCATTGCAGACAACCTTACAAGCAGGTTAGCTTCGCTGCCCTTGAACCCATGGATTTTATTTGTCTCACTGTCAATTACCCAAACACTTACCTCCCTACCCCTTCACTGCCAACCTTTCCAGACTGTGCAGACTGAGAGAAGCACATAAGCCCACATTTAGCAATTGTCCATGCCTTATGGATTGGAAATGCTTGCTTGGTAAGCCTATTCTCAGAGTTCACCTACAAACACAAATTCTCATGAATCAGATTTCAAAGTCATCAAAGGAAAGGGAGAATCCATTAAATGTAATGGCTTACTTTCTGATTTCTTTTATAGCTGCTGCTTGATTTTTTTTTTAAAGCCAAGACTTACTTATTTCATTTAGGCTCTGAGTAGGTGCTGTTTTACAGAGGTGGAATTTTGTCATTTTGAGTATGTACGAGGAATATCTAAGGCATATCTGGATGAAGGGGAACACTCGAAAAGAGAATGGCTGGCTGACTTTTTCCTCACGTTATGTATTTGGTTCTTTAGGTATATACATCTTCATTTGAGCTTTCATTCAAGATGAACAAATGGTGTAGAACACTAGATAACAAATGTTTAGATGGCTAGATGCCAAAGTGGTATTGGAGTGCATCAACAGACGTACGACATGCAAGAGCTGAGAATGACAGAAATCATCTCACTGTATTCTGTATTCCTATTACTCTTAGGCCTGTAACCTCCTTGTGGACAAGGAACATGGCTACCAGCCCTGTCGTATTGAACTCTCCCAAGCTCTTAGTACAGTGTTCCGCACGTAGTAAGTATTCAATAAACACTGTTGATTGATTGATCGATCAGTGTCAGTTACGGGAAAAATGAACAGAACGATACCAAAACATCTATACATCCCCCACTAGACTGTAAGCTCCTTGTGGTCAGGGAACATGTCTACCAACTCTGATTCATATTCTACTTTCCCCAGTGCCCTGCACAAGTACAGTTCTTTGCACATAATAGGTGCTCAATACATGTCACTGATTGATTAACTCCCAGGGTTTTTTTGAGTCCCCGGCAATCATACTCTTGGTCCAGTTATCCCTGATAAGTGAAGCGGGCCTCCCTCCAGGCTCTGTTTGGTGCCCCTTCCTCTTATCGATCAATCACTTGTATTTCAAGAGCACTTACTTTATGGAATTCACTGTTCTAAGTGCTTGTGAGAATACAACAGACCCGGTAGACACATTCTCTGTCACAGTGAGCTTACAGTCTTGAGGTGGAGACAGGGAGTCATATAAATGAATGAATTACAGATATGTGCTTAAGTGCTGTAGAGCTGAAAGTGGGGTGAATAAAGGGTGGAAGTGCAAGGCCAACACAAATGGGAGTGGGAGAAGAGGAGGTGAAGGCTTCGGTGGGGAAGGCCTCCTGGAGGAAAGGTGATTTGTAGCTGAGTGAAGTCTGAGCTGAAGTACGAAGAGAAGGGAGGCAGGGAGGTCAGCAAGGCGGCTGATAACAGAAATCAAGGCAGGATAGAATAAGTGCTTGGATGAACGTGGAAGCAGTTTGGATGGAGAGGGAAGGGCCGATTTTAGCCATGTCGTGAAGGTTCAACTGCCAGGATTTGGTGACAGATTGAATATGTGGGTTGAATGAGAGAGATGAGTCGAGGATAACGCCAAAGCTATGGGCTCGTGAGACAGGGAGGATGGTGGTGCTGTCTACGGTGATGAGAAAGTCATGGGGAGGACAAGGTTTGGGTGGGAAAATGAGTTCTGTTTTGGACTTCTTGGTCTATGCCTAGCACCTCGGTGAGATGGGGGTGACACCCAAATCTACCTCTCCATCCCCATTCTCTAATCTAACCTGCAATCTTGCATCTCTCTTGCCTCCAGAATATCTCCACTTTAATGTCCCGCTGGCACCTCAAACTCAATATGTATAAAAGAGTTATTCTTCTGTCCCATAAACTCGTGCCTCATAAATCTCCCATCCCAATCAGTAACAGCCTCATTGTTCCTGTTTCAGAAGCCTACAACCTCTCTGTCATCCTCGACTCCTCACTGTCCTTCAACTCTCACATTCATTCTACTGCGAAATCCTATCCAATCTTCCTACCCAACATCTCCCAGAGCTGCCCCTTTCTCTCCACCCAGATAGCTACCACCTCGGTGCTGGCTCGGTCCTACTGCAGCTAGACTGTTGCATCAGCTCCTCGCTGGTCTCCCTGCAGCCGGCCTCTCTTCTCTCCAGTCTGTGCTCTGCGCCGTTTGGCGGATAATCTTCTTGAGGTACTGCTCGACCACTTCTTCCCTCTCCTCAAAACCCTTCACTGCCATCCTGGGTCCCTCTTCAAAAAACAACTCCTCATAGTCGGCTTCAAAACCCCACCCACTTGCCCAACCGCTTCTCTCCAACCCTCTCACTCAATTCCTCCCATGCTCACCTTCCAGCTGGACTTTGCTCCCACCTCTTCTGCCCCCATCCTCTCACCTATGCATACTCTTCCCCCTGCTTGGAACTCCCTCCCTGAATCTAAGCGCTTAGTACCATGCTCTGTACACAGCAAGCTCTCAATAAATAGGATTGAATGAATCTGACAGACCAAAGCTCTCCTTACATTTAAAGCTTTAGCAAAATCCCGCCTTACCAACAGATCTTTCCTGATGAATTCCCAGCACCTTCGGTCACGTCGCTCTGTCGGCCATTTCTAGCATTTATGAACTTATGCATACTCACCTTCAGGACTTCTGTGTATTCGTTTATTCAGGTGCACATTCGATTTTGTTTTTTATCTTGACTACTCGATTTGTAAATATTTTTATGTCTGCCTCCCCTTTGGGAATGGGTCGAGGCCATGCCACTTCTTTGTTTTGAAAAGGCTTAGTATAGCGTGTTGTGACTAGTGAGCGCTCAATGAATACTAATTCTACTAAAGTTCCTGGAGCAGAACAGTGCTTGGCACATAGTAAGCGCTTAACGAATACCATCACTATTATTAGTATTATAAAAGACCTATGAAGCTGCCCCATGGAGAGTCCCTTAGTCTCTGCTGCCACCTGCTGAAGAGGGTGGGCCAGGCATGTTAAGTGGGAGCTGACCCCTAATAATAATTCATTCATTCATTCAATAGTATTTATTGAGCGCTTACTATGTGCAGAGCACTGTACAAAGCGCTTGGGATGAACAAGTCGGCAACAGATAGAGACAGTCCCTGCCGTTTGACGGGCTTACGGTCTAATCGGGCGAGACGGACAGACAAGAACAATGGCAATAAATAGAGTCAAGGGGAAGAACATCTCGTAAAAACAATGGCAACTAAATAGAATGAAGGCGATGTACAATTCATTAACAAAATAAATAGGGTAACGAAAATATATACAGTTGAGCGGACGAGTACAGTGCTGTGGGGATGGGAAGGGAGAGGTGGAGGAGCAGAGGGAAAAGGGGAAAAAGAGGGTTAAGCTGCGGAGAGGTAAAGGGGGGATGGCAGAGGGAGTAGAGGGGGAAGAGGAGCTCAGTCTGGGAACGCCTCTTGGAGGAGGTGAGTTTTAAGTAGGGTTTTGAAGAGGGAAAGAGAATCAGTTTGGCGGAGGTGAGGAGGGAGGGCGTTCCAGGACCGCGGGAGGACGTGACCCAGGGGTCGACGGCGGGATAGGCGAGACCGAGGGATGGTGAGGAGGTGGGCGGCAGAGGAGCGGAGCGTGTGGGGTGGGCGGTAGAAAGAGAGAAGGGAGGAGAGGTAGGAAGGGGCAAGGTGATGGAGAGCCTTGAAGCCTAGAGTGAGGAGTTTTTGTTTGGAGCGGAGGTTGATAGGCAACCACTGGAGTTGTTTAAGAAGGGGAGTGACATGCCCAGATCGTTTCTGCAGGAAAATGAGCCGGGCAGCGGAGTGAAGAATAATAATAATGATAATAATGATAATAATGGCATTTATTAAGTGCTTACTCAGTGCCAAGCACTGTTCTAAGTGCTGGGGTAAATACAAGGTGATCAGGTTGTCCCACGTAGGGCTCACAGTCTTCATCCCCAATTTCCAGATGAGGGAACTGAGGCCCAAAGAAATGAAGTGAGTTGCCCAAAGTCACACAGCTGGCAAGTGGCAGAAGCAGGAGGAGAACTCACCACCTCTGACTCCCAAGCCCGAGCTCTTTCCACTAAGCCATGCTGCTTCGCTCTAGTCAGTTGCTGATTCAGTCCCCAGTCTTGGGGACCAGAAGGAACAAGCAAGGAGGAGAGTGAGAAAGCAGAAGAAAATCCATTCAGTGGTATTTATTGAGCGCTTACTGTGTGCAGAGCACTGTATTAAGCGCTTGGAAAGTACGATTCGGCAACAGAAAGAGACAAGCCCTATCCAACAATGGGCTCACAGTCTAGAAGGGGGAGACAGACAACAAAATGAAACAAGTAGACGGGCATCAATACCATCCCAATAGGTAAATAGATGCCAATGCTTTTCATTCATTCATTCACTCAGTCGTATTTATTGAGCGCTTACTGTGTGCAGAGCACTGTACTAAGCGCTTGGGGGAGGACAACACAATAATAAACAGACACATTCCCTGCCCACAACATGCTTACAGTCTACAGTCTAGACGTTAATGGAAATAGATATATTGAGAAGCAGCATGGTACAGTGGATAGAGCCTGGGCCTGGAATCAGAGGGTCATGGGTTCTAATCCCAGCTCTGCCACCTGTCTGCTGGGTGAGCTTGGACAAGTCACTTCACTTCTCTGTGCCTCAGTTACTCCATCTGTAAAATGAGGATTAAGAGGGTGAGCCCCTTGTAGGACAGGGGCCGTGTCCAACTCGATTTGCTTGCATCCACCCCAGCGCTTAGTACAGTGCCTGGCACATAGTAAGGGCTTCACAAATAACATAATTATGATTAATTTTTATTATTACAGATATGAACTTAAGTGCTGTGAGGCTGGGACGGGGGAAGAACAAAGGGAGCAAGTCAGGGCAATGCAGAAGGGAGTGGGAGATGGGGAAAAGAGGCTTAATCAGGGAAGCCCTCTTGGAGGAGACGTGCCTTCAATAAGGCTTTGAAGGAGGGGAGCGTAATCATCTGTCGGATTTGAGGAGGAAGGGCGTTCCAGGCCAGAGGCAAGATGTGGGCGAGGGGTCGGCGGCGAGGTAGACGAGGTTGAGGCTCAGTGAGAAGGTGAGCAGTAGGGGAATGAAGTGTGCAGGCTGGGTTGTAGTAGGAGAGTAAGGAGGTGAGGTAGGAGGGGGCAAGGTGATGGACTGCTTTAAAGCCATTGCTGAGGAGTTTTTGTTTGACGCAGAGGTGGATGGGCAACCACTGGAGTTTTTTGAGGAGTGGGGTGATATATCCTGAACGTTGCTATAGAAAAATGATCCGGGCAGCAGAGTGAACTATGCAGTGGAATGGGGAGAGATAGGAGGCTGATGCAGTAATCCAGGCAGGATAGAAGGAGCGATTGTATGAAAGGAAGATACCAGACAGATACTAACTTTGAAGGTGAGATGTTTTGCCTCACTGGATTTTTTTTTTCCCCCACGGCGGGGGCCGACACCTAGGTACCGCCGTCC
The DNA here is from genome assembly GCF_004115215.2 of Ornithorhynchus anatinus. Lineage (NCBI taxonomy): Eukaryota > Metazoa > Chordata > Mammalia > Monotremata > Ornithorhynchidae > Ornithorhynchus > Ornithorhynchus anatinus. Next base: position 14,367,924 of record NC_041750.1, read on the forward strand.
CAGGGGAGCCTGGGTGAACTCTCCTTCGGCTTACTTCCAACTGACGTCATCAGAATTCTGGAGTGCCATTTGTAGATAACTATGCCTCAAGAGGTACATGCTTAAGACACGTTGATGATCATGAATTGCTATGCCGAGTCAGCCCAGCAGTTAAACCAGATAAGGCTCAAGCATACCTAAGTAACGTTCCCATCCACACTGGGGAACACTACACTCAACCCAAAATTGGCACAGCCCTGAATTCCCTCGTAACGTTTCACTGTCTAGACAGTGTGCTGTCCAATGGTGATTGCAACGGTAGATGAACAAGTGGAAAGCGGAATCAAGGAGGCCAGCGTGTCCCTTGGGAGGCTGTCTGAGGGAGAATAGGTGACGACACTCTATCCAACTTTTGACCAAATAGGCCATCTCCAAAGCCATAGTGCCTTCCAGCCTCCCGTATAATTGCAAATCCTCCACCCACCTCAGTTGCCACATCCAACTTCTTGAGCGTTTCCATTGGCTAAGAGCACAGGCCTGGGAGTCAGAAAGATGTAGGTTCTAATCCCAGCTCTTCCGCTTGTTGGCAAGTCACTTCTTTTTTCTGTACCTCGGTGACCTCGTCTGTAAAACGGGGATTGCGACTGTGAGTCCCATGTGGGACAGGGACTGTGTCCAACCTGATGATCCTGTATCTACCCCGGTGCTTAGAACAGTGCTTGTTTTATAGTAAGCGCTAAACAAATGCCATCATTATTATTACTACCTGACATACTCAAGTAGCAAGGCAGTATCCCAAGCAGCCAAGGTCCGGGAATGAATTTGGGCAGTCAGCATCGAAGCAATGGGCATCGAGGCATCTCCTCTGGCTGGATCACGCGTGTAGAACAAATGACAGTACCTGAGCTCTATATTGCTGTAACGGGGAGACCTGAAGAATGACAAAGGAAACACTGCAAGGTTGCCGTAAAGCACAGCCTCCGGGAATATAGCGTTCAGGTGAAGACCAGGAAACAGGTGACATACAGACCAGCGTTCTGTGCTGAAATCAAGGAAAATGGTGTCCCTTTTCATGAAGAAGCATCTTGAGACTGAAAAGCAAAAACGAAAATGGCATCAGATATTGCCTGCCATAAGCGAAAATGTTGCCACAGCACCATGGAGGCTTTGTTTGTGTACAGTGTGGGAGGGATGGTCAGTTCTGGATAGGCCTTTTCAGTCACAACTACACCTATGGGAAAAATTCACTGTCAATAGTATCATCTGCTAATAGAAAAGATGACTTTATATACCTATATGTATGTTCGTCTGCAAATATCTTACTGATCAATCACAAAATTAATGCAATTAGCAGAGAAAGTTTTTTATTTTCTACAAAGCATTGGATGATTGCTTTTTCCTTTCCTTAGACTCAAAGATCAATCAATGGATTGCATTGAACACTTACTGTGTGCAGAGCACTGTACTAAGCAGTTGGGAGAGTACGGCGCAACATAGCTGGTAGATGTGTGCCCTGCCCACAACAAGCTTACAGTCTAGAGGGGGAAACAAACACTAACAAATATAAACAAATTGTAATGTATAATTTATTTATATGTACGTAAGTGCTTTGGGCCTGAAGGGAGGGTAAATAGCAAATGCCCAAAGGTTAAAGATAGCCGGTTATATTTGATGCCAGGGTATATGTGATGTGGTATTCAAACAAAATGAAGGTCATAGCCATGAAGAGAAGAAGTAGTTTGTGTTCAGGACATGTACTGACTTTGTGGAATTCCCTGTAAGAAGTTGTAAATGATGCATGAAATGAAAAATTCCTTGTGATCCACAGGGAATGTAGAGTGTTGGGCTGTGCTCTTGGTAATTTGTTTGGATTATTTTCTTTTCCCCATTTTATATTAAGGGTGGTTGGGTTTTTGGGGCTCTTCAATTCAGTTTGGGTTAACAAATAAAATTTTATTTATAAATAAGGGTTTGGGTGGACAAGGGTTTCCCTTCCCTTCCCTTCCCTTCCCTTCCCTTCCCTTCCCTTCCCTGCCCTGCCCTGCCCTGCCCTGCCCTGCCCTGCCCTGCCCTGCCCTGCCCTGCCCTGCCCTGCCCTGCCCTGCCCTGCCCTGCCCTGCCCTTCGGTTCCTTGCCCTGCCCTGCCCTGCCCCGCCCTTCCCCGCCCTTCCCTCTCTAATTAATGTTGGTATTTGTTAAGCACTTACTATGTGCCGAGCACTGTTCTAAGCTCTGGGGTAGACATAGGGGAATCAGGTTGTCCCACGTGGGGCTCACAGTCTTAATCCCCATTTTACAGATGAGGGAAATGAGGCACAGAGAAGTTAAGTGACTCGCCCACAGTCACACAGCCGACAAGTGGCAGAGCTGGGATTCGAACTCATGAGCCCTGACTCCAAAGCCCATGCTCTTTCCACTGAGCCACGCTGCTTCTCCAAGCATGCATCTCTCTCCAAGCCAGTTTAGAACCTAGCTGTGATTTCACAGCAGATACCCAATTCCCATTTTCCATCTTCTCTGAACTAAGATAGGGAGAGTTGTGATATGTCTGCTAAGAAGAGGGAGGGAATTCCAGGCAGGAGGGAGGACATGTGCAAGGGCGAGAGAGGGAGAGAGCGTGCGAGCAAGACACAGTGACTAGGCTGGTATTCGGGGAGTGAAGTGTGAAGGCTGGATTGTAATAGCAAATCAGTGAGGTGAGTTAGGAGGTGGAGAACTAATTGGGTGCCTTAAAGGGGGTTTCCGTTGTGGAGATGGATGGACAGCCATTGGAGGATTTTGAGGATGGGGGGGATGTGCACAGAACAATTTTTAGGAAGATGATCTGGGCAGTACAGTGAAATACGGACAGAGAAGGGCGAGAATCTGGAGGCAGAGGGATCAGCGAGGAGGCTGATGCAGTAGAGAGAGGATTTGACAAGGGCTTGGACCAGCTTCGTGGCGGTTAATTTTTTCAAGCTCCCATTACATGTGAGACATCTTTTTCTCTGTTGTGTTCTTGATTCTATTCCTGGGCCTTCCCTTTAACCTTTCTGTCCCTTAATCCCCTTCCTCTGACCTGTTCCTTTCTCCGACCCCCTTGGCTTCCAGCTATACTGAAGGAGGTGATGCATCCAACTCACACTTAATAATGCATTTTTATGGGTGGTAGACAATAAATGAAATAACAGTTCTCACATTTCACTGCAGGGCAGTTGATACTGGCTCACTCTGGGGACTACATCGGTCTTTTCACCGATATCCTAAAACACAGACGACAAGCCCCTCTCTTTTTTTTAACATGATAATTTAATTAATTGTGGTATTTATTTGTAAAATGCTCCCTATGTACTGAGCGCTGGGGTAGACGCAACTAATTGGGTCAGACACAGCCCCTGTCCCACATGGCTCCTGGGATAAATCTACCTGAATGACTTTCATCTTTCTTCTATTGAATACATTTCATATTTTGGATGCATCTCAGGTGGTTGCCCTTTATTGAATTCCTTCGGTCCACATTTTGTCTTGACAGACATTTTCTTTAGAAGAAAAATGTTGTACTAATACCACGTGTCTTCATTTTTATATCGGAGAATTCTGCGAGTTGGTTCTTTCCTTAGTGTTAATGCAGGGACTCCTCTTACACCGTGGTAGTTGTGTTCTGCAAACTCCCATTTAATCCCAAAAAAGAAAGAGTCAACCATCAGTTCAGTGGTGAATAAGAGGTTATAAGGGGAAAGTGGTTAGAAAGCAGCGTGGCTTAGTGGAAAGAGCCCGGGCTTGGGAGTCAGAGGTCGTGGGTTCTAATCCCCACCCCGCCACTTGTCAGCTGTGTGACTTTGGGCATTTCACTTAACTTCTCTGTGCCTCAGTCACCTCATCTGTCAAATGGGGATTAAGACTGTGAACCCCACGTGGAACGACCTGATTACCTCGTATCTCCCCCAGCGCTTAGAACAGTGCTTGGCCCATAGTAAGCGCTTAACAAATACTATTATTACTATTATTATTATCATTATTAAAGCAATTGAAATACTATTGGGTGAAATTCCAGAAGGCTGAAGGCACCTGAAGCTTGCTTCAAGCAGTTTGCATTGTCTAAGACTTTCTTTACCACTTCTCTACTTCTCTACTACTATTTCTCTAGCATTCTAGTTCTTTGGAATAAATTTGCAATGGCTTCCAGTAAACATTTCGGTTTCCTAAAGAACGGTAAGAATGGAGTAGTTATTTTCCCACCCATCCAATGCCAATGAGCCCTTGATAACACATGTCCAAGGCGCCCTGTGATTTTCCTGGAAACTAAAGCAAGCATTCCTGCTTTAGTTTATCTGTGTCTGTCGTTACATTCTACTCTCCCAAGTGCTTAGCTCAGTGCTCCGAACACAGTGCGTGCCCCATAAATTCAATTGACCGACTGATTTGCAAAGTATCCCTCATGGGCAACTGTTTAGTTGCAGAACAACAAAATGGACACAGTGTGTGGAACAGACCTAAGCCTGTCCTTCTTTGGCCCTGACCCAGGTGACCAGACCTACTGGAAAGGGGTTCCAAAAGAGATGTGTCAAATACGTCACATCCCAGTTATCCCAGATTCCCAGATATGTCCTTGCTCATCCTGTTCCTTCTAGGGCAGAGAGTGCAGGGAGAGAGTAGACATGCAGCTCACTATCGAGTTTCCACATAGGTTTTTTTTGGTATTTATGGTCAAAGCAGAAGCACCAGAAGCTTAGTAACTTTTGTGGTCTTCTCCACCCACAAGAGCTAGTTATTTTTCAATATTCCTGACGGGTCAGTCCACTTCATTGAATTGCCCAGCTGATTCTTCCGTCAGAAACCTTGGGAGTCAGGGGTCGTGGGTTCTAATCCCGGCTCCCCCGCTTGTCAGCTCTGCTACTTGGGGCAAGTCACTTAAATTCTCTGTGCCTCAGTTTATCATTATTAAGTGCCGTCGAGTCATTTCCAATTCACAGTGACTCCAAGGATATACTTTCTCCAGAACGTCCTGTCTTCTGCCCTAATCCGCAACCTTTCTAATGGTTAATAAATATTAACCGTTAACCATTATTAACCATTATTATTAGACCTTTCTAATGGTCTGATGCCTCACTTACCTCATCTTTAAAATGGGGATTAAGACTGTGAGCCCCACGTGGGAGAACCCGATTACCTTGTATCTACCCCAGCTCTTAGAACAGTGCTCGGGACATAGTGCTTAACAAATACCATCATTATTATTACTATTATTATTATTCCTCCACTGATGGCTAATCTAGCAGCCATCACCCCATATGTTCCCCCTTCCTACTTCGACTGTGAGCCCCATGTGGGACAGGGACTGTGTCGAATGTGATTCATTTGCGTCTACCCCAGTGTTACAAATACTAAAATGATGATGATGGTGATGATAGAGAAGTGGGCCTAGAATCCACTTGGTCTGATTCCAGAACCTCGCCTCTTCCAGCAGACTAGAGATGGGCAGCCCATGGCTATAGAGTTATATCTGGCTCTTGTCAGAGCCAGATGTGGCCTTCGAGCAGGGTTTCTGGCGAAGGGTTTGGGGATGTGGAGTGGCTGTTACGCACGCACTGCAGACACAATTTACCTTAAAGCCACATCAGGAGGCTGGACTCCATCGTGCCCATCAGACGGCCCTAGGAAGCCCGACTTCCACCCCTAATCCTGGAAGAGCATAGCTAAAACCTGCCTCTGGCCCTGGGGACAGGGGAGCTGGGGCGAGCGGGACCCACTTGCCAAGGAGTCCTGTCCTCCCCCTCTACGCTGTAAGCTCAATGTGGGCAGGGAACGTGTCTGTTCGTTGTTGTGTTGTACTCTCCCGATAATAATGATGTTATTTGTTAAGCGCTTACTATGTGCCAAGCACTGTTCTAAGTGCTGGGGTAGATACAAGGTAATCAGGTTGCCCCACGTGGGGCTCACATCTTAATCTTCATTTCACAGATGAGGCAACTGAGGCACAGAGAATAATAATAATAGTAATAATTATAGTATTTATTCAGTGCTTACTGCATGCCAAGAACTGTTCTAAGCACTGGGGTAGATACAGGGTAACTGAGGTTGTCCCATGTGGGGCTCACAGTCTTCATCCCCATTTTACAGATGAGGTAACTGAGGCACAGAGAAGTTAAGTGGGTTGCCCAAGGTGTCATGGCTGACAAGGGGCGGGGCTGGGATTAGAACCCACGACCTCTGACTCCCAAGCCCGGGCTCTTTCCACTAAACTATACTGCTTCTCGAGCCTTTAGTACAGTGCTCTGCACACAGTGAGTGCTCAACAAATACGACTGACTGACTCCACTGGTGGGTCAGGATGGCAAGGGAAAGGTTGCATCACTGCTACCCATGTCCATCACTGTGGGCGTCGATTGTCATCACGCATCCCTGGAGTGAGAAGAGGTGGGGAAGGAGTATGACAACTTCTGCCAGGGCCAGTCCATTGCTAATAATAATAATTATGCCATTTTTTAAGCACTTACTAAGCATCAGACACTGTAGTAAATGCTGAGGTGGATACAAGCAAATCGGGTTGGACACAGCCCCTGTTCCCCATGGGGCTCACAGTCTCAATCCCCATTTTACAGACGAGGGAACTGAGGCACAGAGAAGTGAAGTGACGTGCCCAAGGTCACACAGCAGACAAGTGCCGGAGCCGGGACTAGAAACCAAGCCTTTCTGACTCCCTGGCCCGTGATCTATCTACTAGGCCTCGCTGCTTCTAAATTCGTTCAACCCTTACTATGTGCCAAGCACTGTTCTAAGCTCTGGGATAGATACAAGATAGGACACAGTCCCCGTCCCACAGGGGACTCACAGTCTAATGAGAAGCAGCGTGGCTTAGTGGAAAGAGCCCAGGCTTGGAAGTCAGAGGTCGTGGGTTCTAATCCCAGCTCCACCACTTGTCTGCTGTGTGACCTTGGGCAAGTCACTTAACTTCTGTGCCTCAGTTACCTCATCTGTAAAAATGGAGATTAAAAAATGTGAGCCCCACGTGGGACAATCTGATTACCCTGTATCTACCCCAGCGTTTAGAACAGTGCTCTGCACATAGTAAGTGCTTAACAAATACCATAATTATTATTTTTAATGAGGAGGGAGAACAGGTACTTAATCCCCATTTTACAGATGAGGAAATTTAGGCCCAGAGAAGCTAGTGATTTGCCAAAGATCGCACAGCAAGCAAGTGGCCGAACCCGCATTAAAACCTCTCCTCTCCCCCCACCTCCCCGTTCTCCACCCTCTTCCTCCACTCTTTTTTCTCTTCCTCCACTTTTTTTTCTCTTCCTCTCCTCTCCCTTTTCTTTCCCCGCTGAGAGCACCAGCTGTTACTGTGAAGCAGCCACTCGGCATGAGAATGTCATCACAGTGCTCTGGATGCAGCATGGCATAATGATGTCAGGTGGTGGGGCCCATAAATTTTGTGATTGGCTCTTTGGGGACCAGCTGCTCAGAGGTTGCATTCCGTTTGGCTCTTCTGCACGGAAAGTTGCCGACCCCATCACGGAAGCTGGTTAGACTTTGCCGAGCCCAACCATAACTCTGGGAGGGCAGATGTGGGCAGATTACACTGAGCAATCTTGATCGTGTTAGTCGAAAAAGTTGTGGTCTCTGTCCCCTGGCAGTTTATATTCTAAAACATGCCACCTTTTTAAATATGCAGAAAGTACTTGGAAAAATCTATAAGGTCACCTCAAAATAGTGGCCGTCTTTACTGGTTTTTACCTTCAAATCCAACATATGTCGTTCAATTTGGGCCGAGGTCAAATCATTTTCTATAACTTTGTGCAGTTCCAAAGTAGTCTACTTTAGCTCTCTCTTACAGATTGATAGGCAGCAGTGATTACATTTTGTGGAAGACTTGCTTTTATTTCAATCCCAGGACATTCCTTACACTAGTAGAGAGCCTTACATCATTTGTTAGTGGGTTAAGTGGTAGAAGACATTTTAAAGAACCATAAGGATACATTTTTCTAAATATTCTGCGAGATTTTCCCTGAATAAATCCACTTCAACTCAGAAAGACATCATACATTTGAAAAGCTGTAGCTTTTGAAAAATGTATCCCTTTGCTTCAGCCCCAGAATAAGATCAAAAACCATGTTTTTCTTTTCATCCAAAATGGAATGTGTACATTCAAGCATCGGCTTGTCCTCTAGACTGTAAGCTCGTTGGGGGCAGAAAATGTGTCTGTTTATTGCTGTATTGTACTCACCCAAGTGCTTGATACAGTGCTCGGCACACAGTAAGTGCTCAGTAAATAAGATTGAATACCCGTGTAGATGGGAAATGTAAGAAAGAACACAACCGAGTCATTTTGGCCAAACCGACATTAGTTCTGGTATTCATTAAGTGCTATCTATCTACATTCTTGGTCCTGTGCTAAGCACTGGGAGAGTAACAAATAGACTGTTCAGACGGGGTCCCTGTCCCACATGAAGCTCTCATTCTAGCTGGGGACTAGCTCCTCATTAATTGATGAACTGTAGACCAGATTCCCTCTGTTGGGAGCTTCCCTAGGCATGAAAGAAAGGCTGCACTGTCACGGGTCTTGAAAAATTTGCTACCGAACATTGGGTTTTCATGTTGCCTACATGGGATTATAGCTTGCCCCCTCCAAGGCTTTCTTCCTTAAACGTAGTTGAGGGACCATGGGAAGACTCCTATCTGCTGCCTGGGCCATTTTTGTTCTGTCAACAAACAGAAGGCGTCATTTTCCATCCCCATCTAGGGCCTTAGACCGCGCCGAAAGAGGCAATGTGAACAGGCTGCTGAATGTGCTGAGCAGTGGCATTTGATTTCAAAAGTGACTGTTTTCATTTCTAACTTTCCTTTGTAGTTTGAACATTCCTTTTGATATGCTGTAAATATTCATCATTTTAGAGTCATTTGACTTGTGATGGCTTTTTGTAAAAACTTAGCAGAAGATGCCTTTGAATAATACACACCTCATTAAAAGGAGGCAAAAATAATTTTTCCCCTTTGTTCAAGCCAATTAAATGTCTTTACAATTAAAAAGTAAGAACAGTTTGTAGTTTTATATTCCAGACTCTTCTTTTAATTAATAGAGGTGACAGGTTTTAAATATTGGGTATATATTTTCCTTCTGGTAATGTATAATTGCCTTTAATGAAGGAGTTTACAATTTGGTCTAAGAAGAGAGATTCCAGGATCTTATGCAGATTAATGCCACTGGGCCGCGGTCTCTTGTATCCTGTTGCTTTTTTTTGTGCAGTTTGTCTTTGCCATTTAAGTCAGCAGAACAAGGTAATAATAAGGACACTGTGGTTATTGTGAGTCATGTTCTCAGATTTTGAGATGCTGAATCTTGTGGGTTTTTTAAATTTAAATGGTATTTATATTTGCTAAGGGCTTACTATGTGCCAGACACTCTACTAAACGCTGGAGTCGATACAAGTCCACAGTCTACATCCCTCATGGGTCTCAGGATCTTAATCCCCATTTTACAGATGAGGGAACTGAGACACAGAGACGTGAAGTGACTTGCCCAGAGTCCCATAGCCAACACGTGGTGGAGCTGTGATGAGAACCACGGTCCTTCTGACTCCCAGGCCTGTGCTCTATCCACTAGGCCATGCTGCTTCTTGTGTTAAGGTCACTGCCCAATAAAAACAAGAGAAATGAACCTTTTGCTTTGAACCTCATTAGATCTAGTAAAGAATGCCCTGACTAAACGTGTATAGCGAGGAACCAGAGCAGAGATTTCCTAGCCACAACTAAAAGAGATGATCTGGTGAAAGAAAGCTAGTTTACCCCACTTGCTTCACCTCCCATGCAAGTGCTCCACTGGCTCTGCAGCCAATAAATTGGTTCTATGTATGTAAACCATTTTATTTCATAGGTCGACACTGTCAGATAGGTGATTATTCGTCAGCGGGGTGCTATCGAATAAGTTACTCTGTCAGTGGGCGGTAGAAAAGATAGTCTAAAATTAAAACAACGGATGGTTGTAACAACATGTCAGCCTGGCCAATGTTTAAGTTGTTAATCATCTAATCAGAGCTTAAACTATTCATGAGAAGAAGGTCTGATACTGCAGGCAGACCTGAAGGCCTAACGTCAGTTCGGGGGTAGGGAAAAGCATTTCGGCTTTGCTGTCCAGAAGGAGGAAATAATAGTTTGGGGCCAGGTTGCCGGCGTTTAGATAGGTAGAATCTACAAACTTTTTCCTGACCCCGTCTCCTTACTACTTTAGCACAAGAATGAAGGTATACAGATGAATTTTAAGGGTGTTGTTATAAGAATATATAGTAAATATTTTAGGCTCTATGCACGTGTTTCATTTCACACCTTGTCTCTCATTTCTCCTCTTCGGTTTGGCTCTTACTATTCTCCTTTTCTCCCCACCCAGGGTACCAGCTTTTCCTGGTGAGCACAGGAGACAAGCCATAGAGGTTGGGCTATTCAGGTTCGGGCAAAGAGGGACATGAAGGAAAAAAGTGGGGAGGGGGAAGAGAAAGGGAGGAAAAGGAAAAAAAGGGAAAGAAGAGGATGGAGAACAGAGAGGGCATGAGGCATGTGTGAAAAGGGAAGAGAAGATGGAGGGGAATACTAGGAAAAGGAAAGGTTGGGGGAAGAAGATGAAGAGGAGAGTACTTAATCTCCTTGCTCTTCTGCCTCAATGAGATGGATGATGCTGTAGTCAAGCGGGGATATGAAAAGTGCCTGGACCAGCTTGATAGCCGTTTAGATGGCGAGGGAAAAGTGGCTCTTGGAAATCTGTGTTGGAGGAGGCTGAGAGGTTAAGGAGGCCATTAGATTTGGCAAGAAAGAAGTCACTGGTGACCTTAGAAAGGGCAGTGTCCACAGAGTGAAGGGGACAGAGGCCAGTTTGGAGGGAGTCAAGGAGAGAATTGGAGGAGAGGAAATTGAGGCAGCAGATATAGGCAGCTCACTCGAGTAGTTTGGAGAGGAATGGTAGGATGGAGATGGGGTGATGACTGCAGTGTGCCATGAAGTCAAGGGAGGGTTTTGTGAGGGGGGAGGAATTCACGAGCAAGTATGAAAGCAGTGGGAAGGAAGGGGAGTCAGGGAGGGGAGAAGGGAGGGAGCAAGAGTTTTGATAAGGTGTGAAGGGATAGGGTCAGAGCCACAGATGGAAGGGTAAATTTTTAGAGGAGGTGGGAGATTGCTTTTTAGGTACTGCAGGATATAGCCTGTCAGGAAAAGGAGTGGAGTATTTAATTTGTGAGGTGCCATGGGGTGGGCTTCAGCTTGCCAGAAGACATTGTAAGGCGGAGTGAATGTATTGAAATGTGGGAGAGGAACTCAAGTATGAGGAAGTGCAAGGTTATGCCTAAATGCCTACCCTTACTGACCTATGAGTGATCCGCCCTAACTCAGAAAAGAGATTTCGGAGTCATTTGAGTCAGTGACCCAATCAATGGGGGAAGGCAAGAAGTAGAAAACAACTCAGAAGACAGAGTTTTACCAATAGTAATTTTAATGGTTGTGGTGGTAATAGTAGATTTAGACTGTGAGCCCATCATTGGGCAGGGATTGTCTCTATCTGTTGCCAAATTGTATATTCCAAGCGCTTAGTACAGTGCTCTGCACATAGTAAGCGCTCAGTAAATACGATTGAATGAAATAATAATAGTGGTATTAATAGTAATAGTAATCATATTTGCCACTATGTATAAGCTTTGCACATCTCTACCTGAAATATACTGCTTGCGTTGCTCGTGTCTTCATGTTAGAGAGGACATGAGAGAGGTAGAAAAAGTATGGCTTAGAGTAAAGGTGATTAGGGAAGTGGATAGGCTTCTATATGAAGAGAGATTGAAAAGATCGGGACTCTTCTGTGGGGAAGGTGAAGGCTAGAAGACGGCCCGATTGACATTTACATGCGGTATGAGGACAAAGCCAACATGGAATTGTTAATCTCATCCCACAACAGCAGGACGAGTGGACGGTCATGAAACCTGAAGGTTGTAGGTTCAAAACCAAACATTCAAGCTACCGCTAAATTCTACTGATGCGTGTTAAACAAAATTTCCCACATCCGTCCATTTCTCTCCACCCAAACTACCATCGTCTTGGTCCACGTGCTCGTCATGTAGAGGCTGGACTATTGTCTCAGCCTCTTCACCGGTCTCCCTGCCTCCAGCTTCTCCCGTCTGATCTAAGTGCTGCTGCATGGATCATCTTGCAGCGTGGCTCAGCTCGCATTTCCCCTCTCTTCAGATCCCTCCATTAGCTTCCCCTCTCCCTGCTCATCAGAAAAAGCTCCTCACGATCGGCTTCAAGGCTCTCCACCGATTCTCCCCATCCTACCTATCAGCCCTCTTCACCATTATTCTCCAGCTCGCTCTCTTGGCTTCTCCCAAGCCAACCTCCGAGCTGTACCTTGCCCTTCCACCTCCCTCCCTTCTTTCAAGCTGTTCCGTCACCGTGGAACTCTCTCCCTACTCTAATCCAAAAGCCCGCAGCTCTTCTTACCGTCACGGGCCTCCTGAAATGCCACCTCTTCCAGCAAGCTTTCCCTAGTTAACTACCCCCAAACCTAGTCATATCAACCCATCAGCCACTTCTATAATTTATGTGTTTATGCCCTCCATCGGCACTTTTCATCTAAAGGTGTGATTGAGCGTCCAGTCAGTTCATCGATCCTGGCGATCCCACTTGTAAAGATTTTTATGGCTGCTTCCCCCATCACAGCATAAACTCCTCATGGGTAGGGAACGGGTTTAATACTTCTGTTGTTCTCCTGAGCGCTTAGTACAATGCACTGCACCCAGTGGGTGTTCAATAATTATCTTTCCTACTGTTACTACTTCTACTAGAGGGGAGAAATTTGCTCCTCTGATGGGTAAGTGTAGATTTGTTTCACTTGAAATGTAAGGACTAGGACTTCAACACTCATAGGTATGCTTTGGAAGGATAGAAGGTTTTCCTCTCCTACTCTAAAACACGAATTAATTCAGAATATTCAAACTGGATTAAAAAATTAACGAAATACTTGGGGAAAGAATCCCATTGTAGGCAAAAGAAAATGAGGAACCTAGCTGTGGCACATTCTTTGGAGAATGTTACATAGTGGACCCAATTGTTTTATCTTCTCTAAGATTCAAATTGAAATGGTAATGGCATTTTCGAATTAAATGAAGGTTTTAGCTTACTCTTTAAAAATGATCATTCTTATGACAAGCCATTCTTTCCCCCATCAAAAGCTGGTTTGTTAACCGTACATATAATTGGAATTTTATACAAAATCAAAAGATGTTGTTCATCATCCTTGAAAATTCAGTTCATTATGTCAGCTTCTGTGTGGCTTCAACCCGGCTAATGGCAATATTCTTTCTGATTTTGTTGAAAGGTCACTGCACGTGCTGATCTGTAATGCTGCCAGTTTCGCTCTTCCTTGGACTATCACAGAAGATGGCTTAGAATCCACCTTTCAGGTGAATCACTTGGGGCATTTTTACCTCGTCCAACTTCTTCAAGATGTGATGCGTGCCTCGTCTCCGGCACGAGTTGTGATGGTTTCCTCGGAATCTCATAGGTGGGTTCGAATGGGAACGTTTTGCTTAGTTCTCTCACAGTAATTCATCTTTTAGAGTTCTGTCTGAAATTAATGGTGATTAGCAAATCTTCATAAGTGTTGGGGGGTGTGAGCCTTGGAAGTTCTTTGTGTGTGTATGTGTTTGTGTGTATACATATATGTTCACATACATATTTATGTATTTATATAGCAGTTTTTTGGCCACTGTTTGTAGGAATGCAGAGTTTTCATTGCACTTCAGGCCCCTCATTGATTTTGCTTGGAGATGGAATAATTGATTACATTTGAATGGCATGACCTTTATTGATTTGTCATTCAGCAACTTCAACATCTTACCAAGAAGAATGTGCAGTTATTCTAGCAGGAGAAACAATGCAATTAAAGACTGCTAGATGAAATCCAATTGTTTTATAATGAGAAATTAGGGAATTCAATGCAGACATTAGCTGTGTAATTGTAGCACGGGAAGTACTGTAGTTAGAACATATTAGAAATCTGGCCATGCCTCTTTTGGTTAAAATTTCAATTAAAACATCAGATGGCGCCTCTTTTCTATTACCATTAGGGAGGATTTTCAATTGACTAAAATGGCATCTGAAAATTTCATTGAATTTTCAACATGTTTATTCCAAGAGTTGCATCAACAACTATTTTATTAAAGAAAAGCAGCTTAAAAAGACAAAAGAGTTACAAGGTGAAGCCAGATTTGGTGAACGTCAGGGAGGTTTCTACTTTGTGTATTTCTGGTGGGTGAGTGCTGTCGCCATCTGCAAAGCAGCAGAAAACAATGTGCAAGGGTCTTTTTTTTTAAGTTGTGAAATGTTTTAGTGACCCAGAATGAAGCTTTTTTTTTTTTTAATCACGAATCTATTAAATGTAACCCTTGGGACCTGGAAAAGAAAGTCCAGCCAAGGGTTACTCTGAAACCTTTATCACTTCCAAACACAGGGGCTTATGGTATAATTGACACACCGCAGATAGATTTACTTTTGCCATTTTAAATTTATGATGGCTGAAATGAAAGGACGTAAGGGAAAATGCAAGTAATAATCCTCCCCTTTGTTAAAAGACAAGAAACATCTAGTAATTAGGTGGTAACAAAATCTGGACATCCTTATCTTTGTGAATCACACTAGGTTTGTGAAAGAAGGTAGAATAGTCCTGTTACGAAGTGCGCGAGGCTACCGTGGGGCAGGCGAAATAGCTGTGGACATAAATCTGCCATCTGCAATCACCTGCCAGATGTGGAGGGCACAATGGGATGTGTTTAAATGAGCTGTTATTTAATGGGAGATTATGTTGAATTGTCAGCTGCTTGCTTTCCTTTGTAAGTTTGTTTTCTCAGATAGACGTTAACATACCATCTTTGATTTTTTTTTTTTTTACTCTTAACCATAGAGGACACATTCGTGGTCTAAAAATGCTCGTTTTTGTTTTGAAAAGCTGCATTTTGGGAGCTGAGTTAGATGAGTTAAGATTAATGGACAGCCTACTGAGGCTAACGGACAGAGGATGTAATTGAATAACTACTCTTGACTGCTCGGGTCAGGTGTTTTTGTATTAAAGCGTAATGAAGAAATAATTTTAGGGGGGAACTGCTTTTGTTAATTGCTTTTCAAGTGCAGTAAGTTGCTAGTGGGAGCCAGTGGCTCTTATTATGTGAAACTACTTATTGGACTAGCCGAGAACCCTGGGCCTTAAACTGTGTTGTAAAATGGAAGCGTTGATATCTAATTACCTCCATAAACTTTGGCTGAATCTCTTCGTTGGAGTCAAGACCCCCTGTTAGGGGAAAAATAAATTCCGATGTTTGCAGAAAATATTATCCTCGACTGCCTCAAGGCAAACTTTTTTAGCCGCCCTTAAGGCTTCACTGTTTCTTGGTTGCTTACCTAGACTCACTAAGTTGAGTTTGTGAGTACTGCACCTTAAGGACTCTTATTAAATTGAACAGATGTGAAATATTTTCAGATAACAATTAAAATTTAGTGGGATGAAAATAAAGTCTGTAGTGGTGAAGGCTGTGGTTTTGAAATAGCTGCAGCTGTGCTGAATGCCATTTCTGATACAACCTGGGGCCCATGACAGGGAATGAATTGGCCTTTGTCTGCTTCTGAAGACAAATCTGATGATGATTCGTTTTTAGGATGTTGTGTTTGGTTTTCCTGCCTTATATCTAAGGGCAAAGGGGAGAATACCATTGACTGGGTTGCCCATAAATGTGGGGACTTGGTGGGGAGGGGAGCCCAAGTGCTTAGAAAAGTGCTCTGCACAGAATTAGCACTCAATACATCCCATTGATTGATTGAGCCAGGCGTTTTCCTACCTCTGTTCTCCTTGCCCATCTCAGGTGAGTAGTTCTTCATTTGTCTGTTTGCTTTAATAATGATGAATGTGCATAGCTCTGTGAGTGTGTCTTTATGCGGGCGTGGGGGTTGTCCACGTGTGCATCTGTGAGTGTGCCTGGTGTCATGTGGGGTTGTGTGGTGGCCTTCACCCATGTCTCTCAGAAGAGGGCGAGGTCAGGCAGTTCTCCTAGTTGCTGCCAAAAAAGAAACAACATAGTCTACTGGCTGGAATACCGGCCTGGGAATCAGAAGGACCTGGCCTCTAATCCCATCTTGGCCACTTATCTGCTTTATGATCTTGGGCAAGTCACTTCACTTCTCTGGAACTCAGTTCCCTCATCCGTAAAATAGCTATGAAGACTGAGAGCCCCACGTGGGACATGGACTGTGTCCAACCTGATTAGCTTTTACCTACCCCAGTGGTTAGTAGTGTATCTGGGACATAGTAAGTGTTTAACTAATATTAACAAATACCATTCAAAAAAAAAAGAATGCCCCCCCACCCCGGCCTTTTGCAAGACTTGCATTTTTCAAAATCAGCAGCAATATTGGGATTTCCTCTAAAGCAAAGATGGTCATTCCCTTTGCTTTAACTCGGCTGTGAGTCTGATTTTGCATAGAAAAAACATTTGTAAACCAAATGAGACCGGAATACGTTATGGCATCTTGTTCAGGCCTGTAAAATATCACTTTGGGGGTTTCGGCCTAGTCGTCGTTCTCTCTAGAAAGGCCAACTTGCTTCCTGAAAGGGCAAAGGAAAACTATTATCCTTGCCCAGATCCTCTTCACCTCTTCTCCAATTGGAGTGGTTTTCATAGTCATTTAAGTGGTAGGCATCAATTAAACAGTTGAACCTCTGAATGGAACTCTCCATGGGATGTTTGAAGAGTAACTTCATCCTGGTAAGTGCTGGACAGTCACTTGTTTCCTTGGGTTTCTCCGTCTCGAAGAGGTGCTCCTTTAGACCTGCTGGGGGTATTGACAGCTGCTTTTGCACTGTAATAGTTCTGGCTTCTGTACGCAAAGTTTAATTGATTTCTACCTTGGGCCCAGGCGAGAATTACCTATTTTTACGTCGTTATCTACCCATGGAGAGTGATTTCCTGGGAGCAGGCTATTTGGATGACCCAGTCAGATGAGGGCTTTGTCCTGTCCCTGGGGAGAGAAGAGGGATGATAGAGCAAGCAGAAAAAAATAACATAATGATAATAATTGTGGTGTTTAAGCGCTTACTATGTGCCAAGCGTCATACTAAGTACTTTGATGGTTACAGTACATGCAGATCAGACACAGTCCCTGTCCCATACAGGGGTCACAGATTAAGTTAGAGGAGAACAGATATCGAATCCCCATTTGACAGATGAGGAAACTGAGTCACAGAGAAGTTAAGTGACTCGCCTAAAGGTCACACAGCAGGCAAGTCACAGATGTACAGAACCTAAATGCAGTAAGGATAATTTGAGGATCTTCTTTAGGATTAGGATTATCCTTTGGGATTACGAGACACTTCTTAGACCCTTAACTCCCAACTAATACCGAGACTTGTTAAGTGGGAAAGGGTTGTCTAATGAAGCAACCACTAGGGATGGGGAGTGTTGTTCCGTGAGGTTGCAACATTTCAGATGTTTCCTCACATTCGTTATTGTAGCGAAAAGGGAGTTTGGATCTTTTAATCGGAACTGTGCCTTTGGGGGATTAAGCTTGCAAAGTGCTTGGCAGCCCACGTAGTTTGGAGCGCTTGAGGCCTGGAGCTAGCCAACTCATTTTCCAATGCTGGATCTCGATTGGAGTTGTGAATTTTCTGATCAGTTCTGACCTGGAATTTTACATGATTCCACCAATTAAGCAGATTAGACCGGGCACTAGAGGATGGGTATTTTGTTTCTATTCCAGTTCGGCTTTTGCCGAACTCAAAGACGCCAAGATTTTAGACCAAGGTTGTTCGGTAGGTTTTATTTTCAGTCTTGTTTCTGTTTTTGCCAGGAGCAGTGTACCACCCTCATCTATGTGGTGCCCTTATAACATTTCTGAATACAGAGGGCACGTGCACTCAGGGAAAATGAGAGGATCTAGAAAATTCCTTTTGTTCATGGAAATTTCTTGAGGACATTCACTACTTTGTTATTTAAAAAAAAAGAAAAGAAACAAACAGCTGGTGTTTAATGACTCTGTCAGACCCAATTATAAAACATCAACTAGTTACTTTGATTTGTGTTCAGGCATACCATGGGTATACTTAAAAACATTATACTCTGCCAGAACTCATTTTGGCTTTGTTTACATTTATCTTTTAAACATATAAGACTATTGATGGCAAGTTACCAAGGTCATAACCCCTTTATAATCATTCATTTTTAATCTAGAAAAGAGTCAGAGAGACAGCAAGGCTCATCTATATTTACTTGGATGCTTAAACTAAAATACACAGTACTTGAACATTGGATAAAATAATCCACCAAAACCCCATCAGAGGTTAGGAATGTGACATCTCTCTGCCTCCAAAAGCAGCAGGCATTCATTTAAAATGCTTTTTAATATAATTTAATTTAATTATTCTTGAACTTCCTGAATGAGGTTTTCAAAAATAAATTTTTTATTGCAACATTTTCAAGTTTGAAGCCTATATAAATTATGGACCCTAAGAAATTTATTGACAGTTTGGGTTTAATTGATTCCTATTGTGAAATCTACAGTAACAACTTGTGTTTTACAGAAAGACATTGTATTTTTGATGTATCTGAAATGTGAGCTGCTTCTAGTTAAGTAGTTGGGGGTGGAATTTGTCCAGATTTCACCAACCACTTTGAAGCAGCGTGGCCGAGGGGAAACGGCGTGGGCCTGGGAGTCAGAGGACCTGGCTCCGCCACTTTCCTGCTGAGTGACTTGGGGCAAGTCACTTCACTTCTCTGAGCCTCGGTTTCCTCCTCTGTAAAACGGGGATTCAATACCTCTTCTCCCTCTTGCTTAGACTCTGAGCCCCATGAGGGACCTGATTATCTTGTGTTTACCTCAGCGCTTAATATGGTGCTCGGCATATAGTAAGCACCGAACAGATATAATCATTATTATTATGATGATGATGTTGATGATCACACACCTCATAACATGAGGGGAAAAAAATTGGCTTGACCAAGGCAACATTCAGAGACATACACAGCTTCCAGAATTCACCTTACAGTAAGCACATGAATGTAGAAGAATCATTAGCCCAAATTCACTTAATGGCCATTATACACTGATTCCAGGTAGCTGTGGCTAACCAATGATAACCACTGCAGGCGGAAGCCACTCAGATCTAAAGAAGAAACCGTTAAACTTACTTCTTTTCCAACAACACTCTCTTGTCTTGTCTTGTGCCATCGAGTTGCCTCCGACCCATAGCGACTCCGTGGACCCATCTCTCCCAGAGTGCCCCATCTCCATCTGCAATCGTTCTGGTAGTGTATCCGTAGAGTTTTCTTGGTAAAAATACAGAAGAGGTTTACCATTGCCTTCTTCTGCTCTGGGGTACCGACCATCTCAAGGTCAAATGCTACCTCGTGACCTACTGAGCCAGCAGGCGGAACTCGGAAGTGAGTGTGGGACACTGCCCCCACAACCGAAACTGCCAGATTGACAGCCCAAGCTGGGAATACAGAAGGTCCCCCTCACCCCCGTGCCAATCAAATTAGGAATGGAGGAGGGGGGAGGGCAGAGATTGGATAAACTGAGGCTGGAAGCTGGAATGGCCTAAGGGCACAGGTGATAAATACCTGCTGCCTCTAACCTTCTGTGCAGGGGAATGGGACTTGCAGCAGTCCGGCTGTGGGTCGCCTCTGTCCAGAGCGTGAGAAGGCTGCTCTGCCTGCACCAACTGAGGAGCTGTGGGATGGGTGAGTGTCCTCTCCTGCTGAGAGCTCGTGGGGTTGGAAGCCAGATGCCTCACCATGGATATGTAACATTTAAAATGGATTTGATGTCTAAGTGGGTGCCTCCCCAGGGGGACGTGAACCGGGTGGGAGCTAGCCGCCTCACCGAGAGTGAGTAGCACATAAGTGGATTTGATGTCTAAGTGGGTGCCTCCCGAGTGGGATGTGAACAGGGTGGGAGCTAGCCGCCTCACCAAGTGCCAGTAACCATAAGTGGGTAATGCATAACTGGGTTTAATGCATAAGCGTAGGTAACTCATTAGTGTTTAACGCATAAATGTATTTAATGCAAAGGTAGATTCCTCCTGGGTGGGGCGAGCACATGGTGGGAGCCAGCCGCCTCACCACGTTGTGAGTAAATCATAAGTGGGCTCGGGTGTCCACCCACATGCGAGTAACATACCAGTGTATTCCTCCCGTTAGGGAAGCTCTAACCCCATATTCTTCCCAAAGGGGAAGCTTTAACACCATGTTTCCCCCAAAAGGGAAAGCCGATTGTCGCGTCTAAATAATTAATTAAATTCAATCCGCTCCGCGGAATAAATTCTATACAAAACTCAGGTTTTTCCATCCCCGGCCGGAAGCAGCGTGGCCCAGTGGAAAGAGCCTGGGCTTCGGAGTCAGGGGTCATGGGTTCGACTCCCGGCTCTGCCACTTGTCAGCTATGTGACTGTGGGCAAGTCACTTAACTTCTCTGTGCCTCAGTTACCTCATCTGTAAAATGGGGATTAACTGTGAGCCTCACGTGGGACAACCTGATTACCCTGTATCTACCCTAGCGCTTAGAACAGTGCTCTGCACATAGTAAGCGCTTAACAAATACCAATATTACTATTACTCTCTCTCTCTCTGTCTCTCGCTGCGCCGATTCTGAAAGAACCTGTCCCCGGCGACGGGTGACACCCTCCCATAGCTGAGACTGGTAGGGTCCTGGAAACTCTCCAGGTGCCATCCTAAGAGGGTAGAACAACACCCTCAGTAAGACTTAAACAAATAAACCAACACCCCAGGGTACTCCAAGACCATGAACCAGGAACAGTCTATCTTCCACGTAATAATGATGATGATGAGGATGATGATGGTATTCATTAAGCCTTTACTATGGGTCACACACCATGTTAAGTGCTGGGGTAGGTAAAAGAGAATCAGATCAGACCCAGGACCTGTCCCACACGGAGCTCACAGTCTAAGAGGTCAGGAGAGCAAGCGGTGACCCAGAGAAGTTAAGAGGCTTGCCCAAGGTCACACAGCGGGCTGGAGCGGAGCTGGCGTTAGCACTCAAGTCTCCTGACTCCCAAGCCTATGCTCTTTCGTTAGGTGTCTGTAAAAGAAGATATGACTTACTTATGTGTGAGAATATAGGGGGGCCAGAATGGGCAAAAGGTGTCACTTTGGCAAAGGAACACATTTCTTCACTGGCAAACGACATCCAATTTGAATCAAATGATTCAAATCAGAGGCAGAAGCATTCAAGCCTGAAAGACGACCAATGATGTTTAAAAACTAGAGATGATAGCTAAAGGCTTTCCCAGGCGGAGAAGCTGTTGGAGAACTGGTTACTGGTTGCTATTCACTCCTCTGGTCTCCCAGTTGTTTTCCCCTAGTTATTCTGAGAACTCCAAACACACTTCTGTTGGTGAGAAACATTTCACTTTGACCAGTCGAAAACACTGGACTAGGGAGTTGGCATATATTACCCAACCTGTGCATGTTGAAATGACTGAAGACAGCACTAAACCAACTATTTAATCCCATGTAGCACTCCCTTATCTTTATATCACTATATGCATATCTTATAGACTTATCATTTATACTTATAATAATAACGTTGGTATTTGTTAAGCCCTTACTATGTGCCAAACACTGTTCTGAGTGCTGGGGTAGATTCAAAGTATTCAAGATGTCCCACGTGGGACTCACAGTCTTAATCCCCATTTCCCAGATGAGGTAACTGAGGCACAGAGAAGTGAAGTGACTTGCCCAAAGTCACATAGCTGATAGGTGGTGGAGCCAGGATTAGAACCCAAGACCTCTGACTCCCGAGCCCGGGGTCTTTCCACTAAGCCATGCTGCTTCTCTACTTATCATTTCTTACTCACTGTAATTTACTTTAGTGTCTGCCTCCCCTCCTAGATAACAAACTCTTCAAGGGCAGGGTTCCTTTTTACTAATTCTAGTGTACATTGCTTTGCACACACCAGATGCTCGATACATGCTATTGATTGATTAACCAGAAGTTGAGTTGGCAGATGGTAGTATTGAAAAGAGGGTCATCTTGGAAATTTGGGGTTAACTTCAATGAAATGCCAGTTGAAGCAGCTCAAGATGGAGCGACACACATGGAATATGCACCAACATTTTCATCCTAATTATATGATTATAATGGGTGACTTTAATGCCTAAATTGGAAGTGATAACATGGAAAGTTATCAGACCCCGTGGAATTGGCAAACTAAAAGGGATTGGGGAATTTTCTTCAGTGAGAGTGCCAGACACTGTCTTGTGATTACCAACACCATTTTTTCGTAGGGATCCCAACCTTTCTTTTTAGGTATGGAGACCAACTGGGGGCAGGGCTTTTGGCTTCTGGTTCCTGCTGCTATCATCAGCCAAATGACAGCAGCTCCTCTTCCCCTCATCTCCTCATTTTCCCCTTTCCTCTCCTCCTTCCGCCCTTCTCCTCCTATCCTCTTTCTCCTCTTCTCTTGCCACTTATTTTCTCCCTTCTGTTTTCAATCTACCCCATCAAAGCCCTGCCCCTTCAGTAGCAGTAGAAGATGAAGATGATGGTATTTGTTAACCGCTTACTATGTGCCAAGCAGTGTTTAAGCGCTGTGGGAGTTGCAAGGTGGAAAGAGTAGTGACATTTACTCTGCCGTCACCAATCTAATGAATTACACAACATGGTGGGCGTATACTGCCTGAACAACTCTACAAGCTGTTCATCAGTATGTTCAACTCAAGGATAATGCCATGAGATCTCCAGGGTAACACAACCTGGAATTTGTAGCGTGCCTGAATTTTTCTTATGCCCTTTCACGTTACTCATCCCAGTTTGTCCTTAGAACATCCCTGCGAGGTAGAGGCAAGTATCATTTTTCCATTTGACAGATGAGGAAATTAATTAATTCATTCAATAGTATTTATTGAGCACTTACTATGTGCAGAGCACTGTACTAAGCGCTTGGAATGTGCAAATAAGTAACAGATAGAGACAGTCCCTGCCCTTTGACGGGGGAGACAGACAAAAACAATAGCAATAAATAGAATCAAGGGAATGAACATCTCATTAAAACAATAGCAAATAAATAGAATCAAGGTGAAGTACATCTCATTAGCAAAATAAATAGGGTAATGAAAATATATACAGTTGAGCGGATGAGTACAGTGCTGAGGGGAGGGGAAGGGAGAAGGGGAGGAGCAGAGGGAAAGGGGGGGAAGAAAGGGCTTAGCTGAGGAGAGGTGAAGGGGGGAGGGTAGAGGAGGAGCAGAGGGAGAAGAGGGAAAAGGGGAGCTCAGTCTGGGAAGGCCTCTTGGAAGAGGTGAGCTTTAAGTAGGGTTTTGAAGAGGGGAAGAGAATTAGTATGGCGGAGGTGAGGAGGGAGGGCATTCCAGGACCGTGGGAGGACGTGGCCCAGGGGTTGACGGCGGGATAGGCGAGAACGGGCAATAGGCGAGGAAATGGAGGCCCGGAGAGGTTCACCCATTTGTCTGAGTTCAGAGAGCAAGCTGGTATTAGAGAGCCAAGACTAGAAGCCCAGTTCACTCATTCAATTCATTCATTCAATAGTATTTATTGAGCGCTTACTATGTGCAGAGCACTGTACTAAGCGCTTGGGATGAACAAGTCGGCAACAGATAGAGACAGTCCCTGCCGTTTGACGGGCTTACAGTCTAATCGGGGGAGACGGACAGACAAGAACAATGGCACTAAACAGCGTCAAGGGGAAGAACATCTCGTAAAAACAATGGCAACTAAATAGAATCAAGGCGATGTACAATTCATTAACAAAATAAATAGGGTAACGAAAATATATACAGTTGAGCGGACGGGTACAGTGCTGTGGGGATGGGAAGGGAGAGGTGGAGGAGCAGAGGGAAAAGGGGAAAATGAGGCTTTAGCTGCGGAGAGGTAAAGGGGGATGGCAGAGGGAGTAGAGGGGGAAGAGGAGCTCAGTCTGGGAAGGCCTCTTGGAGGAGGTGATTTTTAAGTAAGGTTTTGAAGAGGGAAAGAGAATCAGTTTGGCGGAGGTGAGGAGGGAGGGCGTTCCAGGACCGCGGGAGGACGTGACCCAGGGGTCGACGGCGGGATAGGCGAGACCGAGGGACGGCGAGGAGGTGGGCGGCAGAGGAGCGGAGCGTGCGGGGTGGGCGGTAGAAAGAGAGAAGGGAGGAGAGGTAGGAAGGGGCAAGGTGATGGAGAGCCTTGAAGCCTAGAGTGAGGAGTTTTTGTTTGGAGCGGAGGTCGATAGGCAACCACTGGAGTTGTTTAAGAAGGGGAGTGACATGCCCAGATCGTTTCTGCAGGAAGATGAGCCGGGCAGCGGAGTGAAGAATAGACCGGAGCGGGGCGAATCACCATCCAAACTATGAAGGAATCTCACTACTCTCCCTTTACTGCAAGGACTGGGCAGAGACTTTTTGGACCTATCGTTGAAGGAAATTATTGACCCCCTTACTCCCAGTATAACAGCATCGCTTTAGACCGCAAAATGACAGCAGATACAATCTTTACAGCCCATCAGATAGATAAGACCTCTCTACAGTTTTCATAGACCTTATGAGAACCTTCAACACATCATCTTATTCCTGAAACGGCATACTAAAGCTGGCAGTCTGAGAAGTACACTAAGTGTATGAAACTGTTTCATGGCTCCTTCTGGTCAGGGAACGCATCTACCGGCTCTGTTACACTGTACTCTCCCGAGGGCTTTAGTAGAGTGCTCTGCATGTAGTAAGCACTCAATAGATGCACCTGATTCATTTTTTTAATGGAATTTGTGAAGAGCTAACTGTGTGCCAAGCACTGGGGTAGATATAATCAGATTGGATGCAGTCCCTGTCCCACATGGGGCTCACAGTCCATCCCTGTTTGCCAGATAAGGTAACTGAGGCACAGAGAAGTTGAAGTGACTCGCTCAAGGTCGCATAGCAGCACAAGTTGTGGAGCAGGGATTAGAACCCACGTCTTATAACTCCCAGGCCCAGGCTCTTTCCATGAGGTCACACTGCCTCCCTAACGGAACCACATGGCTGGTATTGACCTAATCGGTGGGTTACCCTATTTGATCAATTCCCCATTGCCAGTAGAGTAAATTAGAAGTGTGTAATAGGCCCAGTCTTATTTAGTCTCCTCCATGCCACACTGCCCGGAGGAAGCTAGGAAGGTCCGGGATGCAGGGGTTTGTATATACTCTCTGTCCTTCAGGAAACCATTCCAACTCAATAGACTAAGAACGCCAAAGAGAGACCCATAGGCAATCATATCACAGTTTCTTTGTGTGGAAGACAGCACTCTAGGATCACCCGCTCGAGAAGACATGCAAATAATTGTAATCTAGTTGCCAAATCAGCCAGGTTCTCAGACCAGGTTCCCGTGGTCTGAGTGAATGCACGTGTAAGCTGTCCTTCAAATTCAAAGATGGTGCAGCAAGCAGTCAAGTTTTAAAAGGGACTGCAGGTGTGACCGAGAGAACCAAAGCGTGACTGATTAACCGGTGGTATTTATTGAGCATCTGCTCTGGGCAGAGCAGTGTACTAAGCACTTGGGAGGTGACAGTACATCAGAGTTGCTAGGCAAGTTCCCTGCCCACACAGAGCTTACAGTCTAGAGGATGATCTCTTCTGTATTGTGTGTATGTAAAAATTGCTGCTCATTGCAGGATTACACTCATTACCCATTGTGTCCTCCACCATCTTTGATTCTTCTCCTTGGTATTACGAACATCCTGAAGCCTCTGCTCGAAGCCAGTTACTCCATCTCTAATCGCTGCATGCCAGGCTGACCTGTCTTCCGGTGCTGTCTCCCCACTGTCCACTACTATACCATCTAGTTTGAGCTTTTGCTTCGTTTTTTCTTTGAAGCGTTTCTTCTGTCCCTCTTTTCTTCGATTACCCTATTTCTACCTTTGTAGAGCGATTGTTCGGATATCTTAATGGCATCCCTTCCTCTCACACATCCTGTCAGTGAAGGTGGGTTGTAGTGAGTCTGCTTTCGGTCTCGTGGTTTGACTGCATTCCAGGACCCCCTTGCGAGCTTGTCTTGAAAGTTAATGCTAGCGGTTGGGCACGTGGGGAGTTCGTGGAAGCATCCTAGATGTCAAATGGGCTGTCTCTGGCAAAAACCAGGACTCATCGCTGTAAAGAAAGGTGGACTCTACAAGTACCAATTGTATTTGGAATGTCCATTCAGTACTGTACTAGATGTTTGGAAAAATGCAATTGGAGCATATGACATATTCCCTGCCCTCAAGGAGTTTACACTGCTTCCAGGGGAACAGACATAAAAAGATTTAAAATAACAGCACACTCCCACTTCTGAATGACCGCAGTATCCAGAAGATCTGGAGATGATGTCACGTACTAGCTGTTGAAAGGAAGCAGCATGGCCGAGTGGATAAAGCACAGGCCTAGGAGCCAGAGGACCTGGGTTCTAATCCCAGCTCCGCCACTTGTCTACTGTGTGACCTTGGGAAAGTCACTTAACTTCACTGCACTTCAGTTTCCTCATCTGTAAAATGGGCATTCCATAGCTATTCTCCCTCCTGCTTAGATGCTATCTGGCCTGATTAACTTGTATCTAACCCAGCATTTAGAACAGTGCTTGGCACGTAGAAAGCACTTAAGTGCCATAAAAAACCAAAACCAAAACAATAACCCATAATAAGTTATGGTTGCTGAATGACGTTAGAAGAGTGATCTGGGCAGCCACGTGATGTATTGATTGGAGAAGGGAGAGGCTGGAGGCAGGGAGGTCGCAAGGAGACAGATGCTGTCATCAAGCCAGGGTGTAACAAGTGCCTGGACCCGTGTGGTGGCCATTTACGTGGAGAGGAAGGGGTGAATTCTGGAAGTGTTGGGGAGGAAGAACTGATGGGATTTGGTGACAAGGAAGGAGTCTAGGGTAATGCCAAGGTTATGGGTGTGAGCAATGGGGAGGGTAGTGGTGTGAATACTGATGAGATGGTTAAGTGAAAGGGAGAGTTGGAGGGAAAATGAGTACATTTTCCCTCACTTCCATCCTCTTGCCCTAAAGCTCTCTCCTGGCACCTGTGACTGCCTAATGACTGTAGTCCCCCCTTGTCTCCTTGGCCACAGGGCTGGCCACACTATTGGAGAGATCGCAGGCAGGTGGGAGCTTTCCATAAAAGGGTGAGAGGAGCTCGGCCGTGGCAGAGAGTTTTCCTAGGACTGGTGAAGAGTGGGGTGATGCCAGAGTGATGCAGCTATGGAACCACTGTCACCGTCTGAGGGGGCATTTGAGACAGATTGTTGAGCAGCGTTCAAGAGCAGCTGTAGTGACCCCAAGCTGGGATCTGGGAACTGCCTCAGTGGTCCGAGCGGGGCCCCTGGATCCCAGTAGGAAGAGCTACAATCATCTGAGCTGGGAGTACAGGTTTGGAGAGGTGGTTCATTAGCCCCAGCTGAAATCCGAGAACAGCCTTGGCGGTCCAAGCCAGGCTCCAGGTTTCAGGAAAAAGCCACAGGGCTGTGAGCAGGGGCGTGGAGTTTAGGAGCAGCTGTGGTGACCCAAGCTGGTATCCTGGAAGAACAGACGCCAAGAACTGGAAACAGCTGCAATGACCCAAGTAGACAACCGGGGTGCTGAGAGGTTGGATTTTAGGTGCACCCATCAGGGCTAGAGAGGATTGGAGCTGCCATGAGGAGGAGGTATCCACAGTAAACTGAGCCAAATCCCAACCATGAGCCCGTACGTTCATTCAATGGTATTTATTGAGTGCGTACTGTTTGCGAAGCACTGTAGTAAGTGCTTGAAGAAGATGAGGCCGGGACTAAAGCATCTGGCCATGAGGAGGGCCTGTAAAATTTTCCCCCATGCCCCCGGCCCCGGCCCCCTATGGCTCGCAGCAAAGAGAGTCATGCTTGGCATGCCTGAGGGATGTCAGGAAACTCCCCAGGAATAGTGGAGGCAAGGTGTTCATTCAGTCGTATTTATTTGAAGGTAGAAAGGGGAGAGCTGGTTCACCACCAGCAGTGCTAGACAAGTAAGTAGAAAATTGAAACAAGGTGGCCAATTTATCACATGGGGAAACTGGCAGACTAGGAAGGTAGTGGGGCATTAGGCTTCAGACCAAACTGAGTTTTTACAGAGCATGTATTACTGTTCAACCTTCTCTAAGGTTATGAGACCTACAACCCTATAGACGCCACAGCTGACTCCTTGAGCAGTTCCATCAGTGACGCTTATGGGTCACTGAGATCACAAGCACTGAAGTTCTGTAACAAATTGAGTCTCCTAGTATTGAAGCCCCCTCCCTTTCCCTTCCACGTCACCCTTGCACCCCTATACCTTTTAAGCACTTGACATTCGCCCCACCCTCAGCTCCGCCACATTTCCGTACTTATCCGTAATTTATCTTAATGGCCCTTTCCCCCTCTAGATTATAAACTCCTCGTGGGCGGGGAGCATGACTTCCAATCCTATAACGTACTCTCCCAAGTGCTTATTCCGGTCCTCCGCACACAGTAAATGCTTAATGAGTACCATCGATTGCTTGATTGACTATCTTTTGCTGGCTGGTACGAGAGGAGAATAAACGATGTAGGATGCTCAAATCCCAACCGCTGCTCTTTTAGGAATGCAGTGAAACGAAGGTCCACTCCATGATATTTTAGTTGATAACTGGCGATGGCTGTGATGGACGGAGAAGACTGGTGCTCCGCAAACGAGACAGGAGCAGTTCTTTGAGCAGTGGTTTTGAAAGGATTGTGATACAAGGAGGCAAAAATGAAAAAGAGCACCAGGGCCTGCCAAGGAATATAGCAGTAATAGAAAGGCCAGACTTCATGTGTTTATAGTGTAGCTGGGAATTATGGTCCCACATTGGCCTTTTTAATTTATTGATCATTTACTGTGTGCAGAGCACTGTACTAAGCACTTGGGAGAGTACAGTACAACAGACATTCCCTGCTCCCCACAAGCTTACGGTTTAGAGCGGTATATTCTTCTGGTACAAAGGATAAAATTATAACCTAACACTAAAAATATGAAGTCTCCACACAGGGTTGGAGGTCCAAGATGCCCATGAGATTCTTCATTCCCCTATTTTCATTTATTTGTTTTTCAAACCTCCCAGGTAGAAGTGTTTTTCCACCCTTACCCTCACTGCAAACCGCATGCCAATAAAATCGGGAACCCCAAGTAGCAGAGACAAGCTGTCTTGAAGGTATATGTGTGGATGTCCTCTCACTGAGGTGTGCAGAAATGCATACATGTCCACACAGAAAATACCTCTTATATCACAGGGGCTTCTCTTCTTCTTGGAGTTTCTGTCCTTGTTCTTGGAGCCACTGCTTGTTAGTTTCTATTTTTAAGGCTGTCTCGCTATGACGTTCTTTTGCCACTATATAAAATCAGGGTACACCCCGTTCTGCCAGAACATGTGTTTTCATTACACATTTTGGCAAGGACTATTGTGAGGGAATTAGGGAATGCTTGTCATACAGTGTGAGCCTCTTTCCATACAGGACACTAAGTAGCAGAAACAACTTATGCACATGCACATATACATGGTGTGCCAGTTGGCCCCAGATAAAATGAGTACTGTCGTGTAAGTTTTCCTTCCCATGGGATTTTGTGGCAACAAAACTTCCATGTTTGGGGGAAAAGTGTGCATATATGCACACCTGGGACTCTCGAGGGTATTTTGGTTGTTCTGTGTGCAGGAGTTCGTAATGGAATTGAGAGGGTATAGAAAATGGCTATCACAATCATCAAGGGGAAGGCAAAGCTTCCTTATGAGAATAAATGGAAAAGATTAATAATAATGATGGTATTTGTTAAGCGCTTACTCTGTGCCAAGCACTGTTCTAGGTCCTGGGGTAGATACAATGTAATCAGGTTGTCCCATGTGGGGCTCATGGTCTTAATCCCTATTTTGCAGATGAGGTAACTGAGGCCCAGAGAAGTGAAGTGACTTGCCCAAAGTCACACAGCTGACAAGTGGTGGAGCTGCGATTAGCACCCGTGACCTCTGACTGCCACGCCCATGCTCTATCCACTGAGCCACTCTACCTCTCATAAAAAAGATTAGGATCCATCGGTCTGGAAAGACAAAGGCTGAGAGGGAGCATGATTGAAGTTTACAAATCTTGAAGCGTATGGATAGGGCAGACATGGGTTTTTGTTCCACACATTCTAAACCACCAAATTGAAGCTTGATGAATGAATGGGCGAGTGCTATCGTGTTTTTGTGTGATGACGTGTTTAACTTGTGTCTCTCTATGTATGGAGTGGAAGAAGGGAAGGCAGAGAGTATATCTCTTTAATGACCTGAATAGCTTTTGACAGTGTAGTGTTTTTTCTTACATACATTCACGAGTGGGTCTGTGAGTGTTTCTGGGTTTGTGTCTCTGTTGGGTATCAATATATCTGTATGCATTTTACCATGTGGAAATGTTGATGTGGGCCTCTAAAAGTGAGGGGTGGCCAAACTGTGGTTTGTGAGCCTCGTGCGGCATTTCCCCTGCTCTGTGGCTTGTGGTTACTTATTTATTTTAGCCCCAGCTTACAATATACCGCTGTTCCAGCCCTTTCAGCCACATGGGCAGGGCGGGGAATTGACACCCAGCTCTCCTCTCATTCCCGAGTCCCCATGTGTCTCGCTCACTGACACAAATCCCGGGGTTTGTGTCCGTGTGGTCTATTTTGTGTCCATCGAGAGCCGTATGTTTTTCCCTGGATGTTTGATTCAGTGGATGTTTGATGTGATTTGCGTGTGTGTTTGTATGTGAGCGTTAGTATGTCAGTCTTTCCGACAGTGAATGTTTTTAAGTCGATTGTGTGTGTGTGTGTGTGTGTGTGTGTGTGTGTCTGTGACTCTGTGTTTATCATGTCGGAAAGAGATGCTTGGGGGAGAGGCATTGTCGGCCGCAGGCTATGCCACTGTCCTCTGGTAAGTGATTCTCTCCTCCAACTGACCAAAGCCCCGTAGGAAAAGACAACGTAGTAAGCAGTGCTCACTCCATAGTAAATGCCACTGATTGGCGAATGGTGTTTTTACCCTCAGAGATGCCAGGGTAGAAGGGAACCCAAGTGGTGACGGTGAAGGGCAAACTGATTCTATGAGGTTTCACCAAGTCACGAGAAATAGAAGTTCCGGTTTTTACCGAGCACCCACTGGGTGAGATACATTGAATAATGCCTTGAAAAGGTCCTACAGAAGAATGGGACATGTTTCCTGCCCACAAAGATTTGGGCTCAGTGGAGGGCTCTCTGCTGGGTGCCTAAAATATCTTTACTATCTTTCAGATTTACAGACATCAAAGATTCCTCGGGAAAACTCGATTTTGGCCTGCTTTCTCCACCTAAAAAGGAGTACTGGGCTATGCTGGCCTACAATCGTTCCAAACTCTGCAATATACTCTTCTCCAATGAGCTCAACAGCCGTCTCTCTCCCCATGGGGTCACGTCGAATGCAGTACATCCTGGAAATATGATGTATTCGTCCCTGCATCGCAACTGGTGGGTGTACACCGTGCTGTTTACTTTGGCTCGGCCTTTCACGAAATCCATGGTAAGTGAACTACTTGTAGCAGATTGCATATTGCCAGCTTTCACAGTTTTGGAAGTGAAGTGGTGCAAAATTCAAATGTGCGTGTTTTCTTGAACCTCTTCCTTCGTCTAACTCTGAAGCATGATTTTGAAAAGTAAGTGCATTAGGAGAGTATTCTGAATCGTGCGTACGTCTGTTTTGATTGAATCGGTCCACTCTAAAATCATCTTAAAATGCTGGACTGCTACATGACAGTTGATGGTTTTCAGATGTTCTGAGAGGTAGAGCTTGTAGTTTTGGAGTACTTGTTAAAAGATTTTAAAGATAAAGTTTAATGAGTCGGGCGTTTGGTTATTGGATATTTTGTTTCAACAGTTGTTTGTGGTTTGGGATTTGTTAGATGAGCCTAATTGTGTAACTATGTCCTTGTTGAGAATCTCTTTCCAGGACCCAGAATGCGTCTTTGGCCCAAAATGTCTTTCATTGATTATCCACCCAAAGGTGCATCGTTTTGGGTGGCTGGATGGTAGTTTTTAGGTGTGTTTGGAGATAAGTGGAAAATTGAAAGTGGTCATTTTTGTGCTGGAGATCATTTTAGGTGGGAATATAGCCTTATGCCCAGTGGATTCAGACAAGGAGTGCTTCAAGCGTTCCAAGAACTCCGATGTACAAATATTAGTTGCTTTGGGTGATGCACGTATCACCAGAGCGGCGGGATTCATTTCATAAAAACGGAGAGGCATTTGCTAATCTTCAGGTTGTTTTTCTCCCGCCCAAGTGCACTTATATCTTTAGAGTTACAATAATTTTAATTTAGGATTTTGCATCATGTAAATGTTGAACTTGTGTTCCCGTAGTCCAGGTGTACCAGTTGGTACCGTTTGCGTGTCTCTGAACACTCCTCAGTGCTGTGTAAGATTTGTTCCCTTTCTTTCTGTCAGTTTATTAATTTTGAACGTAAAAGGGAATTTTTCATGTAGTTCCCGCTACACATTTCTACAAACAGAAACCTAACTACAGTGAAACATAGGATCCTGGATTTTATGCTGTACTCCAAGGCCCATTCTGATTTTGGCATTGAAGTAGTTTTCTTTTGAAATAAGCACTGCTGTCCTCTTTCTGGGAATGCTAAACACAACAGAATCTTTTCCTAGGAAACCTGCCCACAGGTCTCTGGGTTAGCTATCTCCCCTAAGTATTGAACAGCAGTATTCTAATATCAACCCTTTTTTTATGTTGCTGTGACTTGCTGTGACTGGTGATTTTAGTTACAATAATTAGGTCACCCTTCATGGAGGCAGGCTATTTTAAGTGCCTCTTTAAGGAATATTGTTGCAGATCAGTAATTTTCAATTGGATGTTCTTGTGCAACTTTATTAAATGTAATCTGTCTTTTCAATGTTGCTCTTTTACAGTTATGCACTTCTAATTGTTGCTGTAAATGCATTATTGCTTTGAAATTAATTAATTTTTCCATTTTGGCTGCCTGCAGTATAATAATCACTAATGAGAAATTTGGGTAGATTAATTCTGAAAATAGTGACCCCTACTGATAAAATCCACATTTCTGCCGCCCACCTCCCTGAAACGTTGGCTTACCTGAGAACTCTAGCAGACAGTAGCTGGAAGCTGACCTGAATTTTTTTTCTCTTATTTTGATTAAAAAACAACATAAAAAAGATAAACGGTAAATATAGGAATTCATTTTAGGCGATTGCCCAGAAGAATCCTGTGAAGAATTTTAAGCTATCGGAAAATACTTTTGCCATGCCAATTAATTTGTCAAGCCCCCTGGTTTATTGCCAGAAATTGAATTAAATGGGAATTCAATGTGTTTATAAGTTTCCAGTATCCTAAAGACCACAATAGCTAGTCTGCTCCAGGGTGATCTAGTCTTTAGTGTAAAGTTTAGCGTTCAGCATTATCATCATGTGCAGCCCAGTATTTTTCTTGGCAGATCATAAGCAGGGAGAATATAATGTTTTGGGTAGCAAGGGCTTACCAGATGTCTTAGGGAACTAAATTTTCAAATCCTTTCCCATTAAAAAATGGCTGGAGTTGGTAGAAGTTGTGAGACTATTAAGTTACGTTTCCTGTTGCAGAGCGAAGCCAAGCATTTTGCTGGAGTTCTCCCAGATGTGTTGTTGCCTTTTTCGCGTCTATGGGAGTGAAACGCCGGTTCTCTTGCAAAGTAATAAATTGTAACTAGAAAAGCACAAGATGTCACTCCTTCCACCTTAGGAAGCCAAAGCAGGGTAACTCTGCCCTTGAATAACCTTCTGTACCTAGAATATTTCAAAAAAATCTTTCTAGATTTTAGAATGGATTTTCTAAAATTCTAGATTTTCCTTTAAAATATTTGCAGCTGACAGAACTGTGGATGTTTTGAAGAACCCAGAGATACTTTTAGACTCTTCTGACTAGAGTCCCTTTAGCACACCCTGTAGAAGGGGGAGAGGCCGAGAAAGGGACTCACCGATGCTGCCTGGGAAGTCAAACAGGGTTTCCATCTAGGTATGGGGAAAACTTAACTGGTCGTCCGGTTGCCGTTAAAGCGAGTACAGTGTCTTGTCACTGCAATCCCGGCATTAGGATTTACTTCCTTAGGTGGGGGCCCTCTAAGGATCGTGGACTGTATTCACGGTCGACGCTACCCTGATTACAAGAGAACCTGCTCAGGGTGGTCCCACAGTGAGAGTGAGAGCAGGTGGGTGGGGGGATGGGTCCCCACTTCAAAGGAAAGGACACACGCAGGTGGAAGTGGAAGGTCTCTGCAGGGAGAGATGGCTCACGGGTCAGGATGGGGGGCTTCTGGTACCCTCGCCGAAGGACGTCATCTCGTCCTAGCTCTGTACACTGAGGCCACATCTGCTCATCGCCAGAGGCTTTTTCAGAGAACTCTGAAACACTCGTTCAGGTTTTGGAAGCGGCCTTCCGATTGCCCTTCCTCAATTCGCCATTAGAAATCACCATGAACTGATCCTAGGATTGGCTTTCGTTGCCAGCGTGTTGTCATTTCTTTTGTGATTCGGATGAGCTTGGCCCCAGAGTTGTTCATCAGAATGAGGAAATCTGAAGGAAGCTATGGCTGCACCGATTTCACATGTGGTCTAGACAAGGGGTTTGTTAGGAAGCACCTGAAAGGAAATGGGGCAGGGCACGCTTAACTTGTAAATTTTCTAATGAGCATTGAACACCATCCAAAATGAATTATTTTCATTTTTCGTTTTCATTATTTTTCCTCTGTCTTCATCCCTTAGAAGGCCTGCGATTCTTTGAACCTTCTCCCTTGCTTTTATTTCAAACTTCCTTTGCCTTCTCAGTGCTAGTCTTCTTTCTCTTTCAGTCTCTCTACCCCTCGTTTATTCCCTTCTAGTGGTCGTTACCCTTCTTTCCAGTTTAAGTGCCAGCACTGATAAATCCATGCCAGAAGTTTCTGTTCGCCCTGCTACAG
This sequence comes from Ornithorhynchus anatinus, assembly GCF_004115215.2. Classification (NCBI taxonomy): domain Eukaryota; kingdom Metazoa; phylum Chordata; class Mammalia; order Monotremata; family Ornithorhynchidae; genus Ornithorhynchus; species Ornithorhynchus anatinus. The sequence goes on from NC_041750.1 coordinate 14,402,867, forward strand.
TGCTTCTTCTATGAACATTGATTTTCGTATAACTTAGTGTAAAAGTCGATTTTTGCCCCGTGAGATTTTAGGGCATCAACAGTGTAATGGTTTTCCATAGAAAGAAAGGGGATTCAAGTGTAGTGAGATAAATGATTTAGAAGATTGTATTTTTTATGCCCTTTACTAATTGAAATTTTATTAAAACTAACACGTTTTCAAGTGGTTTTTGATGTTGCAAAAATTAATTGGTCCTCTAAAACTATCTACTACTTGTCACTTTGAGTTCAACATAAGGAGGTGTTTTGTCTTTTTTAATGTCTTGTCAAAATTCCTCATCTGGATTAACGCTATTGGTCCTTAAATTGTGGATTTAGTCAATTGGATAGTCAATCAACAATTTGCGCAATTTATTCAATGCTTCTGGGTACAGGACCCAGTGGGATTGCCAAGAAGTAGAAGATCTAGTTACTGCTCTCGAGGATGTAGAATCCTGTGGGAGAGTAAGGCAAACATCCCAGTGAATACAGATTAGGAATACAAGAGAAACATACCCTCTTGCTTTGTTGGGCCGATGAAAGGTTATGACTGGAGTGGGGAAAGTGGGAGAATGGGAGAAGGGAAAGGGGGAAGGAGGGGACATCCTTGGAATGACTGGCCAGTGGAGAAGATTCCCGAATGCTCGGTGAGCAATGTGGGAAATTGACCACATTGGGGAAAAGCCAGTTGGTAAGGAGTTTCTGTTTGATGTAAAAGTGGATGGGCAATCACTGGAGGTTTTAAGGAGTGAGGAAACATTTCTGTAGAAAAATGATCCAGCAGGGACAAGGTCTGGGAAGAGTTTTACATGTTTTACAATTTTACATGTCTAAAACTGAGCTCCTTATCTTCCCTCCCGGAGCTCTTATCCTCTCCCTGACTTCCCTGTCACTGTGGACGGCACGACTATCCTTCTCGTCTCACAGGCCCACGACCTTTGTGTCATCCTTGACTCAGCTCTCTTATTCACCCCACACATCCAATCAGCCACCAACACATGCCGGTCTCACCTTTACAGTATCGCCAAGATCTGCCCTTTCCTCTCCATCCAGACGGTGATCGTGCTGGTACAGGCTCTCATAATATCCCAACTGGATTATTGTGTCAGCCTTCTCTCTGATCTCCCTTCCTCCTGTCTCTCCCCGCTCCAGTCTATTCTTCATTCCGCTGCCCGGATCATCTTCCTACAGAAACGCTCTGGGCATGTCACTCCCCTCTTCAAAAACCTCCTGTGGTTGCCTATCAACCTTCACATGAAACAAAAACTCCTCACTCTTGGCTTCAAAGCTGTCCCTCACCTTGTCCCCTCCTACCTCACCTCCCTTCTCTCTTTCTACTGCCCAGCCCGTATGCTCCGCTCCTCTGCTGCTCACCTCCTCACTGTCCCCCATTCTCGCCTATCCCGCCGTCGATCCCTGGCCCACGTCCTACCGCTGTCCTGGAATGCCCTCCCTCCTCGTGTCCACCAAACTAACTCTCTTCCCCTCTTCAAAACCCTACTGAGAGCTCACCTCCTCCAAGAGGCCTTCCCAGACTGAGGCCCCCTTTCCCTCTACTTCCCCTCCACTCCCCCGCTCCACCCTCTGCTCTTCCCCCTTCCCCTCCTCTCAGCACTGTGCTCATTTGTATATATTATTTATTACCCTATTTATTTTGTTAATGAGGTGGACATCCCCTTGATTCTATTTATCTTGATGATGTTGTCTTGTTTTTGTTTCGTTCTGTTTCGCTTTGCTGTCTGTCTCCCTCCCCCGTTTAGACTGTGAGGCCGTCATTGGGCAGGAATTGTCTCTAACTATTGCCAAATTGTACATTCCAAGCTCATGCTGCACATGGTAAGCGCTCAATAAATACTATTGAATGAATGAATGAATGAAAGAGGCAGGAGGCAGGGAGGTCAGCAAGGAGGCTGATACAGTAATCAAGGCAGGATAGGATAAGTGGAGAAACAGTGAGGTCTGGTGGATATTACACAGGCCTGGAAGTCAGAAGGATGAATGAATGAAAGAGGCAGGAGGCAGGGAGGTCAGCAAGGAGGCTGATACAGTAATCAAGGCAGGATAGGATAAGTGGAGAAACAGTGAGGTCTGGTGGATATTACACAGGCCTGGAAGTCAGAAGGATGAATGAATGAAAGAGGCAGGAGGCAGGGAGGTCAGCAAGGAGGCTGATACAGTAATCAAGGCAGGATAGGATAAGTGGAGAAACAGTGAGGTCTGGTGGATATTACACAGGCCTGGAAGTCAGAAGGATGTGAGTTTGCATCCCGGCCCTGCCACTTGTCTTCCATGTGACTGTGGGAAAGTCAATTCACTTCTTTGTGCCTCAGTTACCTCATCTGTAAAATGGGGTTATGATTGAGAGCCCCATGTGGGACGGGGACTATGTCCAGCCCAATTTTCTTGTATCTATCCAGGTGTTTAGTACAGTGCCTGGCACATAGTAAGAGCTTAACAAATGCCATGATTATTATCGTTATTATTATTTATTGTATTATTATTATTTATTTTTATTTATTATTATTAGTGCTAGAATTAACGTGATAGTAGTTTGAGTGAGGGGAAAGGGTGGATTTTAGCAAGTTTTGTGAAAGTTGAATCTACAGGATTTAGCAAAAGATTTAATATGCTACAAATATTCTGTGAAAGACCAGCTGAAAGTGGGGTGTTTGCCTGCATATTCATTTGTAAATGTTTGGTTTTGTGGTGCGAAATGGGAAAGGGGAGGGAGGAAGTGAGGCATCTGGTATTTTGAATGCTACCTTACACGGGTTAGAACAATTATATCGCTATACAAATACAGAGGGTTTTTTGTCACTTTTAAAAAGTGAGATGATTTCTTCAATTGTATGAGGAGTTTGCTGTAAGATGTTTGGAATTTTCAAATATTACAACAGTGGGAGATTTCAAAAAGAGGTTTAGTAGAAATGGCACACCTCAGACTGAAAAAAATGATCCAGGTCACCTTTCCTTTGAAAGATATACCCTTGGAGAGTGACAGAGCCTGGCAGTTTAGGTTGGGCTCTTAGTCACGTACAGTCCTAAAGACAAGACAACCCCTGTGGGGATTCGCCTATAGAGAGAGTGCAGCTTTTGGAAATGTGGTATATGGGACCGGTTTGTGAAGAGCATTGTGAATAGCTAGTCCCATGATTGTGTGTACATTCTAACTGATAATACCCAAAGTCACTGATAGTAGCGTATACCAATGAGGCAGAGCTGTATGTTGTACTAATCTGTACCGTCCTTCACTGTGCGGTCACTGTCCTGGGCTGATCCATCGACCGTGACACTCTTCCAGCAGTGTGGCTCACCATACAAAGAGGTGTGAAGGGGGACAAGGAGGTGAGAGAGAAATTAAAATGGAGTAGACTGGCAGGAGGCATGGAATGTGAGGAAAAGAAATGTATTTGTGTTGCTGAAGAAAATGGGAGAATCAAAAAGGAAGGTAAAATGGTCCCTGAGAGAGGAAAGACAGACCATTTTGGTATGGCCATTTTACCCGAGCTGGGCATTAGAGAGGTGGAGGTGGAATCATTTCACTCTTTCAGGAACAGCACTTAATGATACCTATTGTTCTGCAAGCGTCATTCATTTAATGTCCACTCTGCTACCAGGGCATCCCTGAGAAGCAGACAAGCCAGTTCATGTGAGGTGGGCATAATATTAGCCATTTGCTTCCCTTAGGAGGCTTGGAAATGTATTTGGGAATATCTCTTTCTCCAAGCACTTGTTCTGCAGTCTAACATGAGATGATATTAAAAGCATTGAAAATTCAAATCAAGTGTGCCATGAACCAACAGAAATGTATATTTGCACCTTCTCTCATGAATTATTTTTAAAAAGAGTATTTCTTGGGTTGTAACTAGTATGAAAATAAAATGTTTGATATGTTATTCATTCTTAATGCTAACTAACCTGCTTCATTTTTGAAGATTATCATTGTCCAGTAGATTAGTTAGAAATACAGTTGCTGCTGCTGTCTCACAGAAAGGAGAGACACTACTCAGTATTCCTGTCAGCCATCTCACTGTTGCTGAATACATGGGGGCCAGGCATTTGGATGGCACACGTTGCCACTACGGCAAAAAATAAAATAAAAATCAAGTATCAAGTACATAGTCTACTGTTGGTTGAATATCCCTCTCCTACTCCCTCTTCCAACTCCTAAATCAATCAGTCAATCGTATTTATTGAGCACTCACTGAGTGCAGAGCACTCCCAAGTTCAGAGCGCTTGGGAGAGTACAGTATAGTAGAGTGGGTAGACACGCTCCCTTCCCACAATGAGCCTAAAGTCTAGAGGGGGGGACAGTCATTAATATCAATAAATAAATTACTGATATGCACATAAGTGTTGTGGGGCTGAGGGAAGGGTGAATACAGGGAGCAAATGAGGGTGATACGAAATGAGAGAAGAGAAAATGAGGGCTTAGTCGACGAAGGCCTCTTAGAGGAGATGTGCCTTCAATAAGGCTCTGAAGGCAGGGAGAGTAATTGCCTGTCGGATATGAGGAGGGAGGGCATTCCAGGCCAGAGGCAGGATGTGGGCGGGAGGTTGGCGGCGAGATAGACAATATAAGGGTACAGTGAGTAGTTTGGCATTAGAGGAGCAAAGTGTGTGGGCTGGGTTGCAGTAGGAGAGCAGTGAGGTAAGGTAGGAGTGGGCAAGGTGATTGAGTGCTTTAAAGTCAAGGGTAAGGAGTTTCTGTTTGACGTAGAGGTGGATGGGCAACCACTGGAGGTTCTTAAGGAGTGGGGAAACATGGACTGAACGTTTTTGTGGTAAAATGATCCAGGCAGCAGAGTGAAGTATGGGCTGAAGTGGGGAAAGGCAGGAGGCTGGGAGGTCAGTCAATTAATCGATGGCATTTGAGTGCTTATTGTGTGCAGGGCACTGTAGAAGCATTTGGGAGAGTACAATTTGACAGAGTAGATGCAATCCCTGCCTACAAGGAGTTTACAGCCTAGAGGGGGAGAGAGACATTAAAGTACAGAGGGACATGTACATACGTGCTGCGGGGTATAAAAAAGAAAAAAAAAAAAACAAGTGCGTAAGGGTACAGATCCAAGCACATAATGATACAGAAGGGTGGACAAATAAGGAAGTGATGCAAATAGGGGAAGGTTGGGCTTGGTTAGGCAAGGTGTCTTGTAGGAGATTTGATTTTAGTAGGGCTTTCAATGTTGGGAGAATGGTGGGCGGTTGGATATAAATGAGGAGGGAGTGCTAGTCCAGAGGGAATGAAGTGCGTGGTTTGGGTTGTAGTAAGAAATCAGCAAAGTAAGGTAAAAGAGGGTAAGCTGATTGCTGTGATTCTTGTTTATTTATTTTAATGTCTGTCTCCTCCTCTGGACCTTATGCTCATGGTAGTCAGTGTACATGTCTGCCAAGTCCATTGTGTGGTACAAGCACTTATGGTGATGATGATGTTTTTGTTACTTGTTAAGCACTTACTATGTGCCAAGTCCTGTACTAAGCACCAGGGTACACACAAGGCACACCGTCCCTTTCGCACATGGGACTCACAGTTGAAATAGACTTGTCTTAGTTGTGTTTTCCTGGGTGGTGAAGGCCATCACTAGGGTGAAGTCAATTTGATTATTCCTTTATTTCTGTTCTTAATAATAAAGAAGAGGAGACTGACGTTCGAGGGGGTGGAAAAGACACAGATCAAAGACCAAGTGCACAATGCGCTTGTCTAAGGACAGTCAGGGAACGGTTTCCATCCTAGGATGGAAGTAGGTGCAAACTAGAGAACAATTTTGAGTCCAATAGGAAGATGGAAATGGAACCGGTGAAAGCGATGGGAGAAGAGGCGGATGTGATGGTTTAGGTCTTCGGTGGCTCCACGTGCCAGCAGGGTCAGTCTGGGCCAAGAAGTAAGGAGAATCTTGTCTGGCGGGCTCAGTACATGAATCTGAGCCATTCCTTGGGGCCCTGACAGAGACCAAGACTGGCTTGTCCAGGGTGGGCCCAATATATTTCTACCGGGGAGCTCCGCGCTGACCCTGGCCTGGAATTTGGAGCACTGACATTTACGGAGACAGTGGAAGAAGGAACTGTAATAGTCAGGGAAGGAAGGGATAAAGCATGAATGCTGACTACAGACGATTTCCTTTCATTGAAGCAATGGCCTTTGGACTCCGTTCCTTTTCTTCAGATAAGCAAGGTTGACTTTCCTGACTCTGAAACTGACCTCATGAATTTGTAACTACATGGTGGAAGGGTATAGTGTAGTACAGTGCTCTACACGCAGTAATCGCTCACTAAATATCAACAATGATGGTGATGATAATGAGTGCCTTAAAGCCAGTGGAAAGGAGTTCCTATCTGATGCAAAGATGGGTGGGCAGCCACCAGAGGGTTTTGAGGATTGCGGAAATGTGGACTGAGTGGCTTTTTTTAGAAAAATGATCTGGGCAACAGAATCAAGTATGGACTGGAGATGGGAAAGAAATGGAAGCAGGAAGATCAGAAAAGAGGCTGATGCAGTACGCAAGGCAGGCTATGGAAGAGCTTGGATCCGTAGTAGCAGCCCCTAGAGATGTTGGGAATGTATAACTGACAGGATCTGTTGACAGACTCAATATGTCTCTTTTAAAGAGGGAGAGGAGTCAAGGATCATGTCAAGGTTACAGGCTCAACTTGACCGTGAGTATGGGGGTGTTGTCTTTTACCTTTACATTTTCAGGGAAGCAACATGGTGTATTGGGTAGAGCATGGGCCCGGGAGTAGGTAGGTCATGGGTTATAACCCCGGCTCCGACACTTGTCGGCTGTGTGACCTTGGACAAGTCACTTCACTTCTCTGGGCCTCAGTTACCTCATCTGTAAAAGGGGGATTGAGACTGTGAGCCCCACTGAAGAAAGGGACTGTATTCAACCTGATTTGCTCGTATTCACCCCAGCACTTAGTACACTGTGTGGTACGTAGTAAGCGCTTAAAAAATACCATAATTATTATAATAATTAGTATTAAAAAGTTCCCATCCCCGCCCCCCCACCCCACCCCAGTCCATCCTTTGCGAGGTATGGAGCATACCTTTTGCATATCCTTATGATGCATTCCTGAACTGTGCAGCAGATACAATGTTCTAAGAAAATTTGGAAACAGAAGAAAAATAAGTTAGACTTTCAAAGGTCATATATTGTCATAGACTGTCTTTATATTGATAGTTACCCAAATTGTCATTGCAAAAGTCTATCATCTAACTGTGGTATGGTGTTAGACTGTGACCAGAAATACTGCACTAATTAGAACTGATCTTTTGAAGCTTCGTTTTAAAGCTCCATCAAGATATATTTTCACTGGTCCGTTAAGCCTGAGACCATTTTATCCAGTCTACAGATCTTTTTGCTTTCATTTTCTTTTGGAGAAGTAACAGTATTTAGGAAATTTTGGTGAATAACCCTTCCTTCGGCACAGTCATGTTTCCAAAAAGTGAGCGAAACTCTTTCAAGTGCTGAAGCTTAAGTTTTCATTTCGTAGAACCACTGCTTTATAAATAGCCTGGTCTGGAAAAAAAAATGATAGTGGTGGTTGATGATCATATTTTGCTTCTAAAATATAAAACTATTTTACTTGAGCTGGTTCTTTTTACTTCCCACTTAAAACAGTTTTTCAATGAGTTTCAGAGGATGGGCTCCTTTAATCATTTACATTTTGAAAAGCCAAATGCTCTTTAAGAATCCAAAGTTATCCAACAGAATGTATAGTGTTTGTTCAGCTGGAGAGCTTATTTATTTGAAATACTCGGAGAAATCTCTTCTGACCTCACAAGAAAGGAAGACTAAATAGCAAGAGTGTCCAAGTAATCTGAGCTAAAGTTCCTTCTTTCAGAGAAATGTTCCCCCGCCCCGGGCCCCCAATGAATGGGTGGTGTCCAAAAAAAATATAGTATATCAACTGTTGAGAACTGCATAATGTTTTCTTAATATTTTTAGAATTTGTTACAAAATGTGGAAACTGTTTTCACTTTAAAAGTTCTAGGCAGGTGGAGGCCATAACTGTCAGCTTTTCTTCAAAGTGTATTTCTATGCCTTTTTTGTGCACTATGCCATTCATCTCTGTAAGACTTTCTCTAGTTGAAATGACTTGTTAACTATATTTTGGAAATATCTACATTAACATTCTTGAATAAGTATGGTTTACAGAAGGCATTGAGATATTTTTAAAAAAGATATACAAGAATCAGGGAATTGGGTTTCGGATATTATCAAATTACACAAATAGTGGAGTTTCCGTCTTTGGTTTTCCTCTTAGTTCTAACTTATAAGAACAGAATATTTGCTGGGGTATTCTGGATGAAAATGGAAGGGAACATGGACAGTATTTTTCCACACTAATGGCATTTTTTTTCCCTGATTTCAAGGCATCATTTCTCTCCTTTGACACAGGACATGTCATCCTTTAATGACAGTCTGTAAGTCTTGTCAGCCGAAGGACTGTGCTAAAATTATACTAGAACTGGAAAGTCAGATTTTCATAACAGAAAATGAAGCTGAGAGTTGGCAGTTTCTTTGTGAATTCAGTCAGTGTAGACAGTCAACCTAAATCAGTGGATCCTGTGCAGACTTCTGACTTATCTGATAGAGTGTCAGGTATTCAGCTTGGATTTTTACAGAATATTTGCTCTCTGCCATAGGTGCTACAGAAAGCAACCAGGCCTGAGCAGGAGGGAGGAAAAGAAGGTTAAAGGCATGATTACGATGACCTTTAATAAAAAAAAAAAGTAAGGTCAATTTCCTTAGGTTCATCCTAATGTTTTACCTATGTGTAATTTCTATTATATCATGTGTTTTCATTACACAATTTGGCTACAATACAGTAGAAGTGTTAGTGTTACAATACAATACAAGGATCTGTTCTGGGGATCATATGATCTTCCCATAAATCAAGGTTCTTCAAGCACACAATTACTGCATTATGGCAGATATGGCATCCTTTCCCTCCTTGACTACTGCATGTGTCTCTTTTCTGACCTCCCCGCCTCCTGTCTCTCCACACCCCAGTCCATACTTCACTCTGCTGCCCGGATCATTTTTTAACACAAATGTTCAGTTCACGTCGCCCCACTCCTTGAGAACCTCCAATGACTGCCCATTCATCTCCGCATCAGACAGAAGCCCCTTACCGTTGGCTTTAAAGCACTCAGTCATCTTGCCCCATCCTACCTCACCTCACTCATCTCCTCTACTGGCTGGCCCACAGACTTTGCTCCCCTAGTGCCAGTCTACTCACTGTGCCCCAATCTCATCAGTCTCTCTGCTAACCCTTTTCCCACATCCTTCCCCAAGCCTGGATCTCCCTCCCCCTCCATATATGCCAGGCCACCACTCTCCCCAGCTTTGAAACATTATTAAAGTCACAGCTCCTCCAAGAGGCTTTCCCCGATTAAGCCCTCTTTTTCCCGGTTCGTTCTCCCTTCTGTGTCGTCTACACCCTTGGATCTATGACCTTTGGACATTTGAGATTGTCTCTCTTTGTGGCTGAATTGTACTTTCCAAGCACATACTACAGTGTTCTGCACACGGTAAGTGGTCAATAAATAGGATTGAATGAATGACTAGCACAGTGGTCTGCACATAGTAAAAAGCACTCAATAAATACCAAAAAAAGACTTACAGGGAGCTCTGTAACTTGGGGATTGTATTTGTGAAAAACCTCACTTTATGGAAAAATTGCACCAAAGTAATCATGTAGATTGTTCAAATACACCAACATGATCCATCAATAAATCATATCTGAGCACTTACCGTGTGCAGGACACTGTACTAAGCGCTTGGGGGAGTACAACACAACAATATTACAGACCCATTCCCTGCCCATAACAAGCTTACAGTCTAGAAGGGAAGACAGACATTAATATAAATAAATAAATTATGGATGTGTACATAACTGCTGTGGGGCTGGACTGGTGGTGATGAATAAAGGGAGCAAGTCAGGGCAAAGCAGAAGAGAGTGGAAAAAGAGGAAATGAGGGCTTAGTCAAGGAAGGCCTCTTGGAGGAGATGTGCCTTCAATAACATTACATTCAAGTAGAGATGTCTTGAAAGCAGGGGGAAATGTGAGACTGCAAAGAGGTCGAAATGTAGATTTGGGAATCGTCCACATAGAAGTGGTAGTTTGAAGCCATAAGAGTGAATGAATTCACCGAGGGAGTGGGTGTAGATGGAGAATAGAAGGGGACCTAGAACTGAGCCATGAGGGACCCCCACAGTTAGGGAGTGGGTGACAGAGGAGGAGCCCACAAAAGAGACTGAGAATGAGCGGCCAGTGTGATAGGAGGAGGACCAGGAGAGGACAGTGCCAGTGAAGCTGAGGTTGGATCCTGTTTCCAGTAGAAGGCAGTGGTCGACAGTGTTGAAGGCAGCTGAAAGGGTGAGGAGGATTAGGGTAGATGACCTTGGAGAGAGTGGTTTCTGTGGGGTGACTTATATTTTTCCAAACAAATTTCTTTGTTACCGTCATGCCCGTCAGTAGCAGAATGCTTGCATCCTTGCCATTCAGTACGATTTGAATGCAGTAATTATTGTAAAGTTGCTAAAACTCAAAGGAACACAATAAACTGTGCAATACAATGCAGTAGGACTGAGGTAGAGGCTGGAAAGCGTAACGGTATTAAGCCTTGACCAGTACACACATATAGCCATTTCTTCCTGCTTGCCCCAGTTTGTAGATCATGTGATACCAGAACAGATGTATTGTTGTGGGGAAAATATTCCCCATTTATGTCATCATGTTACAGCGAAACTGCTTAGTGAGAACACATGCTATAGCAGAAATGAAGGTACCAGCCCAATTTTTCTAGAAAATCATTCATTTCAGACCATCGTTAACTGATTTATTGAATACCTGCTGACTGCAAATCAATCAGTGGTATTTATTGAGTACTTACCGTGAGTAGAGCTCTGTACATAATCTTGGCAGAGAACAACAGAGTAAGTAGACATGATCCCTGCCCCCAAGAAGCTTATAATCTAGTTTTGCACTAAGTACTTGGGGAACATAAAGAGAAGTAAAACAGTGCCCTTGTCCTTAAGTAGCTTACAGTGGGGAAGAAATTAGCCCCAAATTTCCAAACATACAATAGGAAGAATAAAATGTAGATTCAAATGATAAACACAAAAGTAGGCAATTAAATGATGAACAAACATACATGCATGCTAAAATGACTGATTGAACAACATGACTAGGAAGGTGCGGGTTAATCAGGGAATATCTTCTGAACAAAGTGACATTTTAAGGTGGCAAGGTGGCCGGGGAGGGTGGAGAGTCCATATGGAGGTGTGCCGGGGGGTTGGGGGTAGGGGGGAAAGAGGCATATCTGTAGGTTTTATGTGAGAGATTTGTGAGCAAAGTATAGTTAGAAAGTTAGCTTGGGGTTACTGAAGAGGGTGAGCTGGATACAACAAGATAGATTTAAGAGAAGCAGCATGGTGTAGTCGATAGAGCATGGGCCTGGGAGTCAGAAGGTCATGGGTTCTAATCCCGGCTCTGCCACGTGTCTGCTGTGTGGCCTCAGGCAAGTAACTTCACTTCTCTGTACCTCAGTTACCTCAGCTGTAAAATGGGGATTAAGACCATGAGCCCCACATGAGACAGGATCTGTGTCCAACCTGATTACCTTGTATCTACCCCAGCGCTTAGAACGGTGCTGGGCACATAGAGCTTAACAAATACCATCGTCATCATCATCATCAAGATGGAGGCAGCTGATGAAGAGCTTTGAAGCCAAAGTACAGAAGTTTTCATTTGATGTGAAAAGAAATGGGTAGCCATTTCTGATGTGTTCTGATGAGGAATTTAGAAAGATGATGAGGTGAAGAGAAATACCATTGATTGATAAGGCAGTTGTATGAGAGACTGAATAGAGAGGAGAGAGGCTTGTGGTGGCCAGATGAGTACCCTGCTGAGCACTTAATGCAATGCTCTGCACATAGTAAGCGCTCAATCAGTAAACTGAAAGAGTAAGAAGGTTGTTAGAGTTATCTGGCTAGGAGATGATGAGCACTTAATAATAATAATGTTGGTATTTGTTAAGCGCTTACTATGTGCCGAGCACTGTTCTAAGCGCTGGGGTAGACAAAGGGGAATCAGGTTGTCCCACGTGGGGCTCACAGTCTTAATCCCCATTTTACAGATGAGGTAACTGAGGCACAGAGAAGTGAAGTGACTTGCCCACAGTCACACAGCTGACAAGTGGCAGAGCTGGGATTCGAACTCATGAGCCCTGACTCCAAAGCCCGTGCTCTTTCCACTTAGCCAGGTGGTAGTAAGGGTGGAGAAGAAGGAACAGATCCATCCGGTGATATCGAGGAAGGACCAGCGAGATTTAGAGACGGAACGACTGTGGGAGATAAATGACAAAGAGAAGGCAAAAATCTCTGCTTCTAGGTCAGGGAGAATGATAGTGGTGTTGACATTGATGTAAAAGTCAGACAGAGGAGACGGTTTAAGAGGGAGACTGAGGAATTCAGTTAGGGAAATATTGAATTTAAGGTGCTTGGCAAGTCATTCTGAGTGTGAGGGCACCACACCCTTGTGGGAAAGGTGGGGGAGTGGAGGAGGAGAGCGGTGGCAGAAAACAGCTCGAAACGGGGGAGAGCAGGAAGGGAACGGGGCAAAGGAAGGAAATTGATTTACTGTTCCGACTGGATGAAATATTAGGTGTTGGGCTTGCAGATCTTGGGGTACTTCAGCAATGATGGCTGTTGGCATCTCAGGGTTGCACGCATTGTGAAATGGCCATAAAACTATGGATCAATAGTCAATCATTGGTATTTATTGAGCACTTATTATATGCAGAGTACTTTACTGAGCACTTGGGAGAGTTTGATACAACAGAGTTGGCAGACATCTTCCCTGACCCACGATGAGCCGGCATTCTAGAAGGGGAGACAGACATTAATATAACTGAGTAATTGATAACTTAAAGATATGTACATAGGTACTGTGGGGTTGAGAGTGGGGCGAGGATCAGATGCCCCAAGGTCGCATATCCAAGCACACAGACTACATAGAGTGGGCAGGCAGCATCAATGACAAAGCCATTGTTTTGAGAAAAAATACCCCGGTTGCATCGTGGGTGATGTTTGTACTGCCATCAAGGAGTTGGATATGTGTGATATAGACCCAGGGAGTTCAAGAAGGACCAGTGTTTTAAGTTTCTTGTTTACTGGAGAGGTGAAGGTTCTGTCTTGGTAGAGTTGACTTTTGTCCCCTTCTTTCTTAGTCTATGTGTACTGTGATATTTTGATCGATTTTGGGCTTCAGATGCTTCACCTGATTCATAAAACACTCATCAAAATCCCTTTTGGATAGGCCTCTCTTTATTTTCATCCCTGTTGATCTTTTTCGTATTTGTTTCCCACCCACATCATCAGCCTCATTTCTATCCATAGCTATAAATCATACAAAAAAGTTGATTTTTTAAAATTTATTGTTATCCAAAAATGTAAAAGCGGTGCAAATGATCTGGGACTAGGCAGACCTCAAAGAATGCTGATTTTTCACCAGTATTTATAAAGCACTTTGGGGAATCTCAAAACAAAAATGCCAATAAGCATTATCTTAGGCAGAGATAATGATAAATATTGAGATGTGTTGTATAATGGATGGCCAGAGTGTAGTACCAAGCTGTGGAAGCGGAATTTGATTGTGAGTCCCTCAAGGGACAAGGTCTCTGTCTAATTCCCACTTGTCTACTCTTTCCCAGTGCTTCATGCAGTGCTCTGCATACAACAGGCACTTAATAAATACTGCTACTGAAATAGCATTTTGTCACAAATGGATGGTGTATCCAGATTTGGGTTGGGTTTTTTTTTTTTGCTTACTCTTGAGCATCACTCTGAATACCTCTGGTAAGAAATTAATTTCATTTCCAGCTTTCAAATTGTTTCTGAAAACTCCACCGAAACATTGTAATTGTATTCCGCCAAGAATTAGAGAAATGCTATTGCAGTGAGTTGTTAGTGATCATTTGAAATGCAGCCTCAGATATGGCATGGAACCAAAAAGGTTCGGGAGTGGTGTTGGAGTGGGACAACATTTGGTTTGCAATGAGAATTCTGAATTTGAACCCCTGAGCTAAGAAGATGCAGAGACCATAATATCCCAATCTATTTAAAAATCATCAGACCAATTTTGGAATTTCCCCAGCAATTCAATCAGTGGTATTTACTGTGTGCAGAGCACTGTTCTAAGTGCTTAGGAGAGTGCAATACAACTGACTTGGCAGACACATTCCTCGGCCCACAAGGAGCTTAGAGTCTAGAGTGGGAGTCAGCGATGGAAATAAATTATGGCTACGTACGTAAGTCCTCTCTCAGGGTAGCACCTGGAGAGTTTCCAGTACTCTACAAGTCTCGACTACAGGAGGGAGAGTCAAGCAGAGGCCTATCCATTCCATTCCTAGCTTGGCCAGTGGCTAGCGAGTGGAAGGCAATCTACTGCAAGTCAAAACTTACCTATGCTAGGCAGCTGCGGCATGGGAGCGAGTCGAGGGCGGAGACTCAAGTTTACTGTGTGGAAGGAGGCAGTGGTAAGCCACTTCCATATTTTTACCAAGAAAACTCGATGGTTACAGTACCAGAATGATAGCAGGTGGAGGTGGGGCGTTCTGGGAGAAACACGTCCATGACGTCGCTATGGGCCGGAGACGACTTGACAGCCTAAGGCAGGATGTACTTAAGTACAGTGGGGCGAATATCAAGTGCTTAAAGGGTAGAGGTCCAAGTGCATGAGCGAAGCGGAAGAGACAAGGATTAGGGGAAATGAGGGCTTAGTTGGGGAAGACCCCTTGGAGGAGATGCAATTTTAGTAAATCTCTGAAGGGTAGGCAAAGTTGTGGTCTGTCGGATACAGAGTGGGAGGGCGTTCCAGGCCAGAGGGGAGGATGTGGGCAAGGGGTTGGTGGAGAGATAGATGAGATCGAGGTACGGTGAGTAGGTTGGTTGGTGTTAGAGGAGTGAAGTGTGTGGGCTGAGTTGTAATAGGAAATCAGGGAGGCGAGGTAGGAGGGGGCAAGTAAAGCTGAAGCACCTAAGTAGCTACTGTATGCAGAACACTGTAGCAAGGGCTTGTTGGAAGGGTACAGTAGAATTAGTATACATGATCCCTGCCCTCAATCTAGTGGGGGAAGTGGACACTAAAATAATTTGCAGAGAGGAGGAAATAATTGTAAGATATGGGAATAAGTGCTGTGGGGAGTTATGAGTCCTTAAGTGTTTAGGTGGCGCGAAAGGGCCAGAGGGGCAGTTGGGGAATATAAAGTGTGAGATTAGAATTAATCATGCAAGGCCTTTCTGGCGGAGCCGTGATTTCACAAGGGCTCTGAAGAAGGAAAGAGCCGTGGTCTGTTGGATATGAGTGGGGAGATCTTTGCAGACAGGGAGGTGGAAGGTGGGGTGGGGGGAGCACAGGTCAGTGACAAGAGAGATGAGAACCAGGCAGTGAGTAAGTTCGCATGAGAGGAGTGAAGAGTGGAACTGGGCTGTAGTGGGAGAACCATTAGAGGTTTCTAAGGAATGGGGAGACGTGTGGAGAATGCTGTTTTAGATAAAATAATTTGAGCAGCCGAATGAGGTATGGACTGGAGGCAGGGAGATCAATGAGGCACCTGATGAAATATTCCAACAGGGATATTACAAGCACCTGGATCGGCGTGTTGGCCATTTGGATGGAGAGGAAGGGGCAGATGTTGGAAATATTGTGGAGGCAGAGCTGGCAGGATTTGGCAACTGACTAAATACGGGGATTGAAATAGAGGAAGGAGTCAAGAATAATGCTATTGTTAATGGGCTTGAGAGACAGGGAAGGTAGTGTTTTTGATGCTGAGAAGATTTGCTATTATGACCACTCTCTTTGTAAATTTTGTATGCCTGTCTCCCGTTAGAGTGCAAACTCCTCTTGGGTCGGAAACCTGTCACTCAATTATTCTTTACCTCTCAAGTGCTTAGTACAGTGTACTTTACCAATAAATGTGGCTACTACTTACTACTGCTATGGACACTAGAGCCAAACAACCTGCTGAGGGGTTACCTTCCAGGAAAATGTTTCGGCTGACTTTATGAAAAGACTGGGTCATTTTCGTACTCAGGAGCCTACGTGTTTAAATCTCTGCACATCATGTGGGCGTTTAATCGGGTCCAAGTGTTTTGCAAGTTAGTGATTTCCAACTGAGCGAGTCAAAGCAGCAACACTGTTTGATCAATTCAGTGGGGAAAGGGAGAGAGAGAGAGAGAGAGAGAGAGAGAGAGAGTGTATGTGTGTGTGGAGAGAGAGAGAATTCGCCAGGGTGAAAGTTACATTAGATTTACAGAAAGGAAAGCAATTAGGTCGGGCTCTCTCTCTCTCTATCCCCCCCACTCCCCTCCACCCCAACCCTCTCCATCTTAGGGGAACAAATTCTTTATAGAATATCTGTGAGATCTTACACAGCAGTGACCCTAGATGAGGCCATTTCATTGATGGAGTTGAAATTGTACTTGAATCCCAGGTTTTCTTTGGACAGCAGAAAAGGGAATGGTGGAATGCAGGCTCTTGAAATGAATGCATATTTAATATCTACATTTATGAATCTCAGTAGGAAATCCCCGATTAATTTCTAAACTCCCCACCTTAAATCCCCCAACTCCCACATCAGCACTTTCATGCCTGCCAAAAGCTTAAATACTCACAAACCCCTGTAGCACTGAAGTCCATAGCTGATATTCTCTCTAACTTCTCATATCTGTAATTTACTTTAGTATCTCTCCCCAGCTAGATGGAAAACTTCTTGAGGGTACAGATCATGTCTAATAACTGCAGTCTCCCAAGTGCTTAGTACAATACTTTGCATACAGTAGGCGCTCAATAAATACTATTCAATCAATCAATTGTATTGAACACGTAAGGTCTGCAGAGCACTTTACTAAGCACTTGGGAGAATACAGTATAGCAGAATTGGTAGTCACATTCCCTGCCTACAGTGAGCTTCAGCCTAAGGGGGAGACAGACATTAATATAAATAAATAAATTACAAATATATACACAGATGCTGTGGGAGTGGTGAATAATGGGGGCAGTTCCAAGTTCAGGGGTGACGCAGAAGGGAGAAGGAGGAGAGGAGATGAGGGCTTCATTGGGGAAGGCCTCTTGAGTTGGGCTTTGAATAAGGCTTTGAAAATGAGGAGAGTGATGGTCTGTTGGATATTAAGAGGGAGGGCATTCCGGGTGAGAGGCAGGATGTGGCCGAGATGTCGGCGGCGAGATATGTGAGATTGAGGGGCAGTGAATAGGTTGGCGTTAGAGGAGTGAAATGTGTGGGTTGGGCTGTAGTAGGAAAGCAGCGAGGTAAGGTAGGAGGGGGCAAGGTGTTTAAGTGTTTTAAAGCCGATGGCAAAGAGTTTCTGGTTAATGTGGTTGTTAATGGGCAACCACTGGAGGTTCTTAAGGAGTGGGGAAACATGGACTGAAGAGTTTCGTAGAAAAATGATCCGGGCAACAGAATGAAGTGTGGACTGGGATGGGGTAAGACAGGAGGCAGGGAGGTCAGCCAGGAGGCTGACGCGGTAATGAAGGGGGGTTAGGATAAGTACTTAGATTAACATGGTAGCAATTTGAATGAAGAGGAAAGGTGGATTTTAGCGATTTTGTGAAGGTGAAACCAACAGGGTTTGGTGACAAATTGAATATGTGGGTTGAATGAGAGAGATGAGTCGAGGATAATGCCAAGGTAGTGGGCAAGAGGGATAGTGGTGCTGTCTACATTGATGAGAAAATTATCAGGAGGACAGGGTTTTGGTAGGAGGATAAGGAGTTCTGTTTTGGGCATCTTCAATTTGACATGTTGGCAGGACATCCACGTAGAGATGTTCTGAAGGCAGGAGGAAATGTGAGACTGCAAAGGAGGAGAGCGATCAGAGCTGGAGACATAGATTTGGGAATCATCTGCATAAAGATAGTAGTTGAAGCTGTGGGAGTGAATGAGTTTTCCAAGGGAGTGGGTGTAGTTGGAGAATAGATGGGACCCAGAACTGTCCTTGAGGGACTCCCACATTTACAGGGTGGGAGGCAGTGGAGGAGCCTGTGAGACTGAGAATGAGTGGCCAGAGAGATAGGAAGAGAACCAGAAAAGGAAAGCATCAGCAAAGTCAAGGTTGGAGAATGTTTTCAGGAAAGGGGGGTGGTTGACAGTGTCGAAGGCGGCTGAGAGGTCAAGGAGGATTAGGATGGAGTAGAGACTGTTGGATTTGGCAAGAAGGAGATCATTGGTGACCTTTGAGACTATAGGTGACTTTCGAATGATCAGAATAATATTCAGCAAGGTTTAGAGTTAGCTTCTTCATTGTTGTACTGTGCCCTCTCAAGCACTTAGTACAGTGGTCTGAAAACAGTAAGCACTCAAGAAATACGATAGAATCTATTGATTGGTACAACTGATTGCGGAGGAAGAATTAATCTAAGGGAAAGTGCTTGTGGGAATCTTTCAAAATCAGATTTTACGGGTCACTTGCAAGTAGCAAATGGTTAGGAGGGTTCCTCTATCAGTCTTCCAAATTCCACCCTGCAGGGTGACTGATCTATCTGCAACATCAAACAGGTCTATGAACAAAGAGAGAAGGAAGTAAATTGCAAACACTTCACTCTTGTATTCTTTTCAAATCCTTATTTTATTCAAGCTGGAAGGTTCTTTGAGGGAGTAGTTAATCTTCCTGCCTGTGAACTTTCATAACTTGGAATTATTTTGACATTCAAGGAAGGGCAGTTATTGGAACAAGTTAGTGGAGTAGGACCAATCTCATCCCATTGGGGAGTGAAGAGCTGGTTTGGTTTTGGACAAGAAAAGCAGTCAGGTGCTGAACTGGTCATTCTCGGCTGGAGAGCCGCTTGGGTTTGGAAGAGAAGTGGAAGTTGCTTACTTGCAGGCCCAGATCAATAATTTACATGGTCCTGGGTAAAGTGCAACTCCAGTGCAAGGAAGAAGGAGGAAAGACTCCCTGGGCAGGATCGGTCAATGGCTGGACCTTTTGAGGACAACCCTAAGCTGGGTCTTGAGGATGAGTAAGAGAAAGCTTTCTACCCCTCTTTATTCTGCTAATCTCATACCAGCATGTGCCACGAACGAGTGGGTTTTGCAGCCGGGCAACGCGCACCAAAATACCTGGCACTTATCTGGGCATTGTGGATTGCTGAATGCTCCAGATGTCCCCTGCCATTACTCAGCTGTTGATTTTGCATATTTCATTAAGTTCATTCAGTTCTTAGCAAAGCACTGTTACAAACGCTATATACATATCTATAATTTATATTAATGTCTGTCTCCACCTCTAGACTGTAAGCTCGTTGTGGGCAGTGGATGTGTCTACCAACTCTGCTATGCTGCTATCTTGTACTCTCCCAAGTGCTTAGTACAGTGCTCTGCACACAGTAAGTGCTTAATAAATGCGATTAATTGACCGATTGGGAGAGCACAGTAGAATTAGTTGACGTGGTCCCTCCAGTCACTCATTCATTCATTCAATCGTATTTTTTGAGCACTTACTGTGTACAGAGCACTGTACTAAGTGATTGGAAAGTACAATTCAGCAATAAAGAGAGGCAACCCCTGCCCACAATGGGCTCGCAGTCTAGAAGTGGGGAGACAGACATCAAAACAAGTAAACAGGCATCAATAGCATCATTATAAATAAATAGAATTATAGATATATTCACATCAAAACAAGTAAACAGGGATTAATGTAGATAAATCGAATTATAGATGTGTACATATATACGTAAGTGCTGTGGGGCGGGGGGGTGGAGCAAAGGGAGAGAGTGGGGGCAATGGGCAGGGAAGAGGGATCTGAGGAAAAGGGGGCTTAGTCTGGGAAGGCCTCTTGGAGGAGGTGAGCTTCAGTAGGGCTTTGAAGGGGAGAAGTGTGATTGTTTGGCAGATGTGAGGAGGGAGGGCATTCTGAGCCAGAGGTAGGATGTGGAGCAGAGGTCAGCGGTGAGAAAGGCGAGATCGAGGCACCAGAGGAGGTTAGCACCAAAGGAGCAGAGTGTGCGGGCTAGGATATAGAAGGGTAGAAGGGAGGTGAGGTAGGAGGGGGCAAGGTGATGGAGAGCTTTGAAGCCAATAGTGAGGAGTTTTTGCTTGATACGGATGTTGATAGACAACCACTGGAGATTTTTGAGGTGGGGGGGGCGGGTGTGTGACATGCCCAGAGTGTTTCTGTGGAAAGATAATCCGGGCAGCAGAGTGAAGTATAGATTGAAGTAGGGAGAGACAGGAGGTTGGGAGGTCAGAAAGGATGCTGATGCAGTAATGCAGTTGGGATAGGATGGGTGAGATCTTACAATCTAGGGGGGGAGACAGCCATGAAAACAAATTATAGGGAGGTGGAAGAAAAAAAGTTTAAAGATATGTACAGTGTACATAAGCAGTACCTGGGTGTGTGAGTGGGGAGAGGGAGTGGTACTGGGGAAGTGACGAAGCGACACGAGGTGGAAAATAAGGTGGGGAGATGAGAGGCCGCTGAAAGGGATGCGACTTCAGAAGGGCTTTGAAGAGGGAGAGCAGTGGTCTGTTGGGTGTGAAGGAAGAGGGACTTTCAGACACGAGCAAGAGGCAAGGAGCGAGACAAGAACACGACACAGCGAGTAGGTCGGCTTGAGAGGAGCGAAGCACGTTAGCTGTGTTGTATTGGGAGAAGAGCAAGGAAAGCAGCATGGCCTAGTAGAAGGAGCTCGGGCTTGGGAATTGGAGGACCTGGGTACTGATCCTGGCTCCGGCACTTGGCTCTGCGACCTTGGGCAAGCCACTTCACTTCTCTCTGCCTCTGTTGCCTCATCTGCAAAATGGGGATTCGATACCCAATCTTCCCCCTATTTAGAGTGTGGGCCCATGTAGAGTCTAATTATCCTGTGTCTGCCCCAGTGCTTGGCACATAGTACATACTTAACAAATACCACAGTTAGTATAAGTCAATAATAATAATAATAATAATAATGTTGGTATTTGTTAAGTGCTTACTATATGCAGAGCACTGTTCTAAGCGCTGGGGTAGATAAAGGGTAATCAGGTTATCCCACGTGAGGCTCATAGTCTTCATCCCCATTTTACAGATGAGGTAACTGAGGCACAGAGAAGTTAAGTGACTTCCCCATAGTCACACAGCTGCCAAGTGGCAGAGCTGAATTCGAACCCATGACCTCTGACTCCCAAGTCCATGCTCTTTCCACTGAGCCACGGTGCTTTGATGAAAGAGCTGTGTGAGTGCCTTGATGCTCGTGGTCAGGAGCTTCTGCTTGATGCAGAGCAGAAAGGGAAACCTTTAGAGGATTTTTTTTTTAGGCATGGGGAGACATGGGCAAAATAATCTGGCAGCAGAGTGAAGTATGGAGGACTCGAGAGGGGAGAGGCTGGAGGTAGGGAGGTCAGAGAGGAGGCTGATACAGATGCTGGAGATGTTGTGAAGAAAGGGCCGGCAGGATTTGATGATTGACTACATATGGGAGTTGAAGGAGGGCAAGAGGAGTCAAGGAGAGGGCCACGATCGCAGGCCTGATTGCTGGGGAGGGTGCAGGCATTGTCAACAGTGATGGGAAAGTGAGGAGGGGTGGAATTTGGGAGAATTTGGGAGAATTTATTACATGCTTACCGTGTGTAGACCACTGTACTGCGTGCTGGCAAAGTGTATGGAGGTGGAAATTACACACGGTCCCTGGCCCTCAAGGGTGTCAAAATTTAAGATTCTTAGGAGGGAGAGGGGACTGGTGACAGACACATAAGGAGTGATGAAGCAGTAAAACACAAAAGTAACTTAAAAGACAAAGACAAATGCACAGAATGCAAACAAAAATGAGCTGTTTGGGATGTTGTTTGGCTCACAATCCAAGGGACGGTGGCTGAATTATCATCGGCATCAAATGCTCAGTACAGTGCTTTGCACACGGTAAGCTCTCAATAAATACGAGTGAATGAATCTGCGTGTTTTCACCCAGCATTTGGTACGGTACCCCTGCAGCCAGTGGGCGCTCAAAACATGCTATCTCATGCAGGCAGAATGGCTGTCTAGAGCAAAATTGGTCATAGTTGTATGCCTGTATCGATAGTAGAATTAGTGGGGGAGAAGGAAGAAGGTCGTGTCTCCGTTTTTAACCAGAAGCATTTTGTACTTTATCTTGCGTGATAGCATGTTTTGGACTCAAGAGCCAAAACATCCCTAAGAATTCGGAATCGTCACCTACTGGTCTGGCATTAACAAAACAGGGAGTTGTGACTGCACCTGGAGATTCATTCATTCAATGGTCAGACAGGCACTTCAGGGAAAAATGTAATAGAAAAAGGAATAGAGATGAGAAGAAGAATCTCAGTTGATGACGAACAAAACCAAAACCCAAAAAGCACGGCCTGGGGTTAAGTGCTCATCAGTCCCCTATAGATGATTTAATTTGAAGACTCCTGGCCTGGGGAGTCAAGTGCCTCCTTTAGTTATTATTGGAAGGAAAAATCATGTACCAAGTCATGACTTTCACCCTCCAATTCATCCCGCAATACACCCATAAACAGAACTGTAACCCATGTCCAAATCCAGAGTGCGGGCTTTGTTCAGGCGATACGGATGATCCTGCATTTATTATTGCTGAGTCTTCCCTTTATCCATTATGAGTTAGAATCATGGTGCAGCAGTTCTTAAAACTATTTATTTTAGGGGAGGAAAATATGTTTATTTAGCCACAACATGCATGCAGTACCAACTGCTGGCTATTTCAGTGGCATTTAAGGAAATATTGTTGGGGAGCATTTATGTTCTATACTTCAATCAGCCAGAGCCAGCAGTATCCCAATAGAAAGACCCTCAACAGACCATTTTCAGCATTTTGCTGCAATTAAACTCCCCTGGTTTTAGCCCTCAGGCAATTTAGTACCTTTTTACATATGCACATTATGAACTTTTGACCAGGGTCTGGTAGTCATATATTAGAGAGCAGTTTTTGAAAGCAGCCTTAACAAGTTCCTCTGAGTATTACAGTTGGAGTCAGTTGTTGAAAAGGTAATTTAAGCAACTTGCAGTGAGGCCATTCAGGATCTTACTGATGATCCTAAATATGTCTTTTTTTTCTCCCCCCTTCCCTTGTTTCCTCTGGAAGCTGGTAGCAAGAGCTCTCAGAGTATGTGATTGATCTTTTATTCAGTAGCTAACGAGGGCTGTGATTCTATTAGTGCTCTACAAGGCATGGGAACAGTGATTTAATGAAGTGTCTAGTGAGCTGGTCATAGATTTATCCTGTTGTCTCTAATTTGCAGTGCCGTTGTGAGTATGAAAGGAACTGCACTCACACTGCCATTAGGCAGGTATTTCCTTAGTAAATTGTTGTAAGGTCAGGTGTAGTTATCTTTGCAGAGGCAATGCCTTGCCTCCTCAATGTCTCAAGATGACAGCCACTGTGCTGAGCACTCACTGAAGCGGAAACATGAAGATCAGAGGTCTGTCTCCAAGTCCCCTTTAGCTGATGTGGGAGCAGATGAACTGCCAAGTAGGACTAATAAAGTCATAATTGGGGATTAAAACAGGAGAGGTGTAATAACATCTTAATACAAACTGGCGTATGTTATAGTTACCATCAATTGGTGTGAAGTTACAGATCCACCTGAATGAGTTACATTTCCCTTTATTAATTTGGAGAAATGAGTCACTTTGCAGCAGAACCCAAGGACTTAGAAACCGCTGTTTGAAAGTGACATTATCATGCCTACTGCTTTTTGTTGCGCATGTCACCTGTCAATATCCTATGCAAAAGTAGTAGGGTATTTTCCTATTGCACTGAAAATACAGTAATTTCGTCACTTGTCTTTGGCTTTGCCTTTTTTGCTCTGAGGCTCATTGAATTTCTGTTGTATTTGTCTTTGCTAAGCTGAGCTGTTTGCTTTTTTATGAAAAAATGTCTTCCTGCAATTCAGAAAGTGCTGGTAAGCTTTCACAATGAAATATTTTCTCTCTCAGGAACAGAAACAGAGTGTCTTTGAAAAACAGTAGTCTGCGAGTAAATTAGTATTTCATAATGCATGGAAGCACTTAATTGAAATAGAAATGTCTCAACCTCTTACCGTTTAATATTTACATTCTTAGAAAAGGATGTGAAACATTCACTACTTATAAAATGCAATTAGTGGGTAAAAGTAGAACTGTTGGAAAAACACCACCACAGTTCTGTAAGATTGTGAGTTTGTATAGCATTGACTGCAGGTCACAGCAGCTTAACTTTCCCAACATTTCCCACTTCCCAAAGCTTCCCAATTTTCCCGTTCTTTAATATTTCCCGACATAAAAACTAGAGTGACTTTAAGAATTTAGTGCATCATTGGAATGGCAACATCCAATAGCACTTCCTTCAGTGTCTGACTAATAATAATTACGGTATCTGTTTAGCGCTTACTAAACGCTGTTCTAAGTGCTGGGGTAGATAGGAGTTAATCAGGTCGGACCGAGCCCCTGTCCCACACGGAGCTCACAGTCTAAGTAGGAGGGAGAACAGGTATTTTCATCCCCAGTTTACAGTTGAGGAAACTGAGGCACAGATAAGTAAGTTGCCCAATATCACACAACAGACAAATGGCAGAGCTGGGATTAGAACCCAGGTCCTCTGACTCCCAGGCCCGTGTTCTTTCCACTAGGCCAAGCTGCTTCCCCAGCTACAGTATCGTAAAGTGACACAGTCTTCGGGAAGTAATGTCTGTGTATTTTTATTTTTTTTTTTAAAAAGGAATATGGCCACTCACTTAGATCTCTTGGCCAGTTCCGAATTCTTAACTTGGGGAGACTTGGAAAGAGCAGTGTGGGTTATATAATTTCATTCCAAACAGAAACAGATGGAAGGGAAATTATAAAATCAATCAATGGCATTTATTGCGCCCTCATTATATCCATTCAATAGTATTTATTGAGCGCTTACTATGTGCAGAGCACTGTACTAAGCACTTGGAATGAACAAGTCGGCAACAGATAGAGACAGTCCCTGCCGTTTGAAGGGCTTACAGTCTAATCGGGGGAGACGGACAGACAAGAACAATGGCAATACATAGAGTCAAGGGGAAGAACATCTCGTAAAAACAATGGCAACTAAATAGAATCAAGGCGATGTACATTTCATAAACAAAATAAATAGGGTAATGAAAATAGATACAGTTGAGCGGACGAGTACAGTGCTGAGCGGATGGGAAGGGAGAGGGGGAGGAGCAGAGGGAAATGGGGGGAAAAGAGGGTTAAGCTGCGGAGAGGTGAAGGGGGGGTGGTAGAGGGAGTAGAGGGAGAAGAGGAGCTCAGTCTGGGAAGGCCTCTTGGAGGAGGTGAGTTTTAAGTAGGTTTTTGAAGAGGGGAAGAGAATTAGTTTGGCGGAGATGAGGAGGGATGGCATTCCAGGACCGTGGGAGGACGAGGCCCAGGGGTCAACGGCGGGATAGGCGAGACCGAGGGACGGTGAGGAGGTGGGCGGCGGAGGAGCGGAGCGTGCGGGGTGGGCGGTAGAAAGAGAGAAGGGAGGAGAGGTAGGAAGGGGCAAGGTGATGGAGAGCCTCGAAGCCTAGAGTGAGGAGTTTTTGTTTGGAGCAGAGGTTGATAGGCAACCACTGGAGTTGTTTAAGAAGGGGAGTGACATGCCCAGATCGTTTCTGCAGGAAGATGAGCCGGGCAGCGGAGTGAAGAATAGACCGGAGCGGGCCGAGAGAGGAGGAAGGGAGGTCAGAGAGAAGGCTGACACAGTAGTCTAGCCGGGATATAACTGCTTACTGCCCGTAGCAGTAAGGTAGCGGTTTGGGTGGAGAGGAAAGGGCGGATCTTGGCGATATTGTAAAGGTGAAACCGGCAGGTCTTGGTAACGGATAGGATGTGTGGGGTGAACGAGAGAGATGAGTCAAGGATGACACCGAGATTGCGGGCCTGAGAGACGGGAAGGATGGTCGTGCCATCCACGGTGATAGGGAAGTCTGGGAGAGGACCGGGTTTGGGAGGGAAGATGAGGAGCTCAGTCTTGCTCATGTTGAGTTTTAGGTGGCGGGCCAACATCCAGGTGGAGACATCCTGGAGGCAGGAGGAGATGCGAGCCCGAAGGGAGGGGGAGAGGACGGGGTGGAGATGTAGATCTGCGTGTCATCTGCGTAGAGATGGTAGTCGAAGCCGTGAGAGTGAATGAGTTCACCAAGGGAGTGAGTGTAAATGGAGAACAGAAGAGGGCCAAGAACTGACCATTGAGGAACTCCAACAGTTAAAGGATGGGAGGGGGAGGAGGTGCCAGCGAAGGAGACTGAGAATGACCAGCCAGAGAGGTAAGAGGAGAACGAGAAGAGGACGGAGTCCGTGAAGCCAAGGTGAGATAAGGTATGGAGGAGGAGGGGATGGTCGACAGTGTCAAAGGCAGCAGAGAGGTCAAGGAGGATTAGAATGGAGTAGGAGCCATTGGATTTGGCAAGAAGGAGGTCATGGGTGACCTTAGAGAGAGCAGTCGCGGTAGAGTGGAGGGGACGGAAGCCACATTGGAGGGGGTCTAGGAGAGAATGGGAGTTAAGGAATTCCAAACATCGATTGTAGATGACTCGTTCTAGGATTTTGGAAAGAAAGGGTAGTAGGGAGATAGGGCGATAACTGGAGGGGGAAGTGGGGTCAAGAGCGGGTTTTTTTAGGATGGGGGAGACGTGGGCATGTTTGAAGGCAGATGGGAAGGAGCCATTGGAGATTGAGTGGTTAAAAATAGAAGTTAAGGAAGGTAGGAGGGCAGGGGCGATGGTTTGAAGAAGGTGAGCGGGAATGGGGTCCGAGGCGCAGGTGGAGGGGGTGGCACTTGCGAGGAGGGAGGAGATCTCCTCTGAGGATACTGCAGGGAAGGATGGGAAAGTAGGGGAGAGGGTTGGTGGAGGGGAGGGGAGAGGCGGAGGGGTGACTTTGGGGAGCTCAGACCTGATTGTGTTGATATGCAGAACACTGTCCTAAGCACTTGGAAGAGGACAGCACCAAAGAGTCGTTAGACTTGTCCCCTGCCTTCCAGGAATTTAGCGTCTAGAGGGGGAGACAGGCATAAAAATAAAACCAAAACAAGGGAGGCTGCTGCAGCACTCGGTGCCCTGGCTCCTAAGGAACCATTCTTTACGCTCCTGATGGCCTTAACATGTGTTCCCTACAGCCCTGCCTTGGTGCATTCAGCTGGGTGTTTCTATTTCCTTGTTTTGGACTCTTTGTAGAGCATCAATTCTCCCTAGGTTTGATGTTTGTATTCTGTCAGTCTTGTGGATGATTTTGTACCATAAATGCGCATTTAGACAATGCCCCTATGTTCAGAAGATCAGCTCAGTGTTTTAAAAGCATCTCAAAGTTATTTTTTAATTGCCTAATATTGACACTGTGTCCCAGTATAAATACATTCACAGGTAGAGCATTATGCCCAAAGAGCTACCATTTCATTAAAAGAATCTACAGTGGAACTAATATTTAAGTCCGCTAGTCATTGCACTGAGAGAGTCGGTAAATGGTTTATCGTAGATTAGACGATGCACATCGGAGCCCGTCTAAATCAATACAAGGCTAGTCAAGTCATAGGTGAAGTGCTCCGTTTGATTCTTCTTATAGGAATTGCCATAACCAATGAGAAAATGTAGTTCTTATTGGCTAACTTCACAGTTAGAATAATTGGAATTGTTATCTGAATGTTTTGGGGTAGTCTGGCTTATTCCTTATGAATTTGGTTTTGCTAAGCAAAGAGCACCCACTTTGATGAAGTGGTATCTAAACAGAAACAAAAAATAATGTGTACAAAATGTGCTCATGGTTTCTAAAAGATACAGAGCTTTCTACCTCTTTTCTATCATTTGCATACTACTCAGGCAGAGGTGACTGAAAATATAACACCAATTGCCTTTTGTTGTAAGGTCCCTGTGATTTGAATTGGTTGCCTAGCCAGGGAAGGTAGCCATATTCCAAAATCTTCATTACATTTGGGACTAAATGCCATCTTCGTGGCTATTCTTCCTGGGGTGGCTCTTGAGAGGGACTCCTGAGAATGCCCTGTTCAACTGTGTTGGAGAAAAATGAGCCCTCTCTTCGAAATTAAATAGAAAGCTGTGGTGATTAAAACCTGACCTTAAAGGAAAGCATGAGAAAGTCCCAAGACGAACGCTGTTTAGAAAAACGGGTCTTCTCGGGCCTTACAAGGGGAAGTCGATTTCAAATTTGCAAAATCAATTTTATGTAAGTTGCTGGTATTTTCTCAATGCACAAAGGGCAGGAGTGTATATCTGAATTTACAGAAATCCCATCTTTTCTAGTATGTGAAGTAGGTTAATATTTGCTTCAAGAACCATTTTACCCGCTATGGTGTTTTAGTCCAATACAGAGAAACTATTTTTTTTTTTTTTTACTGGTTGGCCAGAAACACCTTTCTGTCATGGTGTGGAGTCTGAAAAGGGTTCTCAAATCATCCATTACCAGGTCAGAGGCAGGCACAACTATGTGAAAGCTGAGTCTGAAACAAGTCCCAATTAGGATAAGACCTGCTATGGACAGAGCCATGGAGAGACTCTTAGCTTATCATTTCTTGGCCATGCTATTGATCAGTTATGTGTTTGCCTGTGTTATTAATAATTTATACCTTGAAAAATCTATGTGCATTATAGGCTTTGATCTTGTCATGAATTTCAAAGCCAAAGATTCCATTTTCTTTTTTTTTTATTTTTTATTTTCAAAGAGATAGAATGGAAAATCATTTTTAAACTTTTTCAGTAGGAGGACTTGCAGCTGACACTTATCCATGTTAATGAGATCTGAACATTAATACAGTTTATAAAAAAAAGAATCAAGGTAAGCTTAAGGTACTCTCTAGGTGAAAAGTATCTGAATTCAAGGTCTATTGCATCTAGTAGATTAAAACAGAAATTAAAGACCTTAGACTAAGAAGAGATCAAAGGCTGCCTTTTCATTGTTCTTTAATTGTTTATTGACTTCAAAAATACTTTTTAGTTTAAACTGACTTTCATGTCTCTTGAATGCTCTTTTGTAAAGTGACTTTGAAAACTCCTGGCTAATGTCTTCATTAAGTGGAAAAAATTTCTGTTAAAAATATAACTGTAACTTGGCTTTCATTAGAGTAAGGATAGATAAAGCCTGCTTAATTGAGATCTGTTTTTCTCAGTTCTGAATTTTACCCCCCAGATTGGTTGAAATCAATGTTGATAAAACCCTGAAATCGACACAGCTACTGTGAAACCTTTTTTTTTTTTTTAACCCTAGGACTCTGGAAACTTGTACTTTAAGTCTGATGATGTTCACTTTCTTTGTTAAAAAATACAACTGCAGAAAAATGGCAGTGTAATACGTTCTGTTGACTTTCTCTTTAGGTATTGATTCATTCATTCAATAGTATTTATTGAGTGCTTACTATGTGCAGAGCACTGTACTAAGCGCTTGGAATGTACAAATGGGCAACAGATAGAGACAGTCCCTGCCCATTGACAGGCTTACACAGAGCATATAGTCCCGGTGATCAGTATAGCTTCCAACCTTTCTGTAAACATCAGCAATAAACATTTGCTTGTGTTCAGTTTTTCTTTCCATGTGTGCTACTGTTGAATTTATAGTTCCATGTTTATATACATTATATACATTCTGGCCAGAGTCCAGAATGGCATTACTACAGTTGAATTTCTTTTTCAACTAATCACCTCAAAAGTTATTTCATAAGTTACCAAAAAGGAAATAGCTCTCCAAAACCACACTAAATTAATATCATCATCTTGAAATCTGTATTCAAATTTGAGAAATACCCTAGTACCACGTAACTGTTGATCCATAGCCATTGGGGAAGGTACTAGACAGTCTGAGAGAGTAATAATGGTGATATTTTAAGTGCTTACTGTGTGTTAAACCCTGAGTTAAGCCCTGGGGTAGCTACAGAATAATCAGGTTGGAAAGAGTCCTTGTCCCACATGGAGCTCACAGTCAAAGTAGGAGGGAGAACAGGTATTGAACTCCCATTTTGCAGATGAGGAAAATGAGGCACAGAGAAGTGAAGTGTCTTGCCCAAGGTCACACGTCAGGCTAGTTGTGTACCAGGGAATAGAACCGAGGGCCCCCGACCCCCAGGCCGGCGATCTTTCCTCTGGGCCACAATGTTTCCCACTCTGGAGTAATCTGGCTTAATCCAGACCCTGTCTTCCCTTCCTCTCTCCTGAGGGGCCTCACCTTCTCCCACTCCCCTGACTTGCCTTGGTCCTCAATGCCACTTTCACATCATTACCCCCCTTTTTCCCTCCCTCTTTTTTTTAATGGCACTTGTTAAGTGTTTACTATGCACCAAACACTGTTCTAAGCACTGGGATATACATTCATTCATTCAATAGTATTTATTGAGCGCTTACTATGTGCAGAGCACTGTACTAAATGCTTGGAATGTACAAATCGGTAACAGATAGAGACAGTCCCTGCCCTTTGACGGGCTTACAGTCTAATCGGGGGAGACAGACAGACAGGAACAATAGTAATAAATAGAATCAAGGGGATAAACATCTCATTAAAACAATAGCAAATAAATAGAATCAAGGTAATGTACATCTCATTAACAAAATAAATAGGGTAATGAAAATATATAGAGTTGAGCGGACGAGTACAGTGCTGAGGGGAGGGGAAGGTAGAGGGGGAGGAGCAGAGGGAAAGGGGGGAAATGAGGGCTTAGCTGAGGGGAGGTGAAGGGGAGGGTAGAGGGAGAGGAGAGGGAGCAGAGGGAAAAGGGGAAACTCACTCTGGAAGGCCTCTTGGAGGAGGTGAGCTCTAAGTAGGGTTTTGAAGGGGGGAAGATAATTAGTTTGGCGGAGGTGAGGAGGGAGGGCATTCCGGGACCGCGGGAGGATGTGTCCCAGGGGTCGATGGCGGGATAGGCGAGAACAGGGGATGATGAGGAGGTGGGCGGCAGAGGAGCGGAGCGTGCGGGGTGGGCAGTAGGAAGAGAGAAGGGAAGAGAGGTAGGAGATTATTGAGGTATTTTAGAAGGAGAGTTGATTGCCTTCAAGTCAGTGGTAAGGAGATTCTCTTTGTGGGTGGGCAACTATTAGAGGATTTTGAGTATCAGGGAGATATAGACTGAATGTTTTTTTCAGAAAAATGATTCGGGCAAACCTCGTCAAAATTACAAGGTGGCTGGCTATGGTTAACAGTGAGGTCTGTGACTGTGTAACTGTTGAATTTGTGGTAATATCTTAGCCACAGGTATTCTGTTTCCTGATTGCTTTTTACATCACTGTTGCATATGGCCATCACTTCAATAAACCATCACTCAATCAGTAGTATTAATTGAGTCCTTATTGTGTAGAGAGCGCTGAGGTAAGCCCTTGGGAAAGTACAATAGAATTAGTAGACATGATCTCTGCCCTCAAGGAGTCTACAACCTAATGGGGAGACAGAGAGTAAAATAAATTGTGGGTAGGGGCGAGCAATGGAATATGAAGATTTGTATCTAAGTGCTACAGGAGATGGGTGAGTATCCAGGTGCTGGCATAATGGGGAAGTGCTGAAGTGGCAGTTGGGGAGATACAGGTTGAGGAGAGGAGAGATTAATCAAGGAAGGCCTTTTAGAGGAGGTGTGATTCTGGAAGGGATTTGAAGATGGGGAGAGCTGTGGTCTAGCAGATATTCTCGCTCCTACTTAGACTTTGAGCACTATGTAGGACAGGAGCTGTGCCTGACCTGATTGACTTGTATGTATCCCAGATTTTAGTATGGTGCTTGTCACATAGGAAGTGTTTAACAAATGCCACCATTATTATCATTGTTATTATTATTTTATTGTCGTGTGAAGAAAGAGGGATTTCCAGGTAAGTTTCTGCAGTTTGTATAGTATTACTTACATAATACAGGATAAGAAAGTCATGGGTTATTTCCTGATATTGATGAATTTAGAAAATTAGGAAATATTAGAAAGAAAAATAGAATCAAACAGGAGGGTTGAATTTTGGGATCCATATTCACATGAGCCTTCCCTCTTGAGCGTCCACCCTGGACCCAAACCAAGTAAATAACTCAGCCCTGCCCTGATCTGTTCTGGCCTGCTTCCCGATTCCTACACTGTTCAGACTGTGTATCTTGTATTAAGCCCGGTTCTTGGCCCAGGTTAAGTGTTTCAGAAATAGCGAAGCTATCTGGACTAGGTTGGTGGCTATTTTGATAGAGGAAGGGGCAGAAAATGTTGGGGAGGAAAACTGACAGGATTGAACAACCAGCTAAATTTGAGGTCCAAGAGCTCAGGGTCACATATCTAGGGAACAGCTCAGATTCTTTTAGATAGAAGAGGCTTTTACAAAAGTCAATGTAATTTTAAATACTTTAAAGCAAACACCTAAAGTAGATATTGGCAAAAGCTGAGGGAATTGGCTGTCCTGGTACTTCATTTTGCGGTCGTATCCCTTGCTTCGGTTAAAAATAAAATCTCTAACCTGTGAGTGCAGGAGATATTGTAGTTAATGGTTCTGATTGCATCCTCTTCAGGCAGGAAGTGGAAAGCCCTTGTCATGCCTTAAATAATGTAAAGTTTGGAACCTTGATAAATGACTTGGTGAGGAACTGGCTAGAAACCTGAAAGCACGTTTCTGTCAGTATCAGCTGAGAAATCATCCTACTATTGCTACAACTTTTCAATTAATCTGAAACTCTTTGATCTCATCGCAAATTAACTCTGTGTTTAGAAAATCCATGCTTCCTGGGAGGAGTTTGCTTATGGTTGTCAGAGATGACGTCGTCTAACACTGGAACATACCAGTAACTCCATCCATAACTAACTGATGAAATGATTAGCCTCTGAATGCCTTCTCTTTTGCCGTGTTTCCCTTGCCACCCCCAACCTCAGTAATTACCCTGTATCTACCCCAGCGCTTAGAACAATGCTCTGTACATAGTAAGCGCTTAACAAATACCAACATTATTAATTGGGTATCACGTGAGATTTTGAAATGCTCAAAATCAGTCATGAAGTGCTCTGCCTCAAGGGTAAGGGGTTGGAGACTTTTTTTCTAAGGCATAATCAAACAATGAATTGCTCTTTTCCCCCAGATAATTCCCATTTAGGGGCAATTCGGGCCAGAAAATTTAACATTTCAAAACCTCAAGCCTCACTCAATCTCCCTGTGGTTCCAAGGGATGCTGACGTGACTATTTTGTGCAGACTTCTAAGATCCCCAGAGTTAATATTTGGGGTCTTACAACCCTACAGTTTTCAGGGGTTCCAGGTAGACAGGTTAATATCTTGGTCCCGCATAGGGTCGACCCCTGACAGCTGTTGCAGGTACCATATCCACAAGCGTACGTGACGTCACACATTATTACATCAAGCACACAGTGTAATTAATGTAAAGGCATCTTATGCATTGTTTGGCTGGCAGATGTCTCTGCCTGAGGCCGTCTGAGGGCAGATCGGCTTTTCCAGGGTGACCCCTCACCCTGCCCCACCTTTTCTCCCCACTTGCTCCAGAGCCTTTGCATAACTTTCCACAGTCCCTGTGAACATCAGTGCCATTGAACCTGGTGGCAGAAAGTAAGGAAGGGGACATAAAGGTGTCCTCTGCCATATATGTTCTAGACAAGGGGCAGACCAGCTGAAGAATATTCTGTGTGGAATAAAACTGAAGCCCCAGGACCTCCTTCTTGCCAAATCCAATGGCTCCTACTCCATTCTGATCCTCCTTGACCTCTCTGCTGCCTTTGACACTGTCGACCATCCCCTCCTCCTCCATACCTTATCTCACCTTGGCTTCACGGACTCTGTCCTCTCCTGGTTCTCCTCTTACCTCTCTGGCCGATCATTCTCGGTCTCCTACGCTGGAGCCTCCTCCCCCTCCCATCCTTTAACTGTTGGAGTTCCTCAAGGGTCAGTTCTTGGCCCTCTTCTGTTCTCCATTTACACTCACTCCCTCGGTGAACTCATCCGCTCTCACGGCTTTGACTACCATCTCTACGCAGATGACACGCAGATCTACATCTCCGCCCCTGTCCTCTCCCCCTCCCTTCAGGCTCGCATCTCCTCCTGCCTCCGGGACGTCTCCACCTGGATGTCGGCCCGCCACCTAAAACTCAACATGAGCAAGACTGAGCTCCTCATCTTCCCTCCCAAGCCCGGTCCGCTCCCAGACTTCTCCATCACCGTGGATGGCACGACCATCCTTCCCGTCCCGCAGGCCCGCAATCTCGGTGTCATCCTTGACTCGTCCCTCTCGTTCACCCCACACATCCTATCCGTTACCAAGACCTGCCGGTTTCACCTCTACAATATCGCCAAGATCCGCCCTTTCCTCTCCACCCAAACGGCTACCTTACTATTACGGGCTCTCGTTATATCCCGGCTAGACTACTGTGTCAGCCTTCTCTCTGACCTCCCTTCCTCCTCTCTCGCCCCGCTCCGGTCTATTCTTCACTCCGCTGCCCGGCTCATCTTCCTGCAGAAACGATCTGGGCATGTCACTCCCCTTCTTAAACAACTCCAGTGGTTGCCTATCGACCTCCGCTCCAAACAAAAACTCCTCACTCTAGGCTTCAAGGCTCTCCATCACCTTGCCCCTTCCTACCTCTCCTCCCTTCTCTCTTTCTACCGCCCACCCCGCACGCTCCGCTCCTCTGCCGCCCACCTCCTCGCCGTCCCTCGGTCTCGCCTATCCCGCCGCCGACCCCTGGGTCACGTCCTCCCGCGGTCCTGGAACACCCTCCCTCCTCACCT
Organism: Ornithorhynchus anatinus; assembly: GCF_004115215.2. NCBI lineage: Eukaryota > Metazoa > Chordata > Mammalia > Monotremata > Ornithorhynchidae > Ornithorhynchus > Ornithorhynchus anatinus. Next base: position 14,437,591 of record NC_041750.1, read on the forward strand.
CCGCCAAACTGATTCTCTTTCCCTCTTCAAAACCTTACTTAAAAATCACCTCCTCCAAGAGGCCTTCCCAGACTGAGCTCCTCTTCCCCCTCTACTCCCTCTGCCATCCCCCCTTTACCTCTCTGCAGCTAAAGCCTCATTTTCCCCTTTTCCCTCTGCTCCTCCACCTCTCCCTTCCCATCCCCACAGCACTGTACCCGTCCGCTCAACTGTATATATTTTCGTTACCCTATTTATTTTGTTAATGAATTGTACATCGCCTTGATTCTATTTAGTTGCCATCGGTTTTTATGAGATGTTCTTCCCCTTGACGCTGTTTATTGCCATTGTTCTTGTCTGTCCGTCTCCCCCGATTAGACTGTAAGCCCGTCAAACGGCAGGGACTGTCTCTATCTGTTGCCGACTTGTTCATCCCAAGCGCTTAGTACAGTGCTCTGCACATAGTAAGCGCTCAATAAATACTATTGAATGAATGAATAGTCACTTTGACACCAAATGTTGGCCCTCCACCTGCGCCATTATTTTTGTTGACAAATTTCAGGACAAATTTCAAGAGGTTAAAAACCCTTTTGCTCCCTGTGGTAATGTTTAACCCCTCATAAGTTTTTTCATATGAAAAACAAGAGTTCCCTCTAAAGATATTTAATCTGTTCTGTTTTATGTTTCTAATGCTCAGGCTTTTTTTTTTTTTTGGTTCCTGCTGCCTTGAGATCCAGCATGGCTTTGGTATGACAGGTTAAAAAAAAAGTCTTTATCATTCTACTCCTCGGTGGGAGTTCTGCTCAAAATGAATAGTGTTGAACAATGCAATAAAGTTACCCATTGAGACCACTTTTAGAGTGAGATTTAGGCATGATTTGGAAATAAGAATAATAGAAAATAAAACAGCATGAGGTTATCTTCTTTAATAATAGTTCTTGATCTTCATTGTTAAACATCCTGTAAAATGCCTTTTATAAATTTATGAATTGAAATATTGCTGCTGAATGTTCAAGTGTTAACAATGTTCAGACTTCCATTATTCACTCACCCTGCATGTTACAAAGCAATCTCATGTCTGAAATTTGAATATAAATAATAAACAGACTAATTTTATAGTGAGAAGTCAGTCCTTTCATTAGAAAGGAACTTGTACTGATTTTATTTGAACTCATCTGTCTCCTATTTTGAGCCCCATGTGGGACAGGGACTGAGTCCAGTGTGATTAACTTGTTTCTACCCCAGAGCTTAGACCGGTCCTTGACACATAGTAAGCGTTTAACAAATACCATCGTTATGAAGTAGAGTGGACTCTCTTTGTGCATTTTACCTTGTAATTCTTTATAAACAGCACTTATTGAGGCCTGGTTTGCACAGTGCATTTCTGTAATTTGATTGCCACAGAGGATATTTCATAGAGGCCAGCAAATCTGAGATGTTTTGCTTGGCAGAACATCCCATATAGAAGTGAAGGAATTTTTTTCTAACCCAGTTTACCCATAGTGAGAATATTTCCCTTTTCTTCTGGGGATTACCCATAACATAATATATTCCAAAATTAATGTATGTTCATAAGTGACTCCTTTATATTTGAAACACGGCAATCATTCCTAAATTAAGAAATCCTTAAATTGATAGTGGCAGGAATATTTTTTTAGGCATTGAAATATCCCCTTTCATAGCACTGTCGTCCCTCCTCACCTCTGCCCTGCCAATTACCGCTAACACCAAAACAAACACCCTCATAGTAATTTAAGATGTTTTAATCTAATCTACATCTACATCTACGTCTCCTCCCCTGATCTCTCCCTCCCTCCAGGCTCCCATCTCTTCCTGCCTTCAAGACATCTCTACCCGGATGTCCTCCAATCACCTCAAAATTAATACAATCACTCATCCTATCCCGACTCGATTACTGCATCAGCATCCTTTCTGATCTCCCAACCTCCTGTCTCTCCCCTCTTCAGTCTATACTTCACTCTGCTGCCCGGATTATCTTCCCACAGAAACGTTCTGGGCATGTCACCCCTCCTCCTCAAGAGTCTCCAGTGGTTGCCTATCACCTCCGTATCAAGGAAAACTCCTCACTATTGGTTTCAAAGCTCTCCATCACCTTGCCCCCTCCTACCTCACCTCCCTTCTCTCCCTCTACATCCCAGCCTGCACACTCCACTCCTGTGGTGCTAACCTTCTCACAGTGCCTGGTTCTCGCCTGTCCCACTGTCGATCCCTGACCCACGTCCTACCCCTGGCCTGGAATGCCCTCCCTCCTCAAATCTGCCAAACAATCGCACTTCCCCCCTTCAAAGCCCTACTGAAGCTCACCTCCTCCAAGAGGCCTTCCCAGACTAAGCCCTCCATTTCCTCAGCTCCCTCTTCCCTCCCCATTACCTCCACTTGCTCCCTTTGCTCTACCCCCTTCCCTGCCCCACAGCACTTGGGTATATATATATATATAGATATACACACACACACATATATCTATAATGCTATTTATATAAATGCCAGTTTACTTGTTTTGATGTGCATATGTATCGATAATTCTATTTATTTATACTGATGCTATTGATGCCTATTTCCCTGTTTTGTCGTCTGTCTCCCCCATTCTAGACTGTGAGCCTGTTGTGGACAGGGATTGTCTCTCTTGTTGCTGAATTGTACTTTCTGAGCACTTAGTACAGTGCTGTGCACACAGTAAGCGCTCAATAAATACAATTGAATGAATGAATGAGTGAATGAATGAAACTTAACACATCCAAAACAGCGCTCCTTATCTTCCCACCCAAACCCTGTCGTCTCCCGGACTTTCCCGTCACTGTAGACGGCACCACCATTCTTCCCGCCTCACTATGCTGTAACCTTGGCGTTATCCTTGACTCCTCTCTCTCATTCAACCTACACTGGATCGTGTAGGTCTCACCCTCATTACATCGCCCTTTCTTCTCCATCCAAACCACTACCACTTTTATTCTATCACTCATCCTATCCTGCCTAGATGACTGCATCAGCCCCCTTTCATTCATTCATTCATTCATTCAATAGTATTTATTGAGCGCTTACTATGTGCAGAGCACTGTACTAAGCGCTTGGGATGAACAAGTCGGCAACAAATAGAGACAGTCCCTGCCGTTTGACGGGCTTACAGTCTAATCGGGGGAGACGGACAGACAAGAACAATGGCAATAAACAGCGTCAAGGGGAAGAACATCTCGTAAAAACAATGGCAACTAAATAGAATCAAGGCGATGTACAATTCATTAACAAAATAAATAGGGTAGCGAAAATATATACAGTTGAGCGGACGAGTACAGTGCTGTGGGGATGGGAAGGGAGAGGGGGAGGAGCAGAGGGAAATGGGGGGAAAAGAGGGTTAAGCTGCGGAGAGGTGAAGGGGGGGTGGTAGAGGGAGTAGAGGGAGAAGAGGAGCTCAGTCTGGGAAGGCCTCTTGGAGGAGGTGAGTTTTAAGTAAGGTTTTGAAGAGGGAAAGAGAATCAGTTTGGCGGAGGTGAGGAGGGAGGGCGTTCCAGGACCGCGGGAGGACATGACCCAGGGGTCGACGGCGGGATAGGCGAGACTGAGGGACGGTGAGGAGGTGGGCGGCAGAGGAGCGGAGCGTGCGGGGTGGGCGGTAGAAAGAGAGAAGGGAGGAGAGGTAGGAGAGTTAGGAAGGGGCAAGGTGATGGAGAGCCTTGAAGCCTAGAGTGAGGAGTTTTTGTTTGGAGCGGAGGTTGATAGGCAACCACTGGAGTTGTTTAAGAAGGGGAGTGACATGCCCAGATCGTTTCTGCAGGAAGATGAGCCGGGCAGCGGAGTGAAGAATAGACCAGAGCCGGGCGAGAGAGGAGGAAGGGAGGTCAGAGAGAAGGCTGACACAGTAGTCTAGCCGGGATATAACGAGAGCCCGTAACAGTAAGGTAGCCGTTTGGGTGGAGAGGAAAGGGCGGATCTTGGCGATATTGTAGAGGTGAAACCGACAGGTCTTGGTAACGGATAGGATGTGTGGGGTGAACGAGAGGGACGAGTCAAGGATGACACCGAGATTGCGGGCCTGAGAGACGGGAAGGATGGTCGTGCCATCCACGGTGATAGAGAAGTCTGGGAGAGGACCGGGTTTGGGAGGGAAGATGAGGAGCTCAGTCTTGCTCACGTTGAGTTTTAGGTGGCGGGCCGACATCCAGGTGGAGACGTCCTGGAGGCAGGAGGAGATGCGAGCCTGAAGGGAGGGGGAGAGGACAGGGGCGGAGAGGTAGATCTGCGTGTCATCTGCGTAGAGATGGTAGTCAAAGCCGTGAGAGCGAATGAGTTCACCGAGGGAGTGAGTGTAAATGGAGAACAGAAGAGGGCCAAGAACTGACCCTTGAGGAACTCCAACAGTTAAAGGATGGGAGGGGGAGGAGGCTCCAGCGAAGGAGACCGAGAATGACCGGCCAGAGAGGTAAGAGGAGAACCAGGAGAGGACAGAGTCTGTGAAGCCAAGGTGAGATAAGGTATGGAGGAGGAGGGGATGGTCGACAGTGTCAAAGGCAGCAGAGAGGTCAAGGAGGATCAGAATGGAGCAGGAGCCATTGGATTTGGCAAGAAGGAGGTCATGGGTGACCTTAGAGAGAGCAGTCTCGGTAGAGTGGAGGGGACGGAAGCCAGATTGGAGGGGGTCTAGGAGAGAATGGGAGTTAAGGAATTCTAGGCATCAATTGTAGACGACTCGTTCTAGGATTTTGGAAAGGAAGGGTAGTAGGGAGATAGGACGATAACTGGAGGGGGAAGTGGGGTCAAGAGCGGGTTTTTTTAGGATGGGGGAGACGTGGGCATGTTTGAAGGCAGAGGGGAAGGAGCCCTTGGAGATTGAGTGATTAAAGATAGAAGTTAAGGAAGGTAGGAGGGCAGGGGCGATGGTTTGAAGAAGGTGAGCGGGAATGGGGTCCGAGGCGCAGGTGGAGGGGGTGGCACTTGCGAGGAGGGAGGAGATCTCCTCTGAGGATACTGCAGGGAAGGATGGGAAAGTAGGGGAGGGGTTGTTGGGGGGAGGGGAGAGGCGGAGGGGTGACTTTGGGGAGCTCAGACCTGATCGTGTTGATTTTCGTGAGGAAATAGGTGGCCAGATCATTGGGGGTGAGAGATGGGGGAGGGGGAGGAACAGGGGGCCTAAGGAGAGAGTTAAAGGTCCGGAACAATCGGCGGGGGTGACGGGCATGGCTGTCGATGAGGGAGGAGAAGAAGCTTTGCCTGGCGGAGGAGAGGGCAGAGTTAAGGCAGGAAATGATAAATTTGAATGCCCCCTTTCTGACCTCCCAACCTCCTGCCTCTCCCCACTCCAGCACATATTTCACTTTGTTGCCCAGATCGTCTTTCACCCCCTTCTCGAAAATCTCCAGTGGTCACTTATCCACCTCCGTATCAAACAAAAACTCCTCACTCTTAGCTTCAAAGCTGTCCATCACCTTGCCCCCTCCTACCTCACCTCCCTCCTCTCTTTCTACGTCCCAGCCCGCACACTCCACTCCTCTGGTGCCACTAACCTTCTCTGGTGCCTTGCTCTTGCCTTTCTCGCCGCTGACCCCTGGCCCACGTCCTACCTCTGGCCTAGAACGCCCTCCCTCCTCAAATCCGCCAGACAATTACTCTCCCCTGTTCAAAGCCTTACTGAAGGCACAACTCCTCCAAGAGGCCTTCCCAGACTAAGCCCCACTTTTTCTCATCTCCCACTCCCTTCTGCATCGCCCTGACTTGCTCCCTTTGCTCTTCCCCCCGCTCTTAGCCCCACAGCACTTATGTATATACCTGTGATTTTATTTATTTATATAGATGTCTGTTTATTTGTATTGATATCTTCCCCACCCCCCGCCCCCCAGACTGTGAGCTCGTTGTGGGCAAGGATCGTCACTTTTTATTGCTGTATTGAATTTCCCCAAGGGCTTAGTACAGTGCTCTGTACACAGTAAGCGCTCAATAAATCCAATCGAATGAATGAATCCAATCGAATGAAAGTTTTACAAATTACGGGAGAATCGGAAAGACCAGGGGTTTTGGGTGGTGTTAAACTATCCCTTCCAGTGCATTTAGAAAGAGGAGGTGCTATTGTTTTATTCTTGTTATTGTTTTATTTAGAGAAGCAGCATGGCTTAGTGGAAAGAGCCTGGGCTTGGGAGCCAGAAGTCATGGGTTCGAATCCCAGCTCTGCCACCTGTCAGCTGTGTGACTGTGGGCAAGCCACTTAACTTCTCTGTGCCTCAGTTCCCTCATCTGTAAAATGGGATTAAGACTGTGAGCCTCATGTGGGACAACCTGATTACCCTCTATCTCCCCCAGCGCTTAGAACAATGTTCTGCACTTAGTAAGCGCTTAACAAATACCAACATTATTCTGAATGTCATGCTATTAACTCTATTTTAATAACTTCTTGCAGTTCGTGTGGCTGAGGAGGATTCTTTTTGTAAATAGAACGGTTTTTGATTCCTTGATGTAACCATAAGGAAGAAATAGAAATGATAACTCAAAATTCAGTCTTGCAAAATATTTCGAAGATTTGGATCCATATTCCTTACTCAACATTTGTTTAGCCACCACACCCTGCTTCCTGAGTTTGGCTGCGGTGGTTACGATCTCTGCTTACCTACTCCTGCCTCTGCTGCTTCTCTCTGTGAGTACGTCAACTCTGGCGAGTGCCTGTGTCCTTGGATCTGTCCGTGTTCCCTGAGGCCAGCGCCAGTCCCTTCGTACCTCCTCTGAGACAGTCTTCCCCTCCTCCTCCCTCCCTCCCTGTCTGCCCACCCCACCTCTTCCCCCTCCCCACCTCCTCCCCCCACCGGCTACTGATCATTCACCCAGTTCCCAGAGATTGAGGAGTGGGGATAAGGTATGAATGTCAATTAGCTCCCCTTTGGTGGCAAACGTTGTAAACGATTGCAATGGAGGAAAGGTATGGGTATTATTGAATGAAATAAAGATTTACATTTTTCTGTAGATTCCAGGCTCCATATTTTCTTTGGATAATTGAGAGAAGATGGAACTATGAAGTGTGTTTCCTTAGTTATATGCTCCGCCGAGTTATCGGTTGAAATTTGCCTCTCCGAGGGTGAGATAGTTGACAGACAACGGGCAATTGAACAAGATAGGAAAAGCCAATGGAGGAAAAAGTTGAATTTAAAATTTAACTAAAAAATGTGGTCAGGTTGTGCTAATAGGTATGTCAGGTATTATCGCATTTCAGAACTAGAGGCCCTTGCTAGTGATTCAATTAATTATTTATACATTGTACACAATCTGGAATTACAGTCCGATTATCTTGAGCGCTGAAATGTCTAAGAACACTTGAAAGCAAAATCCGAGCATAGATATTCCACAGCACGTTTTACAATCTAAATATTGCTCCTAGCCTAATCGAAGCAGCAAGAGTAGTCACAGTAGTTGATGGACTATTTTTCAAATTGATTTCAAAAATGTATTTAAGGGGATGATCTTCTACTCTAGATTACCTATTGATTTTTAATATGAAAAGCTCATTATATAAGCAGTAACTGCATATAAAAACCTAGCAAACCTTTGCATAAATCCTTTAATTGAATTTCCAGAGCCTGTGGTTCTGCTTTTTTTTTTTAATTAAATCTATTTCTTTTTTTAAAGTGTTACTGTGTAATTTGCATGCTGTGAAGTGGTCCTGTCCCAGATCAAGTACCATTGATCCTTATTAAACCTCACCTCTGGGCTTGCTTAAAACTAACTGGAAAAATTAAAGTGTTTATGCTGCAGTGCCCTTATTGCTTGTGTGATAGGATTATGGCAAAATAATAAAAACTAATTTCCAAGAGAGAATTTATAATGCAAGATTTGATTTTTTTTTCAATTTGATAATTAATAGTGAAATCGCATCCTATATCCAAATCATATTTTAGCCTATAAACTGCTACGGCAATTAGGAAAGAGAATATATTCCCACTGTTAAAGCATCATTTTATATGTGGATAATCTTTTGGTATTTTCATTTTTAATTGTAGCATGAAGCACCGATAGAGTCAGCTAAACAGATTGGAAAAGTGATTTTGTGTGAAAAATCTGATTCTCATAATATGCAATATCTTGTATTAGTAGCTATTTCTCTTTTATTACTGTGGAATTTAAAAGAGGACAAATGATATTCTAGAACTATTCTAGCTGAAATTTATGTTTTGGGATTACCATGAGAAAGAAAAATATAAAATCCGCAATAGGTTTTTCTATTTTTCATAGTATCTAACATTTGTTATTTCAAAAGCAATAAAATCCCCTAAAGAAATATGCATAATCAATAAGAACGCAAAATATGGGATATATTAACTGAGTTGTAAAACTGTTTGTAGCATGGCACAAAATGAAAAACACAAGTTATGTACAGTTTAAAGTGTAATCGGTTTTGAGGTTGTATACAAGGGAAGAAACGATAAACACAAGTAACATTTTTGGTAAAGGCTGTTACAAAAATACTGAATTTATGGCCCATTTCATTCTTTTTATAGCTTATTAATGGAGATAACAAACCCAGCGAATCAGTCTTCCTAGACAGCTGGAAATTCTTTCAAATTATATTTTTCAATGAGAGTACTCTTTCCAACTGCAAAGATGGCAGATACATTGCAAGAAAATGCAGCCCCTTCCTTACTTCTTGGGAAGAGGAGATGGTTGAAGACGTGGCCACTGGTTTGTAAACTCCTTGTGGGCAGGGAGCACGGTTGCCAGTTCTGGTGGATTGGACTCTCTTAAGCGCTTAGGACAGTGCTCCGCATGCAGTAAGTGCTCAGTAGATGCCACTGGTGGATGGCTTTACTTTGGCCGGGGAGAAGGATTCCTCAACCCTTTTCCCCTGACCCCGGGGCTGGAGTGCTGCTGCTAGCTAGCATTGCTAAAATCCACCCTTTCCTTTCCATCCAATCCACTACCACGTTAATCCGAGCACCTATCTTATCCCATCTTCATTACTGCATCTGCCTCCTTGCTGAGCTCCCAGCCTCCTGCTTCTCCCCACTCCAGTCCATAATTCCCTCTGCTGCCCAGATCATTTTTCTATGAAAATGTTCAGTCCGTGTCTCCCAGGGGTTGCCCATCCACCTCCGCATCAACCATAGGCTGTAAAGCAGTCGATCACCTTGCCTCCTCCAACTATACCTCTCTGCTTTCCTGCTACAACCCAGCCCGCACACTTCGCTCCCCTAATGTCAACCTGCTTGCTGAACCTCTAGCTCATGTAGCTAGCCGCTGACCTCTCACCCACATCCTACCTCTGGCCTGGAACGCCCTCCCTCTTCACATCTGCCGGACGATCACTCGGCCCAGCTTCAAGGCATTATTGAAGGCACAAGAGGCCTTCCCTGACTAAGCTTTCGTTTCCTCTTCTCCCACTTCCTTCTGCATCGCCCTTGCAATTGGACTTGAACCCTCTATTCACCCCTCCCTCAGCCCCACAGCACTTACGTAAGTGCCCATAATTTATCTGTATTAACATCCGTCTCCCCCTCTAGACTTTAAGATTGTTTTGGGCAGAGAACGTGTCTACCACCTTTGTTATACTGTACACTCCCAAGACATTGGCACAGTGCCCTGAACACAGTAAGTGCTCCATGAATGATGGTTATTTATCAACGGTCACAAACATGTGCCGGTGAAAACCTCCACCTCATTCTCTTTCTCTTTGGTACATAGGACAGGGAAGCCAACTGCCTTTTTAAGAAATAACAGTCGTGGCAGGGCCTGGCTTGTCTTGAGAAGGAAAAAAGTGGAAGCAACATTTTCATCTTCCAAAAAAGAGCCAACAGTTATCAATTATCAACTGAGGAGAAACAGCATGGCTTAGTGGAAAGAGCATGGGCTTGGGTGTCAGAAGTCATGGGTTCTAATCCCAGCTCCTCCACTTGTCAGCTGTGTGACTTTGGGCAAGTCACTTCACTTCCCTGGGCCTCAGTTCCCTCATCTGTAAAATGGGGATTAAGACCGTGAGCCCCATGTGGGACAACCTGCTTACCTTGCCGGCGCTTAGAACAGTACGTGGCACATAGTGAGCACTTAATAAATACCATTATTGTTGTATTCTTATTAATTAAAAGCAAAACAAATGAAGCTGCAGCTTGGTGTCTGTCAGGAATGGGGTGACACTTGGAGTGAAGATTTCTGGAAACTAAGATGCAGGATTGAAAATAGTGGCAGCCACAGAATGAACCCCATTCCCATCCATTCTGTAGGGAAGTGATTATTCATGGCCCATCAGTCTTTCTAACCATACTTGCGCTCAGGCAGTTATGCAAACAGTGACAGGTGCTGCAAAATTCAAAGGCATCAGCACAGCGAAGGACCAGCTTTACGGGTGCACAGTGTGGAATGGATTTCTGGCCATGCATTGGTCTTTGCAGCCATAACTCCTCCCCTGTATAAGACTGAACTGTCAGTAATCTCCAAAACCAAAGGATAATTCTTTCTCTATGTACATAAACACTCAGACTTGCACATCTTCTTATAGGCGAGTGTTTATATGCATTTACAACCTGAGATTTTACAGACAGCTCTAAGCAGGTGTAATTTTGTGGTGGTGGTTACAATTTCAAATTTTACTTAGACGGTAGCCCCCATGTGTACTCTCCCAAGCCCCTCTCAGGGTCGCACCCGGAGAGTTTCCAGTACTCTACCAGTCTCGGCTACGGGAGGGAGAGTCGAGCAGAGGCCTACCCATTCCATTCCTAGTTTGGACTGTGGGTAAGGAGTGGAAGGCAATCTGCTACCGGTCAAAACTCACCCGTGCTGGGCAGCAGCGGCATGGGAGAGAATGGAGGGAGGAGACTCGAGTTTACTGCGTGGGAGGAGGCAGTGGTAAACCACTCCCGTATTTTTACCAAGAAAACTTTGGATACCCTACTGGAACGATGGCAAATGGGGAGCGCGTCCGCGTCCATGGTGTCGCTATGAGTCGGAAACGACTCGACGGCATAAGACAAGACAAGCCCCTTATGCGATCTGAATCATACGCGTTGGCCGCTTTTGAGTTCAGCTGCCTGAGGTTGTCTCGGCGGTCCTAGCACCCTTGGCTATTTAGGACTGAGTGCAGGATTTTTTCAGGGGTCTTTGCTAGTGCGTCTGGAATTTGCCCCCAATGTGTGCTTCCACGGCCCCCAGCTTGTGAAACCCCAAATGACATGGAGTTCAGCTAACTGCTTCTGCTCCCTGAGGCCTGGTAGATGAGGCTTGAGGCATTCAAACCTTCTGCTTCTCCCAGGGTTAGTTTCTATGAGCTTGCCAATCGCGCAGAGATTACACAGACACCTCTAGTTATGAACAGCTTAGCTTATTTACTGAAGCCTTTGCACTGTGACAGACCATAAACCAAACTGGTTCTTAACTTGAGCCCTGCACTCTCACCTCCCTTAACCCTCAGTCTTCTTGGCAAGCACCTGCTTGCCAGACTTGCTCCCAGCGAGGGCCTCGAGTGCTGACTTCTTTTAAGTCCTCTCCGCTGGGACCCATCCCGAGAAGTGTTTATAAAATGGCCCAACTTGCTAACCCTCTCCTACCTGTCCAAACCTTCCCCCTGTAATTAATAGTAATAATAATGATAATGCTGGTATTTGTTAAGCACTTACTATGTGCAAAGCACTGTTCTAAGCACTGGGGGGATCAGGTTGTCCCACGTGGGGCTCACAGTCTTAATCTCCATTTTTCAGATGAAGGTAATTGAGGCACAGAGAAGTTAAGTGACTTGCCTAAAGTCACACAGTTGACAAGCGGCGGAGCCGGGATTAGAACCCATGACTTCTGACTCCCAAGCCTGTGCTCTTTCCACTGAGCTGGGTTTCAGCCGCTGTCATCAGGTAACTGACCTCCTTTGCAAAAGAACTTTCCATTTGGGAACAATACAAAGGAGTGAGAAGTTCTCTGCTTCAGAAACTTCTGAGTCTTTCCCCGCTTTGCCATTCATGTATTCATTCATTCATTTGTATTTATTGAAAGCTTACTGTGTGCAGAGCACTGTACTAAATGCTTGGGAGAGTACCATATAGCGATAAACACACACATTCCCTGCCCACAGTGAGCTGACCGTCTAGAAGGGAAGACAGATATTAATATAAATAAATAAATTGAAGATATGTATGTGTGCTGTGGGTCTGGGAGGAGGGAGAATAATAAAAATAATGGTATTTGTTAAGCACTTACTATGTGCCAGGCACCATACTGAGCAATGGGGTGGATAAAAGCAAACCGGGTTGGACCCAGTCCCTGTCCCACTTGGGACTCACAGTCCCAACCCCCATTTTACAGATGAGGTAACTGAAACGCAGAGAAGTGAAGTGACTTGCCCACGGTCACGCAGCAGATAAGTGGTGGAGCTGGGATTAGAACCCATGACCTTCTGACTTGCAGACCCGTGGTCTATCCACAATGCCACACTCCCTCTAGGCAGGAAGTCGGGGTGATGCAGAAAGGAGTGGGAGAAGAAGAAAGGAGGGCTTAGTCAGGGAAGGCCTCTTGGAGGAGACGTGCCTTCGATAAGGCTTTGAAGCAGGGGAGAGCGGTTGTCTGTTGGATGTGAAGAGGGAGGGCATTCCAGACCAAAGGCAGGACGAGAGCAAGGGGTCTGCAGTGAGACGAGATCGAGGAACGGTGGGAAGGTTAGCATTAGAGGAGCGAAGTGGGTCGGCTGCATGGTAGCTGATTTTCACAGCTAGATGAGGTTGGACTAGCTCAAGCACAACTATGTGGATCGTTGTTTTTCATTATTATAGCAGTGTCGTGTGTCTCACGTAGTGCTCGTAATCTTTGACTCTTGACTCTTCCAACTCTTCAGCTTCTCAGCTCCTCAGAAACTCATGCTTTTTCAACTCCCCCAGGCTGGGTTTGGGGGTCACAAGAGCTGGGAGGTCAGGTGAGCCAGAGAGTTGGTATCCCCCTTGCCCTCCCTGTTCAGGCAGCTACTTGAGCAGGAAGAGGAAGAGAGAGGGATTGCTTGGCACATAGTAAGCGCTTAACAAATGCCAACTTTTTTTTAAGAGCATGGGCCTGGGAATCAGAAGGACCTGGGTTCTAACTCCAGCTCTGCCGCTTCTCTGCTGTGTGACCTTGGGCAAGTCACTTAACTTCTCTGGGCCTCAGTTACCTCCTCCGGAAATTGGGGATTAAGACTGGGAGCCCCAGGTGGGCCATAAACTGTAATAACGTAGGTAGGAGAACAGGGACTGTTTCCCCATTTTACAGATGAGGTAACTAAGACCCAGAGAAGTGAAGTGACTTGCCTAAGGTCACACAGCAGACAAGTGGCAGAACCGGAATTAGAACTCATGACCTTCTGACTCCCAGGCCTGGGCTCTATCCACTACGCCATGCTGCTAGATGCGATGCAATCTAGTTGGGCACAATCCCTGTCCCCCATGGGGCTCACAGTCTAAGTAGGAGGGTGAACAGGGAGTTAATCCCCTTGTTTGAGGAAACTGAGGCACAGAGAAGTGAAGTGACTTGCCCAAGGTCACACAGCCGGCAAGTGTAGATCTGGGATTAGAATCCAGGTCCTCTGACTCCCAGGTCCATGCTCTTTCCAGGAGGCTGTGCCGCATCTCTCTCTATATCCTGTATGTTGACTCCCTACAATGCTCTTTGTTAGCTTTCTCTTTTCCCAGCACACATCTGTAGAGCTAAAGTACCCTTATTGTGTGACAATATTAAAATACTAAGATACAGCACAATATTTGTGTTTTTGATGAGCCTCATGTAATCAATCCGTAGTATTTATTGCACTCTTACTGTATGCAGAACACAGTACTAAGTGCTTGGGAGAGTACAGTAAAATAGAGTTGGTAGACACCGTCTCTGCCCATAAGAACTTTCAGGCTAGAGGGAAAATATGTTACGGTGTCCTACTGGAGTGAGCACAGGCCTCGGAGTCATGGGACCTGGGTTCTCGTCTTGGCTCGGCCACTTGCCTGCTGTGTGACCTTGGGTAAGTCACTTAACTTCTCTGTGCCTCAGTGTCATCACCTGTAAAATGGGGAAACAGTCCCTGTTCTCCCTCCTACTTAGACTGCGAGCCCCAGGTGGGACAGGTGCGGTATCTGACCCGATTATCGTGTATCTACCCCAGGAGATGATAGATTCTCCTATGAATCAATGCCTTATTGCAACAGGAGGGTTTGCCTACACCGATGAATCTCAGAGGTATGCCGTATTGGCTATCCATAATGCAGTGGTCTAAGATGAAGCATCAGACAAAGTCGATTCACCTTTGCTGGGCAGTGGCGGCATGGGAAAGGGTCAAAGGCGGATGACCGACTGAGCAAAACGTGATCGAAGGTGATGGCAGAGACTCAGGTTTTTATTGTGCGGGAGAAGGCAATGGTGAACCGGTTCCATATCTTTATCGGGAAGACTCTATGGATACACACTCCAGAATGACTTCATGACAGAAGATGGGACGTTCTGAAGAGGGTGGGTCCGTGGAGTCGCTAAGCGTGGGAAATGACTCGACGGCTTTTGAGGACGAGTGCCAGTGTTAGTGCAGTATTGGGCGCATAATAAGCACTTAAAATATGCCAGAATTGTTAGTATTATTATTATTTTAGGGACAGATTGCATTACAGTACCTGTTGAGTCAAAGTAATGGACTAGTGGATAGATGATTCAAAACTACCATCATGACTGATCTTTTTGATGCAAATTCTTCTAAAATGGTTATTTCCAGTACTAGGAGAATGTTAGATGTCCTTGCTGTGCATTGTTATTTTACTGTATTAAATACCATAAAGTTCAAAATAGTGTTTTTGAACACTATTATAGAGAAGCAGTGTGGCTCAGTGAAAAGAACCCGGGCTTGGGAGTCAGAGGTCATGGGTTGGAATGCCGGCTCTGCCACTTGTCAGCTGTGACTGTGGGCAAGTCACTTAACTTCTCTGTGCCTCAGTTACCTCATCTGTAAAATGGGGATTAACTGTGAGCCTCACGTGGGACAACCTGATTACCCTGTATCTACCCCAGCGCTCAGAACAGTGCTCTGCACATAGTAAGCGCTTAACAAATACCATCATTATTATTATAATAGTAAGAGCAGACCTGCCTTATGGGAAGAATGTCCCCTAATACTTCCATTACACTGAATCCAAAGTGTCTAACGAAAACAAGAGAATTAGTGTGTCCTAGTGGATAGAACATAGACCTGTCAGCCTGAGGGACCTGGATTCTAATCCCAGTTCCACCGTTTGTTTGCTGTGTGACCTTGGGCTAAGTCACAACTTGTCGGTGCCTCAAGTTACCTCCTCTGTAAAATGAGGATTAAGACTGTGAGCCCCACATTGGACATGGACTGTGTCCAACCTGATTAACTTGTATCTCCCCCCGGCACAGAGTGAGCACTTAAATACCATAAACAAATGTTACCATAGAATCAACTATCAAGATTGCATTGAGTACTGTATAAAATTCAGGAGTCAATTTGTTCCCCGTTTGCCCTCAGACACTGCATTTTAGATTACTCTCGCCGCCTTCAAAGCCTTAGTGAAGGCCCATCTCTTCCAAGAGGTCTTCCCAGACTCAGCCCCCCTTTCCTGTAAGCACTCAAAAAATACGACTGAATGAATAAGAAAGGTGTTTGTGAGTCCGGACAACTGAGTAGTAGCTAATAGTATTTATTAAGCGCTTGCAAAAGTTGGAAGACACGTTCCTTGCCAGATCAGGAATATAGTTTATAGTTTGCTGCGATCTGTCAAAGGGGAAACTAGGAAGATATGAATAATTCTCAAACCCACAGCCCCACTCCATTATAGTCACCTTTTTATGTTATTTGTCAAGAGCTTACTAGGTGTCAGGCAAGGGAGTAGGTACAAGCTAATCAGGTCAGGCGCAGTCCATGTCCCACGTGAAGCTCATAGCAGTAATCCCCATTTTACAGATGAGGTGACTGAGGCAAAGAGAAGTGAAGTGACTCGCCCTAGGTCACACGGCAGACAGCGACGGCACCGGAATTAAAGCCCAGCTCCTTCTGACTCCCGGGGCCGTGCTCTATCCATTGGGCCACACTGCTTCCCTTGTCCTCTCTGGTGCATCTGCATGAGAAGCGTGTATCACCCTAAACTGATATAACTGGTTAAGAAATTTGTAGTTTCATACGGATATATAGCTGTTTGTAAAGAATTAGTACAGTGCTTGGTGCATAGTAAGTGTTCAGCAAAGGCTGTTTTATTAAGATGACAAGGTAGAGATGGTAAACAAAATAAGAGAACGGGAGTAGAAGTGAAGGAACTTGGGTCAGATGGTTTAAGTTTATGGGTGTTTAGGAAAACAGCCTGGGGCACTGAGGGTTCTCATGGCCTGCAGTTGACGAGCAGCAACAGCACGCGGAAGGTAATTGAGAGGCCAGTCTGCACTTGCGGATGATTCTGCTGACATAGGCTGGTGGGTGAGCCGGAGGAGAGACTGTAAAAATGAAGTTAGGGAGGGGGTGACGCCTGTCTAAAAGAGGTGGTGGGGAAAGCAGGCTATAACCTGCAGAGGGAGATTGGAGTGATAAAGCACCGAAGAAATGTGAAAATCAGGGTAGGGGACACGGATGACGAGCTGTAATCATAGGAAAGATTAAGATTGACAGTGGCAGTGTTGTTTAGTGGAAAGAAGTCAGGGCGGGGAGTCAGGAGGTCTCGGTTTGATTCCCAGCGACCTCTCTGTGCCTCAGTTTTCCTGTCTGTAAAATGGGGATCAAGCACCCATTCCCCCTTCCTATTGTACTGTGAGCCCCGTGTGGGACAAGAATTGTATCTGATCTGATTAGCTTGTATTTACCCTAATGCTTGGCACTTACAAAGTGTTTAATTCATTCAATAGTATTTATTGAGCGCTTACTATGTGTAGAGCACTGTACTAAGCGCTTGAAATGTACAAATCGGTAACAGAGACAGTCCCTGCCATTTGACGGGCTTACAGTCTAATCAAGGGAGACAGACAGACAAGAACAGTAGCAATAAGTAGAATCAAGGGGATGAACATCTCATTAAAACAATAGCAAATAAATAGAATCAAGGTGATGTACATCTCATTAACAAAATAAATAGGGTAATGAAGATATATACAGTTGAGCGGACGAGTACAGTGCTGAGGGGAGGAGAAGGGAGGGGGGAGGAGCAGAGGGAAAAGGGGAGCTTAATCCATACCATTGTTGTTATTATTTTAACTGTGTCCTCTTCGGTTGAGCAAAACTACCTCTCCCTCATCAACTCCCATGGCCATTACTCCCACCAAGTATTACAGGTATTTAACTCCCTCTAGAAACCTCCAATGCCCCTAACGACCTCTCTTGCCTATGATGATCTTGCTAACTGCTTTGTTGACCAAATCCCAAACCATCAGGTGTACACTTTGCAAAATCTCTCCCTTCCACCACACTCCATCCACCTTCTCTTCCTTCTCCTCTGTCTTTCAAGAGAACCTCCTGTGCCTCTGACCCCACCCCTTCTTACCTTCTGAAAAGCGTTGTGCCGCTCTTCTTCTTTCCTTGGCTGCCATCGTCAATCACTCACTCTCCAATTAGCTCCCTCCCCTCTGCTTTGCAGCCCCCCCCCGTCTCTCCGATTCAAAAAAAATCCCTTCTCTGGATCCTACAGTACTGTCTCATCTCCCTTCTCCCATTTCTGTCCAAACTCCTTCAGTGAGTTCTGTACACCTACTTCCTTCGCTTCCTCTCTTCCAACCCCCTTCTTGACGTTCTACAATCCAGTTTCCCTCCCCCTTTATTCCATTGAAACCATGCTCTCCGGAATCACCAGGGATCTCTCTCTTGCCAAACTGACTACTCCATCTGACTCTTCCTTGACTTCTTGGCTGCCTTCGGTATTGTGGAGCTGCGGCAAGTCAATCAGGGTGGATGCAGTTCCTGCCCACATAGGCCTCAGTCTAAGTAGGAGGGAGGACAGATATTGAATCCCCATTTTACAGTTGAGGAAACTGAGGCCCAGAGTAGTGAAGTGACTTTCCCAGGGTCACACAGCAGGCAAGTGGCAGAGCCAGGATTAGAACCTACATCCTCAGACTCCTGGGCCTGCTCTCTTTAACACTAGGTCATGCTGCTTCAGCCCATACGTCGCCCTGCTGTCGGGATGGTTTTTCTCAAACGTTGTTCGGCCCACATCTCTCCAGTCCTCAGAAGCCTCCATTGGTCATCCATTTCTCTCCCCGTCAAGTGGAAAGTAGCGGCTTTAAGGCCCTCGATCGGCTCTCTTCTTCCTACCCTTCATCACTCCTCGCCCACTGCAACTCACCCTAGCCGCTTCACTCCTCTAACGCCAACCTATTCACCATGCCACCCACAAGTCTCTCCCGCCAACCTCCTGTTCAACTCCTACCTCCCGCTGTAACCCCCTCCCCCTTCACATCTGGCAGACCACCGTTCTCCCCATCTTCAGAGCTCCTCTAAAATCATATCTCCTCCAGTAGGCCTTGCTCATCCTCCCACTCTCTATCCTACCTCAACTGCCAGTTCAGCACTTCTGCACCACATAAGCGCTCGGGAGCGTACCTTCCCTCTCCGGCTCTGGCACTTGTGTATGAATTGAGTACTATTAACTCGATCATATCTGTTGTTTGTTTTTGCGTCCCATGTCCCAACTAAACTGTAAGTTCCTCGAGAGCAGGGTTCGTGTCTGACTATTCTGTTGTACTCTCACATGCGCTTAGGGAGGGCTGGGCGTAAAGTTAGGTGTTCAATGCATACTTTTGATGGATTGATTTCTCGAACACTCGGCGCAAGCCAAGGGTCTTTTTGTTACTGACAGATATTGATACACTTGTCACCAGGGAGGACTCTCCAAGATTTCAGGAAAGGGCTTGATTTAAATCCTTTCCTGCCATAGAATGTGCTTAAATGCTTTCCTTTCTATTTGTACGTCTGGCTTTTCTGTAGTTTTCTAATGGTCTTTAGCAGAGGAAGTAGGTGACACTGATCAGTAAAGGTGGACAGTATGATTTATAATGTATTTGTGCTCGCTGATTGCCAACAGAACCGGTCTTTCCCAGAGGTGCTGTACGCATACTTGGAAAATCAATAGGGATTAACCTATGACCCCCTTCACATACTTATACTGTGGTCTGCATTGCTTCCCAATATTTCATCAGTTTCACTTAACTGCTGTTACTCAATAATGTGTGGCTGTTCTTGCAAGCTTACTAATTAATTTTTTTAAAATGCAGCATCACTTGAAACTGCAATAAAACATTACATCTTTACAGATGGTGAAGGCCATGTTGGTGTATTTATTAAGCTCACATTAATTAGCCTTAATTTTGAAAAGTCCTAATTGGAAAAGAGAGCTACAACATGAAATGAAAGCATCCAATATGTTGCTTGGAGAGACCCTGTGGTTGAAGGGAAGGGTGGGCAGAATTTGCAGTGACAGTTTTTTAATCAGCTGAGGTGTCAGTGTACCGAAGAGGACATCTTATTAAGGTTATAGTAATGTTAGCAATAAAAATACTCTGCTTGATAATGACTACTTTAAGAAATACTCAGTATTTTCAGGTGTGAAATGAATTAAACATGCACCGATTTAACATTCAGTCAAACTGGAGGATTTCTATTCAAGGTTCATGTGTTCTTTCCCCTCTCTTCTCCCCCGCCCGCTCCCCCCCAAAACATTACTCCTTTACCTACAAGCCTAAATTATTACGAAGAAAAATGTACAAACTAAAGCCCTGAGTAGCATATCTCTACCTTTTGGGTAGGTTTGGAATATCTTGGTCAGTTAATGCAATGACTAGCCCATTGGAATGTACATGTGTGTTGGTGTGTATGCATGCAACTTTCTCCCCATTAGACCTTTTTTATTCACAGCCTTTTTTTTTTTGTTAGCACACCTATTCCCCGGAGTTTACTTACAGTTTGCTATCGATTGGGTAGCTGGTATTTGAATTGGTCGATGTACTCTATAACTTGTTTAAGATACCCTACCTGAACTATTAGTTTAAATAGTGTATTCATAAATTGATTAATCATTACAGTAAGACTTATTAGCTGCATTTATATCTGTGTGTTATCCACAATTGACTTGCAGTCTGATAATCATGCATACTTAAGCACAAGTTGGGTTTTACATTACAATTTAATAATTAGGGAACTGGAAAACAATAGCATTCCTGTATGGTAGCAGAAGTAATGCATTTTCTTTAATGGAGATCTGACTGAGCATGTTGCTCAATTTATTTCTTTACACATATATAAAAATATGGTAAGGCATTTCTTCTTTTAAATTTTCTGATACTGAAACTTACCATTGAACATCTAATAATGCTAGACTGTTATTTCCCTGTTTCATACAGTGCTTGCTCTTTGTCTATAGAGGTTCTCCCATCACTTTTCAAGAAATTATATCTATCTGATGGGTAGAATTACCTCAGACCTATAGGATAGAAAAAAGGCGAAGAAAATTCTTACTGTCCATTACCAGTTATCCGAACAACGGTTTGAAAACCAGACTTTGACCTCGCTTTTGGTAATCTAAAAAAAAGGATGATCACACTTGCAGCTAAAATTTGAGGAAAATGTATGAAAAATCATTTAGCTTTCTTGAGAAATACACAAACATAGTCTCGGGTACAGTTGACTGATTTTGAAAAATCACATTTAATTAATGGGCAGCATTAATGCAAAAAGCATTTTAGGGGAGAGGGAAATTTGTTCTGAAGTGGAATCATGTTTGGTATTTGTCTTCAGTTGGCTTTTGAATAGGAACTGTGTGTGATTTCAATATTTATTCTTTACTGCTAACTGGTTCTTTTTTGTGGTTAGTGTGGCCGGGGCGGGAGGCGGCGGAGGGCATAAATACTTACTATGAACCTGATCATCCTGTACCATTCATCAAATTCAGTAATTGATTGAACCTCTTTTCTCATATTTAGTTTGAAAGTCATTTGGTTTCACAATGTGATTTTTCTACTTCATAAATTCTACTTCAAAACATTATTCAAAAACCTGCTAAATTAATATATACTGTGTTCTTTCTTTAATGGGTAGGTGAACTTGTTTCACAGCAGTGCATTTGTTCAGGTCTGTTTTGAAAAAGTGCTTCCTGCCGTGTGAAGGACATATGCTCACAAATGAATGATTGTGCTTTTGATTCGGAGCAGCACCTTCACTTTAAATGCTGGCTGCAGATGAAAGGAACAGATTGCTGTGGTGATGCTTTTGTGAGGATTCCTCTCCCCAGCATGTGGCTTCATACATTATTGAGAGCAAATCCACTTTATACTAGTACTCCTCACTGCACTTATTTTGCCAACCTTATTCAGATTGTCAGCCTGGATCGCTTTTCTACAAAGGAATAAGAGGCCGGTCAGGAAGCTTAAGTAGATAAATTCTTTATAGCTTTTAATTATCATTGTGCAGGTTTATTAAACTTCTTAGTTCCCTAGAAACTAAACAGCTGAGAGAGTGTCTGCAAGAGTTTGAGTAAAGTAAATTTGGTAGAAAATAAAATCCCTCTATGTCTGGAGTGTTAGCATACCTGGGAATGACTCATTCATTTTTCTCCCCTTTTTAATTTGAATGCCACTTTTGTCCTACATTTGAAGGTGGTGGTGGTGGTTGGGTGTTTGATTTTGTGTGTGTGTGTGTGTGGCATGAATTTAACCTTTAAAAAAATCATCTCATGCAAATTTTCTAGACAAGAGATAGGCATCACAAAATTACCAAAGCAACAATTTTATTGTTTTCTCATTGAAAGAACAGATGTGTTAGCCTGGAAAGACTTCAGGGAATTGATTCACGATTCTACACTATTCACTAATGTAAACTAATGAGATCTATTAAGGATCTGCTCACTCATTTGAAGAGATCCACCTATTAACCTGCCATTTTTTAATACCGTAGGAAAATTGAGACCACCTTCCACTTATAAATTGGGAAACTGGAAGGAATTGCCTACTTGTTGAGTACTTGGGACTCGGCGACATGATACGTACTTGCTTTGTTTTATGCTGTTGAGTCGTCTCCGACCCATAGCGACGCCATGGACACGTCTCTCCCAGAATGCCCCACCTGCACCTGCAATCATTCTGGGAGTGTATCCTTAGAGTTTTCTTGGTAAAAATCCGGAAGTGGTTTACCATGGCCTTGTTCCGCGCAGTAAACTAAAGTCTCCGCCCTCGACTCTCTCCCGTGCCGCTGCTGCCCAGCACGGGTGAGTCTTGGCTTGTAGCAGATGGCCTTCCCCTCGCTAGCCACTGCCCAAGCTAGGAATGGAATGGATAGGCCTCTGTTTGACTCTCCCTCCCGTAGTCGAGACTGGTAGAGGACTGGAAACTCTCCAGGTGTGGCCCTGAGAGGGTTTTACATACTTAGTCCATCATTTATACCTAATGAGTTAGAGGCAGTATGCTAAGAAAATAGTCTATGAAAAAAGCCCTTCCCTCTCTTGCACCCCCACTCCAGCAAAATGTCCCCCTTATTCCAAAAAATTAGCATATCAATCAATCAATATTATTTATCGAGCGCCTTCTCTGTGCAGAGACTTATTTTGAGAGCTTGGGAGAGTGCATCGGAATGAACATATACAAGTCCTACCCTCAAGGAGTTTACAACCCGGCAGGGAATGCAGTTACTAAAATCAACTACAGATAGGAAGATATAACAGACTGCAAAGATATGTACATAAGCATTATAAGTGAGCGCTTGTGCGTAGTCAAGTGCTTAGGTAGCATGGAAGTGCTGAAGGGTCGGTCATGGGGGATAGAGAAGCAGCATGGCCTAGTGGCAAGAACATGGGCCTGGGAGTCAGAGGACCTGGGTTCTAATCCCAGCTCCACCACATACCTGCTGAGTGACCTTGAGCAAGTCACGTAACTTCTCTGTGCCTCAGTTTCCTGATCTGTGAAATGGGGATTCAGTATCTGTTCTCCCCCCCCCCCACACACACACTTAGACCGTGAGCCCCGTGTGGGACCTGATCTTGTATCAGCTCTTACTACCGTGCTTGGCATATAGCAGTTAATGGATATCACAATTATTATTACATCAGGTGGGCTTGCCCGATGTCACTCGCACGCTCTCATCCCTGCCAGCCGTGAATTCGCTGGGTCACGGAGTGCATCAAGCGCATAAGTGGGCACGAGTGAATCACGCTGTGAAGCGCACACACGAGGTAGATATGTGGTACCCATTTATTGCTGAAACGTCAGCAGTATAGGCCCAGTGCCATTTAGCGCCATGAACCGGCAGCCTCCGTGGACTTCATTGCTGCGGTGTTTGCCAGCTATCCTCAGAATTCCTGCTAAGCCTGTTCACTTTTTGAAAGACCCTAGGTGGTTCTCTGGTCAAAAATCTCTTCTATCTGAATCCAATATTTGTAGGCTGTCTGAATCCATTAGAGACCTCGGTAGTGCAGCCTGGGGCAATGGGAATTTACCCTTTCTGTAAGAAAAATAGCTCTTGAATGCAGGACATGAGAAACATCAGCCCACTTTTTCAATCAATTGTATTTTTTGAGCACTTACTCTGTGCAGATCACTCTATTAAGCGCTTGGGAGAGGACAATACAACTTGTTTTGTTTTGCCTGTCTACTTGTTTTGCAGATCACTCTATTAAGCGCTTGGGAGAGGACAATACAACTTGTTTTGTTTTGCCTGTCTACTTGTTTTGCCGTCTGTCTCCCCCTTTTAGACCGTGAGCCCGTTGTTGGTCAGGGATTGTCTCTATCTGTTGCCCAGTTGTACATTCCAAGCGCTTAGTACAGTGCTCGACACACAGTCAGCGCTCAGTGAGTATGATTGAATGAATGAACAGACACATTCCCTGCCCACAGAAGCTTACAGTCGCCTTGATTCTATTTAGTTGCCATTGTTTTTACGAGATGTTCTTCCCCTTGACGCTGTTTATTGCCATTGTTCTTGTCTGTCCGTCTCCCCCTATTAGACTGTAAGCCCGTCAAACGGCAGGGACTGTCTCTATCTGTTGCCGACTTGTTCATCCCAAGTGCTTAGTACAGTGCTCTGCACATAGGAAGCGCTCAATAAATACTATTGAATGAATGAATGAATGAATACAGTCTAGAGGAGGGGAGACAGACATCAATACGAATAAATAAATTACAGATATGGATATAAGCATTGTGGGGCTGGGAGGGGGACAGAAAAAAAGGGAGCAAGTCAGGGCGATGCAGAAGGGAGTGGGAGAAGAGGAAAGTAGGGGGCTTAGTCTGGGAAGACCTCTTGGAGGAGATGTGCCTTCAATAAGGCTTGGGGCAGAATTGGAGGGGGGAGACTAATTGTCTGTAGGATTTGAGGAAGGAGGACATTCCAGGCCAGAGGCAGGACGTGGCCTAGGGGTCGGGGAAGAGTTAGGCGAGATCAAGGCACAGCAAGAAGGTTAGCACTAGAGGAGTGAAGTGTGCTGACTGGGTTGTAGAAGGAGAGTAGCGAGGTGAGGTAGGATGGGGCAAGGTGGTGGACTGCTTAAGCCAACAGTGAGGAATTTTTGTCTGATGCAGAGGTGGATGGGCAACCACTGGAGTTTTCCTCCCAACTGTCTTGTCCCTCTCGATATGTAACTCCAGTCCTCTCTCAAGGAGCTTAACTATCTTTTCACCCATGACACAGGGCACTCATCCAGTCTGCACTTGGAAGAAACCTCTGGTACTGTCTGAAACCTCAAGGGACTACAGAGAGCTTTTTGGGTTTATACCCATTCTTATTTTCTTTTTTTTTTTTCATTGGCTTTTGGGGTTTCACATTAGTTTGCTTTATAGCTGGGGAATTTTTTTTGTTGTCACTGTGACTGAAGGGAAGTGGGGGACTCCCCTGTTACCCCCTTCCTCCCTCACCCCCCAGCTCCCACAGCGGACTTGGATTTGGGGAGAGGAAGTCACGGGGCAAATCGTGGAGAAGGGAGGAGAGGAATGTTGGGAAATGCCACCTGGTTATGGGAGGTGGGTCCTCTTGCCTTCTCTTCCCCACGATTCTGTCTCCTCCTCTCTGCCCCCCACATCGCCCCCAACACACACACACACACACACAGACTGAAGGCCATCCGATCCTGACTGGACATGTATGGCAAACCAAGGCTGATCACAATCCGTCAAGAGTATTTATTGAGCATTCACTCTGGGCATAGCACTATGCTAAGCACTTGAGTGAGGGCTGCAACCACTCCCGGAGGGTTGTGGCTCCCACCGTAGGAATGACTTGAACTGCTTGAATGACTTGAAATGAATAATAAGAATAAATAAGAATGTTGGTATTTGTTAAGCGCTAACTATGTGCCAAGCACCGTTCTAAGCGCTGGGGTAGATACGAGGTAATGAGGTCATCCCATGTAGGGCTCACAGTCTTCATTTCCATTTTACAGATGAAGTAACTGAGTCACAGAGAACAATAATAATAATAATAATGTTGGTATTTGTTAAGCACTTATTATGTGCAGAGCACTGTTCTAAGCACTGGGGTAGATACAGGGTAATCAGGTTGTCCCACATGAGGCTCACAGTCTTAATCCCCATTTTACAGATGAGGTAACTGAGGCACAGAGAAGTGAAGTGACTTGCCCGAGGTCACACAGCTGACAAATGGCGGAGCTGGGATAAGAACCCATGAATGACTTGGAATGCTTCCAAGTCAAGCACTTTACTTCCCTCTACCTCCTGGAAGATCTCAGCACGCGTTCACAGGTTCACAGATGCATTCCCATCCCTTGCCAGCACAGTCAGCCCTGACGACTGTCCCCCACAGGTAGTCCCTCCGCCACGAATCATGAAGTGGAGATCCAAGTCGGAGCCTCGGTTACCTTTAATGTGAGACTGATCTCCGGGGTTAGGGTGGAAGGGGTATCAACTCCCAAGGCAGGGGGACCCCAAACTCCCTGCCTACTCCTACACTTGCCCGTCTCCCGGTGTCCCCCTGCCACAGAAGATGCTCCCGAGGCTGGGATCCTGGGCTTTCCCTGGGGATGTGGCCAGCACGACTTAGAGGGGATGGTCACCGCTTCTCTCACCGTTGGACAAGGTGTCACCGAGGCAGAATCTATCCACCTGGGTAATAAAATAAAATTAATAGACACGATTCCGGCCTTTGAGGAAATTGCCCTCTTGTTGGGGGAGAGAGACGCTGAAATAAAGAACAGGTGAGATGAAGCAATAGAGTGTAAAGTTACTGATGAACGTGCAGTGAGGAGAGGGATGTGTGAGTGCCCAAGTATTTGGGTGACACGAGTACTGAGTCACAGTTGCGGGGGGAGGGAGGGCAGATAGGATGTGGAAATGAAAGATTCATCTTCTGGGGGAGATGTGATTTCACAAAGGTCTGGAAGATGGGATGGTTTGGAACAAACTAATTCCAGGAAAAATGCTTCATGAAGTGACCGCTCTCCTAAAGAATTGTAGTCCGTACGCTGTTGAAGGGATGAAAAGTTAGACCTCTACCCTCACCACCTCTGAAATCCCTCTATCTGACCAAAACCTCCTCACCTCCCTTCTCTCCCACATACTCCCTCCCCATAAATCTGTCCTGTTCCCCCCACGGAGACCTCCAATTTTTTTATGGTATTTAAGCACTTAACCATATTCCAGACACTGAATTAAGTGCTGGGGTAGACACGAGATAATTTAGTTGGACATTGTCTCTGTCCCACGCAGGGCTCAATCCCCATTTTACAGGTGATGTAACTGAGGCACAGAGAAGTAAAGTGACTTACCCAAGGTCGCGCAACAGACTGTTGGAGCCAGGATTAGAACCCAAGTCCTCTGACTCCCAGGCCTGCTTCTCACAAAGGGCTGACAGTTTTACTCTCCATTTTACAGATGAAGTAACTGAGGCACAGAGAAGTTAAGTGACTTGCCCAAGGCCACACTGCAGACCCATCTCTTGACCCGCACCAGTTTTCTAAAGTTATCATACCTCATTTGGACTCCAATCCCAAACTACCCTACTACAACCCAGCCCACGCACTTCGCTCTTCTAATGCCAACCTACCCGCTCTACCTTAATCCTGTCTCTCTTGCCGCCGACCCCTTGTCCGAGGCTTACCTCTGGCCTGGAACTCCATCCTCCTCCATGTCCGACAGACCACCACTCTCCCCACCTTTCTAAAAGCCTTATTAAAATCACATATGCTCCAAGAGGCCTTCCCCTACTAAGCCCTCATTCCCCCTACTCCCCCTCCCTTGGGTTGCCCTTGTACTTGAATCCTTTAAACACTTGCTATTTGCCCCACCTTCAGTGCCCCATAGGTACATATCAATAATTTTTTCTTCTCTCTCCCCCTTTAGACCGTAAGCTCCTGGTGGGCAGGGAACACCTCTACCGACTCTGTTATTCTGTACTTTCCCAAGCACCTCGGTACGGTGTTCTGCTCACAGTAAGTGCTCAATAAATATGATTGACTGATAGTGATCTATATTCACTTTATATGAACCTGTTGAACTTTCAGAACTACAGTTGGGATGCTAGAACTTTAGATCTGGGGAATAGCCATCCGATATTCCCTGGTTTCCATTCCTTTAGCGGCCAGGGGGTTCAGGAAAAAATCACTGCTCATCTGGAGAAAGGTTTCCTTTCTACATGGCGTAGTGGTTCTGTGCAATGAAAATCAGTTTTGATGTCATACTGAGCTAGAAAGCCGAAAGGGAAAACTCCGTTTAGGATAAAGGAGTTCAGAAAGGTATGTGTTAACATGGCTTCACTCAATGAGAATTATGATTCAGACTGTTACTAGAACACTCATAATGTTTTTGCCTTGGGTGAGTATTGGAAACTAATGGAATATCTTAGCATCTGCATTGTAGTCCACAGTATTTCCGATAAACAACTGTCTTGTCATGCCCTTCTGTTCACCTTAAATGTCAATAACTTTAAGACTTTAATTAATTGTTTGTTTTCTGGAAGGTGTGAACCAGAAGAAATTAGGTACAGAAATGACATTTTTTTCTTTTTTTTATGCCCTGGCTAGGTGGCTGTGGCATGAATCATTTTCCCAGAGAGCATGGGATGATTGGATTCAAGTTAATTGCTGTCCATTTCTCAGTGTACAGAAACACAACTCCCAATTGCTCACAGACCAGGAAGTCAGAAGCAAAGAGCTGATCAGCTTTATCTTTCCTTGGAGTTCTTGGGGTGGCCTGGTTCCATCCAAGTGAAGAATCGCGGCCTAGTGAAAAGAGCATAGGCCTGGGGGTCAGAGGACCTGGGTTCTAATTCCTGCTCTGCTTCTCGTTTGCACTTGATCTTGGGCAAATCACTTCTCGGGGCCATTGGGAAATGGGCATCCAATACCCGTTCTCCCTCTTCCTTAGAGAGTGAGCTCCACATGGGGCAGGTGCTGTGTCCAACCTCATTATCTCTAGTGCCTAGTACAGTGCTTGGCACATAATAGTTGTTAAACACATATTGTTGTTAGTGTTATTATTTGAACCAGCTTGGGCCAGGATTGGTTTAGCCCAGGGATGCTTTGGAGGATACAGGCCAGCTCCAAACTCAAAGATCCTGAAGTAATCGAATAGGTTTCAGACCGCTATTTTGTATAACCCGGGATTCCTGTGAGTTTAACCCTGTGAGTCGAGGCCCAGACCCAAGACTCTTACATTGGTTTCCTCAAGTGGAAGGATGAACTGGCCTGAGCATGTGGGGTCTGTGTCCTTCTTTCTGACCAGAACCCTTTTCAGTCTGTGTGTGTGCGTATACACACATATGTACACTCACCCAAACACACATACACACATTCATTCCCTCTCTCCCCTCCACCCCCACGGTGCGGTTCCTTGCAGGGCCAGAGAGGCAGGACATCCAAAATATACCTCTAACTCCTATCATCCAGACCTCTCAACATCTAGGTTGGCTTGTCCTGCCTGCCTACTGCTCATCCCCTCTCTTTTTATTTGTGGTTGTTCTTAAGGGCTGGAACGAGAACCAGAGGGAAGCCAGCAAAGTGGGTATACAGCACATTTAAGCTTGGTGACCTACATATTCACTCATTCATTCATTCATTCATTCATTCACTCGTATTTGTCGAATGCTTACTCTGTGCAAAACACTGTACTAAGAGCTTGGGAAAGTACAATATAACAATAAACAGACAAATTCCCTGCCCACAACGAGCTTACAGTCCAGAGGGGGAAGCAGACAATATATAGGATGTTGGGTATTCGTTACATTTTGAAAAGGAGCTGCATTTAAATACATTGTGGTACTAGGTTGATACTTTGAAATTATTATTATTATTATTAAGTGCCATCAAGTCATTTCCGATTCATAGCAACTCCATGGATATACTTTCTCCAGAACGTCCTGTCCTCTGCTATAATCTGCAACCTTTTTAATGGTTCTCACATTATCATTGTTATGGTCTCTATCCATCTAGCTCCTGGTCTGCCTCTTCCACGTTTTCCCTGGACTTTTCCTGGCATTAGTGTCCTCTCCAGAGAATCAGTCCTCCAGGACAACCCTAAATCATTACTCAGTCATAATAGTAGTATATAATAATAATAATGATAATAATAATAATAATGTTGGTATTTGTTAAGCACTTACTCTGTGCCAAGCACTGTTCTAAACACTGGGTAGATACGGGGTAATCAGGTTGTCCCACATGAGGCTCACAGTCTTAATCCCCATTTTACAGATGAGGTAACAGGCACCGAGAAGTCAAGTGACTTGCCCAAAGTCACACAGCTGGTATATTAAGCACCTACTCTGTGCAAAAGCATTAATACTAAGACTTGGAGATGGATTCTTAGATGAGAATTAGACACAGTCCCTAGTCCTCATAATCTGGAGCAGAAGCCACTGGGAGCCCTGATAGCATGGATATAGGGCAGCATTCTTCTGATGTAGTACGCTCTCTCAATGGGTGGTTTCATCCGTTCTCCTTGTTTTTGGTGGCCCAGTTTCCTCTCACCACAAAATATCTCTTTCCATCCACTCTCCTCACTTGTCCCACTCAGCAAAGCTGTGTTGAAACGAGCCCAGCTTTAATGCTAGAAGATGTGTATTTGTTCCAAGATGCTCTTTGCGGTCTTTTTTGCCAGTCGATGGTGAATATGACCCACGGGTGAGGTTGCTGGCATTATTCTGGGAGTCAGATGGGGCATGCGAGGTGCGTGGGGGCGGGGGTGGTGCTGTTCCAGGTCTCACAGCTAGAAGATTGCTCAGCACTACAATTCTGGAGCTAAATTTGGGATGAAGTCGCACCATCGTACCTTTTGACTTAGAAACTTTTGACGGCAAGCCTAGTATACTCGTATTTGATATCTGGAAATTAAAACAACCATCTTTAGAAGCATTCCTCATCTAGGCCTAGAAGTGCAAATGGGTTTAAAATGAATTGTCTGGTTGTGCTTTAACACCCACGCCCGTTTGGAGAGACCATTATAAAACATGAACGTGGATTGGTGATTTTCTGAAGGGATCAGTGGTTTGATTCCCAGGTCCCTTTGGACGTTCTCCATGCTTTCTTTTCTTTACTTTCCATGCAGAAAGCTGAGCGTGGCATAGATATACTATATAGTCTTTGTCTTCTATGAAAGAATTACAGTAATGATTTGGTTAAGATTCAGTGTTATAAGGGCTAAAGGACTAATTCTGAAGATTTTTTAGTCTATTAACTGTGTGAGGTTTCTTAATAGTTTTGCTTAAGGCAAAATGATTTTATCCTGGTTTCATCCTTGTTGAGTCAATAATTAACTAAACTGAGTTTGATTAAAAATGAATTTTCCTAAGTGTAGAATTCATTCAAGTCTTTTCCCTCATGTAGAACAATCTCAAAATAATTATCGTTTTGCTTTCTAACTGTTCTCACTCTCCATTCAAACACGTAAGCCACCCTTCTCGGAGCACCGTGGCTTAGTGGAAAAGATCCTGGACCCGGGAGTCAGAGGACCTGGGTTCTGTTCCCAGCTCTGTCCCTTGCCTGCTGTGTGGCCTTGGGCAAGTCACCTAACTTCTCTGTGCCTCAATTATCTCATCGGTAAAATGGGGTTAGAATCCTAGTCCCTCCTACTTAGACTGTGAGCTGCATCTGGATCCAACCCGATTATCTTGTATCTACCCCAGCACTTAGAGTGCTTGGCACATGATAAGCACTAAACATGTGGCATTTAAAGAAAAAAAAACAAAGAAAAAGAAAGAGGAAAACAAAGGAGGTAAGCAGGCTGGCCTTGCTTGGACCTCTTGTAGGCCTCTTGTGCCTGAAATCCTTGGCCTCCTAGGTTTCCTTCTCAAGTTTCCCTATCTAAGCAGACATCGCTTGGCCCGGCCCAGAAGCAGAGATGTCACCCAGAGGCCTGGTGGAGTCCTTCTTTTCTTGGAGATCTCTGGGTGAAGTAGGAAACTCACGAGGCCAAACACTGGGGTCGGTCCCTGTCCCACACTTGGCTCCCAATCTATCTTAACCCCTTTTTGCAGGCCCAGAAAGGTTGAGCAACTTTCCCGAGGTCCCACAGGTCCCCGAGGGATTCGAACCTGGCTCTCCTGCCTCCCAGGCCTGGGCTCTTCCCACTAGGCCACGCTGCCTCTCTGGTTGTTATCCACGGAGAGCCACGATTTTGGTTTCAACTTGTTCAATCATTTAACCACACTGGTTCTTAGGCAGCTATACGACTCTCGGCATTGTCTACATTCTTTTTTTTTTCCAAGCGGCTCCGCCACTCGTCTGATGTGTGACCTTGGGCAAGCCACTTCACTTCTCTGTGCCTCGCCTGCAAAATGGGGATTAAGATTGTGAGCCCCATGTGGGGCAACCCAATAACTTGTGTCTACCCCACCACTTAGAACAGTGCTTGGCACTTAGTAAGCGTTAAACAAATACCATCATCATCCTCATTATTATCAGTGCTACTAATGGCCATCCCCTGATGTAGATAAGGGAAAAAAGGGAAGGAATAACCAACATGAGAAGAATACAGTCACAGATCAGTTAACTCTTCATATGTAATTATGAATTTCCCGAGTGACCAGGTGCTAAGAGGGAGACTTCAACGGCAAACATGTCCGATTTGTTAGGTGGAAAGTGGCGGGGTGAGCGAGTTGTAAAGAAGGAGGCAATAGGGATGTTTTCAAGGTACGGTGGAGCATAGCTGTGGACAGTTGGAAGACAGCAGCAGCAGACAGGAGGGCCTGACATGCCGCAGTGAACAGCGGGGGTGACCGTCATGGGGTAGGATAATCCCTGGCCTTCACATGCACACAGTGAAGAAGGGATTATCAGTTCCACATGGGTCTTTCCAGCTATTCCCCTCCTGTCCCCACACCCTCTCCCCCTTCCCCTCCCACACACAGATAAAATCTTGCTGTCGGTAGCATCGTTTGGAAATTAGGTCATCAGCTATTTATACCAAACATAATTCCACTACTGGTGTGGTAATGCCATTTTAGTAACCTCTCATAGGCTGGCTGCATCTATTTCCAACAGAGAAAGAAATGGCTTTCTGAATAGATCGTGGTGTTTTTTGATGGCTGTGTAAAAAGGCAAAACAACACAATTATCAGGTGGTTTTTTGATAAACGAGGCCAAAGTCGGGTTAAATTTAAACCTTCATTTAAATTGGGCAGTTGATTTTACCTTAAAAAATATTCCCTCTCCCGAGACCCTTCCTACACTAGTCCTACTTGCTTAAGGAGGGAGATACGGAGCAGTGGGTTGCTACATTGGCGACTCTCCCAGAGTAGCGTAGGAGCGGGAAAGGAAGGTATGAAAGCCTCTCTACTGTGGTGAAGTTCTGGCAGACTTTTTTCACTTGTTCCTTCCCAACTGAGGAGCTTCTCCAACCGGATCGGTCTTGGAGGGAGGAAGGGGGAGGAGAGAAACAGAGAGGAGATGGTGAGGCTGTGCTAGGTGGAAGGAGGGGGGAGAAGGAGCAAGTAGCATTGAGTGTGGAGATGCCAATTTCGATTTGTTTTTTATTCGTTCATCCATTCGGTCGCATTTATCGAGCGCTTCCTGTGTGCTGAGCACGGTACTGAGCACTTGGAAAGTACAATCCAGAAACAGATAGAGGCAATCCCTACCCAACAAGGGGCTCACAGTCTAGAAGGGAGGAGACAGACAGCAAAGCAAGAAAACAGGCATCAGTAGCATCAGTAGAAATGAATAGAATTATAGACATATGCACATCATTAATAAAATAAATAGAATAACATATTCGTACATATATCTGAAAGGTCCAAACCTGGGGAAGCAGCGTGGCCTAGTGAAAGCAGCATGGACCTGGGTTCTAATCCCAGCTCTACCACTTGCCTGCTTTCTGACACTGGCCAAATCACTCAACTCCCTGCTGGGCCTCAGTTACCTAATCTGTAAAATGGGGATTAAATCATCCTCTCTCTGATTTAGACTGCGAGCCTCAGGTAGAACAGGGACTGTGACCGGCCTGATTATCCCCATGCTTAGTACAGTGCCTGGCACAGAGTGAGCGCTTAACAAGTATCGTTAAAAAGACCAAAAAACCTCTAGAGAATGGCTTTATAATTAGTGTATTCCTCATTTATAAGGAAAGGTTTTCAAATTCAAAGTGTTTCTAGGCTCGACTTGGTGTGCAGATGGTGAGTTCAAACGGCACTGTTTATTTTCTGCTGTCAAAGTAGGAGAAAATTATTTATTCCCCTAACCTTCTTTGCAAAGCGCGAAGCCCAAACCTGGCCTGCGTTTTGAAAACTGTCCAATTCGTAGTATTTATTGAACCTCAACCATGTGCAGAGCACTGTCTTAAGCACTTGGGAGAGTACAGTTGAATCAGTAGAGATGATTTCTGCCCTCGAGGGGAGTTTACAATCCAGGAGAAAGACTCTTTAAAAAAAATTGAGGGAGGAGGAAGAAGGAAAAGGGTCTGTGTACTTGAGATACATGAGTTAGTGTTGAACTGATGTTTCTCGAACACATGTATGTTTGTGCTGGAAACTCGAGTAACATCAGCTAATCTAAAAGCTTTCTTCCACGATGAATTATTCAGGGATGTTTTCCAAAAATGTCATTGATCAGTACAGGCCCAGAGATCATGTACTACAGCTTCAGTGCTGGAGCCTGAGCGGAGTCAATATTTTCCAGCTCAAAGTTCCAAAAGAAAGAATTAAAGGCAGGTTGTAGCGCCTTCTGGGGACGGCATGCAGTGCAGGCCCCTAGCTTGCTATTAGTTATGACTCAAACGGAGAGAGTGAAATATGTTCCCCTCTGCCGTACTCCACTCCATTTTCCATCAACATGCTTCTATCTGCTCGGACAGTCAGGAACGGAGAAGCTAGGCCACATCCTGTGGGAAACTGTGGGCAGTAGATTGTTCCCATTTTGATGTACGTAAGCATCTGAACTTCATTTAAGTGTAGGGTGATGCCAGACTTATTTTTCCTTTCATTTTTCCTCTTTTTGTACTCCAACCCATTTTCCAGGAACTGTGGTGCGGGCTTACACACCCTGCCTGCCTATCTGCTGGGCTCCTTAAAGAGGCTTCAGTGAGTTTTTCTCTCTCGGAGAGGTACAGCTGTCACTTGGAAAAGCCTAACGTTTTCTAGCCTTCATCTAATCGTCCTCTTTGGGCTTCTGTTTTCTAATCTGTAAAATGGGTGGTAACAATATCTGGTTCACCCCCTTTTGGGGATGAGATTAAGCCTTTTGGGGATAAGGGTAGTATTTATTGCCATTATTATTATTATTACTCATCATATTGATCGATTTAGCTCTGTGGGGGTTTCTAATTGCATCCCATCCCAGTTTGCCCCAAGTGTACCCGGTTTGGCAGTGTACTAAGACTAACTGAAAAAGGATGGGCTTGAGGAAGAAAACCTGAG
This sequence comes from Ornithorhynchus anatinus, assembly GCF_004115215.2. Taxonomy (NCBI): domain Eukaryota; kingdom Metazoa; phylum Chordata; class Mammalia; order Monotremata; family Ornithorhynchidae; genus Ornithorhynchus; species Ornithorhynchus anatinus. The sequence continues at coordinate 14,472,305 of NC_041750.1, forward strand.
AAAACTTATTTATGCCCGACCCCAAGAAATTTCCTTTAAGCTTCTTATCAGAGATACATGCTGGGAATCTGATGGGTTTTGAGTAAAATCCTGAGTCTGTTGGTTGACGTTAGCTGGGAGAAAACAAACAGAACTTTGAGAAGTGGCATTTCCTAGTGGATAGAGCCTGGGCCTCGGAGTCAGAAGGACCCGGGTTCTAATCCCAGCTCTGCTGCTTGTCTGCCCTGTGACCTTGGGCAAGTGGCTTCACCTCTCTGGGCTCAGCTACCTCACCTCTAAAATGGGGATTAATAATGTGAGCCCCGTTTGGGACACGGACTGCGTCCTACCCGTTGAGCTGGTAAATACCCCAGTGGCTGGCACACGGTGAGCCCTTAACAGATATCATTTTTAAAAAAAAACCTTCGTCATCCATTGTCGGAATCTGTTTAGGATTTGGGATGTGGGGCATTTCACTGAAACGGGGGTACTGGAATTAACAGTTTCTGTCCCTTCTGTCTAAGGCACCCCATTCAAATGGAGAAGCGGTGTGGTTCAGTGGAAAGAGCCCGGGCTTGGGAGTCAGCGGTCGTGAGTTCTAATCCCATCCCCGCCGCTCGTCAGCTGTGTGACTTCGGGCAAGTCGCTTGGCTTCTCCGTGCCTCACTTCCCTCATTCGTAAAATGGGGATTAAGCCTGTGAGGCCTACGTGGGACAACCTGATCACCTTGTATCCCCCCAGTGCTTAGAAGAGTGCTTTGCACGTAGTAAGCGCTTAACAGATGCCATTATCATCGAGTCTCGTTGGGCTTTAATTTCAAATCGGTTCAGATGTTTCCTGTGTTGGGTGCCTTTTGGGAGAGGCCATTAAAGGTGGAGCCATCGTCCTCGATAAGAGGGGCTGTCGGGGGGCCCAATTTAGGCAGATTTACGTGAAGGAGGGGAAATCCTCCAGCCAAATCAGGGTTTTTTCCCCTTCTCCCCTGGTCTTCATTCAACCTGATTAGGAAGCGGGCTCCGGGGCTGGAGTTCATCCAAGGCCCACCAGGGGGCACTGTGGCTTGCGTGGCCGCCTGCCCGTCCGGATTCCAGCAGTCGGGGCCGGAAAAAGGGCCCGGCCAGTGTTTCGGATTCGTCCGTAGCTGGAGAAGAACAGACGGAGATTCCTTTTCATCCCACGCAGACAGCAGTGTTGTCCAATCGGCCGAGCTAAATCGGTTTTAGGCCGTTGAAGGTTAACAATGCGATCTATAATCATCATAATCATAACGTTGGTATTCGTTAAGCGCTCACTATGTGCCGAGCACTGTTCTAAGCCCTGGGGGAGATCCAGGGGCATCAGGTTGCCCCACGTGAGGCTCATGGTCTTCATCCCCGTTTTCCCGATGAGGTCGCTGAGGCCCGGAGAGGTGAAGTGACTTGCCCACAGTCACACAGCTGACAAGTGGCCAAGCCGGGATGCGAACCCGTGACCTCCGACTCCCAAGCCCGCACTCTTGCCACTGAACCACGCTGCTTCTCTAAGAACGTTCTGAGGCCTAACCCGTACGCTGACCGGGAGATCTCATCTTTACGTCTTCTCGGAGCTAGAAACCGCAGATTTGCCTAGAGTTTGTGCTGAAGTCAAACTCGGATGAGTTTGGAGTGGCGGAAGGTGTTGGGGAATTGTATTGTGATAAAGCTGATTTTTCGGAATAATTCTGTTAAACGGTAGTGTCTTTACAGATACTAAAATAAAAAGTTTGGCAAGGAATACAAGTACTAGGGATGCAGAAATAATAAGAATAATATTGGTATTTGTGAAGCTCTCACTATGTGCAGAACACTGTTCTGAGCGCTGAGGTAGATCCAGGGTCATCAGGTTGTCCCACGTGAGGCTCACAGTCTTCATCCCCATTTTGCAGATGAGGTAACTGAGGCACAGAGAAGTTAAGTGACTTGCCCACCGTCACTCAGCTGACAAGTGGCTGAGCCGGGATTCGAACCCATGGCCTCTGACTCCCAAGCCCGTGCTCTCTCCACTGAGCCACGCTGCTGCTCTATTCAGAAATGAATAGGTTGATTTTAGTCATCGCGTATCTGTGCACTCTCGCTCTCTTGTTATAAATAAATCTATCTATCCATCGGTCACTTTACTGAGCACTTACTATGCACAGAACACTGTACTAAAGTACTTGGGAGAGTACGGTATAGTAGAAATAGCAGACACCTTCCCTGCCCATAACAAGCTAACAGTCTAGAGGGGAAGCTTACAGTCTAGTCTTTGAGTCCAAAGACAATGCTACTGTCCGATTTCTACTGGTTTGTCCATGTGTGGTTGACGAAACAAATGCATGACTGACATTGCGTGCATTTAAGAATTGCCCCCCTACCCCACTGTACTGTTGTATGCTCTTCTCAATATCGGTTGCCCTCTTCATTTCTCCCTTTTGGTGTCACGATTTTTTGAAGCCTCTGATGCCAGAGTCCTACTTGATCTGTTTTCTGCTGCTGCCTCCCATAGCTCCCCTGGTATGCCACATCATTTGAGGCTCTCCTTTGTGTCTTTAAAGCGTTTCATCCGATCACAATTTCCCTAGCCCCCCCCTCCCCCCCCATTTCAGTTGTCCTTAGAGCAGTTGTTAAAGGTTATCTGCACGGCTTCCTAGATTAGGTCGAGCAAGATGGCTTCACTCAGCTGTTGGAGGAAAGGAGCGAGCCAGGCCTCTCTCCTTTTGCCAGGCACAGCCATGTCACCATGGGGTAATCTTGAGATCTTGATACATTTTTCATGACACACCAACATTTTTAAATGGCCGTGCCTACTGATGGCATCTAATACTCTTCGAAGGAATAGGTGTAGTGTAAGCAACACTGACTTTTAAAGAGTCTCTTGATTGATAAGCTGTAGTTGATAGGCTAAGACATTAAAATGTCAGGTGAAAGAAGAGAACTCCATTAAAAAGAACCCCTTTGCTCTTAATATAAATCATTAGAAATCACATATACGATCAGATTGTAGGTCACTGGGATTCTGCCTGAAGAGTCAAGTTCTCCAGATCAAGTTTTCCCCATCTTGAAATAGCGACTTCTCTGTAAGTCCTCTGGACTCCTCTTCCTTCCAGAGATCAGTTTTTTGGACATTAATTATCTGGTTGAGGATGCGCCTCTTCATTTGAGCCGTTAGAGAAGGGTGAGTCAAACTAGCGATAATAACGAGCGCTCTTCTTCCATCCGAGGATCTGGAGGGCACAGCTGTACATATTCCTCTCCTTGTCTCCCTCCTTCCCATAGTCTGTGTTTGAAACAGATGTGGGCCCACTCGAAAGAGAATCACGGACAAGGTCAATTGCCCATCAGACCCTTGTTCACTCATTTAGTCGTGGGGAAGGGAATGGCTTTTCCAGTTCTGGCCAGCTGTCTCACCTCAGGGACACTCCCAAATGATTCTCTACTCCCTTAGGGATGGGTTGGATAGGAAGGTACCCCTGAATTGGGTGCAGGGAAGAGGGGAAATCATTTGTTCCTACACCCATAACCCCATGGCAATTGCAGGTAAAAGGCAAGAGGAAAATCTCTCTCTCTTTCCCCCAGCCCTCGTTTTACGCTAAATAAACACACTTGCCAACCAGCCTAGGCAGGAACCTTGGTAAAGGCTGCTAGATAGATGGACTTTCTTGATCGTCAGTACCTGAGAAAGAACAACAGTACCTACCGAGGTACTGTTTCCTTAGCACCAAAGGAAGACCGCCTGCCCGTCTGCCTGGGAAATCCAGTTTTCTTATGTTTAAAGAAAAGCAACTAGATTTGGCAGAGAATTCAGGTATTTCTCTGGGCCCAAGATATCTGCCCTTCCTATGCTTCAGACGGTTTGGCAGAATGGTCTGCAACGTGGTACCAGGCCAGCCCACACCCAACCCACACCCAGCCCACACCTGCCGATTCTCTAGTTGGGAAGTGGAGCTTTTGTGTCAGGACTCCTACTCCTAAATGTGCCTCTGCCCAAGGTCCACCCCAAAGTCTGAGTAAAGAGAAAAGCATTGTGGCCTAGTGGAAAGAGCTGGGGGCTGGGAGACAGGGGACCTGGGTTCTAATCCCAGCTCCACTGCTTGCCTGCTTTGTGAACTTGGGCAAGTCACTTCACTTCTCTATGTTTCAGTTCCTTCAGCTGCAGAATGGAACCATTTCATCTCTTCTCATTCCTACTTAGACTGTGAGCCTTATATGGGACCCGATTACCTCATATCTGCCCTAGTGCTCAGTACAGTTCTTGGTACATAGAAAGCACTTAACAGATACCACAATCATTACTATGATTACTTTTACAGCAGGTCGAGGGGAAAACAGAACGGAGCTCAGCCAAGGGAAGCATTTCGCTTTGGTTTAACAGTACAGTTAACAGTACAGCTAACAGTACACAAGGAGACTGCGTTGCGTAAGTTCAGTTATTCTATCTCCTTTTCCATTTGGCTTAGAAAATTCCTAGGGAATCCCATAACTTCTGGCTTTATTAGTGAACAATGCTGTCATCTAGAGAAATGTAATCTAGAGATCTAGATAGATCTCTCTCTATCCCCTCCTCGGATTACCATCTTGGCTGAGTTTCCCACATCTCCCATCTCCTTTGTGACGTGGACCAGATCAAAACCACGTGGGCCTTGGGCTGTGAGGAGTATTGCACCTCAGCCCCCTGGGGTCAAATTTGCCCACAGTTATATTCTCCAGAGCCCAGGGGGACCCCTCCCCGGGACTCCCAGCTCTTCCAACACTTCAACACTTCTGGGTCTGGTTTAACTCCTGCCCCTCTAGTCCGGTAGATTTCCGAGTCCTGAATGGATGCCAGTTAGGGCGGGCAGAGGCAGATTGAGAAGGCAGAAATCATGTGGTGTCAGTGTAATGCTTAAATGGATGTTAAATAGCCATGGCTGAAGGTGAAAAGTTTTTCAAAATAGAAAGTGGCCTCTCTACTCTTCGCGTAGAGAGGCAAGCTGCTTTCTCCTGGCTGACATCCATATTGTAATTATGGCATATGTACACATTCCAAATGATTTATGCCTTGGGAAAGAGATACATCTAGTGGGTTAGCTACATTTGAAAATGAAGGCTGATGGTGTAGGATATTGAACGGTTTAGCTGAACCCTGTTCAGATGTAAGAATTAGCACATGCACAAACAAGTCTTAATAATAATAGTAATAATAATCATTGTTAGAGCGTATATGAAGTACTTAGTATGTACCAAACCCTAGGACGTATATAAGGTTATCAGACTGACTCAGTCCCCGCCTGACAACTGTCTTCTCCCCCTCCATATCTTCTCCCCTTTTTATCGCCATCTGTAAAACGTTGAGGAAACTGAGGTTGTCACTTGCCCATTCTCACGTAGGAGGCCAGGGGTGGAGCTGGGACTGAAACCCAGGTCTTCTGACTCCCAGTTCCGTGGTCTTTCCGCTAGGCCACACCACAGATAGGGTGGGATTTAGCGCTTACTATGTGACAAACACTGATCCAAGCATTGGGGTAGGTACCCATTAATCAGGTTAGACACAGTGCCCGTCCCCCATGGGGCTCACAGTCCAAGTAGGAGGGAGAACAGGCAGTGGACCCCCAGTTTATAGATGAGGAAACTGAGACGCAGAGAAGTTAAGGGACTTGCCCTAGGTCACGTAGAAGGCAAGTGACAGAGCCAGGATTGGAACCCAAGCCCTCTGACATCTAGTCACATGCTCTTTCCATCAGGCCATGCTGTTTCTTAGGCATTTCTCTTGGGAGGGGGCGGGATCTCCAATTAGCCCTTCACTATTATTATTGTAATAATCAGTAGAAGTAATAGTCTTGCTTATTGAGCACCTATTTGATGCCATGGAGTGCTGGACACTAGAGGAATAGTGAATAGATAGTTGATATATTCCCTGCTCTCCAGGAGTTTATGGGGAGGCAAACAGAAATATTTCTAACTAGAGAGATCAACATAAATAATTGAGTATAACTTTGCAGGTGAGTACTGAGGATGGGAAGTGTTGCCTCAGAATTATATAGCTCAGGGTGCTAGGAGTTTAATCAGGGAAGGTTTGTTAGAGGAAGTGGGATTTTAAGAGGGGCTCTGAATATGGGGAGAGCCGTGGGATGTCTCAAGTGGGGAGGCAGGGAGTTTCAATATGGGGGGACCGTGTGAGCGAGGGGATGGAGGTGAGAGAGTTGAGAGTGAGGTACAGCTCAGCTAGAAGGTTGGCTTGGAAGGGATGAAGACAGATTTGGGAAAAAGCGGATAGGTAAGGTGGGATGTGCATTCTCTACCAAGCAATGTGCTAGGAGCTGGAGAAAGGTACAGGGATAGTAATTCAGATGTGTTCCCTAGTCCAGAAGAAGATCGCAGTCTAAAAGATGAGGGGAACTGTGTCGTAGTAGCCTAGTGGAAAGAAAACATAGCTGGGAGTCGGGAGACTTGGGTTCAAGTCTCACCTCTGCCACTGCCCTGCTGCGTGACCTCGGACAAGTCACTTAATCACTGGACTTCAGTTTTCTCACCTGTAAAATGGGGATAAGGTAGATTATGAGTTCCTTGTGGGACAGGGACTATGTCTGATGAATAATTTTGTACCTACCTCAGTACTTGGCTGAATAGAGGTACAGGAGATTATACTCACCCTGCTACTTCAGGATGGTCTTCACTCTGGAGATTGTTCCCAGGGCCGGAGGGAAGGGAGGGAAGGGAGGAGGTGTGGGAGGAGCAGATCCTCTGTAGGAGAAGGAGTGATAGCCCCAGTTTCTACAACATTAATGATAACACATCAAAGAGTGGGGATCATCAGTAGTGAGAAATAGCCCAGTACATATTGGTTGTCTGTCTTCATCATTTTGGTAAAAATCAGTGGGTCAGTGTGCCCTTTTTGTGGAGAGATGGGCCTCGGTGGGGAGAACTGGGGCCCCTTTCAGGCCAAATGAATAGTAAAAATGTATTCCTGTGAAAAACCATAATTCCATTCCAAATTCCAGTAAAAGGTGGACTCCAGAAATATAGGCAATCACTCAACACCATCATCATTAACGACATTTATTAAGTGCCTTTTGTTTTCAGAGCATTAGATTAGGTACTAGGAAACATATAATTGAAGTAAAACCCACTGTCTCTGTCCTTGAGGAGGTTACAATCTGGTGGGGACACCACCCCCCACTCCCCCCAAAAAATGATTTTCTCAAAAGAGTTCTGAATTTCTTAGAGAAAACACACAACAGTAAATCCATAAACTAAATCACAAAATCACAGATTGAATCACTAAATCATGAAATTGTAAACTAAAGGAGTAACAGCATTTCCTTTACATGTCAGGCATATTATTCCACTTTGGAGTTTTAGGAGAATATTCTGAGCACTCATCCTAGGCTCTTTTCTTAAGGAAAATGTCTCTGGTCTGTACATTTAGCTTTTCAGTGGACACTTCACAATCCTGCCATATCTAACATTAAATGGCCAAACAGGTGGGCCTGGAATGCAGCTGGGCTACCAGCATCAGAGCATCTAAGCAATATTTGTGGCAAAGCAACAGCTTTGCTGGGCAGGACATGTGAGGACACATGGCAGCAGCAGGATCCCCGAACAGGTGCCGTGTGATAAACTGAAGTGGGGAAATGATAAGCAAGGGTGACAGAAGAAACATTTAAAGGCATAGTGAAGCAAAGCCTAACCCAGCGAGAGAAGACAAGATCAGCCTGGCATGGGATAATTGGAAACAGGGTGATTTCCTTAGAGCAGAAACTTGGAGAAGAAGAGGGAGAAAAACGAAGGCTCTGTGGAGAGCAAATAGAACATGGCAGCATAGGGTGGGCTTTACATACACGTGATGTAGAAGGGATTGGTAATGCATTGGTTTTATCTGCCAGGGTCACTCAAACTGATAGTTTCATTGTGTGTGCGTGCACACATATGTTCAGAGAAAGGCGTGCTTGAGATAACTTTTGGGGAAAGAATTGCTTTGGGATTGTATCAAAATTTGCATCATTCCTCATAGTTTATGCACTAAACCATTGGAGACATGTTTGAATTACAGTATTGTTGATTGTAGTGAAGTCTGCTGATGCTGCTTTCTGCTGCCCTACCGAGAACAGTATTTCTTAGTATCAAAGCTATTCTCACCTCAACACAGCTACACTGCGAAGAGAATGAATGGCAGCAGAATACCCAAATAACTGCTGTATGATGAGCTAAAATAGGGAAACCAAAAGCAAGAAGGGCAGAGTAAAGGACATAGACAAGAAGTCTTCGAACCGTGCCGCCCGCCAGCTGAAAACTGGAGTCAATTGGTGAGGTAGTTCAACCTGGCAAACTGCTATCAAAAAACGAGAGACTGTTTTTGAGCAGAAGCTTCATGAGACACCGTCAGTCAGTCGTGTTGTTTATTGAACATGTACCCTGTCCAGAACACTGCACTGAGCAGTTGGGAGAACACCAAACGAAGAGTAAATATAGATGATCCCTGCCCACCAGGGGTTTGCAGACTAGCAGAGCTTACAGCATGATGATTTATGGTGTTCGTTAAGTGCCAATCATTCTTCTAAATGCTGGGGTGGATAGAAGATAAGCAGGTTAGACATAGACCCTGTCCCACAAGGGCTCCCAGTCTAAGTAGGACAAGAAAGCAAAAGTGAAAAGAGCGTTGTCCTGCAAATATCAAATATGAAACCACCACAGGGGACTGCCTTTTTGTGCACACATTGTAGCCAGGACTGTGGGATCTTCATTGGTGTTTTCATTCCCGCATGTACTCAGGTGAATTTCAGGATCGGTCAGTATGAAGGACAACGATATTTGTCTCTCTCTCTTTGTGTGTGTGTGTGTATGTGTGTGTGTATAGGTAGATATAGACTGCTCGGTTTAGTAGCATTAACAATATTCAACTTTGTTAAATGTCATAGGCTATTTTCTGGTTTCTCAGTGGAAAGAGCCGAGTTCAGAGGACGTGAGTTCCAATCCCGGTCCTGCCACTTGCCTGTGGTGTGACCTTGGGCAAGCCACTCAACTTCTCTGTGCCTGTTACCTCATCTGTAAAATGGGGATTAAGACCGTGAGCCCCCCCGTGGGACAACCTGATTACCTTGTATCTACCCCAGCGCTTAGAATAGTGCTTGGCACATAGTAAGTGTTTAACAAATACTAGGATTATTATTCATAATAATAATAATTGTAGTATTTAAGTGCTTACAGTATGCAAACACTGTTCTAAATGCTGGGGTAGGTACAAAATATTCACACGAGGCTCACTGTCTAAGTAGGAGGGAGAACAGCCATTGAATCCCCACTGTACTGAGGCACAAAGTAGTGAAGTGACTGGTCCAAAGTCTCACAGGATTAGAACCCAGGTCCTCTGACCCCCCAGGCCTGTGCTCCTTCCATTAGGTCACACTGCTTACTTGCTTAGCTCAGGGCTGCAAATCAAAAAAACAACCGCCGCAACAAGAAACCCAATTCCCAAAAGACTGGTGGCCTCCACTGCCCCTGCCCCCACCCCACTGCCCTCACCTTCCGGAAGGCAAAACGGGCCATGCCAACCCCTGGAGAAGAGGCTGGGCACCTGGCTCAGGGCCTCGAGGTTCAGCCCTGTGGGTGCAGGTAGGACTGCAGGTGCTGAGAACTAAAGAAACAGTAGAGGCTGGGTTCGGGTCCAAGTGGTGTAACCCCTCTTTGGGGTGACCGTCCTCTCCCTCTGCCACCCCGGACTACTCATTGCAGATGTTTTTCTAATGGGGGGCCGAGTTAAAATCGTTTTGGTTTAGACGCTCCAGTGCTGGATTAGATGCAACAGAAGTATTATGAGGAACAAAGCTAATTTCTCTGTGGGCAAGGACAGATCATCTATCCTTGGTTTCTTGTTACAAAGGACTTTTTGAAGCTTACATTCTCAAGTCATTTTTGGCCTTCCTGAGATTTGAAATCTACTTCCTGTAAATCAACAATAACGGCTGATGTGTTTGTTTCCAAATTGAAAGGAAAAAAGCTGGTAGTCGAAGAAACAGGAGGAAGAGACACCATATCTGAAGTGAGCAGAGAGCTGTGATCTTGCCTGTGGAAAATGTTCTACTTGTGGCTAATTGTCTTCTGATGGCAATCAATGCAGCTTTTGACTACCACCCCCCCAAAGTGAGAGTTGTTCCCAAAGTTACACAACCTTGGGAACAACTCTCACTTTGCTAGGAAGATATTCATCATTCTTGCCCAAAGTTACACAACCTTTGGGCAAGAATGATGAATATCTCCCTAGCAGTGCCATCACAGGCAGGAAAGGATAACTCTTTTCCTTGTTGGGGAGGAGAAGCAGTGTGGTCTAGTGGATAGAGCCCAGGCCTGGGAGTCAGAAGGACCTGGGTTCTAATCCTGGCTCCGCCACTTGTCTGCTGTGTGAACTTGGGCTAGTCACTTCACTTCTCTGGGCCTCAGTTACCTCAACTGTAAAATGGGGATGAAGACTGTGAGCCCCATGTGGGACAAGCACTGTGTCCAACCTGATTGCCTTGTATCTACCTCAGCTGTTAGAACAGAGCTCGACACAAATGGCAAATCCCCATTTGGGCAAGTGAAGTGATTTGCCCAAGGAGCTGGGACTAGAACCCAAGTCCTTCTGACTCCCAGGACCAGGCTCTAGGCACTAGGCCATGCCACTTCCAGTTCCTTAAAATGACTGGCATTCAGCATCAGGCAGCTATTTTCCCAAGTACCACCCCTCAGATACTTTTGGAAGTTATTTGCCAGAAGGTTTTATTACAGATGCAGTTTGGGGGATATAAAATACCCGATTCGTCTGTGGATTCCTGCCTTCCCACAGTTATTGATATTGCTCATTTACCCCAGGATTCTTTTGGAAAGTTGGATTGGAATGATTTGATTGGAAATTTTATTCAGCAAACATTTTGCTGGTTGACAGATTGGATCTAAAGGGACCTTTCCTTTCTTTCCCTCACTTTGTCCAGGAGCCCCCTAATCTTGCCTGGTTTGCAAATTGCAGGGTTGACCTCTTTCAGGTCCCTAATCCCTTAGATTTACAGCCCTCTAAAACACATGCAGGAACTGCTGAAAGGGAAGAAAAAGACAATGAAGCAAACATAATGCAAAAACAGTCAGTTGGTCAGTAATCTCCCTGCCCTTTTTTTCGTCCCCACTGATAATCAGCACTCATGCTAGTCCAATTGAACGTAGCAGTTCCACGGTGTTTAGGGTGGTGGCTTTAATGCATTCATCTCTTCAGAATTCTGCACGTCAATTTTCTAAACTCTTTACATTTCTGGCACCAGGTGATGATAATAATGACATCTGTTAAACACTTACCATATGCCAAGCCCTCTACTAAGTGCTGGGGCAGATGCAAAGATAATCAGGTCCTATATGGAGCTCCCATTCTAAGGAGGAGGGAGCAGAGGTATTGAATCCCCATTTTGCTGAAGAGGGAACTGAGGCACAGATGAGTTCATTCATTCAATTGTATTTATTAAGTGCTTACTTTAAGTGACTTGCCCAAGATCACAGAGCAGGCACGTGGCAGCGGAGGGATCAGAACCCAGGTCCTCTGGCTCTCAGGCCTGGGCTCTTTCTGGCCACTCTCCTTCCCCTACACATAGATACATGCAACTAAACCCCAAAGAAAAGGATCCAAGATGATACTTTCCTAGAATGCTGACAGTGACTGAACAGACTTTGGGCAGCTCTTATTGAAAGGTCAGTTTTGCTTCAAGATTTAGCATTTCAATCCTCTGAACCTGCTAAACAAGATGTGTCCATGCACTTTGAACAAAGGGGTTCCAAAGTGATGACAGCACCTTACTGCTTGCAAATCCGTGTATATTTCTTGTTATTCTAGTTGAGTATTGCATTCAGACCGTGGTTGCCAATAGAGTTTATTGTAGGAGCTAAGCGTCAATATCTGTAGTACCCCCCACCTAAGGTGTTTGTAATTAAAATGCCACAGATAGTCTGGGAGAGGCATGAAAATTTGATGGCAAATTGATTTCAGGTTCATCTTGAAATTTGTCCTCAGCTGGACTCGATACTCCTGGCAGACATGGGATGGCTTTTGTCAAAAGGGTTTGCTAGAATGAGACAGAGATGCCTTGATCTGAATATTAAATACAGCATGCTGCTTATGACAAATCGTTCACTTAGTATCAAAACACTTTGTTTCTTACACCTTATGCTTTCTTCTCTCATGAATGTGTGAGAGACAATTGCAGGATCTGTTCTCCTCATGCAAAAAGAGGTTATATGAAACTCGCAAGATATTTGAGAGCAGTTTTAGGAAAAAAATGTTTTCAAATAGTGCATTGTATTTAAGGTTTTGAATCTCCGACAAATTACTCATATTCCATTTATGAAGTCCAAGAGAAATCGAATCCTAATTTTTTGGTCTGTGGGAGGGAATATTTCTCTTGAAAATTTACTGCTTGGATTCAGTGAAAAAACAAATCCACGTTTTCAATTCTTGGAGATAATCCATTCTGCAAATTTTTCAAATGTATTTATCATCTTACCATTTAAACAAAGTCTACTAATTGTGCTATGCCTGAGCCCAGTTGCTGAGTCGATAGGGAATTTCAAAGAGAAGTTCAGGTTATCATTTGAAGCCACTGCCTTAACCTGGTCTTAGGTGAACAGATGGGTTAATAAACTAGTCTGAGACAGTAGAGGATTTTATTGTACAGGGAGAGATTGTAAAGGAACGGAAAATGTCATTAAAACAAATGATCATCTTACCATTTAAACAGTAGCACTGGGCCGGACCCAGTTGCTGAGTTAAGTCATTTCAAAGGGGAGTTCAGCCTATCATTTTCAGGTTCCCCGATAGTACCACCTAATGTCCTCAGTGGTTTCCTTGTGTCCTCTTTCTTGGGTAGAAATCCAAGTGAAAAGAATATGCTAAATAGATATCCTAAACATGAAAGTTTTCTAAAGGAACTTTCTAAGTAGATCAAAAATCTGTAACATGGTGCTTTTTTTTTTCAAGAACAGAGGGGCTGATGGATATATCATAAAGGCCAAAGACAAATTGTGGGAGACCAAAAACAGTGAAGAAGCATTATCGATAGCAGCAGGTTTAACACTTCCTTTTTTGGTGCTAGGCAGTCTGGGCTGGTTATTGTCACTTCACTAAGGAAATTGTTGTTTGCAAATGGCTAACTTTACCCTCCTTTTGACACTGGTGAATTGGTGTGCTTTTAATTTTAAATAAAAGTAAGTTAATATATTTGGGATGATCCTACTGGATTAATTCATGGTGTCTGGGAAAACAGGTTTAATATATCTTATACTCTAAAAACCTTTTGTTTGATTTTGCAAAAGGTGAACTTCATCATGCAATTCTCTGTAAATGTATATCAAGTAATATCTCACTTATCTCCAACAAAATATTTATCAGATGGATCTCCCAACCCAAATTCTTCTGTTTGGCAAATTTGAAGACGACCAGAAAATGAAGCAAACAGTTAAGCAATGAAGATAACTATTTATTGATGTAGGAAAATCTTCTTATGGTATGAAATTATTAAGGATGCACAGTGAGTTAAATCCAGAATGAGCCATGTAAAATTTTTTGGATGAAAATGATCATAAGCTATTTTAAAATGTAAATGTTTCTCTTTCAACTTTTAGCTGCATATTTATTGCTTATGTGATATTATTATTGCATCGTACTGAACTGCCTCCTAGATTATGTGGGATACAGTGGAAGATTCAAATAGATAAGAAGCCTGAAAATGTTACATTGTGGCCCCAGCAGGGGAGACAGAGATTTATTATTTTCCCTTAGAGCATTGATCAAATTTTCTGAGAGACTTGTAGAATTGTTTTGTGATATAGAACTAGGGAGTTAGGTGGAGGGACGAATTTCAGTTAAATTGAAGAATAAATGCAAGCCTTTAAAATCGAACTGCTGAATGCAGGTAGAAATGTTTTCAACTTCACTGGGATTTCTTACATGAGCGCCAGATCAGAATTAATGTATCCATCTGGGAACGTTTTTTACACATTTCTCTGGGCATATGTTTTCTACATACACAAAATGTGGCTCGGGTTTGCATTATTCTGAGGTACAGAAATATCTCCTTAATAGTTGCTACAGTGATGATTTTCCTGTGTTGATACAGCTTACTGAACTGGAATATTGCTAAAATTTTAGAGGAATTTGTTCTTAACTTGAAGTTTGTTAAAAGGAAACCCAAAGCCATATAGCCTTCTAGACTGCGAGCCTGTCGCTGGGGAGGGATTGTCCCTATCTGTTTCCCAGTTGTACTTTCCCAGTGCTTAGTACAGTGCTCTGCACACAGTAAGCACTCAATAAATACGATTGAACGAATAGAGGGAGACCAGTGTGAAATTTTCTTCCATGGCATGGTTAGGCTGGATTAGGAAGGAGAGCTGCTTCCAAAAGAAATGGACCATCTACCAATCTTCAGGATTGTCGCTCTGAGCTCGTTGACAACATTATTATTGGTATGAAGTGCAGTAGCTACTGTGTTCTTTTTCCTTGGCCAGCCCTCCAACCCACTTGCTTCAGGGGTTTGTTGAGGAAAAGGAAGCTTGATTTTCCCGCACTTTCAAGGTTAGGGGAAATTTAGCTCTGTGATAATGCATGGTGTAGAAATATGACAAAAGTACACAAATCATACGTTGGCACCTTTTATCTCACACAATCTGAATTTATATGCATCATTCGAAATATGGGCAAACCAAGCTCTGAGTATTACTCGTATACCTTAGGGTAACTTTTTAAGTTAAAGCTAAAACTTGATCTTTCATATGTCTTCCAAAGAAGCTCTCAGAGACTTTGGCCTGACTCTAGTTAGGCCTGGGCTGCCAGGGACAAGGAGAGGCTTATCTTCAGTCATTCGTTCACTCATTCGGGTATATGCAGGAGAGACTTCGCTGATGTGTTCAGGGAAAGGCTGATGAAAGCATTCAGGTCGTGAGGGGCGGAGCTTAACAACAGGATGTGGGGTGTCCTGGACAGACGGAAGATGCCCTGGACAGAAATAAAAATGTGAGACTTTGGGAAACCCATCACCAAGCTTGTCCTCTCCCAGGAGGCCCCAACACAGTCATGCTGACTATTTGCCAAGTGTGGGGCGCTCACACCATGCCCAATCCCATTGCCATGAATGGGCAGAAGTGAGGGGACAGTCAAGCGCTTGGTAGTGTTCTGCATGCAGTAAGCCCTCAGTAAATACAGTTGGATGAATGAAGGAATGAATCACATTTATGATTTAGCTGGATCACTGGTCCCCACTGCCGGTGACGTGTCCCTGGGCTCCGGCCACCACCGCGCCCTGACTCAACTGCCTCCAGTCCAGAGCCCAAGACCGTGGGTCAGACGCATGGTCCACCCCGTTCAGGGTTCTGTCTTCAACAATGGCACCAGGATGCTTGAAGGAACAGTGTGAGGGCCTTTCTCGTGAATGTCCATCTTTGTGGGTAGGGATGTACCATCTGACGTCTCTACATTTCCCCCCCTTACATCCCTCACTTTTCCTTTCTACTTCCCTAACTTTCCCTCTTCTAAACAACCAGTCAGGGACATTGATCCAGTAATTTTTTTACGCACGGAGCCATCCTTTGATTCAAAGATGATGCTGCTGGTGGTGATACTGTATCCGTGAGTGGTCATTATAGCCACACTCCTCTGGAACCTGCCAATATTTTTGGCCTGCACGGTTGCTTTTAGGAATGAATTCCAAATGGTTACCACCCACTGGGTAAAGAAGTATTTCCTTCTGTTGCTTTTGAACTGCTCTGCACTTTGTTCCCTCAAGCTTTCTGGCTGCGCCTAACGTCCTCAAACTCTTGTCAGGAGGCAAACTACTGGCCTTCTTTCATCCTCAGTGAGTAGTGAAGAAACCTTGTGGATGAAAAAGAGAATTTTTATTGTGCATTCAGAGCAAAACAAAGAAGAGGGAAAGGCCCTGAAGATGGAAGCACATTATGTAAAATTTACAGTAACCCCTCTGTTAATGTGCATTTGATGTAGGTCATTATTAGCAAAATTATCATTTGAGAACTGTTGTTTCCGTGGGAGAGAAGAGGATATTCATATTTCTCCACTTAACTATTGCCCCTGTGTGTGTGTGTGTGTGTGTGTGTATGTGTGTGGCCCAAATGGTGCACATAGGGGTGTTTGATGTTGAAATATGGTGGTGCTTCAAAAGCAAAACAACCTGGAAGATACGCACACTTTTTATTTTTTCCTAAATGCCCCTGGCAGGCTCTGGACCATATATAACTTGGGTTCCCTTAGAGGCATTCATTCAATCAATAGTATTTATTGAGAGCCTGTTGTGTGCAAAACACTATTCTAAGTGCTTGGGAGAGAACCGTAGTTAGAAGTCATGTTCCCTCCTCTCAAGGCACTAACAGTCTAGCTTACACTCCTCACTCTTTCAGGAACAGTAGAGTTGCTTTGAGTGTCCTTATGGACATATTAGGCTGCGATTCACATAAGCAAGAATCAGACTTTCTAGTTTGCATGGATTCCAAAAAAGTCCTGAACCAAAGAGTTACTTAGTGGCCGACACATTTCCATTTTCATTTTTCAATCAGACCAAAGACAATTTGGAAATGAGTTCGGTCAGTTGTAATGTTTTGGAATCAACCGAGAGCCAGGTGATAGTTTTAGACTCGGGCTAATTTTTTGTATAGCTTTGATTGGTCTGGGAGTCTGTTCAGACACTGCCTGAGCACGAGGCAGCTCTGTGCTTCTCCCGTCCACTCTGTCAGCCTGCTTGTACTCTAGAGTGTGCATGGGCCTTCTTTGGATGGCAGCAGGGTCATGGCTATTTTATGAAGACCCAGCCAATAAAGGATCCCAAAATCTGTAGTCCCTATGCAAGAACAGGCTCATACTGGCGAGAAAGAATTACTGGAATAAAGTTTCCCATAAAGGAGACAAATTATTCTCTTTCTGACCATTTCTGGCCTGGGGTCCTGGGGACATTTATATCCGAAGTGTAGCCCATCACAAGGACGTGGTCATCTGATTTGTCTAACTCCTCCTTTTCGGGAAAATACAGATTCACACTTCAATTTACCACACAGTGAATTTGGACTGTTGCTTGATTGGCTAGGATATAGCTTCATAATTTCATAATACTGAACTCAAGAACAAGATTCTTCCAGAACCGGTTAGGGGTGTTCAGTAGATGCTTTGGGGTTTGTTTTTGTTCCTTTTTGGTTGTTGTTGTTTTGCGCTTTTTAAATACGCTTTCAAGTATCAGGACCTTTAGTAAAAAAAAACTAAAAAATGTAAGACAGAAGGAAAAAATACGCTGATAGATGTCTTGATTTTAGCTTTCTCTTGTAAGTGTGGTTGCCAATGCCCCTATGCTCACATTCGTGAAAGCATTGTACCCTACGGAAAGGCCATAATTAACCCAACTGATATGCTTTGCATACCAACACTTTATTCTTTCTCCAAAGTCATGTCTGTCTGTGAATTCTAACCACCTCCCCCCACCCTCCACCTTTTTCAGAATCTATTACATGACCTCCAGATCTCTCTTAGACTCTATGTATTACCATTAGAAGACATCCACACTGGGAAATCACTCTGTTCCTGTTTTTGATTAATATTTTATCAGCTGCAAGAGGAAATGGTATTCTTTAGCAACACTAATAAGTAATTGAGCAGATGACTTGACCCCATCGGCTTTGGAAAAGCAGTATGTAGAAGTTGCTAGAGGAGAGCTTTGATGAGACTCAGGATTTAAAACCAAAATTTCAGAAAATGATACTTTGTGGTGTTAAAATCCAATATTGGTGTCAGCAGAAAGCCAACGGCAATAAATCTTTTTTCTAAGCAATGAATGGCTTGAGAACACGTATTTAATAAAAATAAACCAATACACAGCCATTTACCTATTTCAAAATTGGTCAGAAATATTTATTTTCCAAAGTGCCTGATATCCAGCCTTTAGAGCAAGTTTTTAGCATTAAAATGGAAATGCTGTTTAAAGAGCAATGGGTACTAAGGATCTTGTTTTATGTTTAAATCCTTTCACGAGAAGAGAGTAAGTTTTTAGCCAGTAGTAACAGTTTCATATGACAATTACAGAATAACAAATGACTTTAGAGGAGCAGAGCTCAGGTTTTTTAGCAGCTTCTGTTGTAAATCCCGACTTGATCGCACTGCACTGTTGAGTGAGATTCTGATATTCACATGTTAATAACCCACTGCAAGAAGTTATTTCAAATTATTTTCTCAATCTTGAGGAAACTATTTTTTGTTCTAATTCCTTTCAAATGGGCCTTCAAATATAATCTAATCCACAAACCTAAGGCTTTGTTCCGGAGGGAGTTACCACGTTATTTTTTTCGGAATATCAGTCAATCAGTCGATAGATGATGATGAGTGAACGTTTACTGCATGTAGAACACTGTATCAGCATCATCGTCACTCGTCATTATCAATGGTATTTATTGAGTGCTTTACTGTGTGCAGAGCTCTGTACTAAGTGCTTGGAAGAATACACCAGAGTTGGTAGACACAATTCTCGTCTATAACGAGTTTACAGTCTAGAGGTGAGACATCAATATAAATAATTTCTAATATAATTGTCTTGTAGAATATGTTGTACTATACGTATAATGTGCTGTATAATATATTGTACTGTACTAAGCATTAGAGAGGGTACAGTAAAATAGAATTGGTAGAATGTTGAGTGCTGGGGTGTTATTGACTCATCTCCCAGGTGGAAAGTACAGTGCTCTGCACACAGTAGGCGCTTAATAAATATGATTGAAGGAATGAATCAAGGATTGGTTACTCCAGAAAGGGTGTGAGAGGGATAGGAGGAGTTGCATTTAGAGAATGGAAATGTAATGGAAGGAAAATTCATCAAAGCTCTCTCCTCCACCGCTCCCACTGCTCCCAACTCCCAATTTTGTTGTTCACTCTGAATCTTCTTAATGTGACTGTATTACCCAGATCTGCTGGGTCCACCAAAAATAGTATTCTCTTTTTGCCACTGTAGCAGTGTCTTGTTGTTTAGCAAGGTGTAAAGGAAGGAACAGTTTTCCTCTCTGCAGAGGCAGGGAGTGAACTCTCATAAATAATAATAATATTTCCTAAACGCTTACTAGGTGCTAAGCACTGTTCTATGTACTTGAGTAGATACAAGATAATCAGGTCTCACGTGGGGTTCACGGTCTAAGCAGGAGGGAGAACAGGTATTAAATCCCTATTTTGCAGGTGAGGCAACTGAGGCACAAAAAAGTAAAGCGACTTGGCCAAGGTCACAGAGCAAGTAACTGGCAGAGCCGGGATTAGAACCGAGGTCCTCTGACTCCCAGCTCCTTGATCTTTCCACTAGGTCATGCTGCTTCTCATAAGCCTGTTATGTAGCGTCCTTCTATTAGGTAAGATGTAGAAAGTAACTGTGTCGAATGCCAAGGACGCTGCTTGGAGAAGGTGGGCATCAATTCCACCTGCTGCTGGGGGAACGGGGCCGGATGGGGACTCACCCAGTAGGAAAGCTCCTCACAGCCTCTCTTTGTTCCACAATGAAGTTCATTCTGGATTTGAGATTTCAAGGTGAAAATCCCCCCTAAATTTTTTTTAAAACCCTTATCCTTCCACTCACTATTCCCCATGTATCCACAGTCTCTTTCTGGCACCTCTCTCATTACCTTTTTTCTGAAGTGCCAGAAAAAAGCGCCAGTGAATGGAAGGATGAGTCGGCTTCAGATGACAGGAAAATACTTTTTTTTTTCCTTGAGAGTTCTTACCACACTTAAAACAGCTTTGGGCATCCACTTAGCCAAAAGTGCCAGGTTGGTGGGGAGTATTTTTCCTTCCCTTCCAACAGGTTTGGGATATTAACACGTGGGACATTGGACTCCTATTTCAAATACAGTCAGAACAAGAGGATGACTTGTTCTTTAAGATATCAGTCAGACATGTCCCAAATTGCTCGTGTGAACTCAGCATATTAAACCATCTCCTGGGATCAGGAAACAGGCTTCTGATCAAATGGATTTTTTAAGTGCATATTTGTCAGGGTAGCTCCTGGAGGTTTTTAATTAAGGGGATTTTACAAAATTAAGTGTTACATTTCGAATCGGTAAACTAAATCCATTTTAGCATTGTTTGGCCTCTAGACCATAGTCTCACTTCTCTCTTTCACTCTTGTGCTCTCTCACATAAAGGCATTCACACATTCTCTCCCTCTCTCCCATGCACTCTCTCGCTCCCCCTCTGAAAACAGTTAGAGAAAAAAGAATTCTTTCCATTTGCAGCTACGCTGTTGACAGGGTCTTTTTGAGCTTTCCTTCTGTATGTCTTGAGTTTGAGGGGAAGTCTCTTTGGTTGTCAAGTATGGGCAAGAGATAGCAGATGCAGATTAGAGCAGAAAAACTTGATTTTGCTTTCCACCTTTAAGGTTATTCAAGGGCAGCTCTTTCCCACTAATATAGTCATTGGAGTTTCCTGAGAGGCACATAGATAGTGGTGGAGGCTCTCACATCTGTCTACAGGGACGATTTCCATTTTCATGCACTTTATTTTCTCTTCACATTGTCCAGAATATGCAGTTCTCTTAGGGTATTATAAAATCATTCAGATATTCCCTTTCCACATCTGGTACATTGTCATTCTCATTCAAAGAGGTCCAAATCGCTTTAATTTAATAAAAGAGATTATTTTACTTTGGAGCACCTCTCTTCAACCTATTCTGTAAGAAGTCTTACAGTACCAGTGTAGTTAATTATATTGCCAATCTAATACATAATTACATTAGAAGGGGATGAGGCTATCTTTCATGACCAGCTCTATTAATATTTTTCCAACTGTTCTTAGTTTAATAATTCTAGACAAATGATATTTTTGGTGTAAATGTGTCAAACAATAATATAATCTCACTCGGGAGGTCGGCCATTATTAGATGCAAAGTGAAGCAGCAAATAGAATGTATTTCAATGCCAGTAGACTTTCTTCCCCTACTCTAATAATAGGTTTCCCTTTAATCTTGCCCTGCCAAGTCCGTTCTTTTGCAGACTGCGCTGGTGATGGGAGGTAATGTGGGCTAGTGGAAGGATCACGGGCCTGGGACTCAGCAGATCCAGGTTCTGGTCCCGGCTCCTTCACTAGGACATTCCCGCCTCCCTGGAGCGTGCAGGGAAGGAGGGGTCCGAGGTGGTGTAGGTTGGAAGGGAACCACGTGCCAAGAGGGCGAGGTTGGTTAAAGGTCCTGGGCCAGCTAGGCAGAGGGTGGGAGCTGCATAAATTAAAAACACAGGGCATCACGCATCGCACATTTAAAGAAAGACTAGCCAAGAAAGGAGCGTCTCATAAAATATGGGACAGGTGGTCACCCTAATAATAATAATAATAATAATAATAGTGGTATTTGTTAAGCGCTTACTATGTGCAAAGCACTGTTCTAAGCACTGGGGGGATACAAGGCGATCAGGTTGTCCCACATGGGGCTCACAGTCTTAATCCCCATTTTACAGATGAGGTAACTGAGGCACAGAGAAGTGAAGTGACTTGCCCAAAATCACCCAGCCGACAAGCGGCAGAGCCGGGATTAGAACCCATGACCTCTGACTCCCAAGCCCGGGCTCTTTCCACTGAGCCACACTGCTTCTGTACCCTAGTTCACGGTCCCGTTGTACAAAGTAGAAAACTATCTCCACCCTTTTTCATTTTTGTGGAGACCATCTGTCATCTTGTCACCGTAGGTGTGACTTCATTTCCGAGTTGTGTCCCGGGATCATTATGAATATTATCAATTTTTACAGAAAACAGTAGCTTAAAATCCCAATTTCCTATATTCGTATATTGTCTTTTTACATGATTTCAAATATAATTCATCTTCCTATTTGTTACATACCTTAGCACACTGTTGTGAACACAGCTCAATGTTATTATGTACCCTGCGGGTGTTCAATAAGTACTGACTAGCAGTTAGAAATCCTTTATGCCAAGTTTTCTTTCAGGTTACTTTCTCTTAAAATAATTTAGAAAAATTCCCTGTGGTGAATTTCTCAGTTAAGGACAAGCACCATCTGTCAAATTTGGTGTCGTGAACCATGCATGGAGAGTGAACAGGAAATCGAGTTGAGAAGGGAGAGAATGAAGTTTATGAGTGCATCTCTCTGCTAGCTGATTGATTCATTTTATTAATTGTGGTCAAATCTTAGTGCTCCTGAGACTGTGGTTAAGGTGTTATTAGGGATTCTGAGAGGATAGCACTGGCTGTTAGAGTATGTTCAGTCTGTGGTTTGTAGCAGGGCACCATAGGCAAATTGCCTCCATTGTGGAGGACCGGCAGGCCTGCTCCCTTGAACTTGTTAAGTGTGACTGACAAACGTTCGGTATTGGGTGTTAATGCCGCATTACCATCAGACTTTCTGAGGGAAGCAGTAGCAATCTGTCAATAGTGCCCAACGTTTATGATTCGCACAGTGCTCCGCACACGGTGAGTGCTCAATAAATACGATTGAGCGATGGAGGAAAGTAGCACTGTTTGGGGATTTGAGATGACTGGTGATTGTTACACTTCCTTATCAACAGATATTACATGAGCACCCTCTGACTGCAAGGTCATCATCCCGTGGGAATCGAGAACTTCCCCCGACACACCGCCCCCCTGGACTCCCAAATTCCTAGGGCCTGTTCTAGCTTTCATAGTCAAATGGCCTATTCATTCATTCAATAGTATTTATTGAGCACTTACTATGTGCAGAGCACTGTACTAAGCGCTTGGAATGTACAAATCGGTAACAGATACAGTCCCTGCCCTTTGACGGGCTTACAGTCTAATCGGGGAAGACAGACAGACAAGAACAATGGCATTAAATAGAATCAAGGCCTATGAAAAGCTGGCCCCATGAGGTAGCTAAATACATTTCTACTCCATTGTTTCCACGTGAACCTTCATCATCTATCTCAAAACTACCAGTATTTTCAAATGTGAGAAGGAAAACGTGTACCAGATATTTTTCCAGGTCCATTCAGTTACAATAGCAGTAATAATAACCGTGGTATTTGTTAAGCGCTTACTATGTGGCAGACACTGTACTAAGCGCTGGGACAGATGCCAGGTAATCTACCCCACAGGAGGCTCGCAGTGTAAGGCAGAGGGAGAATAGGTATCGGATCCCCATTTTGTAGATGAGAAAATTGAGGCACAGAGAAGTTAAGTGACTTGTCCAGGGTTACAGAGCAGGGAAATGGTGGAGCCAGAATTAGAACCCAGGTCCTCTAACTCCCAGGTCCATGCTCTTTCCACTAGGTCCTCCTACTTCTCTAAGGCAATATCAGTTTGCTGAGTTAAACATTCAGAGCTTTTAATGTGGCCACTTGTTTCCTCTAAGCAGCAGCATGGCTTAGTGGATAGAGCATGGGCCTGGGAGTCGGGGGGACTTGTCTGCTGTGTCACCTTGGATGAGTCACTTAACTTCTCTGTGCCTCAGTTCCCTCGTCTCTAAATTGGGGATTAAGACTGTGAGTGGGACATGGGCTGTGTCCAACCTGATTGGCTTGTATATACCTCAGGCTTAGTACACTGCCTAGTACCAAGTAAGCCCTTAACAAATGCCTTAAAAAACAAAACAAAACACTCCTTGCTTATGCATTTGGTTTGACCCGCAGAAACCATGCTCCATTAGGGCCCGGTTATTTTATGGAGAGGAATTTTACTAGATTCCATGTTTTACATTCAGATTGAAGCTCATCGGGGCCTGCGTGGGGAAACGAGGAGAAAAATGGTGAAACATTTGGTGATGTGATTAACTTTGCGCTCGGGTTTTGAAGGAGATGCTGGGATGCCAGTTGTCCAGGGAAGCGGGGTCCCAATAGAGTCTATGTCACAACTAGGTTTTGTTCCTTGAAAATGTGGTTGTACCGTGAATGGTTACATCATGGGGAATGTTTTCCCATAGACTAGTGACGCAAACAACAGACAAGGAAGTAGCAAACCAAATCCAGAAGGTCAGCACATTCTTTGGAAGAGAGTGCTAGATAGAGTATGGTGGCAATATGGAATTAGGTTTTAGACCCAACTAAAGGTCTCCACCCTTCTCTGTGGCTGTTGGCCCTGGACTCCACACAAGGCCCACATTTGGCTACTTGAGCAGTTCCATCAATGCCATTTATGGGCCACCCTCAATGCTGAATGGCGAGGCAAGATCATGGGCGGTGAAGTTCTGGAACTCGGTGAGTCTCCTAGCTTCCCAACTATGCCCTCCTTAACGTGGCTACACTGGGTGGGATGCAGGAAGAGAATGAGCAATAGCAGGGTACCCAAACGGCTGCTGTGTGGAGAGCCGAGTTGGGGAAACTGAAAGCAAAAAGAGCAGAAGAAACATTTGAAAGCCACTGCGGGGATGCAGTTTTCAGCTTCATCCCAGCTGAAAACTGGGAGTCAATTGCCGAGGATAGACCAGCCTGGCCTCCTGCCATCCAAAAAGATCGGGCTCTTTTCGAGGAAAATCTTCAAAGGGAATAAGGAAAGAGAAAACAGCACCAGGTGCTGTTGCAGACATAGAACATGACAGCATAGGAGGGAACAGATTTTTGCCTGTGCCATATAGCTGGGACTGTGGGTGCTGTATTGGCCTTTTCAGCCACACACGTCCTCAAAGATAAACTTCCCCATCAGTGATGTCTTCTCCAAATGTGAAGGACAACTGTCCCTGTAGAAATACAAGAAATCATCTACTCGTATCATCACTTTTCTGATATATCACGAGGTGGTTGTTACCCACATATGGCCTCAAATGAGCCTTGTAAGATGGTTGTAAACTGAACTAGCCCTGAATCAGAGTTCTGCTCAGCTGTAGTCATTAGTAATTCCTTGGCTGCATTTGGCAAGAGCGTGTCTGGCCCTGGTAATAGGCGGGGGATGAGTTAAACTGGACCGGTAGCTGAAAACACCATTTTCACTGGCTACGTGCTTAGAGGCGGGAAGAAAATTGTGGTGAACTTCCCTCCAGATGCTCAAGCGATCTACATTGCAATATGTGGTTTTGTCAGATTGGCCTCAAGGGGACTCTGAAGGGGTGACTAATTCCATCCATGCCCATTTTCACCAATGCATGCCCTATCCTGAACTTTACTTTGCCAGCGGAGAAATATCTTAAGTGGTCTGGAGGCTTTCCAAACTGGAAATTTTATGCAGCCCAAATCCCCATAGTAGTTGCACTTAGGCACTCTCTTCTTTCAGTTTCATGCATATCCTTACTAGCATGAACATAGTTGTGCTTTCGAGTGTACAGTGTTTTACTGTTTATGCATGCTGGTAAATGACTGTAAGCCCGTCAGTGGGCAGGAATTGTCTCTATCTGTTGCTGAATTGTACATTCCAAGAGCTTAGTACAGTGCTCCACACATAGTAAGCGCTCAGTAAATACTATTGAATGAATAAATGCGTGTATGTGTGCACACAAAGGAAAAGAAGTACATACTTTGCAGGCCTCAGGTTAAGTAGTAACAGGATTTAATTCTGAGTTTGAAAAAGGACTGAATGTGCCAGCCCAAACCATTTGGAAGAAAAGGGTGTGGATGGGATGTTTTCAGCATGACTTAGATAGGCTCCCCAATCCTCCTTGGATGCTGGAGTTGTTATAAAAGCAGCATGGCCTAGTGGAAAGAGCACAGGCCTGGGAATCAGAGGACCTGGGTTCTAATCCTGGCTCCACCACTTGGCTGCTGAGTGACCTTGGGCAAGGAACTTAGCTTCTCTGTCCTTCAGTTTTCTCATCTGTAAAACGGGGGTCAAATACCTGTCTTCCCTCCTACTTAGTTGCTGAACCCCACGCGGGGCAGGGGCGGTGTCTGACCTAATTAATTATCTTGTGTCTACCCCTAGCATTTACTACAGTGTTTGGCATCTAGTGAGTGCTTAACGAATGCTACAATTATTAGTAGTTGTGTTGTTTGAAGAACTCGTTTAGGAAAAGCCTCATCGTAATACTCACCCATGGTCTCACACTGCGCAAACGTACACATGTATGCCCCAATTTCTTATGCCACCATGTGGCACTGAATTCATTAAAATGAAGCACTTACAGTGTTTGTTCAGAGCTCAGTGCATGACTCTCCGAAGGTGTCGTTTCCAGATAGCCTCAGGTTATTTAAAGAACGGTCCCTAATTCTGTTGCTGCTGCTGTGTTGTAGCCAAAATGAGTAGTGAAAACGTACATTTTGGTAGAACAGAGTAGAGAATTTTTCTGGCTCTCTTTTTAATGGGTAATCCTCTTTTGCATGGAGGCTTTAAAGAATATGTCTGCTAATCTGGAAATAATTGTCACTAAAAGAGCAGGTGTTTTTCCAGGTAGATCTTACACTCCTTTTAGGGGAACTGGTATTTTAGAACGAAAGTGTGGTATGTGGTACGCAGTAATTTATAAGCCCTCTGTTTCATAAATTCATTAGAATTCATTTGAGCCAATAGTGATATATTTAAAACTAAAAGATGTGAACTTGAATTGCTTCCAATTTCAACAGAAAAAGAACGTTTTGATTAAGTCCCTACAATGTTGTTAGCATTAAGCTAACGATTTACAGTTTTGCAGAGAAGGTTCCAAGATTGAACGATTTATAAACCAAGCTTTTGCCTTCTGTGTCTTCACCAAGAAGCCAATACATTTCCCTTTTGCTGGGGGAGAGCTAGCTTATCAATGGGTAGTATTTATTGAGTTCTTACGGTGTGCGGAGCACTGCGCTATTCATTCATTCGATCGTATTTGAGCACGCTTATATTTGAATACGCTAAGCGCTTGGGAGCAGACTACATAATGGAGTTGGTAGGCAGGTTCCCTGGCCACAATAAGCTCTAGATTGTAAACTCATCTCTTCAGCTGGTTGACACCTGCTGAAGGTGGGTCCAGAGTCTCCAAGGCCGGCCCCCCTCCCCCCCCCCCCCAATCACGAGACCATCTCAGGAGTTACAAATATAAGCAATTCCTTTCCTGGATCAGCCGGTGCCCATCCAGATCAGTATTCCCGGTCTCTGATAGTGGCAGCTGGATGCTTGGAGGAATTATGGGATGGGTACTCTCCTTGACTTCGAACCAAGTGACTGATTTTTGCAAAGAACTACTGTAACAGAATAACAATGGCGTATAGATGGTCACTGCCCACAAGGAGCTTACAGACTAAAAGGGGAGACAGATATTAAAATAAACTACAGACGGATACATACGCAAGTGCTATGGATCTCAGGGAAGGGTGACCGTCAAAGCGCTTAAGGGACTTAAAGTGCTCTGTGGACAAGCCATCATCTTAGCATTAGCAAGGAATGGAAATAGTAAGGAATTTGATACACAGCTGCATAACTACGTAATTTCCATGTTGCAGGAGAGCTGCATGTGTATATGTCCTGTAGAGAGAAGCAGCGGGGCTTAGTGGAAAGAGCGCAGGCTTGGGAGTCAGAGATCGTGGGTTCTAGACCCAGCTCTGCCAACTTGTTGGCTCTGTGACTTGGGGCAAATGACTTCACTTCTCTGAGCCTCAGTTATCTCATCTGTAAAATGGGGATTAAGACTGTGAGCCCCACTTGGGACAACCTGATAACCTTGTTTCTACCCCAGCGCTCAGAACAGTACTTAACACGTAGTAAGTGCTTAACAAATGCCATCATTATTTATATATATAAAAATGTATATTATAAATGTGTGTGTTTCATTTATTATATATAATACATTCTCTGTGTGTGTATAGGTGTATATACAAATACACACCTCATCTGTAACATGGAACTTACATTCTTGAAGGATCTCATATTACGAAAACTTCATCCTCTAGTACCTAAATGTACTTTAACTGATATCGTGGACATGGGCACAGCCATTTCCTCTGACTCACACTGTGCTCTATCCGACACATCATTGGAAAATCAATCCCTGATTCCCCCATAACATTCTATCCAAAATCCTAGGGAAAAAATGTGATATGGGAGAACTCACTGTACAGGTGTCCCCCAGATGCAACCAGCTTTTGTTCTTGGTAAGTGTGGTTTTATAGTGAGTTTGGTTTCCCATAGACCTCCTGGTTGGTTTAAGGTTATATCCAGAGAGAGTCTGTCACACAATATTTTCTTATTGGTTTATCATTCAAAATAGCATCAGTAGAAATCAATCGGTCGTATTTATTAAGCGCTTTCTGTGTGTAGAGCACTGTACTAAGCACGTGGGAGAGTACAGTCTAACAGTGGTGGTAGACAACCTTCCCTGCCCACAAGGAGAAAGTCCTGCTGCTGTGAAAAGAACATTTCTCTGGGGGTTAACCTGCCCCAAGCGGGTTAAGTTGCCAAGTGCATGTCATCTTTGCCAATGTGTTGTCCTCCTGCCCAATTTGTGCCCCAGCCATTTGCCAATCAATTCTTCTGCAGGGGTTCTTGGGCCTAATTCTCAGGATTGAGGCTCATCCATCATTCCTGAGGGGAGATTCTATTATCACATCCAATTAGTTAGCATCCTTTCCAAAAGCGGCCCTGATATAACTTCCAAGCCTTACTCTGTCGACCTCTCCCTGCCCCTTTCTCGCCTCGTCCTGCTGCCTCGCTACTCCCCTGTTTCCAGCGGCTTTCCTCCTCTCTTTCCTGCACTGCAAACTCACTACCTCTTTCTCCAACCTGTTCCCCCCGGGCCAATCCCACAATCTAGAAATTTTTTTTTTGAACTTCAATCGTGTCAATGGCTGTTGTGGGTGCAGTCATTCCCACTATCAATGCCCTCTAGCTTTCTCTTGCCCATTTTTGCTTGTGGCAGGGAAACGGGGTCAAGCATGGATTGGGAGGGGAAATCTTGCCACGATCTGCCCTGTCGCCCTCTCCCCTGCGCCCATTCTCGTGATGACCATCACACGACCATCCTTCCCGTCTCTCAGGCCCGCAATCTCGGTGTCATCCTTGACTCGTCCCTCTCGTTCACCCCACACATCCTATCCGTTACCAAGACCTGCCGGTTTCACCTCTACAATATCGCCAAAATCCGCCCTTTCCTCTCCACCCAAACCGCTACCTTACTATTACGGGCTCTCGTTATATCCCGGCTAGACTACTGTGTCAGCCTTCTCTCTGACCTCCCTTCCTCCTCTCTCGCCCCGCTCCGGTCTATTCTTCACTCCGCTGCCCGGCTCATCTTCCTGCAGAAACGATCTGGGCATGTCACTCCCCTTCTTAAATAACTCCAGTGGTTGCCTATCAACCTCCGCTCCAAACAAAAACTCCTCACTCTAGGCTTCAAGGCTCTCCATCACCTTGCCCCTTCCTACCTCTCCTCCCTTCTCTCTTTTCATTCATTCATTCAATAGTATTTATTGAGCGCTTACTATGTGCAGAGCACTGTACTAAGCGCTTGGGATGAACAAGTCGGCAACAGATAGAGACAGTCCCTGCCGTTTGACGGGCTTACAGTCTAATCGGGGGAGACGGACAGACAAGAACAATGGCACTAAACAGCGTCAAGGGGAAGAACATCTCGTAAAAACAATGGCGACTAAATAGAATCAAGGCGATGTACAATTCATTAACAAAATAAATAGGGTAACGAAAATATATACAGTTGAGCGGACGAGTACAGTGCTGTGGGGATGGGAAGGGAGAGGTGGAGGAGCAGAGGGAAAAGGGGAAAATGAGGCTTTAGCTGCGGAGAGGTAAAGGGGGGATGGCAGCGGGAGTAGAGGGGGAAGAGGAGCTCAGTCTGGGAAGGCCTCTTGGAGGAGGTGATTTTTAAGTAAGGTTTTGAAGAGGGAAAGAGAATCAGTTTGGCGGAGGTGAGGAGGGAGGGCGTTCCAGGACCGCGGGAGGACGTGACCCAGGGGTCGACGGCGGGATAGGCGAGACCGAGGGACGGCGAGGAGGTGGGCGGCAGAGGAGCGGAGCGTGCGGGGTGGGCGGTAGAAAGAGAGAAGGGAGGAGAGGTAGGAAGGGGCAAGGTGATGGAGAGCCTTGAAGCCTAGAGTGAGGAGTTTTTGTTTGGAGCGGAGGTCGATAGGCAACCACTGGAGTTGTTTAAGAAGGGGAGTGACATGCCCAGATCGTTTCTGCAGGAAGATGAGCCGGGCAGCGGAGTGAAGAATAGACCGGAGCGGGGCGAGAGAGGAGGAAGGGAGGTCAGAGAGAAGGCTGACACAGTAGTCAAGCCGGGATATAACGAGAGCCCGTAATAGTAAGGTAGCCGTTTGGGTGGAGAGGAAAGGGCGGATCTTGGCGATATTGTAGAGGTGAAACCGGCAGGTCTTGGTAACGGATAGGATGTGTGGGGTGAACGAGAGGGACGAGTCAAGGATGACACCGAGATTGCGGGCCTGCGGGACGGGAAGGATGGTCGTGCCATCCACGGTGATGGAGAAGTCTGGGAGCGGACCGGGCTTGGGAGGGAAGATGAGGAGCTCAGTCTTGCTCATGTTGAGTTTTAGGTGGCGGGCCGACATCCAGGTGGAGACGTCCCGGAGGCAGGAGGAGATGCGAGCCTGAAGGGAGGGGGAGAGGACAGGGGCGGAGATGTAGATCTGCGTGTCATCTGCGTAGAGATGGTAGTCAAAGCCGTGAGAGCGGATGAGTTCACCGAGGGAGTGAGTGTAAATGGAGAACAGAAGAGGGCCAAGAACTGACCCTTGAGGAACTCCAACAGTTAAAGGATGGGAGGGGGAGGAGGCTCCAGCGTAGGAGACCGAGAATGATCGGCCAGAGAGGTAAGAGGAGAACCAGGAGAGGACAGAGTCCGTGAAGCCAAGGTGAGATAAGGTATGGAGGAGGAGGGGATGGTCGACAGTGTCAAAGGCAGCAGAGAGGTCAAGGAGGATCAGAATGGAGTAGGAGCCATTAGATTTGGCAAGAAGGAGGTCATGGGTGACCTTGGAGAGAGCAGTCTCGGTAGAGTGGAGGGGACGGAAGCCAGATTGGAGGGGGTCTAGGAGAGAATGGGAGTTAAGGAATTCTAGGCATCGATTGTAGACGACTCGTTCTAAGATTTTGGAAAGGAAGGGTAGTAGGGAGATAGGACGATAACTGGAGGGGGAAGTGGGGTCAAGAGCGGGTTTTTTTTGGATGGGGGAGACGTGGGCATGTTTGAAGGCAGAGGGGAAGGAGCCCTTGGAGATTGAGTGGTGTGGCCTTGCCCCTTCCTACCTCTCCTCCCTTCTCTCTTTCTACCGCCCACCCCGCACGCTCCGCTCCTCCGCCACCCACCTCCTCACCGTCCCTCGGTCTCGCCTATCCCGCCGTCGACCCCTGGGTCACGTCCTCCCGCGGTCCTGGAACGCCCTCCCTCCTCACCTCCGCCAAACTGATTCTCTTTCCCTCTTCAAAACCCTACTTAAAAATCACCTCCTCCAAGAGGCGTTCCCAGACTGAGCTCCTCTTCCCCCTCTACTCCCTCTGCCATCCCCCCTTTACCTCTCCGCAGCTAAAGCCTCATTTTCCCCTTTTCCCTCTGCTCCTCCACCTCTCCCTTCCCATCCCCACAGCACTGTACTCGTCTGCTCAACTGTATATATTTTCATTACCCTATTTATTTTGTTAATGAATTGTACATCGCCTTGATTCTATTTAGTTGCCATTGTTTTTACGAGATGTCCTTCCCCTTGACGCTGTTTATTGCCATTGTTCTCGTCTGTCCGTCTCCCCCGATTAGACTGTAAGCCCGTCAAACGGCAGGGACTGTCTCTATCTGTTGCCGACTTGTTCATCCCAAGCGCTTAGTACAGTGCTCTGCACATAGTAAGCGCTCAATAAATACTATTGAATGAATGAATGATGACGATGCCATCAGCTGCAACTGGTGCTATGATACAATTCAAAGGAGGAAAGCAAAAAAGCAGACAAGGAGAAAAGGGGGGATATGAGAGACGGGAGGAGGCAAGTTTGGAAATCGGAGACGGGGGGGCTAGAAAATCCCCTGAGAACAGAGGAGGAAATTGACTTACTGGCACTAATTCTGTTTGACAGCAGGCTGGGAGTATGTATTCTGAGATAGGTCAGCAAATGCAGAACACATCCCTGGGTTGTGCTTAAGTTTTTTTGCTCGTATTTGAAAGATTGTACTTGGTTTCTGCTTAATTTGCCCTTGGGTTCGTCACCTCTAGATGTTAGCCAATCCTAATAATGATAGTCACTTGAGGTCTTCTCATCATCGTTGATCCTTGGAAAGAATAATGAATGATGATTGGTGGCATTTAAATGCTTACTCTGAGGAAACTGAGGCTCAGAGAAGTAAAGCGACTTGCCTAAGTTCACACAGCAGGCAAGTGGCGGATCTGGGATTCGAACCCAGGTCCCCTGACTCCCAGACCTCCGCTCTTTCCACTGGGCCATGGAAAGTTGTTAAGCGCTTACCGTGTGTGGGGTACTGTGCTACATACAAGGGAGAGTACAGCGTAACAGCATTCCACCTACCACTGCCACGCCCCAGAGTTCTGCTGGACACCGGACCTTGAGAGGATAGCTGTGGGTGGTTCTCAAAGCTAGCGAAGCAGAGGACAGCATCAAATTGCCACCATCTTACTAAACAGCATGGAAGCCTGGGAATTCAAGGACCACAATCGTAAGGAGCATCAGTGAGGCCTTTCCACACCCCTCAGTAGGGCCCTTGCCTTCTGGAGTGCCCAGATGGCTACCAGATGGAGGTAAACACTACTTGCTGGTCGATTCGGCCTTTTACCTGGAAAAAAAGGGGAAAGAAGTAAATTAAGGTAAAATAAGGATTTTCTAAGTTGAGGAAACTTTTCAATATCATTTCTTTCCCAAATGCCATCTTCCAGAGAACAAAGTAAACACAATCTCCAGGCCAATAAAATGGAGCTCATAAAATGAACTACTTTCCAAAGCCCTCCAGCGCAAACTGGGTTCTTATTGGCTAATAAGATATTCATTTTCAGCAACTTTCATTTTTCCATCAACTTTAAAAATGATCTTGTGAGAAACCGATGGGCCCAGTTAATTTTAAATGAGTTTGTCTTTCGTGGCATGCTCTTCTATCTGGTTGCGACTAAAATTATTTTCAGTCACTCCCATCTGTGTAATTAATTTTTCTGATGAAAAGTTTTGTGCGATAACTCTACTGGAGGTGTATGTAGTAGTTCAGTTCAGGGTTGTTGATTTGAAGATAAATGCCTTCATTTCAGCATTTGCTTTTCTGCTGCAGTAGGTTAACCTGCCTCACACTCACCTCATTTAACACCATGACTTAATTGTCTGTTACTGTACATCTATTTTTGGAGAAGCATGTTTTCATCTGTGTTGCCAATGTAGGGGACCCATCCTCTGCCTTAAACATGTTTTTGGAATGGAAGGACTAAGGGGAGCGTTTTCAGTGAGTTTTCTAACCACAGCATCACTCCTGGAATCACAATAGCCAATGGATCGGGCTTTTTGGAAATTAGGAAGAGGCGAGAAAATACATCTTCCATCACCAGAGCATAATGGCGGCATTGAGATTCATGAAGATGCATTCGATCTGTAATTGAGAGATGTTGCCAGTATTAAAAGAGGGACAGTGTGTAACCTCTATCGAACTGGGAAGGCAAAATTAAAATCTACATGCTAACAGCTTTGTGCCACTTACAAATAGATTCATACCTCACATCTTGGCTATATACAGCTTTTAAAAAAGTAAATTCTGGGGAACGTTCAACCTGATTGAATCTGGTGTAGCTCTGTTAATATATTTGTTCAAACCACTCGCACTCAAAAGCTTTTAGACAGAATATCACTTTTTTATATTATTCATGGTAATGCAATCCTCCTTCCCCACTCCCCTTTAATATATTCAGGGTTTCCCATTAAGCCATAATATGTAGTTCAGAGGGATTTGGATCAACCATTAATCACACTGTCTGTATATTTGAGGGCCTCTTTTTGTCCATCTCTTAAACCAGTCACTTGGCATTGGCAGGGATGTGGGCTCATTCTGGGAGGTTAGATGGAAGCATCCATCTGTAGGAGAAAAAACCTTTAGTCTCCGAGTCTCCCAGTGGAAGCTATCATACAATACAGATAAAAGTCTAATAGCGTTAGGAAAAACAACAGTGGTAGGTTATTCTTTTAATGAGAAGGTGAGTCTTGTGGCCAGGAAATGTGGGCTAAGACAGTAGAGAACAAACATTTCTTCAGTGGTGCAAGGTTCATTTGTGTTTTCCCATAGTGTGTAGCCCGTGACTGGACTCAAGACCTGGTGACTTTCTAGCCCCTTTGTTCCTCTCTGGAGTCAGGGAAGCTCACCCCAAACACTTGACATCAAATTAGGTAATGGCAGATTCAAGAGGGAGATGGAGAGAAAGCGGTAGAATAATAATGATAATAATAATAATTGTGGTATTTGCTAAGTGCTTACTTTGTGCCAGACACTGCAGTAAGTGCTGGAGTGGATATGAGCAAATGGGGTTGGACAAAACCCCATCCCATATGGAGCTCACAGTCTTGATCCCCATTTTACAGATGAGGTAACTGAGGCACAGAGAAGCTAAGCTACTTGCCCAAAGTCACACAGCTGGCAAGCGGTAGGGGCGGGATTAGAACCCATGACCTCTAACTCCCAAGCCCGGTCTCTTTCCACTGAGCCACGCTGCTTCTCTAGAGCTGCTGCTGCTGTAGTGGTCAGATACGAGGCAGTGAAATCAAGTGTAAGGAGAAGCTGGTGTCTTAAACCATCAACCCTAAAGTTGTGATAGTTTACTCTGTGCGTCAGCCTTGATTGTTTGAGAGTTTACACCTCTTTTCATCCCATTTGCACATTCTCCCCATCTCGCAAGCCTGTAACCTTGACATTATCCTCTCTCCCTCTAGATTGAAAGTTCACTGTGGGCAGGGAATGCATCTGCTATATTGTCGTTTCACACTTTCCCAAGCGCTTTTCTGCACACAGTAAGCACTCAATAAATCCAATCAATCGATTGATTGGTTGATGCATCTCTCTCTTTCAACCCAGATATTCAGTTTGTCACTAAATCGTGTCAGTTCTACCTTCACAACTCTAGACTCTGCCCCTTCCTCTCTGCCCAGATTGCTACCATGCTGATCCATTTCTTGAGTACTATATCAACCTCCTCACTGCCCTCCCTGTCTCCTGCCTCTTCCCACTCCAGTCCGTGCTCCACTCTGAAGCATAGGTCATTTTTTCTAAAAAAAATCTCAGTCCACCTCTCCCCTCTCCTCAAAAACCTTCCATCATTGCCTATCCACCTCCACATCAGACAGTCCTTATCACTGGCTTTAAAGCACTCATCTGGCTCTCCCACCCCTCCTACAACCCAGCCTTTACACTTCACTCCTCTGTCACCAACCTTCTCACTGTACTTCAATCTCGTCTTTCTCACGGCTGACCCCTTGACCCTGTCCTCCCTTTTCCATGGATCCCCCTCCTCTTTCATATCTGACAGTCCACAATTCTTCTGACCCTCAAGGCCCTCCTAAAATCTCACCTCATCCACGAGGCTGTCCTCAAATAAGTACTCACTTTCCTTTCTAAGCCCTCTCTTTGTGTCGCTTATGCTCTCTCGGGTCTGTCTCTCTTAAATTATCCATCTATACTTTATTTTAATGTCTGTCTCCCTCTTCAGTCTGTAAAGCTCCTTGTAGGCAGAGATCATCTATACCAATCAATCAATTGTATTCTTTGAGCATTTACTGTGTTCAGAACATTGTACTGATTGGAAGAGTAGAGCATTACAGAGTTGGTAGACACATTCCCTGTGCACAACGAGCTTACAGTTCAGAGAGGGAAAGAGATATTAATATAAATAAATTCTGGATATGTACATAAGTGCTCTGGGACTGAAGGAGGGGTGAATAAAGGGTAAAAATCTAAATGCAAAGGTGATATGAAAGGGAATGGGAGAAGATGAATTGAGGGCCTGATCAGGGAAGATATGCTTCAATACAGCATTGAATGTGGGGAGAATGTGAGAGTTCAGTGGTGAGGTACACGAGATCAAGGCACATTGTGTACGTTGGTATTAGGGGAGCCAAAAGTGTGGATTGGTTTGTAGTAGGAAATCAGGGAGATAAGGTAGGAGGGGGCAAGGTGGTCGAGTGCTTTAAAGCTGAGGGTGAGGAGTTTCTGTTCAGTGCAGAGGCTGATAGGTAACCACTGGAAGTTCTTGAGGGGTGAGGAAAGGTGGGCTGAATGTTAATAGAAAAATGATCCGAGCAACAGAGCGATATATGGAATGGTGTGGGGAGAGACAGGAGGCAGGGAGGTCAGCAAGGAGGCTGATACGGTAATCGAGGTGTGATAGGATAAATGCTTAGATTAACACGGTAGGAGTTTGGATGGTGAAGAAAGGGCAGATGTTAGTAATGCTGTGAAGGTGAGACCGACAAGATTTGGTGACACTGAATATGTGGGTTGAATGAGAGACATGGGCTAATCAATCAATCAATGGTACTTATTGAGTGCTTACTATGTGCAGAGCACTGTACTAAGCACTTGGGATACTGCCAAGGTTACAGGCTTATAAGAGAGAGGATGGTGGTGCTGTCTACAGTGATAGGAAA
This sequence comes from Ornithorhynchus anatinus, assembly GCF_004115215.2. Taxonomy (NCBI): domain Eukaryota; kingdom Metazoa; phylum Chordata; class Mammalia; order Monotremata; family Ornithorhynchidae; genus Ornithorhynchus; species Ornithorhynchus anatinus. The sequence continues at coordinate 14,508,730 of NC_041750.1, forward strand.
TTCAGGGGGAGGACAGGGTTTGGGTAGGAAGATGTGGGTGAGGCATCCTGGTGGAGATGTTCCGAAGGCAGGACGAAATACGAGATTACAGCGAAGAAGGATCAGGGCTGGAGTTGTAGATTTGGGAATCATCTGTGTAGAGGTGGGAGTTGATGCCATGGGAGCGAATGAGTTCTCCAAGGGAGTGGGTGTAGATGGAGAATAGAAGCCCAAACTAAGCCTTGAGGGACTCCCACAGTTAGAGGTGGGAGGCAGAGAAGGAGCCTGCAAAAGAGACTGAGTATGAGTGGCCAGAGAGGCAGGAGGAGAACCAGGAGAGGGCAGGGTCAGTGAAACCGAGGTTGGATAACGTTTCCAGGAGAAAGGGATGGTCGACAGTGTCGAAGACAGCTGAGGAGGATTAGGGTGGAGTAGAAGCCGTTGGGTTTGGCAATGAGGAGATCACTTGTGACCCCTGAGAGGCCAGTTTCTGTAGAGTAAAAGGGGTTGGAAGCCAGACTGGAAAGAGTCAAGGAGAGAGTTGGAGGAGAAGAACTTGAGACAGCAGGTTTAGACAGCTCGCTCAAGGAGTTTGGAGAGGAATGGTAGGAGGGAGATGGGGCGAAAACTGGAGAGAGCCGTGGGCTCAAGGGAAGATTTTTTAGGATAGGGGAGACATAAGTATCTTTGAAAACAGTGGGGAAGGAGCCACTGGCGAGCCAACAGCTGAAGATGACGGTCAGGGAGGGAAGAAGGGAGGGAGCAAGTGCTTTGATAATGTGCAGTGGGTTGAGGTTGGATATATAGATACAGGGAATGGATTTTGAGAGAAGGCAGGACATCTTCTCTTGAGATACCTACTCTTTTGTACTGTGGTTTCTCAAGGGCTTAGTACAGTGCCTTGGACAGAGTAAACGCTCAAGAAATATCAGTGATTAATTGTGCATAATATTTGTTGAAGCATTTTGACTAACTGGAATGGAACCGCACCATTTGACCGTTGCCCTAGATGTGCATAGGTCAATAATTAAATCACGGCAGGAGGTGGGGAAACAGGGAAAACAGGGAAACAGGGGACCAGGAGATTTCTCTGGCAGGAGATGCATGAATAGATGGCCAATTTAAGGGAAGATACCTGAGGCAATTGAAAAGAAGAATGGGTCTCTCCCTGTGTCATTGCTTTGGCGTCTTCTATTGAAAGAACATTGCCTTCATTTTTCCAGCCTCGCCTATTCCTGTGGCTCGAGAAGAGACTTTAACTTCCTTTTCGGAGTTTCTATTACCCAATTAGCTCAGGGTTGGAGAAGCAGCGTGGCTCAGTGGAAAGAGCATGGGCTTTGGAGTCAGGGCTCATGAGTTCGAATCCCAGCTCTGCCACTTGGCTGTGTGACTGTGGGCAAGTCACTTAACTTCTCTGTGCCTCAGTTCCCTCATCTGTAAAATGGAGATGAAGACTGTGAGCCCCACGTGGGACAACCTGATTCCCCTATGTTTACCCCAGCGCTTAGAACAGTGCTCGGCACATAGTAAGCGCTTAACAAATACCAACATTATTATTATTATTAAAAGAGGAGACTTCCATGAGATTGACTTTCTGTTATGCACGGAGGCCATTTTCTGTCAAAGTAGTTTTTCAAAGTTAGTAGCTCATATCACACTTGATGAAAGAGAATTGTAGATGATGTATTGTAGCATGAAAAACATTTAGGCCCATATCACCATTTTCAAAGAAACAGTGCAGTTATGGGACGTGCCTATTTTTTAGCCACAGGAGGCCTTTGCTTCCGCTTTAAATGGTGTCTAGTGTAGGTAGTGCGCTTCCAGCCCATTGCAATTTAGCCCTTGACAAGCTGGGAGCACTTAGCTCTCTAGCCTCTGGGAAGCATCATTGAACATGAAGACTTGCAGGCTTTCATCTGTTTTATTTTCCTTGTTCAGAGGGACCTGGGAAATTGGTCTGCATTTTCTGCTAGAGGTAAAAATAAACAGAAACCGTTTCCACCTTTTGTTTCCAGGGTTAAGTGTCTTAGCAGGTGTTATTCCGGCTCTCAGGTTTCCAGCCAGAATACCCAGCCCCCACTCAAATGATTATGCTTTCGATGGATCTTTGGAAACTCATCTTTGGAAGTTGCATCTCTATCATATTTGGAAAATTTTCTGATATTTATCTAAAAACAGGAGCACTGCCTTTACTGGGTCGGAGACAACTGTCTATCCAGCCCAGAGCTTTTCTCTGACAGGGACAGCAGGACACTTGGAGAAACTGTGTGGTAAGAGTTGTCCTCCTTGACGTCCTAATGTTTAGGTGTGCGTCCTTAAGTTTCCACTCTACATCCTTAATTTTCCCTCATTATTATTATTAGTAGTAGTAACACAATTTGGATCCCTTGTTCAGGAACTAAAGCGCATCATGTGGGCAGCTTCCCCCCTTCGCCATAGCTTTCCAACATCTTCCAATCAGTCGTATTTATTGAGCATTTACTGCATTATACAGTGCCTCTGCACAAGTAGAAGGTGTTCACGATGCTACTACCAGGTTAAAGCACCTAATATTGCTTCTCATTTGGATCCTAACACTCTCAGTGTAAGTGCTGCCGCTGATTGAAGCTGGTTTCCTTTAACCTCCTTTTCCTGAAAGGGCATACTTTTCTACCATTTATATGTCCTACCCTGAATAGTCTGATAGATAACGTCACGAGCTCTCTCTCTCCGGCCTTCCGGTTTGTATTACCAACCAGGACCTCCCTGGATCGGGGAAGCCTCGGTGGCCGTAAAGTCAAACCGCACCTCAGATCGCCAAGGTTACTGTGGAACGTTTTTTACTTAGTTTTATCAGCAGGCGAGGGAGTGACACATACACACTCTCACTCCACTCCACCAAGGGTCCAGTATCCGTCTATGGTCAAAGGAGCCCGTTCTGCCAGAGCTTCTTCTTTCTGCTTCCAAGTGCTATTGCCCGTGCCCTCCATGCTCCTCCCTCACAGGCCAGCAGTCACCTGTCTCAGATAGACCCCATCAGTTCCTTCGCGAGTCTTTTCCTTTTTGTTGTTGGCAGGATCACAAACAGTCACGAATAGGGCACCTCGTTGTGGGCTCACCACAGATAAGAGCCTACCTGCTTCCAGAAAGGGGTTTTTTTTTGCATCCACATTGTCCAGGGCATTTAAATCTTAATGAATGAAAGCATTAAGATGTATCTCTATCTTTTTCAACAGTTTCTTGAAACCCAGCTCAACATCTAGCATTCACATAGTCGGGAAAGAAAATAACCTCTCTGCTTCCCTCTAGACTGTAAGCTCTTTATGGGTAAGGAACGTGTCCACTAATTCTGTTGTGTTGTAATCTCTCAAGTATTTAGTACAGTGCTCTGCACATACAGTAAGTGCTCAATAAATACCATTGATAGATTGCTTATTTTTGCAATGAGGCAATCAGAAAAGCAACTGGTAGGACCTAGCACATGAGTGAATAATCAGCAAAAGGGGTAGTAATAGAAATAATATTTATGAAGCTCCCACACTGCACTGTCCAAAACACTTGGGAAGTGTAAGGTCAATAGCATGCTTCCTGCCCACAGAAAGCTTACAGAGACAGACATAAAATGCTTACAAAGCCAGTACTTAAATAATTGAAAGAATAAATCAATAAGCAAATAGACATCAAGCAATCAATGAATGGCATTTCTTTAATGCTCTTTGTGTGCAGAGCACTGTACTAAGTGCTTGGGTGTCCTCTCCTGGTTCTCCTTCTATCTCTCTGGCTGCTCATTTTCAGTCTCTTTAGCTGGTTCCTCCTCCCCCTTCCACCCCCTAACTGTGGGACTCCCTCAAGGTTCAGTTCTGGGACCCTTTCATTCTCCAACTACTCCCTTAGAGAACTCACTCTCATGGCTTCAAACTACTGTGATTCTACTAGATGTAGAATCATCTACACAGAGGATTCCCAAATGACCCTCTCCAGCCCCGCCTCTCTCCTTCTCACCTTTCTTCCTGCCTTTGGGACATCTCTACTTGGATATCTGGCCAACACCTCAAACTTGACACAACCCAAACAGAACTTCTCACCTTTCTGCTCAAACCCTGTCTTCCTCCTGAATTTCCCATCTCTGTAGATAGCTCCACCATCCTCCCTGTCTCACAAGTTTGTGATCTTGCCATTATCCTCAACTCATCTCTTTCATTCAACCAACGTATTCAGTCTATCACCAAATCCCATTGGTTCTACCGTGACAGCATCTGCAGAATCTGCCCCTTCTTCTCCATCCAAACTGCTACCGTGTTTGGGCCAAGATCTTCTATCCCACCTTGACTATTGTATCAATCTCCTTGGTGACATCCCTGCTTTCTGTCTCTTCCCTCTCCAGTCCATACTTCACTCTGCTGCCCAGGTCACTTTTTCGAAAAAAAGAAAAAACATCCCTGCATCCCCACTCTTCAAAAACCTCCAGTGGTTGCCCATCCATTTCCTCACCCCACATAATAATAATATTAATAATGTTGATATTTGTTAAGTGCTTACTATGTGCAGAGCACTGGTCTAAGCGCTGGGGTAGATACAGGGTAATCAGGTTGTCCCACGTGAGGCTCGCGGTCTTAATCCCCATTTTACAGATGAGGTAACTGAGGCCCAGAGAAGTTAAGTGACTTGCCCACAGTCACACAGCTGACAAGTGACAGAGTGGGGATATGAACCCATGACCTCTGACTCCCAAACCCGGGCTCTTTCCACTGAGCCACGCTGCTTCCACTGAGCCACAGAAGCTCCTTACCATTGGCTTTAAGGCAGTTCTCCCCCTCCTACTTTACCTTGCGGATCTCCTGTCACAGCCCAACCCACACACTTTGCTCTGCTGATGCCAACCTGCTCACGGTACCTCAATCTCACCCATCCTGCTGACCCCTGGCAGACATCTTCCCTCTGGCCTGGAACTCCCTCCCCCTTCATGTACGACAGACCAATCAATCTGTCATGTTTTATTGAGTGCTATTTTGTGCAGAGCACTCTACTAAGCTCTTGAGAGCATAGTGTATAACAAAGGTTGGTAGACATGTTCCTTGCCCACAATGAATTTACAGTCCAGAGAGCGAGACAAATATTAATGTAAATAAATTATGGATATATTGAGAAGCAGTACAGTGTAGTTGATAGGGCCTGGGCCTGGGAGTCAGAAGGTCATGGGTTCTAATCCTTGCTCTGACACCTGTCTGCTCTGTGACTCTGGGCAAGTCACTTCACTTCTCCAGGCCTCAGTTACCTTATCTGTAAAATGGCAATTCAGCCTGTGAGCCCCATGTGGGACAGGGATTGTGTCCAACCCAACCTACTTGTATCCACCCCAGTGCTTAATACAGTGCCCAGCACATAGTTCAGCGCTTAGCAAATACCATAATTATTATTATTATTGTTATATGCATAAATGCTCTGTGGCTGAGGGAAGGGTGAATAAAGGCCACAAATCCAAGTGTAAGGGCAACGCAGAAGGGAGTGGGAGGAGGAAATAAAGGCATAGTCAGGGAAGGCATCTTGGAGATGTGCTTTTAATAAGGTTTTGAAGGTGAGGATAGTGATAGTCTGTTGTATATGAGCAGGTAAGGCCTTCTGGGCCAGAGGCAGGACATGGGCTAGAGGTCAGCTGCGAGATAGACGAGATTGAGGTACGGTGAGTAGGTTGGCAGTAGTGGAGCCAAGTGTGTGGTCTTTGTTATAGCAGGAAATGGGCGAGTAAGGTAGAAAGAGGCAAGGTGATTGAGTGCTTTAAAGCCGATGGTAAGGAGTTTATGTTTAATGTGAAGGTGGATGGTCAACCCCTGGAGGTTTTTGAGGAGTGGGGAAACATGAACTGAATGTGTTCGTAGAAAAATGATCCGGGCAGCAGAGTGAAATATGGACTGGAGCAGGGAGAGTTTGGAGGCAAGGAGGTCAACAAGGAGGCTAATACAGTAATCGAGGTGGGATGGGTAAAGTGGTTGGGTTAGCATGGTAGCGGTTTGGAGGGAGAGGAAAGGGCAGATGTTAGCGAAGTTGCGAAGGTTGAACCGACAGGATTTGGTGGACAGATTGAATATGTGGGTTGACTATGACAGACCACCACTCTCCCCACCTTTAAAGCCCTACTAAAATCTCACATCCTCCAAGAGGCCTTTCTTGACTAGATCCTCGTTTTTCTCATTCACCCTCCCTTTTCCGTTGCCTACGCACTTCGATCTGTATCCCCCGTGAACTTTATATTCATCCCGCCCCCAGATGCACAGCAGTTTAGCACATATCCCAATACTCCCACATTCCCCCATCAGTAATTTAATTTAATGTCTGTCTCCCCAACTAGATCGCAAGCTCCTTGTGGCAGAGAAAGTGTTTTGTATTTGTTATATCTCTCAAGTGCTTACCACAGTGTATTCCACTCAGTAATTGCCCTACCTTCAGAGGGTGCTCAATAAACTACTATTATTATTAGTGTTCCATCCTGCTCCAGCTCAAGGTAATGAATGCCCTTCAGTTCAAAGGAATGAGAGAGAGAGACAAGCGTGTGATTTTGTGTACATTTTTGTTGAGCCAGGGAGAGTGCGTTTGTTAACACTTAATTCAGTATAATCTTCAATCGTAAAAGGGATCTTTGGTTTACTCAAGCTGAATCATTTTTTTTGCCCCATCTGAAAAAACACAGTTATAACATAAATGGGTATTCACCCATGTTGGGCAGGCAAAAGAGTTGTAAATGGCTTGCGTGTTGTGAATGATTCATTTTTACAACACAGAAATTTCTACAGTAGGATGTTCTTTGCTTTCAACTGCACGATCATAAAGAATTGAAATGTGGTTTCACTATGCATATGGAAGAGAAAACATAGTTAAGAAATGGTGAAAAGGCTGTTAATGTTTTTGTTTTTTTCACCTTTCTGTTCTGAAAAGATCAACTGTGATCACTTATCCAGAGCAAGTCCCACTGGCAAAGGAAGTTTGGAAAGGCAAACTAAAATAGGGTAAATACTTGAATTAGTAGGATGTGATAGCGTGGATCTCAAGAATTCTGCTTGAGAAGAGGATCTGGTTCTTATTGTATTACCCCAAGTCCCTACTGCAGTGCTCTGGACAGACGAGGCCCTTAATAATAATAATAATAATGTTGGTATTTGTTAAGCGCTTACTATGTGCCGAGCACTGTTCTAAGCGCTGGGGTAGACATAGGGGAATCAGGTTGTCCCACGTGGGGCTCACAGTCTTAATCCCCATTTTACAGATGAGGGAACTGAGGCACAGAGAAGTTAAGTGACTTGCCCACAGTCACACAGCCGACAAGTGGCAGAGCTGGGATTCGAACTCATGAGCCCTAACTCCAAAGCCCATGCTCTTTCCACTGAGCCACGTTGCTTCTCCAAGTAAGCCACTGGACGTTGATAAGGATGGCATGGATGGAGTGTGTTATCGCAAAGTTACTAGCCATTATTTCAGAGACTTTTTGAGAGACGAGTAGTGCCTGAGGTTTGGAAAAGTGCAACTGTGATGCCCATCTCTAATGCAGGCAAAAAGAGATGGCTTTGGTAATCAGACAGATCACTTGTGACATCAATACCTGGAAGAGATCAGCAAACAATTATACTTTGTAACTACATGAAAGATTGCAAATTCTCAGAAGCATCTAACATGAGTTAGTGAAAGGAAAATTGTGCAAGATCAATTTAATGTCAGTGGAGAAGCAATGGAAGAAACCTACCTAGTTGTAGTCTGACTTTGGATTCTGTCCCGCATAACATCCTTGTTGACAGTTACTTCTCCTCGGTCCTCAACTCTGCCAACCTCCCGCTCCACCCATTCTCACCCTTTCACCAATTTGGACACACACTTGATCTCATCAGCATTAGTCAACTGTACCATTTCTAACATCACCAACTGTGAAGTCCCATTCTCCAACCACAGCCCCTAACCTGCCTTCTGAAAACTATTCACTCCCCCAACAGAAACCTCTGGTCCTCATTGAATGAGTTATCTCCATTCACTGCTTCCACTTCCTCTCCCTCAGTTCTCTCCTTGACCCACTCCAATCTGGCTTCCACCCTCTTCTCTCCACAGAAACTGCCCTCTCTAAAGTCATCAACGACCTTCTTCTAGCCAAATCCCGCCAGCTTCTAAGCCATCCTAACCCTTCTGCACCTTTCAGCTGCCTTGGAGGTGGTGGACCACCTCCTTCTCCTTGAAATATGATTCAACCTTAGATTTACTGACACTCTCCTCTCCTGGTGCTCCTCCTTTCTCTCTGACATCTCCTTCTCAGGTTCCTTCTCTGCCTCCCACCCCCTAACAGTGGGAGTCTGTCCCGCATAAACTCAGCTCTGGTGCCCTTCAATTCCTCCATTTACATCCATTCCCTTGGAGAAGTAATTTGCTCCCATGGCTTCAAATACCATCTCCATATGGGTGATTCCCAAATTTACCTCTCCAGCCCTGGCCTCGCTCCTTCTCTGCAGTCTCACATTTTCTCCTGCCATCTACCTTGATGTACCCCTGACACCTCAAACTAAACCTGTCCAAAGAAGAACCCCTCACCTTCCCATTCAAACCCTGTTCTCCCCCTGTTTTTCTCATAATGGTAGACAGCACCACTATTCTCCCTATCAGTGGTATTGATTGAATACTTACTGTGGGCAGAGCACTTCACGAAGCATCTAGGAGAGTACAGTATAACAGAGTTGAGAGTCACATTCCCTGCCCCCAGGAGCTGACAGTCTAGAGGAGGAGACAGACATTTATATAAATAAATTATGTATTTGTACATAAGTGCTTTGGGGCTTAGGGTGGAGTGAATACCAAGTGCTTGAAGGGTACAGATCTAAGTGCAGAGGCAACACAGAAGGAGAAGAAATTGGGAAAAAGAGGACTTCAATCAGGGAAGGGCTCTCAGAGATGTGACCTTAATAAATCCCTGAAGTTGGGGAAAGTGGCGGGCTGGGGTATATGGAGAGGGAGGGAGTTCCAGGCCAGAGGGAGGATGTGGGAAAGGGCTCAGGGATAAGATAGATGAAATTGGGGCACAATGAGCAGGCTGGTGCCAGAGGAGTGAAGTGTGCAAGCTGGGATGTAATAGGAGATCAGTGAGATAAGGTAGGAGAGACAAGCTGATTGAGTGCTTTAAAGCCAATGCTAAGGGGTTTCAGTTTGATGTCGAGGTTGTTGGGTAGCCACTGAAGGTTATTGTGGAGTGGGGAGATGTGGATTGAATGTTTTTGTAGAAAAATGATCTGAGCAGCAGAAAGAAATATGGATTGGAGTGGGGAGAGGCTGGGAGGTCAGCAAGAAGGCTGATGGAGTAGTCAAGGCAGGGTAGTGCTTGGATCAGAGTAGCAGCAGTTTGGGTGGAGAGAAGAAGACAGATTATAGCAATGTTGTGAAGTGAGAAGCAGCATGTCCTAGTGGAGAGAGCAAGGGCCTGGGGGTCAGAAGGACCTGGGTTTTAATCCTGGCTCCACCACGTGCCTGCTGTGTAATCTTGGGCAAGTCACTTAACTTCTTCGTGCCTCAGTTTACCTCATCTTCAAAATGGGGATTAAGAGTGTGAGCCCCATTTGGGACATGGACTGTGTCCAACCAGATTAGCCTGTATCTACCCCAATACTTAGTACAGCGCCTGGCACATAGTAAGCACTTAACAAATCAATTGATCAATAGAATTTATTGATCGCTGACTATGTGGAGAGCGCTGTCCTAAATGCTTGGGAGAGAACAATATGACAGAGTTGGTAGACACGTTCCCTGCTTACACAGTGAATTTACATTTCAAAAAAAAAAAGCAGAACCGACAGGATTTGGTGACAGATTCTATGTGTGGGTTGAATTAGAGAGATGAGTCGAGGATAATGCCAAGATTAAAGGGTTTGGGGTGGGGGGGGATAGTGGCATTGGCTATAGTGACAGGAAAGTCACGGGGAGGACAGGGTTTGAATGCAAGGATGAGTTCTGTTTTGGACATGTTAAGTTTGAGGTGTCAGGGGGACATCCTGGTAGAGCTGTCCTGAAGGTAGGAGGAAATGTGAAACTGCTGGAAAGGAGATAGGTCTGGGCTGGAGAGATAAATATAGGAATCATACGGGAAGAGGTGGTAGTCGAAGCCATGGGAATGAATGAGTCCTCCAAGGGAGGGGTTGTAGATGAGAATAGAAGGGGACCCAGACCTGAGCTTTGAGGGACTCCCACAGAGGAGGAGCCTGTGAAAGAGACAGAGAAGGAGCAGTCGGAGAGATAGGAAGAGAACCAGGAGAAGGCAGTGTCGGTAAAGCCTAGGTTGGATAATGTTTCAAGGGGAATTTATGTATATTAATATCTGCCTCCCCATCTAGACTGTAAGCTCGCTGTGGGCAGGGAATGTGTGTGTCATATTGTTGTGTTGTCCTCTCCCAAGCACGTACTACAGTGCCCGCACACAGTAAGTGTTCAGTAAATACGATTGATTGATTGGGAAGGGAGTGGTTCACAGTGTCCAAGGCAGCTGAGAGTTTGAGGAGGATTAGGATTCAGACTGTGAGCCTTCTGCGGGATGAGGACTGTGTCCAACCCGATTTGTTTGTAACCACCCCAGCGCTTAATACAGTGCCTGGCACCTAGTAAGCACTTAACAAATACCATTATTATTATTACGAAATATAGTCTGTCAGATTGGCAAGAAGAAAGTTATTGATGACCTTAGGGCTGTTTCTGTGGAGTGAAAGGGGCAGAAACTAGATTGGAGGGGATCATCATAGGAGAGGAAGTAGAGACAGTGGGTGGAGACAACTCACTCAGAGAAGGGGCGACAACTAGAGGGAGCCTTGGGGTCAAGGGAGGGTATTTTTAGGATGGGGATACATGGGGCATATTTGAAAGCAGTGGAGAAATCATTGGAAAGTGAATGGTTGAAGAAGGTGGTCTGGGAGGGGGTCAGTCATGCAGATCGAGGGACTAGATTTTGAGAGGAAGCTAGAGATCTCCTCTTGAGATTTCCCCATCTCGCAAGCCTGTAACCTTGTCATTATCCTCAACTCTTATCTCTTTCAACTCACATAATCAATCTGTCACCAAATCCTGTTGGTTGTGTCTTGACAGCATCTCCACAATCCACCACTTCCTCTCCATCCGTACTGCTACCAAGTTCTTATATCACACCTTGACTACTGACATCAAACTCCGTGTTGACCTCCCTGCCTCCTGTCTTTCCCCACTCGAGTCCTTACTTCACTCACATAATTTTCCTTCAAAAACTTCGGTCCACGTCTCCCCACTCCTCAAGTTCCTCCCGTGGTTGCCCAGCCACCTCCGCATCACACAAAAACTCTGTACTCTTGATTTTAAAGCACTCAATCAGCTTGCGAACATGGAATGTTTCTACCAACTCTTTTGTGTTGTGCAGTAATTCCTCAGGAAATACCACTGATTGATCATGCCCCACTTGGATTTCTTCCCCAACATCCCCTCTCTTGAGCCACAGATCCACACCCTCAACTCTACCCTCTCCACTCATCCCCTTATTTCTGTTTTGATTGCACACTACCAACCCCCAGCCCTGGATCACCATCATAGTTCGTTTCCTCTGCTCCTGTAACAATACCGTGAAATGCTGTTGATGGAAATCCTGGCACCAGGCTGTAATCTGGTTGGCATCCTAAGAGGAGTTGTTAGAAGCAAATCATAGAATATGAAAAAATGTTTTGAGAAGGATGTTGACCACTTGCCGTTTTTGTGAAAAAACACTGATGAAGAGGAAAAGGAAAGCCTCCTTGATTGAGTTAATAAAAACTCCTAATTAGGCTGACAGTAGAGATTCTGAAGTCTAAGAATGAGCACCTGTTTGTCCCGGATGGTTTTGTTCTGTTGCCTAGAGATACGGTGTCGTAACTCCCTGCTAGCTCAAGGATTCTAGGCATAAAGCTTCAAAATGTCTCACAAAAGACTTCAGCAACACTGAGGGAAAGTTCATTTAAAATAAACTCCAGATAGCCAGCCCCAGAATTTTTAAGGCTCATATATAAGAAGCCATAGTCAAAAGGAAGGACCTAGACTCAGTTCTTGAAGCCTAATGCCTCAAAACACAGAGCCAAGTGTGATTTTGTTTATCCTTTTCGTGACCAGCTTCTGGTGGGGGGGGTTTTATGTCAACTGTCCATTTGTGACATCTTTTTCTCGGTCGATCAAGACACATTGAACTTAGGGACAGATCTTCCAGGCAGACTCTCCAGTGTTTGCTCAGGGATGTTGGCTTTTTAGTGAGGTGTTTTAACTGGACTGTGAAAGGCTCTTCCTTTATCTGGTTAAAACTATAGCAATAAAATAGATTTGTGTCTGCAAAGATTAAAAACTACAGACCGCACTGTATGGGAAATACATTACTGTGGGCTTGAAAGAGGCCTCATATTTTGACTTTGTTTAAATTAAGTACAAAAATATGTGAGGATTCTTTAAAGTGATGCCAAATAGAAAAATGAGAATACAGTTTGAATAAATATTCTTACAAATGCTGCAGAATCATGATTTATCAAATTTTAAAACGGTTTACTGCAGGGTATTTATTATTCAGCAATAGACCTGGGCTTATGAAATCCAGGGAATAGAGTGCCATGATGTGGGGAAGGAAAGTACAGTAAGAGCAACTCCATGAGCTAGAGGTCCAGCCAGACCCTGGCTATTAATCATCTCCCTCCATTATTTCCTGAAGATTCATTCATTGTTCCATAAAGGTACCTAGAGGGTCAATTAGAGACCACAGACAGGATTTTTCAAAGACACAAGAGGGTCAATTAGGCTCTCCTTATAATTTTCTGCTTTAACAGCAAATGCCAGCCTATCACACACCAGATTCGAGAGAGTCTGGAAATAAACAGGGTGCTCATTTAAAAAAAAAAATTGAGTCGGTCTATTGGTAACATATGGCTTCCTGTCATGTCTTGATCAAAGCCAGGTAGAGAGGATTTTATCACTGCGGCTGGTAAGGACCAGAGTTCTTTTGGGGTCATGGCACCCTGAATGATCAGGGAATTTCTATGATGGAATGGTCTGTTCCTATCACAAAGGTGAATCATTTATCTCAAGGAGGGTCTTAACTACACCACATTATCCAATAGTCCCCCATACTACAATTATAAAGTATCTAAAACAAACATGTTACCTGAAATCAATTCGGGTGGTTTTGAGCTGAGTATTTAAGTCCATCTCATTTTCCCAAGTAGCTCCATATTTAAGAAGTACTCCACTAGATTTGCATAAGGCTGCTATTTTTGAACTGTCATTTCGGTGTTAAATTTAATCTGCCAAGATTTTCCAGTTTCCGGTAGAGAAGGAGAAAGAAGCATTGAAATGATCCTGGGATCAGAGAATTGGAAATGCAGCTGAGAATTTAGGACCTGTCCTCTCCCCTCTCTATATTCTTTTAGCATTTCCATGCCTCTGACTTTCCCATTTAGAAAAAATGTGAATGATGCTTCCTCGTTTGAAAATGGCTGGAGAACCGTGAGTGACTGAAGCTACTTTGCAGCACAGTAGCTCTATAATTGCACACAAACAATTATGCCAGAAAGGTGGGCCAAAGATTTTGGGGTTTTCCACCATAAACCCTGCCTAGATTAGATTGCCCCTACTTTCACTTGTCATTTAAACAGCCTTGAGACAGGTATGACTGAATGCAACCTGTCATTCTTTTAGGAGAGAAAAATTTCAACAGCTAAAGGTGTGAATTTTAGGGTGAGTAGGTGGCTGTACATTCCACTTGGATTTTTCACTGTCTGCTTTTAGGAAAAGTCCCTTCTTTCCAAGCCTTTTAGTGGAGAGTTCTAACGACTTTAATCATCGATCATATTTATTGAGCGCTTACTGTGTGCAAAGCACTGTACTAAGCCCTTGAGAGAGTACCGTATAACAGAGGTGGTAGACCCATTCCCTGTCCACAAGGAGCTTATGGTCTAGAGAAATGTATTCTCCAGGTGGACTAGAAAATCATCGCTTATTCATCCAAAGGACCCCAAGCTTATGGGTACACCAGGCTCATTTTATGTCTCAATTTTTGAGTTTGCTTACAGATAGTCAAGCTTTTATTGGAGTGTACATACACTTTCCATTTTATCTAAATAAATCAGCTGGTGTCTTGGCAGTTACTTATTATTAACCTATTATTCAGTTAAAAAAAAACTAGGAACACTGAGGCTATCAAAAGATTCCCCTCCCCCCCCCCCCCAAAAGTCTGGAAAGTTTGCACTGCAGTTCCCTATACCAGTACAGATTACAGCGGAGGTCAGATGAAAACAATGTCTCCAGTATACTGCATCCGAGTGGACATAAAACAAAGTCCATAATCAAGCATCGATCTTTTGCAGGACAGATTGAGAGTGTATTGTGTGGGTGAACTTAAAGTAAAACCTCTTTCTTTAACATTCTTTTGCATCAAGAAAACATAAAGAACTATGAAATCCAATATATTATCTTGAACAAATTCTTGTTGCAAAAAATTTACCGCCATAAGACTCGATTCATGTGAAAATCAATCAGATACATACAAGCGAAATAGGTTTTTTTGAGATTCTCCTTTGGGTTAACAGAGTCACCGAGTTTTTGTAGTAGCTTTCCAGGAGAGAATAGGTTTGGCTTTCTGTCTGAAGCTATTTCAGATAAGGCAGCATTTTTCAGGGATGCTTAGGTAGAAAATCTGGACTAACAAGGGAATCGGATACTGGATAGACAGGACTTGGATTGGGGGCCACAACTGAAAGAGAAGTGTAATCCTGACACCAGCAGTTTCAGGAGCAGGATGATATGGTCGTAGTAAGGGTGTGGCCTCTGGGAAGAAGCTCAAATTAATCAGTAGGATTTATGAAGCACCTATCCGATGCAGAGCATTATATTAAGCACTTGGACAGTGCAATAGAATGAGTAGAGCTGGTCCCTGCTTTCAAGGAGTTTGCAGTCTAAGGGGGATAAATACATTAAAATAAATTAAAGATAGAAAGAAATAATAGAAAATATAAAATGTGGACATAAATTTTACAGAATGTTATGAGCACTTAGGGATATGAAGTGGGGAGATTAGAAATGAATCAGAGAGGGCTTCCTGGAGGAGATATGATTTCAGAAGGACTTCGAAGAGAGGGGAGAGCTGTGGTCTGTCAGATAAGAAGCTGGGGGGAGTTCAAGGCAGCAGGGAAGACCTGAGCAAGGAGTGAGAGGCGCGAGAGAGGATGATGAAGCAAAGCGAGTTGGAGAACTTGAGAGAAGTGAGGAGTACTAGATGGGGCGGGTGGGGGTTGAGAAAAGAGAGTGGGTAAGTGGGAGGGAAAGAACTGAAGGAGTGCCTTAAAACTAACTGGCAGGAATTTCTGCCTGTTTTTTCAAGAGATGGGAGATGTGTACAAAATGGCATTTTTGAAAATGGATACAGGCAGCCAAGTCCAGGTTAGATTGCAGAGGGTGGAGACTGGAAGCAGACAAGTCTGTGAGGAGAGGAGGTTTACCTCCTCCCTTCTTCCCTCCCTGAACGCAATCTTCAACTGTTCAATTTCCAGGGACTTCTTCCCCTCTGCTTTCAGACATGCTCATGTCTCCCCTGTCCTAAAATCCCTCCCTTGGCCCCCTCTCCCTCCTACCATTCCTCTCCAAGCTCTTCAAGTGGGTTGTCTACACCCACTGTCTCCAGTCCCTCTTCTCCCATCCTCTCCTCAATCCCCTCTAATCTGACTTCTGCCCCCTTCACTCCACGGAAACAGTTTTCTCTAAGGTAACAACCAAAGGGAATCTTCTCGCCAAATCTGATGACCTCTACTCTACCCTAATCCTCCTAGACCTCTCAGTTATCTTCAAAACTGTAGACCACTCCTCTCTCCTTGAAATTTTATCCAGCCTTGTCTACACTGACACTGTCCTCCTATATCTCTAACCGCTCCTTTTCAGTTTCTTTTGCTGGCTCACCCTCTGCTTCTCACTCCTTAACTGTGGGTGTCCCTCAAGGCTCATTTCTGGGTCCCCTTCCATCCTCCATTGACACCCACTCCCTTGGAGAACTCATTTGCTCCCATGACTTCAACTGCCATCTCTTCGCAGCTGATTCCCAAATCTACATCTCCAGCCCTGATCTCTATCCTTCTCTACTGTCTCACATTTCCTCCTGCCTTCAGGACTTCTCTACCTGGATATACCACCCACACCTCAAACTCAGGATGTCGAAAGCAGAACTCCTCATCTTCCCACCCAAACCCTGTCCTCCCCCTGAATTTCCTGTCACTGTAGACAGCAACACCATTCTCTTTCTCACAAGCCCATAACCTTGGTGTTATCCTTGACTCATCTCTCTCATTCAACCCATACATTCAAGCTGTTACCAAATCCTGTTGATTCAACCTTCACAAGTTTCCTAAAATCCTCCCTTTCCTCTCCATCCAAACTGCTTCCATGTTAATCCAAGCATTTATCCTATCCCTCTTTGGTTACCCCATCAGCATCCTTGTTGACCTTCCTGCCTCCTGTCTCTCCCCACTTCAGTCCATACTTCACTCTGTTGCCCGGATCATTTTTCTACAAAATCATTCAGTCCATGTTTCCCCACTGCTCAAGAATCTCCAGGGGTTGCCCATCCACCTCCGCATCAGACACTACTAATCATCCCCTTTAATGCGTTCAATTTCCTTGCCCCCGCCTACCTCACCTCACTGCTTTCCTACTATGACCCACCCCACACACTTTGCTCCTCTAATCCAACCTACTCATCTATCTTGCCTCAACCTCATCTATCTTGTCACCGACCTCTTGGCCACATCCTGCCTTTGGCCTTGAACTCCCTCCGTCTTCATATCCAATAGACAATCATGCTCCCCACCTTAATAGTAATAATCATTATTATGGTACTTGTTAAGCACTTACTTTGTGCCAAGCACTGTCCTAAGCATTGAGATAAATACAAGTTAATCAGGTTGGGCACAGTCCCTGTCCCACATGGATCTCATACTCTTAATCCCCATTTTATAGATGGGGTAACTGAGGCCCAGAGAATATAGGTGACTTGCCCAAGGTCACACAGCAGACATGTGGCGGACCTGGGATTAGAACCCAGTTCCTTTCTACTCCCAGCCCATGCTCTGTCCACTCAGCCACGCTGCACTTCAAAGTCTTGTTAAAAGAACGTCTTCTCCAGGAGGCCTTCCCTGGCCATGCCCTCATTTCTTCTTCTCTCACTCTCTTCTGTTGCCTTTGCACTTCATTCATTCACTCATTCATTCATTCATTCATTCAATCGTATTTATTGAGCGCTTACTGTGTGCAGAGCACTGTACTAAGCACTTGGAATGTATAATTAGGCCACAGATAGAGACAATCCCTGCCCAACAATGGGCTCAAAGTCTAAACAGGAGAGACAACAAAACAAAACAAGTAGTCAGACACCAGTACCATCAAGATAAATAGAATCATAGATATTCACCCCTCCCTGAACCCCAGAGCACTTATATACATAGCCATAATTTGTTTATTTATATTAATGTCTGTCTCCCCCTCTAGACTGTAAGCTCCATGTGCACAGGGAACCTTTCTATCCACTCTGTTATCCTGTACTATCCCAAGTGCTTAGTACAGTGCTCTGCATGCAATTAGCACTCAATAAATGTGATTGATTGAGGAGGTCCAGGCAGCACTGAATCAGGATATGACAAGTGCTTGGACCAGCATGGTGGCAATTGGATGGAGCGGAAGGGAAGGATTCTGGAGATACAGTGAATGAACAATCGGTATGATGTGGTGACTGAGCGAATTTGGGGTTTGAAAGGGTGGGAGAAGTCAAGGATGATGTCAAGGTTATAAACTTAAGATATGGGAGTGGAGTGGGGTGGTTGTGGCAATGTCCATGGAAATGGGAATGTTAGGTGAAGGAGAAGGAAGAGGATTTGGTTGGGAAAGTTATTTGAGTTTTGGAAATATCGAGCTTGAGATTCCAGCAGGACATCCCATGTAGAGTTGTCCTGGAGGCAAGAGGAAGTTCCAGGAGAGAGATCAAGACTAACCAGGTAAATTTGGAAGTCGTCCATATAGAGGTGATGGTTGCGAAGTCATGGGATAGGATGAGCTCCCTAAAGGGATGAGTCTAAAGTAAGAAGAGATGAGGATCTGAATAGATCCTGGGAAACACTCAGAGTTAGGGAGTGGTAGACAAGAGGACCCAGGTTAGATAGTGTTTCCACAGTAAGTGTTGAAGGCAGCTGAGAGGTGAAGGAAAATTGGTTATCCAGAGTGAGAATTTGCTTCATATAGGGTAAGAGATACTGGAGCACCGATGGAAATCTTGTCGGAGAAAGAGTTACCTGAATGTTATAAAAATAAAGGTCCCCTCCATTGAAAATGTGACACATCCGTCCTGCAGAAATAGATATGCTGTATTATTGGCAGCTAATGACACAGTGATAAATTCATTCAGGAATATTGTTCCTCAGGAATATGACGATAAAATGAATTGCGGATGTATTTTTTTCTTTGTTCTTGCTGTGTCTGTACTTCAAACTAAACAAAACGCATCTAATTTCTCATCATTCCTAGCGCATATAGCTAATCAGGTTTTAAAGTTATCTTGTGAGCCTTTAAAACTCTACCCAACAGCATTATTATTTCTTAGCGAATGTCTACAATTCAAGTGATTGCATTGGGGGAAAAAAAGCATAATATATGCTGCAGAAAATGTCATTTGTAAATCATTTTGACAGTGCTTTCCCTTAAACCTGTTTTTCTTCATGTATAGGAAGCACTGACCTTATAAAACTTTCATACTTTTATGTTCCTCATGATACTGTTGAGATCTCAGTGTAAGGGAGGAACCCAAAGCATAGTCACTTGATAATGTTTTCCCAAAGCCCTGAAACAAAGAACCAGGAAATAGTGTATTTGCAGTTTTAGGTTTTTATTGGTATGCCTTACATTTGCAGCATAGGTTTTGGAAACACTTTGAGAAGTTATCCAAAGCCATATTGAAAGCACATCTCCTCCGAGAGGCCTTCCTCGACTAGGTTCTCATTTCCTCTTCTCCCACTCCCTCCTGCTTCACCCTTATGCTTGGATTTGCACCCTTTAATCACCCCTCCCTCAACCAACCCCGCAGCATTTATGTACATAGCTATAATTTATTTATATTAATCTTTGTCTCCTCCTCTAGACTGCAAGTTTGTTGTGGGTTGGGAATGTGTCTACCAACTCTCTCGCATTGTAGCCTCCCAAACGCTGAGTACAATGCTTCACACACAGCGAGCGCTCAATAAATACGATTGATTGGAAGGGATTTTGAGAAGCCACCTAACTTAGGCTTCTGCCTCTGGGCAAAACAACACCTAAGCCATTCAGATCCAGATGGCTGTTGATACTATTCCATGCTATGAGAAGCAGTGTGGCTTAGTGAAAAGAGCCTGGACTTGGGAGTCAGAGGTCGTGGGTTCTAATCTGTTGCCAAATTGTACTTTCCAAGTGCTTAGTACAGCGCTCTGCACACAGTAAGTGTGCAGTAAATATGATTGAATGAGTGAATGAATGAATGAATGAATAATCACGGCTCCGCCACTTGTCTGCTGCGTGACCTTGGGTAAGTCACTTAACTTATCTGTGCCTCAGGTACCTCGTCTGTAAAATGGGGATGAAGACTGTGAGCCCCTCGTGGGACAACTGATTACCTTGTATTTACCCCAGTGCTTGGCACATAGTAAGTGCTTAACAAATGCCATCATTAGTATTCCAGAAACAGATTCATTCATTCATTCACTAGTATTTATTGAGCGCTTACTATGTGCAGAGCACTGTACTAAGCGCTTGGAATGTACAAATCGGTAACAGATACAGTCCCTGCCCTTTGACGGGCTTACAGTCTAATTGGGAGAGACAGACAGACAAAAACAATAGCAATGAACAGATGACTTGGTCTGAGGTGGATCACTGATATAGCACTGTTTTTTCTCTTGCGCACTTGTTTTGTTATGTTTCTGCAAGAATGACGAGCGATACCTTGCCATTCCGAAGGCTTACTCTCACATACCTTGCCGGAATCCACAAAAAGGATGAGTTTCTTTCCACTGCCAGGATTCTGTCACCTCAGGCTACTGCCAGGCTGGGTTAGCCCGAGACCCTGGTGGGAGTGGGTATGCACCAGCCTAGCTGTAGTAGAAAAATATTCACTCCGGCAGGGGTAGCAAGAGAAAACCTAGGTGTGGCCATTCCAACATGCTTACCTCAACTGCTCAGAGGAGACCTGTGTGTCATTCCGGGGACCACCATTTGCAGGTTGGCGGGGATAAACGGATTCCTATCACTGGCAACATTGGTAGTGAGTTAGGGGCAGAGGTGCAGAGAAGTCCAAGCAGAACCCCGAGGAAGAGAGGCACAGCTTCCATTTGCTGTTATCAGCAGGGCAAGCAAATACTGTAGGGTATCAGAACCGGAGATTGGCAGGCCATACTGAAGAAAGGGCCACTCTCCAGTGTGCTTTGCCCGAGACCTTTATCCCCCTTTCTCCCTTTCTGTCATTTAGCTATTTCACTTTCCATTAGCACCTCCACAGAGGGAGAAAGGGAGAGGAAGGAAAATCCAATTCATTGATTCTTGCAGAGCTTGGCTTAGAAAGAAGTTTGCAACCAATTGCAGAATTCAGATTTTGGGTTATCTGTGGCTTTTCAGCTACTCGCACTGAACCTCTCCTCTGTGTGGATGAATGTGTCTGCATTATATTTACCAGAATCAAGTATAGTGTCCTTTCTTTCTCCCTCTGAGTTTTCAGGACAGTGTCTATCAGGACGATATCTTTGCATTCCACTCTGATGAGTGACTTCTGCCTTTCACTCGAGAACCAAGACATAAAGGAAGAGCTAGGTAGAATCTTGGTCCTGAATTAGAATTGAGAAATCATTTTGTCCCTCTCTCTGCCTTCATTCAGACCTAATGACAGGAATTCTAGGCAGAGAGTATGGGGTATCCTTTCTGGAGGTGACTGTTTTTCCTTTAGCTCTGAGTGAACTTTAAATGTACACTGATTTTTAAGGCACTCAATCAGCTCTCTTTTCTTTCTCTCTCTCTCTCCCTCCCTACTCCCCATCCCCTTATCAACTCTCTTCTCCCACTAAACCCCAGCTTGCACTTTTCGTTTCTCTCAAGGCAAGTTGCTCACCTGGCCCCATTCTCATATTTCCTATTGTTGACCGCTTGCTCACACCCTCACCCCTGCCTGAAACTCCCTCCCTCCCTGTTCATATCCGAAGAAGAGGGATGTGGGACATTCTGCTGAGGCCAGCTTCTACCCCTCCCAGATCTGCTTTTATGTCCCCTTCCACCATCACAACACCTCCTGGGGCCCCCTCCTCTTCCTGCCATCTGTCCCCAGGGTAGGGGTGGGGAAGGCAGCTACAGGGGCCGGGGGCTATGGAGAGGAATGCCCAGTGTGGGCGCAACCCCTCCCAAGGAACTGGAACAGAGCCACCTTAGTATTTCCTCCCATGCCCCGCCGGAGAACATTGTGAGACTGGGAGATGAACATGACAGGATTGTGGGACTAGGGAGGGATGGGGAAGGACACGGATCTTGATTTTTCAGAAACATTCTCTCTGTCTCTCAGTCTCTGTCCCCCCACTATGATTTCACTGTGTCAGAAGGTAGACAGGTCTTTCCAATCAGTCAGATCCTGTTTGCAGGAACGAATCTGACGACACAGCTCATGAGCCTGTCATAAATCAGCCCCTTCAACTGTGGGGAGAACAATCAGATTCGGGTGCACAGGGGTGGCTATAATCCAATCGAAATTCCATAGGCTATTTGCACCTGTATTTGGGACCTATCAAAGACAGTGTCACGGTTTGGGGCTTGAGAGATGGGGAGGAAGGTGGCGGTGTCAATTGTAATGCAGAAGTAAAGGAGATAAAATGAGAAGTTCAGTTTTGGACCGGCTGAGTTTGAGGTACCAACAGAACATCCTTGTGGAGATGACCTAGAGGCAGGAGGAGCTGATAGGTTGCGGAGGAGACAGGGCAAGGTAGATGAGTTGAATTTGGAAGTCATCCACATAGAGGAAGGAATTGAATCCATGGGAGTGGGTGAGGTACACAAGAGAGTGAGTGTAGATGGAAAAGAAATAGGGACTCAGATCCAAGAGTCGAGGGAAATCCACAACTAGGGAATAAGAGTCAGAGGAAGAGTTGGCACAAGAGACTGATCAGGATGGGCCAAAGAGGTAGGAGGAGAACCAGGGGAGGACTCGGTCATAAAAGACAAGGTTACATGGTGTTTCTAGGAGAAGGAAGTGGTCTATGGTGTTTAAGACAGCCAAAAGGCCAAGTAAGGTTAGAACAGAAGAGAGTCCATTAGAATCAGCAAGAAGAAGGTCATTTATTGGTGATGTTGGAGAAAGTGGTCTCATTGGAGTGAGGAGAGGAGAATTTGAATTGTAGAGAGCTAAAGGGAGTTGGCAGAGAGAAACTGGAGGTAGTCAAAGCACAAAGCCTGTTTGAAGAATTTGGATGTGAATGTGAGAACGGAGATGGTGTGATAGCCGGATGGTGTTGTGGGGGTCAGGGATGGTTCCTGAAGGATAGGGGAGCTGATGTTCACCCCACCCTCAGCTCCACAGCACTTGTGTACATAGCCGTAATGAATTGATATCGTCTGTCTCCCTCTCTATCCCGTCAGGGAGAGTCTCCTTCTGGGCACAGAACTTGTCTACCATCTCTTCTGTATTGTACTCTCCTAAATCCTTAGTAGAGTGCTTTGCACAATCTAAGTGCTCAATCAGTACCACTGATTAATGTTTGGAGGCAGCATGTTGGGAAGAGCTCTCAAAAAGAGAGCCATTGAAGATGGTAAACAGGGAGGAAAGAAGGGTGGGTCCGAGTGCTTTAAAAAGGGGAGAAGGGCCATGATCAGAAGTGCGGTTGGCGAGTGTAAAGTAGAAGCAGTGCCTTGACTTTTACCACGAGAGCTCCCTTGGGTCTAATCTCATTAACCTAATCATTTCAGAAGCAATTTCGCTCCAGGGAAATTGGGGAACTGGGTTCTACGAATTTGTTTTTCTGCATAAATACCTCCCGTATGACAAAGAGCTGAGTCAGTGAAAGGAGAAACTTTCCTGCTTCAACTATTTCTATAAGCTACTGAAGCCTCAAACATGGCTCTAGCAAGTAATAATGACAAAGGGTCATTAACAGCAGTAAAGAGTGACAAAGTGAGCTGAGATCCATCAGCTCATCTTGTGTGTAATGAAACAGAAATGAACAGCATATTGCCCTTGTTTTCTGTCAGATTTTCCAGGTCTCCGTGAGGTTTATTAATCTTGCAGTGAAATGGAAAATGGGTTGCCATGTTACATCCATAGCCACCGTTGAGTACTCAAAGGATTGAAGATATTATTAGTCTCTGTCTTATTTACATACTATATGTCGGTTCAACTACGATAGCTACCCTTAGAACTGGCGAAAACCCGCCTGTAGCTTTTTAAAAGGAGAGATGGTAGGGACAAGAGGGTTCTAAAACACACCGTTTTTACGAAAACTCATCATCTAAAAATCTCATGTGAGATTTCAACAGCCTTGAACAGTACCATCATCTGAAGGTTTTAATACGCTGCGGGATCATCATCAACAGCTTTTATTGAGCACAGAGCACTGTACTAAATGCTTGGAAGAGTACAGTACAGTAGAGTTGGTAGATACATTCCCTGCCCACAGCAAGCTTACAGTTTAGTGGGGGATTCAGACATAAATATATGTGTCTACATATGTGGACATAAATGTGTATCTATCTATCTATCTATCTATCTATCTATCTATATAAATTACAGGTATGTACCAAAGTACCGTGGGGCCGAGGAAGGAATGAATAAAGGACGCAAATCCAAATGCAAGGATGATGCTGAAGGGAGTGGGTGAAGAGGAAATGAGGGCCTAGTTGGGGAAGGCCTCTTGGAGGAGATGTGTCTTCAATAAAGCTTTGAAGGTAGGGAGAGTCATCATCTGTTGGATAGGAAGAGGGAGGGAGTTTCAGGCTAGAGGCAGGACATGGGTGAGATAGATGAGGTGGAGGTAAAGTGAGTAGGCTGACATTAGAAGAACAAAGTGTTCAGGCTGGGTTGAGAAGCAGTGTGGTGTAGTGTGGGAAACAGCGTGGCTCAGTGGAAAGAGCCCGGGCTTGGGAGTCAGAGGTCATGGGTTCAAATCCGGATCTGCCACTTGTCAGCTGTGTGACTGTAGGCAAGTCACTTAACTTCTCTGTGCTTGAGTTACCTCATCTGTAAAATGGGGATGAAGACTGTGAGCCTCCCGTGGGACAACCTGATTACTTTGTATCTACCCCAGTGCTTAGAACAGTGCTGTAACAGAACAGTAAGCGCTTAACAAATACCAACATTATTATTATTAGTGGATAGAGCATGGGCCTGGGAGTCAGAAGGACCTAGGTTCTAATCCAGGCTCTGCCACTTGTCTGGTGTGTGGCCTTGGGCAAGTCATTTAACTTCTCTGTACCTCATCTACTTCATCTGTAAAATAGGAATTAAGATTGTGAGCCCTCTGTGGGCCCCGATTATCTCATGCCTACCCCAGCACTTAGAACAGTGTCTGGCACATAGTAAGCGCTTAACAAATACCACAGTTATCAATAGTAGGTGTAGGAAATCGGAGAGGTAAGGTAGGAGGGGACATCACTAACCTTCTCCTTTTCCTCTCCATCCAAACTGCTGCCGTGTTAATCCAAGCACTTATCTTATCCTGTCTTGATTACTGTATCAGCCTCCTTGCTGACCTCCCTCCCTCCTGTCTCACCCCACTCCAGTCCATACTTCACTCTGCTGCCCAGATCTTTTTTCTACGGAACCATTCAGTCCACGTTTCCCCCTTCCTGGAGAACCTCCAGTGATTGCCCATCCACGCCTGCATCAAACAGAAACTCCTTACCGTCCGTTTTAAAGCTGCTTTCCTACTACAACCCCGCCTGCGTGCTTCACTCCCCTAACATCAACCTACTCACTGCCCCTCCACCTCATCTATCCTGCCGCCGACCTCTCAGCCACATCCTGCCTCTGGCCTGGACGCCCTCCCTCTTCGCATACTATAGACGATCACTCTCCCCACCTTCAAAGCCTGGAACATCTTCTCCAGGAGGCCTTCCCCAGCCAGGCCCTCATTTCCTCTTCTCCCACATCCTTCTGTCATTTTGCACGTGGTTTTACACCCTCTATTCACCCCTCTCTCAGCCCCACAGCACTTACGTCTATATCCATAATTTGTTTATATTAGTGTCTGTCTCCTCCTCTACAATGTAAGGTCACTGTGGGCGGGGAACATGTTGATCGACTGTTATATTGTACTCTCCCAAGTGCTTAGTACAGCGCTCTGCACACAGTAAGTGCTCAATAAATCCAATCGATTGATAGTTGAAGCCACGGAAGTGAATTCATTCATTCAGTCGTATTTATTGAGCGCTTACTGTGTGCAGAGCACTGTCTTAAGCGCTTGCGAATGAGTTCTTCAAGAGACTGGGTGTGGATGGAGAATAGAAGGAAACTCAGAACTGAGCCTTGAGAGACTCCCAGAGTTAGAGGGTGGGAGGCAGAGGAAGAGCCCGCGAAAGGGATTGAGAATGAGTGGCCAGAGAGATAGGAAGAGAACCAGGAGAGGAGGGTATTGGCGAAGCAAGAGTTAGATAATGTTTCCAGGAGAAGTGTGGACTAGTGGATAGAGCGTGGACCTGGGAGTCAGAAGGACCTGGGTTCTAATTCCGTTTCTGCCCTTTCCGTTTCTGCTGTGTGACCTTGGGCAAGTCACTTAACTGCTCTGTTCCTCAGCTTCCTCACCTGTAAAATGGGGATTTTATGTGAGCCCCATGCAGTACATGGACTCTATCCAACCTGATTAGCTTGTATCTACCCCAGCTCTTCATACAATGCCTGGCACGTAGTAAGCGCTTACCAAGCAGCATAAAAAAGGGGGTGTTAAAGGCAGCTGAGCAGTCGAGGAGCATCATTCGTTAGTATTCCATTGCTCCTCATCATTAAAAGTATTTATTCCAATTCTCAAACCCAACCTAATGCTTTTAATATGTCCATTTTTTTTCTATTGAATTACTTAAAGGCTGTGACGTGAACAGTGTGCACGCACTGTCGTACCTAAAGCTCCCATCCACCCCATTAAGGCTCTTGGCCCAGTAAATCCCCACCAATTATTTTTTTAAAGAAAGGGAGAGGAAAAAATCAAGAACTTATCACAATGCTGCGACAGCCTCAAACCCAGCAAAATATTACCTCAGGAGAAGTCGCCTCCCAACCTGGCCATGGATGGCTGCTGCCTCACATCCCCCCTTCTTTCCAGTCTGCTCACCACTGCCGACCCCATCTGAAGCTGTATTCCAGGATTCGGGATCCTGGAGAACTCTGTGCCTGCAGCTCTCAGCCATCAGTGCTGCTCCTTACCCCCATCTTGAACAGAAAGGGGAGTCCGCAGTGAAGAACTCCTTTTCCCCCAGGTTCCTTTATTTCATGAAACGCTCCTTCCTCCAGACTCTTGATCTTCTGGATTCTTTCTCCTCCCCCAAACCCCTTGCTACTACTTTTATCGAAAGTCATCTTCTCCTCTCCTTCTCACCTTCTCCTTCTTCAACCCTCTTCCCTTATACTCTTCTTCTGTGGATATTCCTTTTCCCCAAACCCTTCCCTTCATTAAACCCTGCTTCACTGGGCTCCATTTGCCTCCAGTAGTCTTTATGTTGGATACAGCAGGGCGTGAGTGTATGTGAGGTTTTGTATATTTGTGTGTGTTTGCACATGGATATGTATGTATGCATGAAGGGCTGCTTCGTGTATGAAAGAATGTATTTCTGCTCATAAACTTTAATTTTATATATTTTCCCAGTCTCTCCTCTCCATGGTGGATCCTATTCAATTGATTGGTTAAGTTGGTACCAAGATTCACCCAGTTTAGCCTGATTTTTGCATGCTCCCCTACTAGTCTGGAAGCTACTTGTGGGCCTAGATTGTGTCTACCAGCTCTATTGTATTGTACTCTTCTGAGCTCTTAGTACAGTGCTTTGCGCTCAGTAGGTACTCAATAAATGCCATTGGTTGATTGATTGATGCTCTGAGGTATTACCCATAAGTCTTTCCAAACTTTCCACATGTGTAAATGTTGGAAACAATTATTACTTGTCACAAAATTTGCATAAGTGGTAGTTTGGTTTTTGCTTGTTCTTGAAAGTTCTAAAGTGCTTCTGTAGACAAGGTAAATAATATCACCATCGTCAGAGTGACACATAAGGACTTATTTTTTCCTTAGCTACTTAAACGGATGAATAACCTAAGTCAGAAGTACAGAGATAACTTCTTGTACCAGATACCGTGCACAATGAAATTGTCAAGGCCTGTTTGTCAGACTGTATGGCTCATTACAGGTAGTAAGATCTCAACACAGATAAAAACATCACTGAGGGTCAGAAGGGGTTAGTAAATGGCGCCCTTTATCTGTCTGAAGAGCTCTCAAGTTTGTAGTGTTTGACAATAATAAAGAGTCCTTGTAATTTTTAAAACAAATTAAAGAGTGGCAATATGGCTTTTCCCAGCTCAAAGTCTCTCTCACACCAAATGAAAACAAAGAGAGTAAAGATCAGTCTTCTTTCCTCTTACCTTAGTTAAAATTGGTAGCTGATTTTCTTTGGCAATGTTTCTCTCAGCCAAGGTCTTGGTGTTGGTCTACAGAAAAAATGTCACATGTTAATTTGAGCGTTACAAGTTTGCCAGTTTGTTCAATGCTGATGCATGGTCCTTCTAGTGTAGGATGTTTTTTCTGAAGTATTTGGAAAGCACCGCTATCCTAAATGTTTATGATTTTTTTCTCATTACAATTCTGCCTCTCTCTTTTTACCTATATGATTCTGAAGTAATCTGCATATCATTTACACCTTTCCGGATTTAGAAAATTTTCTTGTAGAAAAAGAATTGCGGAACTTCTTAGTATTACATCGATTAATCACAGTTATGGAAGAAGCATAACATTTTTATTCAGCTCCCTGAACAGGAAAATCAGCCCTTCCCGTAATAAATATACTAATTGAATTAGTGGAAATTTCCATTTAAAATGCTCAACTTTTATTCTGCCTATTGTTTTCATATGAACAACAAATCAAATTCCATTCAATCACTGCAAAAAAAAAATTAAATGGATACACTGCACTGGTCAACCTTTGCTTTATTCTTCCAACTGTCTCCTGCCACTATCAGGGACAGAATACTGGAAAGGGCAGACCACTGGTTTCCTTAAATAGGGAATCACTCAGCCTTATCGTCATTGATAAAGGCTCTTTTGTAGCATGGCATCATCCATCAATGGTATTTATTGAGCACTTGCTGTTTGCAGAGCACTGTACTATGCCTTTGAGAGAGTACGATACGATAGAGTTGGTAGACGTGTTCCTTTCTTCCGGTATCTGTTAAGCGTTTTGCTACATGTCGAACATTGTTCTAAGCACCGAGGTAGGTACAAATTAATTAGGTCTGACACAATCCCTGTCCTGCACCAGACTCAGAGTTTAAGTAGGAGGGAGAACAGGCATCCCCATTATACAGCTGAGGAAACTGAGGTACAGAGAAGTTAAGTGACTTGCCCAAGGTCACACAGTAAGCCATTTGCAGAGCAGGGATTAGATCCCGGGTCCTGCTGATTTCCAGGCCCAAGGTCTTTCCACCTGTCCATGCCGCTTCTCCAAAATTAAACCAAATATAACCCCAAGAACCTCAGGATCTTTCTTTCATCCATCCCTTATTGCCCCTATGACTATTTTCAGTTGCACACCTTCCTTTAGTAACAGATTACATGTGCTTCTTACTTTGTTCTATGAAAAGTCTCTGTTTTTGTTTGTAATGAACTGCTACCTGCAAACTTCAATGGATGCCCCCACCCCATCCTTCTTCCCAGTGTCGGGTTTGTGGACTGTATTTCCCATTTACATCCTCCCCTCCTGCCCCATACCACGTAAACACACTTTCCTAGTAAATTGACAATAAGAAGGAACTCCCCTGTGATTGAACACCATCTGCTCGGTATCGATTGAGCACCGACTGTGTGTCTAGTAATAGGTTTTCGGGAGTATGAAATACCAGTAGAAGGCCCAGGTCCTGCCCTTGATGAGTTTTACCATCTCTTAGGCCCAAGTCACTCCACACGGGGCTCCTGTTGAACCCGGAGGAGAACCTCACCCTAGAGAGCCGGGGGCAGGTAGGTGATATAAGGCAGGGACTCTTTGGATCCATAGGACCGCTAAACTCTTCGGCCTACCAGCGGCAAGCCCAGATCATATTAGAGAGCCACAGGAAGGGCCTGGATAGACTCTCTTGGAGCTGTAGGAGCAGAGAAGAGGCGCTCCTCTCTTCTGGGGAGCATAGGAGTGGTTACTATCCCTTATCTCTAATCCATTGGTCCCTTATCAGGTGGGAATGTCTGTCAAATGAGGCAAATCCTCCAAAATGTCAAATGGTTCCTGCAAAGATTTAGAGGCTTGATTCCTTCAATGATATCATATTTGGAAAAGAACTTCTACCTTACTGCTAATTTGAAAAGCAACCACCCTAGGATCTTCACTATTGGGGCTTTTCATTTTCGCTCTTCAAATGAATCCCATTAATCATATTTCAGGTTATCCACACATTTACGTTGGCAGTGTGTGAGCATTTGCTAACTTAACAAATAGAACAGATTCCCACATAAGCGGATACGAATACTTTTAAACATTTAAAAACTAAATTTTCATAAGGTTACATCCTTTTACCTCTTTTTATAAAACATGCTATATTAAAAGGGAGATTAAATTTTACTCTGCAGAGTAAAATGCAAACACAAAATTATTTTTCATTTTTCAGTGCATGTACTAGATTATCATTTATTTATGAGACTTTTTTAATCTAGAATATATGGAAATCTTTTCTTGAAGCACAATATAATATTGAATTGGGAATGTTGTCTGACAGTTTACTCCTTACAGTTGCATAGAATGATTCGACAGTATGAATTTTTAAAAGATGCTTCAATATACTCTGCATTTGAAAGTAAAGAAGTAATCACTGTAATCTTGAAGAATCTTTTAAATGCACTTTATTCTGGGGCTTTTTTTTCATATTTAAAACTCTTCTGCAGCCAACAATTTCAGTGATTTTTCAAGACTTTACAAAATATCCAGTTCTCGGATTTCTCTCTCTTCCAAAATGTACTCCTCTGCCTAGGCGTTATCCCAAAACACACCCCTCTGTAAATTTAGCAGAGCATAAAGGCAGTGAGCCATCCATTTATTATAAGATTTGTCCTTCCTTGGGTCACAAACATTTCTGTAAGAGCTGTCTTGGTTCCCACCTCATGGGATGCTATCTCATTCTTCACACAGCAGGTTGGCATCATTGTTTGCCCAATATTTTGCCTTTGAAAATCACCCTTGGTAGAATCCTTTGGGAATAGACTCCTAGAGAATGTGGACCAGTTACTGTGCCTCAGAAATGATTTGTCTAGAAAATGGCAATGGAATGACCTTCAATTTAGCAGGTGCATTACACATCTGGTGTGGCCGAGAGTTGTTGGTAATTTGATTTAGGAGTTTTACTGTGATGAATCGTATTCAAAAATGACTTTTAATAGCTACCAAATTATGCTTAAAGCCGCAGTTCTTTACAGTGGCAAGAACCTGAGAATATTGTCATGCCAATGTTATTCGCTAATACTTTGTGTTGAAAACCAGGGCTCCATTCCAAGCTTGCCTGCTTTTCCTTTTCCTTCTGGTGGTGATGAAAGAGAAAATGTGCAGTTGAAGTTCCACAACATTCTGGTGCAGTCATCATGCAAATCCTAACGGAGTTTGTATGGAGAGTGCTCTATCTCAGATGTCAGCCTCATCACTGTCATCATCAGTGGCATTTATTTTTTGCCTACTGTGTGCTAAGTCCTGTATCAAGTGCTAAGGAGAGTCTGGTGGAAGTGAAGCACATGGTTTCTGCCTTCAAGGAGCTTACATCTCATGGCAGGAGGCTGGTAGGCAGAAGATAGAGACCCAGCCGGAATTAACCAGATATGGAGAAATAAATAACTGAATAATTCAGTGAATGAATAAGATGGGGTTGTGTGTATTTGTGTGTGTACACGCATACCCACACATACACTTAAATACGTGCTAAGGATGGCTGGGGGGATGACGTATCCTGTGGTGCTGGAACTAATTGGGAAATGCTCCTAGAGGGCTAGGGTTTTCAGGAGGGCGTTGATAATCAATCAGTGTTAGTTATTGAGCATTTACTTTGTGCAGAGCACTGTTCTAGGTGCTTGGGTGAGTCTAGTATAGCAGAGTTGGTAGACGTGATCCTTCCCCATGTGGAGAGGTGTGGCCTGGCACTTTTGAAGAGGAGCGGAGTTCCAGACGGGAAAAAGGACAGGAGCAAATGGTCAGAGGTTGAAGGGTCTAGAACAAGAGACAGTGAGAATGTGAGCTGGGGAGGAGCGAAGAGTATGTGCTGATGAGTAAAGGTAGAAGAAAGCAAATATGTCAAATGGAGAGGACTGGTGGAGAGCATGGAATTTCCAGCATTTACCTCTCTGCAAGGTCAGCTAAGGATCCATATAAAGTAGGTTGATGGGTTTATTCATTCACTCAGTCGTACTTATGGAGTTCTTACTGTGTGCAGAGCACTCTACTATGCGCCTGCTTAGTCCCAATTCCATTGTTATTGGTAGAGTTTTCTCAAATTACCTGGAATCACATGCCAAAAAAATCCTAGGACAAACCTATTCAGATAGGATTAAAAAAAATAAAGGCCTCGTGTTCATAAATGTACAGATGGATTCAAAAATATATGAAGGGACATAGTACTTCAGGAAATATTGTCAGTTCCCAACATTGCACACATTTTCATGACACCTTTTGGATTCATTCATTCAGTCAGTCATATTTTTTGAGCGCTTACTGTGTGCACAGCACTGTACTAAGTGCTTGGGAGAATACAATATAATAACAGACACGTTCCTGGCCACAACGAGCTCACAATCTATAGGGGGAGATGTATATTAATATAAATAAATAAAAAATTATAAATATAAACAGATATGCACATGTGTGCTGTGGGGATGGGAGGGAGGATGAATGAAGGAGCAAGTAAGAGCAGCGCAGAAGGGAATGGGAGAAGAGGAGACGAGGGCTCAGTCAGGGAAGGCTTCCTGGAGGGGGCGTGCCTTCAGTAAAGCTTTGAAGTGGGGGAGAGCAATTATCTGATAAGAGGAGGGAGGGCGTTCCAGGCCAGAGGTAGGATGTGGGCAAGGAGTCGGCCGCGAGCTAGACGGGATCGAGGTACGGTGAGAAGGGGAGTGTTAGGAGAACAAAGTGTGTGGATTGGTTTTTAGTAGGAGAGTAACGAGGTGAGGTACCGGGGGGCAAGGTGATGGACTGCTTTAAAGCCGATGGTGAGGAGTGTTTTATGGATAAAACATGATGGCAGAATGAGAGGCTATTCTCCTAACGACATAAGTCTGTCTGAATGGAATGTGAGATAATGTCATAAGAAATGGTGATGCGCATGCGTGCAGGGTCAAAAGTGGGGGACTTCAAGAATGCAGCCCTAGGATTTTAGTGGAACTGACTCTTCTCAGCCAGTTCTCTGGCTGATAGACTTCATCTGTTGAAAAGTGAAGCATGTTTCACTTGAACATGAAGCATGTTGGTTCAAAGTAAAGAAGGTTAGGCTTTACCTTCTAGCCAGTTAGGAACAATTATTTGTCACCAGATTAGTCTTTTGACCTTCACTGATCTGATCTATTATTAGGGGAAAAATGGAAAATATGAACAGCTAATTTATGGGCTGCCTAGAAAATGAATTTCAAAGTATTCATAATTGGGAAAAAAGAAGGAATTGTATGCATCCAAGATTGCTTCTCCCGTTTCTCTGCTAACTCTCCAATGCCCTTACTGGGCCGAAGGAACAAGGAAAGCATACAGTGACCCTCCCATATATCATTGATTGGCTTGCTCCTTTTTTTCTGAACCCTCTTAGGTTTTAAGGGTCACTCGTTATATTATGTTTGACTTGCATGTTCTCTCTCTTTTTCATTTATTTCTCAGCAGGACATAAATATATAGCTCCTCAGTAATCATCTGACCCTTAACAACCACCCAAATGAAACAGATTCCTTACAGTGCCCCAGTACTGTTTCAATGGATTATACAAATAGGTATTTGGTTTCTCCCACAAACATGTGATATTGTGATTCTAAAATCTTTTGAGTTAACTTTTTGCTTTCAGTTTTTCCACGTTTGCAAGCACAGACATAATTTGGTACGTATCTTTAGTGCAGACAGCAGCAAGAAAAATCTCTCGTTAAGTTTAATAGTCTTTTACGCCATAGAACATACGGAATCAGACCCATCATCATCCAGCCCTCCCAATATTCTGTCTCGGACAGTGGCTTGAGACGATGCTTGAAAGAACTATAACTGAATTTTAGGTGTGTTCCTTCTAACAGTCTTTAGCATTCATCCATTCATTCAGTCGTATTTATTGAGCGCTTACTGTGTGCAGAACACTATACTAAGCCCTTGGAAAATAAAATTTGGCAGCAGATAGAGACAGTGCCTACCCGACAACGGGCTCACGATCTAGAAGGGGGAGACAGACAACAAAAGAAACCAATCATTCTCTCTACTACCCCATAGGGGCCTCTTATTCATGAATTCATCCAAATGATTTTTGAACCTAGGGATATTTTTTGTCATGTATAGCTTCCTATAGTAATGAATTCTATATGCTTGTCCCCTGCTTATGTGAAAATGTTTTATGTTGCTTGTTATGCATCTAACACCTTCAAGCTCATCATATTCCATTTTACAGATGAGGAAACGGAGGCAGAGAGAGAGAGTAAGTGACTTGTCCAAAGTCACAAAACAACCTAGTTACAGAGTTGGGCCTAGAACCTAGATTTCCTGACTCCCAGACCTGTGCTAAGACCTTCAGTCAACCAGTTAGTGGTATTTATCGAGTGCTTACTACGTGCAGATCACTGAACTAAGCGCTTGGGAGAGTACAATGGCAGGTGTGTTTTCTGCCTGTAATTAGTTTACAGTCTAGAGGGACCTTGTTAAACATTCAGATCCCTTTTTATCTTTAAATCTCTATAAACCAAAGAAGTGGGCACTTGGCAAATACTGGACCTGCCCCAGAAATGATCAAATATCTTGAGAAGAATCCCTCTTGGACTGCCAGGAATGCTATGGTTAATCCACTCGTTAAAAAATGTTCATTAAATCATAACCAAGTGAGAAGCAGCACGGCCTAGTGGATAGAGCACAGGCCTGGAAGTCAGAGGGACCTGGGTTTTAGTCCCAGCTCCGCCACTTGTCTGCTATGTGACATTGGGCAAGTCACTTAACTTCTCTGTGCCTCAGTTTCCTCATCCATAAAAAGTGGGGATTACGACTGTGAGCCCCATGTGGACATGGACTGTGTCCAACCTTATTACTCTGTATCTATCCCAGCGCTTTCAACCGTGCCTGGCACATAGTAAGCGCTTAACAAATGCCATTAAAAAAAATTGACACCCCCTCCCCGCACTTTCTCTTCCTGGTATCAGTAAGATTGACAAATCCCTTTGTGATTAAGTGAAATCCCTGGAAATCTGGGAGAAGTAGACCCCTCCAAGATTCTCACCTAATCTGTCATTCAGATCTCTGTGGACCAGCAGGAGGGAAGCTTCCTGGTCATTGGTCAAAGCTGTGTTACTGGTCCAGGAAAATAGAGGGAAATAGCTAAAATGAAGGGAGGAGTAAATGCAGAAATAATTTCTTTACTGTAAATTCATTTTCTTATATTAGTTTTATGTCAGTGTTTCCGATGTTGATAAATTAACAGAAGTATTGTATGGCGCTCCCTGGCCTTTTAGGGCGTGAAGGATTTTAAATGAACATTTAGATGCCCCTCCATTTTAGAAAGAGCACTGATGAAAGTATATTTCTTGTTTCCTTCCAAATGATATATTTTGCAGTAGTGCAGCAAATATCTTCATTGGGTATGCCGTCCTCTCGGTGTCCTCCGTCTTTGCATCCATCTGTATTTCCATTCTTCTGTTTCTCTCTCCCACCAAAATCACCCCACAGAATGGTGTGTAACCAGTAGAATAAAGTGAAATGTTGGCTAAATCACTCATCAGTTCTTTGCCAGCACTTCCTTTACCTACCACCCCAACTCTGGGTGTCGCCCAAATTTTGGTTCTAGGTCCTCTTCTCTGCTCACTCCTCACTCCCTTGCTGTA
Organism: Ornithorhynchus anatinus; assembly: GCF_004115215.2. Lineage (NCBI taxonomy): Eukaryota > Metazoa > Chordata > Mammalia > Monotremata > Ornithorhynchidae > Ornithorhynchus > Ornithorhynchus anatinus. Next base: position 14,543,964 of record NC_041750.1, read on the forward strand.
TAACGCAGAAACTCCAAAGCATTAACTTTTAAGACACTCGATCAACCCTGTCCTCCCTGCTGATACACACTCTTCCCCTGGCTGCAACATCCTCCCCTTTCAAATCCAGTAGACCTCAGCTCTCCCCGTATTTAAAAGACCTTTTTAAATCACATCTCCTCCAAGAGGGCTTTTCCAAATAATTTCTACTCTCCCCTGGCTATATTTCCCCCACTGCCATGGGAGTACTTCTGCACCACCTAAGCCCTGGAGTAACTCGCAACCTCCTGTAGTACTTACATATACGTATCTTCCATGCTCTACCCTGTTATACATATCCCCATTTTCTCTTTCCTCCTACCTGTGAATTATTTTAGTGGCTGTCTCCCCACTGGAATGCCAGCTCCTTGAAGGTAGTAGTTTGATCGATGAACTCTACTGTACCCTCTTTAAAGTGCTCAGTACAATGTCCTGCACCCCAAAAGATGCTCAAATTCTATCGTTCAACTGACATTGTGTGTACGTTCCATGCAAGTGTGGTATGTCACAGGAAAACCAGCCCCTACCAAGGCCGGGACAGAAAGAGGCCTAAGTTCTGTCTTCAAGGTCAAGTCTTTTCAGATTCGTAATGTTTTAATGGTTTATGTCTAGTTGAGACTATGAAGCATAGTCTTATCTGCACTTCAAAATATTTAGTATTCTGGTCTTAGTAAGAAAAAAGCTAATTGCAAAAAGTTACATATGGTCATTGGAGCTAATTGCTAAAAGGACACTACATTAATAAGATAATTAAAGGTGGTGAACATGTGGCTATTGTATTAGTTGGGCTTTAAGCCAACATTCCTATGGCTGAACAAAATATTGGCTCAATTAAAAATTCAGTTGCTGTACCTTCGCATAAGAAAAGATAGTACCAAATGAGTCTTAAATTAGAGTTGAAAAACTAAAAGGAGCTTGCGTTTTGTTTTTTTTTTAAAAAAAGGCTTCAAAACACCTATACCACCATTGAATGTCTGTAGCTTAACCCTTTGGAGGTTTGATTGATCTGGGTGATTTTTCTAGCCTTCATCTCAAAATTAATAGTATTGATTTTTTTCCCCCAGATTTATCGTTAACCTTTAAGACAATGTTCTGTATCTATAAATGCCCTGTAACGTGAAAGATAAAGGTTTAGTTTCTATAGAATAGGTGTAAAGAAGTTTATAAATTGTCCACATGCCTTAATTTATTGAGGTTATTCGTCTGTAAAAATTATCTCTTGTAACTCCAGGCTCCATATCTTCATATGACAACCCAGTGCAAAAGTTTCTCCCTTTTACCAACAAATAGTGTAAGTGGATTTCATACCTTTTATTTTATAAAGTTTTACTTATCAGGTTTCCATCCTCCATTTGAAATTATAATTTGTGGTCTCAAGATGACCTTAAAGTGACTGACCCCCAAATCTAATCACTCTGAGCTCCCATGAAAATTGACAAATATGTCAGGTATAACTTTGAGCATCAAAACATTGTTTAAAATATTTCATTTGCAGGCAAGGCTCATTCTCGGGTTGCTCCTCTGATTTAAGAGGTTGAATGAATTGCTTTCTTGTTGTGAAAGTATGAGATTTGGAGTTATTGTCAAGTTTGGCTTATAATCATGAGAATTGACTTAATTTGAATTAACTAAATAAAAATTAATCTGGAGAGTGAATTACATCAAACCGTACTTATTGTGTGTTTACCGGATGAAGAACACTGTACTGGCCATTTGGGAGAATACAATACAGTGGAATTAGTAGACATGATCCCTGCCTCAAGGAGCTTACAATCTAGTGGGGGTGAGGTGTGTGGGGGGAGTTGGGGCAGACATTCAAATATATTACAGATAGGGGAAGTGGTAGATTAGAAGGATGTGCACAGAAGTGCTGTGGGGCTAGAGGTGGGGTGAATATCAAAGAGTTTAAGGGTTACAGACTCAAGTGCAGAGGGAAGGGTGAATGGAGTGGGGAAATGAGAAGCTCATCGGGGAGAGCCTCTTAGAGGAGATGTGATTTTAATAAAGCTTTGAGGATGGGAGAGTGATGGTCGGTCAGATATGAGGAGGGAGAGAGTCTGCAAATAGCAAATAATTAAGTATCGTTGCAGTAATTGTATTTATTAAGCCTCTGTTGTCTGCAAAGCAATGTACTAAATGCGGGGAAAAATACATGGATGCCAAGTAAACACAATTTCTGGCCCCCTAAGGAGCTCATAACCTAAGAATGGGGGCTAGGGGGTGGTAGGGATGGTGACAGACACATAAGGAAAGTTGAAACATAAAATAGCCAACCACTTCAAACTCTTCTGAGTAATTCATGCAGATGTTTTTTTTTTCAAGTGGGCAGATGTCCCTGTTAGGATTTGCTAAGGAGCCAATGTGTCATCAACAGTCCATTCCCTGCATATGCTCCCGTAGTGTCTGGCACCATTTTTATTTCAGCCTCTTGATGTGTTCATCTTCTTGATAATAATGGTAATTGCTAAGAGCATACTATGTGCCAAGCACTAGTCTAAGCACTGGGGTAGATAAAAGTTAATCAGGTTGGACACAGTACCTGTCCCACATGGGGCTCACGCCCTTAATCCCCAATTTCCAGATGAGGTAACTAAGGCCAGAGAAGTTAAGTGACTTGTCCTAGGTCATACAGCAGACATGTGATAGAGCCAGCATTAGAGCCCAGGTCCTCGTGACTCCCAGGCCCTTGCTCTATCCACTAAGTCACGCTGCTTCTTCTGCTTTGACAACTACCCCATTTCCAATTGCTCTTCCCCATTTGAAATGACCATCGATCATCCATTTCCCCACATAGTGAAGATGCGATGTAAAGAGCATTGCTTTGATTCTGGTTACTGCGTTCCAGAATGTCATTGTTCACAACCTATTTTGCTATTTGAGTCTTAATTTTACTTGACCTTTCTACTCCTTTTGACGTAGTTGACCATTTCCTTCTCCTAAAACCTTTTAGCAGCCTTGGTTTTATAGATGGAGTACTCCACTCATTCTACCTCTCTGACCGTTCCTTTTCAATTTCCTCTGTTGACTCATTGTTCTCTCCCCTCCCTTTAACTATGAGGAGACTTCAAGAGTCAGTTCTGGATCATCTATTCCCTTTATACTCACTCTCTTGGCTGCTCACATGGTTACAGTTACAAACTCTACCCTGATGACTCACAACTCTGCATCTCTTGTTTGACCTCTCTCCTATTCTTCAGTCTCACATTTCTTTCTGCCTTTGAACATCTCCCTTATTAAGATGGAGACCCTTGGGACATTAAATTTAACAAGGACAAAGCTGAACTCCTCATCTTCTCTCCTGGACTTCCATCTCCTCTTAATTTGTGGAGGAACAGCCGGACCTAGTGAAAAGCATTGGCCTTGGAGTCAGAAGACTTGGGTTCTAATCCCAGCTTTGCGGCTTACCTGCTGTGTGACCTTGGGCAGCTCATTTAATTTCTCTGTGCCGCAATTTATTCATCTGTAGGATGGATTTTTTCTACCTGGTCTCCTCCCTACTTAGACTCTGATTCCCCAAGTGGGACAGGAGTGTGTCTGACATGATTAACTTGTGTCTACATGAGCATTTGGAACAGTGCTTGACACATAGTAAACACTTAAATACCATAACACAGCACTTGGGAGAGTTGAATATAACAGAGTTGGTAGAAACATTCTTTGCCCACAAGAAACCTACAGTCTAGAGTAGGAGATGAGACATTAATATAAATAAATAAATAAATTATGGATATGTACATAAGTGCTGTGGGGCTAAAGGGGGGGGTGAAAAATAAAGGGCGCAAGGGTGAAGCAGAAGGGAGTGTAGAAGAGGAAATCAGGGCTAAGTCAGAGAAGGCCTCTTGAAGGAGATGGGCTTTGAATAAGGCTTTATGAAGGTGGGGAGAGTGGTCGTCTGTCAGATATGAAGGAGGAGGGTGTTCAAGGACAGAGGCAGGACAAGGGTGAGGGGTCAGTGGTGAGACACATGAGATCGACATGCTGTAAATTAGCATTAGAGGAGTGAAGCATGCGGGTGGGTTGTAGCAGGGAATCAGAGAGGTAAAGTGATTGAGTGCTGTAAACCCAATGGTAAGGAGTTTCTATTAGATATTGAGGTGGATGGGCAACCCTGGAGGTTCTTGAGGAATGGGGAAACAAGGGCTGAAATTTTTTTGGGTTTTTTTTTTTTTAAATGATCTGGGCAGCAGAGCAAAGTATGGACTGAAGTGGGAAGAGACAGGAAGCAGGGAGGTTAGCAAGTAGGCTGATGCAGTAATCAAGGTGGGTTGGATCAATGTAGTAGCAATTTGGATGGAGAGGATAAGGTGGATTTTAGCAATGTTGTGAAAGAAGTACAGACAGGATTTGGTGACAGGGTGAATATGTGGGTTGAATGTGAGAGAGGAGATGAAAAGTTACAGGCTTGTGAGACAAGGAGGATGGTGGTGCTTTCAACAGTGACGGGAAAGTCAGGGGGAGGACAGAGTTCGTGTGGGAAGATGAAAAGTTCTTTTTGGCACATGTTATATTTGAGGTGTCACTGGGACACCTGATTAGAGATGTCCTGAAGACAGGAAGAAATACAAGACTGCAGAGCTGGAGAAAGAAAGATCAGAGCAGGAGATGAAGATTGGGAATCATTTGCATAGCGGTGATAGTTGAAGCCATGGACTCAAATGAGTTCTCCAAGGGAGGTGGTGTAGATGGAAAATAGGAGAACCAGAAATGTGCCACGAGGAACTCCCACGGTTAGGGGGTGCAAAACAGAGGAGGGGCCCGTGAAAGAGACTGAGAATGAGCTGCCAGAAAGATAGGTGGAAAACCAGGAGAGGACACTGAAGTCAAGGCTGGATAATGTTTCCAGGAGAAAGGGATGGTTGATAGTGTCAAAGGCATCTGAGAGGTCAAGGAGGATTAGAATGGAATAGAGACTGTTGGATTTGGCAAGAAGAAGTTTACTGGTGACCTTTCAGAGGGCAGTTTTGGTGAAGTGAAGAAGGTGGAAGCCAGATTGGAGCAGGTCAAGGAGAAAATCGGAGAGGAAGTGGAGACAGCAGGTGTGGACAGCTCGCTCGAGGAGTTTGCAGAAGAATAGTAAGAGGGAGATGGGATGGTAACTGGAGGGAGCTGAGGGGTCAAGGGAGGGTTGTTTTTTTTTAAGATGAGGGCTACATGACATGGTAGATGAGATGAGAAGCCACATGACCTAGTGGAAAGAGCTCAGGCCTGGGAGTCAGGGGATATGGGTTCTAATGCCAGATCTGCCAATTGCTTGGTGTGTGACCTTGGGCAAGTCACTTAACTTCTCTGTCCTTCAGTTTCCTCAACTCTAAAATAGGGATTATGGAGACTAAATGGGACATGATGACTTGAGAAAATTAATGCGGGTCAAAAGATCAAAAGTCTCTGGTGGGGAACAAGACTGATTTGCTCGGAGGGGCTGTGTAGGAGAGAAGGCAGGTGAAGAGGTTGTAGTTAGAGGGATTTCAGAGTTGGTGAGGGTAAGGATTGTACAGTGATTATAGATGATGAGATCGAGTCTGTGTTCAAATTGGTGAGTGGTTGAGGTGGGGTGGAGTTAATAATACTAATTATTATTGTGGTATTTAAGCACTTACTACATGCTAAACACTGTTCTAAACACTGGGATAGATACAAGGTAATCAGGTTGTCCCACATGGGGCTCACAGTCTTAATCCCCATTTTACAGATGAGGCACAGAGGGGCTAAGTGATTTGCCCAAGATCACACAGCAGACGGGTGGCAGACTGGGATTAGAACCGATCGTGACTCAGTGGAAAGAGCCCGGGCTTGGGAGTCAGAGGTCATGGGTTCGAATCCCGGCTCCGCCACTTGGCATCTGTGTGACTGTGGGCAAGTCACTTAACTTCTCTGTGCCTCAGTTCCCTCATCTGTAAAATGGGGATTAAGACTGTGAGCCCCATGTAGGGCAACGTGATTACCCTGTATCTCCCCCAGCGCTTAGAACAGTGCTCTGCACATAGCGCTTAACAAATGCCAACATTATTATTATGTCCTTTGACTCCCGAGCCCATGCTCTTGCCACTAGGCCATGCTGCGTTGAAGAGTATTAGGAAGCAGGCATCTGAAGGGTCATCCGAAACACCCACATAGATGTTGAAGTCCCCAAGGATCAATGTAGGGATGGAGAATGAGAGAAGGAATGTGAGAAAGGGAACAAAATGGTTCAGAAATTTGGAGTTGGTGCCTGGGGGGCCGTAGGTGACCACGACTAGTTAACTGGAGTGGGTGGTAGAGGTGGGTGATATGGGTTTCAAAGGAAGGGAAGAAAAGGGCTGAGGAGAGGTGGAATGGTTCGAAAGCGACATAGGGGAGTGAGACAGAAGCCCACTCCTCCTCCTTTCTTGAATCTCGGGGAGTGGGAGAAGATGAGGTCCCCCCAGACAGAACGGCAGGGGAGATAGTGTCAACTGGGGAGAACCAGGTGTCAGTGACGGTGAGGAGGAGCAGTGATTGGGTCAGGAACAGGTCAAGGATGAAGGGAAGCTTTCCTGTGATGGAACCGGCATTCCACAGGCCACATTTGGTTGAAGCTGTAGGGGGAGGAGATGGTGTGAGTGGTGGGGAGGGGTTAGGTGGGAGTGAATTGACAGGGGCCGGCGTGGGGAGAGGGGGACGAGGGGCGGTGTTAGGACAACAGGGATGGAGTCAGGGAGCAGGTTGGGGTTGGTGCCAGGGCTGGGTGGTAGTTGGGCGCTAGAGGAGCGGAGTGCTCAGGCTGGACTGTAGTTGGAGATTCGCGAGGTGAAGTAGGATGTGGCACCACTCTCTCATTTTATATCCACGTTTAATCTGTCTCAACTGTTCTTTCACAATGGTATTTCACAGATCTGCCTCTTCTCCACCCTGACATTCATCATCCAGGGTCAAGCCTTCAACACCTCCTGGTTGGATGGTTGTAGTTTACGGCTTTCCCTGCCTCCAGTCTCCCCCTGGCTAGCCTATCATAACACAGCTTCATGAATTCCTTTCAGTTTATTGTCCTATGATAGCTTCTCCATCCCAATGCTCATTTTGATTGTCCTTAATCCTGCCTTCTCAATCTCTTTTAAATCCTTCTTAAAATGAGATGACCAGAACTTCACGCCACATGTTTTTCATGCGCAAATGACCATGTATTATCTCTTCTTTATACCCTTCCTCTTGATGGCCTGATAGTTTGTTGACCCTTTTGGCTGTCACTGCCCATTGGATGAATAATTTGAAGCAATAGCCAACGTTTTTCTGAGATCTGTTTCCTGAGCTTTAGCTATCTATTTTTGTAAAAAAAAAAATAATCCAACGATTGAAAAAAAAATCAGAACTTTTGTGTCATTTCATTTTGCATATTGAGAAAATGTTTGATGTTATAAATCCAAATGAGAAAATGTTTTCTTTTCTTTAGCATTTCGACTTTGAAAGTTGGAACATCGCTCATTTGAAAAAGAGGCTTTACACTTGGGCAAATTTGAATAATTGGAAAAGTTGAGAAAAAAAGGATTACCTTTTCAAGTACAGTAATTCTATCTTTTGTTGTGTCTTATAAATAATACCAAGCTGTGGTAAAATGGATTATATATCTATAGTGCTTGTAGAATCCTTATTTAATGAGTTCACACAACTTGTTCATGGGGGCCAGAGAGAGAGAGTATTTTTACTATGAGTAGGGAGTTGAAGAAAATCACCTGAAACCCTAACACCTAAAATCCAGCTATCTACAAATTCCATTCTTTGTTGACCAAAATCTAAAGAACCTATTGACAGTTTCCATTAAAAGTATTTATCTAGTGTCCATGTGCAACATAGAGCACTATTCTGAGTCCCTGTGAGGATTCAACAAAATGAAGAGACTCCCCATTCTGATAGAGCTTACAGTCTAATGGGGGAGCCTGCTTGCCAAACACTGTACTAAGTGCTTGGGGGAGTAGAATATAACAGTGAATAGACACATTCCCTGCCCACAATGAGCTTGGAGTCTAGAGAAGGGTGCATGCACATGATTTACGAAGATTGGGAAGGGAGGAAAGAAAAAAGAAAGAAAGAGAGAGAGGGAGGAAGAGGGAGGGAGAGGGAAGGAGGGGGAGGGGGAGGGAGGGAGAGGGAGGGACGGGGAGAGGGAGGAAGGGGGAGGGAGAGGAAGGAAGGGGGAGGGAGAGGGAGGAAGGGGGAGGGAGAGGGAGTGAGAGGGAGGGAGAGAGAGGGAGGGGGGGAGAGAGAGAGAGGGAGAGAGAAAGAGAGAAAACACTTCAGGTGTGGACAGCAGGAGTGTGGCAGGATTAAATATGAATTTATGTCATCCGGAATACACACAATTGCTAAGGATAGGTGGTGGTTGGATTGACCTCATCTGGGAAGGTGGAGATTAACTGGGGAATGTCCCCTGGAGACAGAAGTGGGTTTGAAGATGGGGAGAACTCTGGCTTGGTGGATTTGAAGTGGGAGATAGTCTCAGGTAGGAGCAATTTAGAGATAGGCCTTACAGAGGCGTAGTAGGAAGGTTTGCTTAGGAAGACCAAAGCTTGTAAATGAGTGGTGTTGCAGTATTGAGTTTTGACATTTGGATATGTGCCCATGTGAGTCACCAGCCCCAAACTGTGGTCAGTCAGTGATGAGAATAAGGGGACATTTTTTAGTTCCTGTACCAATCAGTAGTATTTATTGAGTATCTATTTGGGGCAGGACACTGTACTAAGCATTTGGGAGTGGTCATTTGAGTGAGTAGTCATGATCCCTTCCCTTGAGGAGTTTACAGTCTAGTAGAGAGCACAGAGACCAAGATAAATTAGAGATAGGAGAAAAAATAGAGTATAAAAATTTGTATTTGTGCTACAGGTGGTTATGAGCATGTAAGCGCTTATGTTGGAATGGCAATTGAAGCAGATGTGATTTCAGCAGGGCTCTGAAGATGGGGAGAGAAATGGTCTGTTGTACATAAAGGATGGGGGAGTTCCAAGAAGGAAGAAAGATGTAAGAGGTCAGTAGTGGCAAAGGCAAGAACAAGACACAGGGAATAGGTCAACTTGAGTGGAATGAGGAGCACTAGCTGGGTATAGTGGGGAAAGAGAGGGCATAAGTAGGAGGAAGAGGTCTGATGGAAAGCCTTGAAATCAATGGTCAGGAGTTTCTACTTGATGCGGAGAGGAATGGCCCACCATGGGAGACTTTTGAAGAGTTGGGAAATGTGCAGAATCAATCCAGTATATTTAGTGAGTGCTTACTGTGTGCAGAGCACCATACCGAGCTTTGGGGAGAGAAAAATATAGCGGAGTTGGTAGACATGTTCCCTGCCTGAAAAGACTTTTCAGTGTAGAGGCATGTTTTAGATAAATGATCCAGACAACAGTGTGAAAGGCGGACTGGAGAGGGGAGAGACTGGAAGCTGTGAGGAGGCTGATGCAGGGATTGTCTCTGTTCATTGTTGTATTGCATTTTCCAAGAACCTAGTACAGTGCTCTGCATGCAGTGAGCGCTCAATAAATACGATTGAATGAATGAATGAATGCAGTAGTCAAGGTGAGATATGACGAGTCTCTGGACCATTGTGGTGACCATTTAGAGAGGAAGGGGTGGATTCTAGAAATGTTGTGGGGCAAGAACTGACAGGATTTGGTGGCAGGCTGTATATGGGCATCGAAAGAGAGGGATTGTTCAACCATAACCAGAAGCAGCGTGGCTTAGTGGAAAGAGCTCGGGCTGGGGAGTCAGAGGTCGTGGGTTCTGATCCTGGCTCTGCCACTTATCAGCTGGGTGACCTTGGGCAGGTCGCTTAACATCTCAGGGCCTCAGTTATCTCCTCTGTCAAATGGGGATTAAGCCTGTGAGCCCCACGCCAGACAATCTGATTAACTTGTATCTACCCCAGTGCTTAGAAGAGTGCTTAGCAACAAATACCATCATTATTATTATTATTATTATTGTTATTATTATTATTATGTTGGTTTAAGAGACTGGAGTTGTGGAGTCTGTGAGTGCCAGGCAGCTTTCCAAAAAAATCTTCCTTTCTCTTTTACTCTTCCCAACTGAGGTATTGACCCTCCATCTGTGACTGTTGACAATATCGAGACTATTTTTCACCTCCACCAAGTCACCCAGACTTAGGTTGGAGTGCTTCAGCCTCTCCCCACCACCCCTCCACCGCACCCTAATGGAGACCAGAGAGTACAGTGGTCAAGTTTGTCCAACTGGGCGAGAATGGGACTCAGATCCAAGCTCATTCTGGGCAGGGAACGTTTCTGCTAGTTCTGTTGTGCACTCCCAAGCGCTTAATACGGTGCTCTGCACATAGTAAACACTTGATAAATACCATTGATTGCCCGGAGGAGTTGCTCTGCCTGCTCAGAGGGCTACTCGGAGCAACTTAGGTCCAGCCCAAAGTAGTTCACTCGAGGCCTTGAATAGCACTAAGCTATTTTCTGAAAAGATGTAGTTAACGACCATGTGACTGTTTCTACAGCAAAGTGTGGAAAATCCCGGAGTATGCTTCCCATTCTAAAACAGTTGGGATTGGCTCAATAATAGAAGAACAAGCCCCCAATGTCAGTGCTCTTGGTAGTGGATGATCTGGTACAGAAGTCAATGAACTTAATGGGGAGTATTGGTAATCCAAAGGGTTTTGAGTTAAGTGCTTTTGACATGCAGAATCAAGAGTCAAGGACAAAGCAGATTTTTAAGTACTCTTTTCTGAAGAGCCAAGAGTAGATGTAATTGAACACCTCAGGTGAAATTTATCAGAAGTAAAGCTGGTTAGCGTCTCATCACCATTCAGGGATATTTAAGGTGTCTTCTCATAACTGTTCTTTGACATTGTTAAAAGTCCTCTGAGGGCTCAAAGTGAAAGTGCAATCCCTGATTCATAGCATAAACGTTCCCTGGTCTGCCAGATAGGGGTTTTAAGTAATCTTTTCAGGGACTGTGCGGCCTTGCGTTTTGCTAGGGAACCGGCAGAGGTGAGGGTTGGATGGGTAACCCCTCTGGAGAAGCCATCATCGAGTGGCATTTCTGCTGCCGCCCATGCCCTTTCTCACCCTAGGGGCTGCTGCTTCTAAATTCCATGCCTTTGGGGTCCAGAAAGAGGGAACAGTGTGCCTGAGAAAGCAGCCCAAAACGGGCTTCGGTAGCACAGATTCAGAACCAGTGTGTAGGCGGGGCTAGAAGCCACGCAAAACCCTCAAAAAAGAGGCCTGCCAGAGGCTGACATCCCAGACTGAAGGGGCTGGTGAGCTGCCCTCTGGCACATGGCCAGAATTTCCAGTTTCGGCTAAAGAGAACTAGACGACTGGGACAAAAACACAGAGGGATGTTGCATGAGTGATGACTTAGTATTTTCACTGGTAATATCTGGCAGAATGAACATATCTGTGATAGAATAAGTGTACCCAACAGCCCCCAGACATCCAGAATTGTAAATTTTCTGCTCCTTTAAGAGACCAGTTCAGGCCATGTCGAACTTTACCCTGCCAACTGAATTTGGCAAGTAGAGCCACAACAGTCAGGGGAAAGACTCCTGAGGAGCTAGACAACAGCCAGGACCCCCTTTATGCCAAGGGTTCAGAGAAGAGCCACTCCTGTGTTGGGATTCTCATTCCCCTGTCCCTCTTTGGTCCCACCGACACCTCCCATTGGAGAGTGAAGTTAGTCCTAGCTGAGTATCTGGGAGTCTGCTAGGATGGCTATCCCAGGTTTGGGTCCAGAGCCAACCGGAACTATCTCTGTTGACGTCTTTAGGGCTCTCTGATATTTTCCCCATGTGTGGGAGTTGAAGGTGCCGATCGGATGAAAACTTCTAGTTTGATTAAGGCTGGCAAAAATCTGGTCATCCAAAGCAAGGTAGGAGCACGGCTATCAAAGGGTGGGCCAGAGAAGGCAACAGAAATTGAGCAGGGCATAAAGGGAGGGCAAGGCAGTGAGGGAATGAATGAGGAGAGGGAGAAGGATGTAGAGAAATTGGAGAGAAGATGACCCACCGAGCCTCCATTGCCATCCTTCACCATCAATTGCCTCTATAATCAACACCTGCACCCACTGTCACCTGGACACCAGGCGCAGTGGGATTTTCTTAAAAAAAGATAAAAATTGGCCCATTTCTCCACTCCTTAAAAATCTCCCATAAAAATCTGCCCAGCTATCGCCATAGCAAACAAACCCATCACCGTAAGGCCCTAAATCAGTTCTCTCTCTCTCCTACCTATCCCCACTCCTCTTCCACTACCCAACCTACAAATCTTTGTCCTCTAATACCAACACTAACACTGTGTTTCGATCTCGAGTCTCTCGCCACCGACCCCTTGCTCACACCCTCCATCCTGCCTGGAACTCCCTCCCTGTTCATATGGGGTGGACCACCACTTTCCCCATCTTCAAAGCCCTTCTAAAGTCAGATCTCCTCCAGAAAGCCTTCTCTGATTAATGTCTCATCTCCCCACTCTATTCTCCCTCCCTTCTTTGTCACCTATCTACTTGTCCGTACCCCCGACTCATCCCACCTCCACCCCTCATAGCACTTATGTACACAGCCTTATACTCTGTGACTTCCCCCATCTGTAATTTATTTTAACGTGGGTCTCCCCCATTGGATTGTAAACCAAAGCTTAGCACAAAATCCTGTCCTTTTATCCACCCCATTTCCTCAATCCACCTTTACCAGTCCATCCAAACAGCCACCACACTGGTCCAGGCACGTTTGACATCTCAGCTTGCATATTGCATCATATTCTTCGCCGAGTTTCCTGCCTCCAGTCTCTCCCCCTCCAGTCAATACTTCACTCTGCTGCTCTGGACTGTATTTCTGAAATGTTCTGCACATGTCTCCTTGATCGTCAAAAACCTCTAATGGTTCTCCATTCCTCTCCTCAGTGAGCAGAGATTCTTCACATTCAGCTCTCTTCTTCTACTTATCCCCTCTCTTTTCTCACTACACCCAAACTTGCACTCTTCACTCCTCCTAAAGCCAGCCAGCCACTAAAGGCCAAATGAGTACCTTGATCTCATTGGTCTCACCACAGACCCTTTGATAATGCCCTTTCCCCACCTGGAGCTGCCTCCTCCTTCAAAGCCACAGACCAGAGATCACTTGGACTATCCCCCTCTCTCTCTCTCTCTCTCTCTCTAAATATATATATATGGTATTTATTGAGCTCTTACTGTGTGCAGAGCACTCTACTAAATCTTTCGAAGTATAACAGAGTTGGTAGCCCTGTTCCGTGCCCACAAGGAGCATGCAGTCTAGATGGGGAGACAAGCATATTCATTCATTCAATCGTATTTATTGAGCATTTACTGTGTGCAGAGCACAGTCCTAAGCACTTGGAATGTACAATTCAGCAACAGATAGAGACAATCCCTGCCCAACAATGGGCTCACAGTCTAGAATGGGAAAGAACCCAGGCCTGGGAGTCAGAGGCCCTGGGTGTTAATCCTGGCTCCCCCACTTGCCTGCTATGTGACCGTGGACAAGTCACTAAACTTCTCTGTGCCTCAGTTTCCTCACTATATGCACACCCTGCCTGTAATTTCTTTAAATATCTGCTTCCTCTGCTAGGGTATAAGATACCTCAAAGCAGGGATCGTATCTTTTAATTCTTTTGTACCCTCCGAAGTGTTTAGTGCAATGCTCTGCACTCAGTAGGCACTCAAAAGCTTCTGACCGCCGTCTCTATGATTATATATTTCACCATAAGTGGGTAGGGAGCAGGTCACTTCATTATTCTGTATTTCCCACATACTAATACTGTGTAATGCATTAAATGGGTGCTCAGTGAATACTATTACTACCGATAATAATTGCGGGATTTAAGTGCTTACTGTATGCCAAGCACTTTATAAGTGCTGAGGGAGATAGAAGATAATCAGGTCAGACACACAGTCTAAGTAGGAGGGAGAAGACTTATCGAATCCCCATTTTTCAGATGAGGAAACTGAGGCACAGAGAAGTTAATAATAATAATAATAATGTTGGTATTTGTTAAGCGCTTACTATGTGCCAAACACTGTTCTCCTCAGAGAGCAGAGATTACTCACAGTCAGCTCTCTCCTTCTACTTTTAGGCCTTTTCTTTTATTATTTCTGTTCTGTTAATGGGATCCTTTTTTCTTAGCTAACCTTATTTACTATTTTTTATCAGCTCCTTTCTGTTGTCAGCTACAAGATGATCAGGTTGTCCCATGAAGGGATCCCAGTCTTCAGCCCCATTTTACAGAAGAGGTAACTGAGGCATTGAGAAGTGAAGTGACTTGCCCCAGGTCACAGAGCTGACAAGCAGCGGAGCCGGGATTAGAACCCACGTCCTCTGACTCCCAAGCCTAGGCTCTTTCCACTAAGCTTCGCTGTTTAAGAGACTCGTCCAAGGTCACACAGCAAGCAAGTTGCGGAGCAAGATTAACACCCAGGGCCTCTGACTCCCAGGCCTGGGTTCTTTCATTCATTCATTCATTCAGTCATATTTATTGAGCGCTTACCGTGTGCAGAGCACTGTGCTAAGCACTTGGAAAGTACAGTTCGGCAGCAGATAGAGACAATCCCTACCCAACAACGGGCTCACAGTCTAGAAGGGGGAGACAGACAACAGAACAGAACATTTTCCACTATGTTATACTGCTACTTTACTACATCAGCTTCCCAAAGAACAATTGTTTTCTAAATCCTCATGTTCATTCCACTCACTTTTCCCACCCAGTGAAGGTGAGTGTCGATGCAGGTGATCTGAGCCGCAGGGCCTCGCTGTTTGTGATCCCGTCGTGCCCCTTAATGTGGCTGGTGTTGATGAAACTGCTCCAGAAGTCAAATATAGCATCTGTGATAGGTCTAAATCTTTCTTTATGTGGCATTATAAGAGTTACAGGGAGGTCTTTTAATTATAACGTTGTTATCAAGAGTGCCTGTTGACCCCTGTTGACAACAGAAAGGAGCTGATAAAAAATAGTAAATAAGGTCAGCTAAGAAAAAAGGATCCCATTAACAGAACAGAAATAATAAAAGAAAGGACCTGTTGGGGGTAGTGATCTAGTGGGGGACAGAAGCGTTAGTTCTGTCCTGTGGAGCTGTGCCACCATCTTTCAGCCTTGGCAAGACACACAACTCCTCTCCATTCCTTCCTGACTGCCTATATTTGCTGCCTCATGCCACGGGAATCTCACGTGGCACCCCTGCCCTCCCTCCCCTCTCCTTCTCCCAGGTAAATTGAGAGGGGCAGGAGGAAATGGTATTAAGGAAGAGTGGGGAGAGAGGAATGAGGAGGTGATGGGGTGAAGGATGGAAAGAGGAGGGAGGGAGAGGAAAAGAGGAGTTGAGAAGCAGGGGTGCCTAGTGGATAGAGCATGGACCTATTCACTTGTCTGCTGTGCGACCTTGGGCAAGTCAGTTAACTTCTCTGTGACTCAGTTAACTCGTCTGTAAAATGAGGATCAAGACTGTGAGCCCCATGTGGGACGTAGACTGCGTCAAACCTGATTAACTTGTATTTGCCCCCAGCGCTTAGTACAGTGCCTGTACTGTACAGTAAGCACTTAAATACCACTAAAAATAGTTCAAGAAATACTAATTGACAACATGTTGGCAACTTGAATTTAAAATGTTCTATCCTTTTTTTTTAATTTGGAGTAATCATTTGGTTGTAAAATCATACCCCCCCTTCCTCCTCCTGTTGCCAGCTCTCTCCTTTGCCCTGAATCTTTTTGTTTTCTAAATGTTAGAAATGTTGGTGACTTCATTCAAGATACAATTAGTCAATCTCCCCAGAGCCCTTTTGTCCATATATGTGCCTTGTGAACTTTTTGCCTCCATATTTGGGAGGTCTTCATATTGCTTTAGGTTTCAGCAACTAGGCTCAGTACGAATATAAATCTCAGCTCTTTGATGGTTTACCCAGAATAAGACTCTTCTCTTAGGTCAGTGGACTTTTGTTGACACTGTGGCCGTAATGGAAAGAGCATGGGCCTGGGGATCAGAGGACCTAATCTTAGCTCTGCCTGTGTGTGACCTTGGGTAACTCATTTCACTTAACTTCCAAACACTCATTCCACCCTGGCTACTGCATGGGCCTCTTCTCTGACCTCCCCTGCCTCCTGTCTCTTCTCACTCCAGTCCTTATTCACTCTGCTGCCTGGATGATTTTTATAATGATCACATCTCCTCTCTCCTCAAGAACCTCCGGTGTTTGCCCATCCACTGTCACATCGAACAGAAACTCCTTACCGTCAGCTTTTAGGCCCGCAGTCAGCTTGCCCCGTCTTACCTTACCTTGCTGATTTCTTACTACAACCCAGCCTGCACACTTTGCTCTTCTAACACCAACCTACTCCTTATATTCATTCAATAGTATTTATTGAGCGCTTACTATGTGCAGAGCACTGTACTAAGCGCTTGGGATGAACAAGTCGGCAACAGATAGAGACAGTCCCTGCCGTTTGACGGGCTTACAGTCTAATCGGGGGAGACGGACAGACAAGAACAATGGCACTAAACAGCGTCAAGGGGAAGAACATCTCGTAAAAACAATGGCAACTAAATAGAATCAAGGCGATGTACAATTCATTAACAAAATAAATAGGGTAATGAAAATATATACAGTTGAGCGGACGAGTACAGTGCTGTGGGGATGGGAAGGGAGAGGTGGAGGAGCAGAGGGAAAAGGGGAAAATGAGGCTTTAGCTGCGGAGAGGTAAAGGGGGGATGGCAGAGGGAGTAGAGGGGGAAGAGGAGCTCAGTCTGGGAAGGCCTCTTGGAGGAGGTGATTTTTAAGTAAGGTTTTGAAGAGGGAAAGAGAATCAGTTTGGCGGAGGTGAGGAGGGAGGGCGTTCCAGGACCGCGGGAGGACGTGACCCAGGGGTCGACGGCGGGATAGGCCGCCAATTATATCTTGATTTCATGTATCTCACTGTTGCCTCTCTGGCCTGGAATTCCCTCCCCCTTCACGTCTGATAGATCCCCACTCTCCCCACCTTCACAGCCTTACTAAAATCACATCTCCAAAAGGCCTTCTTCGACTAATTTCCCCTACTCACGCTATTGCAGTCTCCCAAGCACTTTGCTCTGCACAGAATTAGTACTCAATAAATGCCATTGATTTGATTTTTTTAAAATTGCATTTGTTAAGCGCTTACTGTGTGCCAGTCACTGTACTAAACATTGGGGTAGATACAAGACAGTGAGGTTGGCCACAGTCCGTGTCCCACTTGGGGCTCACAGTCTTAATCCCCTTTTTAGAGATGAGGAAACTGAGGCACAGAAAAGTTAAGTAACTTGCCTAAGGTCATGCAGCAGACAAGTGGTAGAGCCAGGACCAGAACCCAGGTCCCTCTGACTGCCCTGCCCACGCTGTATCTACTAGGCCATGTGGCTTCTCTATCGCTCCTCTGGGCTTCAGTTTCTTCTTCTGTAAAATGTGAATCCAATACCTGTTCTCCCACCTACATAGACTCTGAGCCCCATGTAGGACAGGGGCTACGTCCAACCTGATTCTCTTGTATCTACCCCAGCGCATGGTACGTAGTAAGCATTTAATAAATATCACAATACTAATGATTCTTTCCACTCTTAATAATAATTATAATACCTGTTATAACTTATTAAGGCTGGGAAGAATTATTCTGTTACTCTTGTATAAAATCAATGAATGTATTTTGAATGTATTTGACCTATTTAAAGTCAAATATAGAATTATGACTGGAGGTTAATTATTGAAGAGTAGAATTGGAAGGGTCTTCCCAACTTGTTTGATGCTATACACCCAACTCTCCTACAACATGGATGTTGTGCTCCCGCAGAACCCCCCACTTAGTGGCTCCACCATCTGCCTGCTTTGTGACATTGGACATGTCACCTAATTTCTCTATGCCTCAGTCCCCTTATCTGTAAAAGGGGGATTCATTATTTGTTCCCCCTCCCTCCTACTCAGACTTTGAGCCCCACATAGCATAGGGACTATGTCCAATTAGTATCTGTCCCAGGGCTTAAAACAGGTCTGTCACACAGTAAGTGATCTACAAATGCCAGAACAATGACAGTAGTAATAACAATTATTATTAATAATAATAAGGAAAGCCCAAATTGCAATACTCACTGTTTGATAACAACATACGGATGCACAACCACCCATACCCAAACAGATGCGTGTCGTCAGAATAATGTTCCCTAATTCTGCCATCACTTTCTAACCAAAATGTGTAGTGAAAATGTTACGGCAGACGTGAGGATGCTATCATCCCCAGTACCAACCAAAAAAAATTAACTCTCTAAGAGAAAATTTGATCAGAAAATCTTGGAGAAGACTCACTTCCACTTTTATTGTATTAAGTGATTTCCCTTAAAGAGTACCTGAGGAAAATCAGGAAAAGATACATTGTGAAAGGAACCTTATTCAGCGAGAGACCGAAGCGTGAATCTTTAAAAATGTTTAAAAGGGGTTTAATAGTTAAAATCAAATGACACCAGGTTTGCCTTATCCTCATGCCAATTCAGGTCCTTCTGAAGGAAAAGCACTAGGTTGTACCTGAGATTTTGTAAGATGCTTGCCAGCTTAAGCTCCGGGCTACACTCTATGTGGACAAATCCAGTATACTGGAAAATTCATAACTCTAAACTAAGCAAATCTAAAGTCACCCAACACCTGTGTTTTATTATCATTCTATTTATAATTGAGTCTAAACTTACGTGACTCTTTCAAGATAAGTGTTTTATTGATTATACTGAAAATAAACTGAAACACGACATGATACGAATCATTCACTGTCTCTCTGATTACTGTAAACAGAGATGATGATCAGATGAAATATTTTTTCCTTTGCATATATTGTGTAATTTGTGGAGTATTATGTCTCAAAAGCAATAAGAGCAAAGTGGCACAGATATCAAAGTGTATTTATCACCTTGTCTTAGCGTTGCCTAAGATGGAATATTGCCTCTTAATGAAAAATGCAAGGCATTCATTGACTGACTAATGCAGACTCGAACTGTTTTACAATACTTGTGTCAGAGCTTCTTGCTAGTAGATGTGTAAAGTGTCCTAATGAATGGCAATTCATTGCTGTCAGGAACCATTAAGTGTCTTAACTTATGTCCTTTTGGTGCATGTTTACTTGTGGTTATTTAAATCAAACACAGTTATCTCCTTAGAAATGACTGGAGTATTCCGAGTGGTTTAAACCACTGTTTATAGCCCCTGAAAATAGATGAAATTATAATAAAACTCCTTAATTGAGTATCAGAGTGACTGTGTCTACAACCTACATTGCAATTATAGCACCATTACATGGTTTACTCTTTATTTTCAACAATTAAACCTTTTTATACTCTTTAAAAAGCCTCTTGGGGCATCGATGGGGAAAAGCATAACAGGAGGCTGCCCAGTGAGGAGGGTGATTTCTCTGGCACATTTTGGGGGAAATGAGCTCTAAGATGCTAATAAACTTCAACCTTGAGGAAAACTGTGCCATTTCACTTAAAATGAAGTAATATTAATCAAATTCCTTATGCAGAGTTGTGTGAAAGTCCAGGGATTTTTATTGAAAATAAGACTCTGATTCTCAGTAGTCTATATTTAATGCATTTATAAACTCCTCCATTAGCTTGTAAGCTCTTTATAGACAGGGACTATGCTTGGGACAGAACTATGCACTCAATAAATATTAGCTCATACTGAATTAAAAACATAATCCTATTACTAAGAATGCAAAAGTGATTTAAAAAGTTATTCGCCTGCCAATTTTGTTAGCTGGCAAGCCCCCAAAAGGAAGTGAAAGTCACTCCTAAGGCATTGACCACTTTCAGCGGCACAAGCTGGAGGCATGCTCTTGGCTTTCTGCCATTTTCCTAATAACATTCTGAGGAGGAGCTCAGCCACCCTCTGAGGAATTCCTCCTCCTTGATGGCAGAAGCCATGTTTGGGAGTTCATTATAGTCTTCGTGCCTTCTGAGTAGGGTTCTCTCCCCTATCCACGATGATGGTGATTCCAAACACAGTCTTCCACAGTGCCATAACGATGTGCGTGGGGCGACTAGGAACCTTTAGTGATGAACAAAAGTCCGTAGTTGGATGGCAGTCACTGAAGCCCCCTTGATCTCGTCAAACCACTGCTTTAAGCTTTCTAATCCCATGGGGCTTCGTTGACTTTTCCCATTTTCTCGATGCTGTTCTTTCGCCTTCATTGCGGACACCCGCTATTACGGGTTTGTCAGCTTGCTCGCTCTTCGTCATCGGTGTCTTTGTGCTACAGGATGGTAGCCTACTACGTTGCTATAGAAGCAGTTTTAGAAGAAGCTGCATGGCCTGGTGGACAGAGCCCAGGTCCGAGAGTCAGAGGACCTGGGTTCCAATCCTGACTCCACCACGATCCTGCTGTGCGACCTTGGGCAAGTCGCTTCAGTTCTCTGGGCCCCGAGTTCTCTCGTGTGGAAAATGGTCCTTCAGTACCTGTTACCTAGACTGCGAGCCCTGTGTGGGACCTGATTATCTTATATCTAACCCAGCACTCAGTAGAGTACTTGACACATAGTGCATGCTTAACAAATACCATAATTCTTGTCATTATTATTATCATTATCATTATTATTATTATTATTATTATCACATCAGCTGTAAACAGCCACAGAGAAGAGCCATCCTTCATTAGGGTTGTGCTCAATATTTTGTTGAATGCCACGATGCTGACTCCATACCTGGCCAGTTCACAAGCCAGAAATGCCGTTGTCTTTGGAGTTATGTCTTTGGAGTGAATCATCATCTAGGGACATCCTGATGTTACGTGACTTGAAAGCTACTTTAAGTCTACTCGTTGGTTTTCTCTTTCCCATTCCATAGTAAAATGAGGGTTAACCAGTCACAATCCTCTATTGAGGCAGACTTTAGGGTGCCTCTCTAATCCCTCCCCAATCAATCACTCAATCTGCAGTATTGATTGAGCGCTTACTACGTGCAGAGCACCATACCAAGCGCTTGGGAGAGTATGCTACAACAGAATTAGCAGACACATTCCCTGCCTGTAACAACTCTACAGTCTAGAGGGGAAGACAAACATTGATATAAATACATAATTTATAATATATAAATTAGGGATATGCACAGAAGGGCTATGGTGTTGGGTGTGGGGCAAACAGCAAATGCCCAAAGGTCACAGACCCAAGTGCATAGATGACACAGAAGGGAGAGGCAACTGGGGAAATGGGGGCTTGATCTGGGAAGGCCTCTTGGAAGAGATGTGACCTTAATAAGGCTTGGGAGCCAGGGAGAATGGTGGTCTGGCTTGGAGGGGGAGGGAGCTCCAAGGCTAAGGGAGGACATGAGAAAGGGGTCCCACAGTGAGGAAGCTGCTCTAGAGGACAAACTATGAGGACTCTGTGTGTGGGTGTGGTTTTCATAGTTTATCCAGATGTTGACTAGAGTCTGGGCTTGGTCTTGGTGTGCTGAGTTTCAGGGTCTTTTTGTGAAGTAGAAACCTCACTGAAATGTATTGCTGACTGCATTTAGTAAAGTTTGAGAAAGTTCATCATTTTAGTGTGTTCAAACTCATCTCCCTCATATTTTCCTTTGAGAATGTGTCAGGGTCTATTCAGGTAGATAAAGGAAAAAAATGCTGAAAAGCTTCCTTTGAAAACAATGAAAGAGAAAGAAATAGCCAGGCACTTGTGATTTTTGTTAGAATCTCCTGGCATGATGCGATTGTTTTTTTTTTTTAATTGCCCGTTTTTTTCAGTCAGCTTTTTTAAACAAAGTTATGAATGTATATAGTATGGTAAAATCCAGGTTATCTGGTGGTATTGCAATAGAATCTGGCCGGTTCCAGGGGTGAGCCATTATTTAGGCTGCAGGGTCTGGTAAGATGTTTTGTTATCCTAATCCTCCTCGACCTCTCAGCTGCCTTTGACACTGTCGACCATCCCCTTCTCCTCCACACTTTATCTCACCTTGGCTTCACAGATTCTGTCCTCTCCCGGTTCTCCTCTTATCTCTCTGGCTGTTCATTCTCGGTCTCCTTCGCGGGCTCCCCCTCCCCCACCCATCCTTTAACTGTAGGGGTTCCTCAAGGGTCAGTTCTTGGCCCTCTTCTGTTCTCCAACTATACTCATTCCCTTGGTGAACTCATTCGCTCCCACGGCTTCAACTCTCATCTCTACGCAGATGACACCCAAATCGACATCTCTTCGCCTGTGCTCTCTTCCTCCCTCAAGACACTTATCTCTTCCTGCCTCCAGAACGTCTCCACCTGGATGTCTGCCCACCACCTAAAACTCAACATGTCTAAAACTGAGCTCCTTGTCTTCCCTCCCAAACCCTATCCTCTCCCTGACTTCCTGTCACTGTGGATGGTACGACCATCCTTCCCATCTCACAGGCCCGTAACCTTGGTGTCGTCCTTGACTCAGCTCCCTCATTCACCTCACACATCCAATCCGTCACCCACACCTGCTGGTCTCACCTTTACAATATCGCCAAGATCCGCCCTTTCCTCTCCATCCAAACAGCTATTGTGCTGGTACAGGCTCTCATAATATCCTGTCTGGATTCTTGTGTCAGCCTTCGCTCTGATCTCCCATCCTCCTGCCTCTCCCCTCTCCAGTCTATTCTTCATTACGCTGCCCGGATCATCTTCCTACAGAAACGCTCTGGTCATGTCACTCCCCTCCTCAAAAACCTCCAGTGGTTGCCTATCAACCTTCATACGAAACAAAAACTCCTCACTCTTGGCTTCAAAGCTCTCCATCACCTTGCCCCCTCCTACCTCACCTCCCTTCTCTCTTTTTACTGCCCACCCTGTACACTCCGCTCCTCTGCCGCTCACCTCCTCACTGCCCCCGTTCATGCCTGTCCTGCCATCTACCTCTGGCCCACGGCCTACTGCTGTCCTGGAATGCCCTCCCTCCTCACATCTGCCAAACTAACTCTCTTCCCCTCTTCAAAGCCCTACTGAGAGCTTACCTCCTCCAGGAGGCCTTCCCAAACTGAGGCCCCCTTTCCCTCTGCTCCCCCTCCACTTCCCCCCTCCCCCCCTCTGCTCTTCCCCCTTCCCCTCAGCACTGTGCTCATTTGTATATATTATTACCCTATTTATTTTGTTAATGAGGTGTATATCTCCTTGATTCTATTTATCTTGATGATGTTGTCTTGTTTTGTTTTGTTCTGTTTTGCTTTGCTTTCTGTTTCCCCCGTTTAGATTGTGAGCCCGTCATTGGGCAGGGATTGTCTCAGTTGCCGAATTGTACATTCCAAGTGCTTAGTACAGTGCTCTGCACATAGTAAGCGCTCAATAAATACTATTGAATGAATGAATGAATGAATGAATGAAGTTTTACTAAGCAGTTTTACTCTCTGGTGCTTAGCTTGTAATGAGCGAGATGCGGGGCCATTGAAAAAGCAGTCCGTTTCTCACTGCCAGTCAAACTTCTCCTGGTTGTCCTGCTCAAGATGGGAGGAAGAGAGAGGTTTGAGAAGTGGAAACAGCTGTGCATTTACCAGCTGTGGCTCCTAACTGGCTCCGAGCCTACTGGCAAGTCTGTCTTCCTGCCGGACATAGCCGGGAACCCTTGTCGACCGCTGTCCACAAAGCTCTGTTCAAACAGGTGCCAGGTCTGACTTCACTTTTGCTGGACAAAGTGGGGGCTTATGTTAATCAATTGCCTTCTTTTATCCACCTCTGGCCTATTCCCTACCTTCCCTAACTGTGGCAGCAATAATGGAGGACTGTTTTGCACTTACTGAAATCTCAGCACTTTCTAGAAAGCTGCATGCTAGTTAACTTCATTCCCATTTTCCCCGGCTATGTTTGCTATCGTTCTTTCCTTTGGTTTTTCTAAGTGCTAAAAATGTGGGTATTTTAGCAATCCCCTCTAGCGTGTTCCGAGTTGAGAACAATTCCGTAGACTCAATATATATGAATTTATAACACGTGATATGTTCTTATGAGTATACACTGGATGTTCACTGGTTGTTTACCAGGTCCCTCTCAACACGCTTTTAAAATACGGAAATTTCTACTTGGGTTTATTCCCCTCGTCAGCATACTTTATCATATCAAAGCCTTTTCAGACAGTGTAAACCTACTGAGTTATGTTTAGGTCATGTTTTGCGGTATGCCCTTTAATACCGTAGCTTTAGAAATGCAATTTTCAGCCTCTGCTTATTAGAATATGATAAAGTATTCCTGGTCTATGTCCAGATCCACTAATCTCCAGACTACACTTCATGAATTAGGCATGAAGATTTTAGTCAATGTGCTTTCAAAGACCAATGTTTAGGGAATCATGGATTTTCTACAGACTGAGGGAGAAATCCATAATAGGAGGAACTGATTTTCAAACATCATGTTTTGTTGGGGGGGGGAAATGGCCAGTTTGGGCTCAGAAATAGAAAATGCTTCCTTGTCGGAATGTTCAGCAACCAATTAAAAACATTATTGTGTATTTGGTTAGATACTCAAATTAGCTCATAAAGGTACACTATTTTTAAATGTTGTGTAAATATTTTACGTAGTAGATTTTAAAGGAATTGTGCTTATATTAGGAAGCTCATAAAATGTAGGGCAGAATGCAAGTTGAACCGAATTCCCAATGCATCTTTGCTCACATCGCTTGTGTATAATTCAGTAGCACTGGGGAGCTTTCATGTCCATCTCCCCCATTAGCATGTAAGTTCCTTGTGGACAGGGAATGTGCCTTGTCCTTCTGTTTTACTTTACTTAGTACAGTGCATTGAACCCATCGATAAATGTCGGACCACTACTTCTGGTTAGGCTCTCGTCAAAATGGATGGCTTTAGGATAAGTGCGCCATTGGTGAATGGCTGTAGTTTTGCTTTGAGCTCCTTTTCTACGGTCTCCTATTTCCTCCAGCCTTCAGGACCTCTTGGATATCTTATTGAGACCTTGACCTTAATATGTCCAAAACAGAACTCCTCATCTTTCCACTCAAACCTTGTCCTCCCCATGACGTTTCCATTACTGTGGACAGCCCCACCGTCCACCCCATCTCCCATGCCTGTTACCTTGGCATTCTCCTCGACTTATCTCTCTCATGCAACCCACAGATTCAATCTGTCTACAAATCCCATTGGTTCTGTCTCCACCACATCAATAAACCTAACCCTCTCTGCTTCATTCCAACCGCTTCTACACCCATCCAAGCCCTTATCCTATCCTATTATGTATAAATAATACAGCTCGGCCACTTGTCAGCTGTGTGACTGTGGGCAAGTCACTTAACTTCTCTGCGCCTCAGTTACCTCATCTGTAAAATGGGGATTAAGACTGTGAGCCCCACATGGGACAACCTGATTCCCCTGTGTCTACCCCAGCGCTTAACATCTTGGAGTGCTCTGCACATAGTAAGCGCTTAACAAATACCAACATTATTAAATAATTCTATTTATTTATATTGATGTTATTAATGTCTGTTTACTTGTTTTGTTTTGTTGTCTCCCCTCTTCTAGACTGTGAGCCCGTTGGTGGGTAGGGATTGTCCCTATTTGTTGCCAAATTGTCCTTTCCAAGCACTTAGTACAGTGGTCTTCACACAGTAAGTGCTCAATAAATAAAGTGATTGAAAAAATGGATGAATGAATCCCCCCTTGGCTACCTACTGCATCTGCCTTGTTGCTGACCGCCCCCCCCCCCCCCCGGCCTCTTTTTTCTCCCCACTCCAGTCCATACTTCACCTTGCTGCCCAGATCCTTTTTCTAAAAAAAGTTCAGTCCATGTTTCTCCACTCATCGATCACATTCATTGAGCACTTACTATGTGCAGCTCACGTGTGGGAAAGCACAATACTACAGAGTTGGTAGACAAGTTCCCTGCCTACAAGGAGCTTACAGTCTAGAGAAATCCTCAAAAACCTCCAGTGGTTTCCCACCCTCATAGATCTTACATTCTATGTACATATCTATAATTTATTTTAATGTCTGTTCACCCTCCAGACGGTAAGCTCCTTTTAGATGGGGAACGTCTATACCAACTCTGTTCTATTGTTCTCCCTCATCCTCTTTGGACGGTACTCTGCACACGGTAAGTGCTCAATGAACAGAATTGACTGAAATGAGTCTCATCTATCGCTTCATCTTGTGAATGCCACCAAAAGTGAACACCTACAAAATAACTATTAATAGCAATGATCATTTTGGCATTTGTTAAGCGTGTATGATGTGACAATCACTGAACTGAAGTGCTGTTGTAGATACAGGAGAATTGGGTTGGGAAAAGTTCCTCTTCCACAAGGGCCTCACAGTCTAATGGGGAGGCACGGCAGGTCTTGAATCCCCATTTTTCAGATGAGGAAACTGAGACCCATGGAATTTGAAGTGACTTTCCCAATGTCACACAGCAAGTCATTGGCAGAACTAGAACTAGAACCAAGGTTCCCTGACTTCCAATCGCTTGCTCTCTCCCCCACAGTCTAAATTAAGGATATGTACATAAGTGCTTTGGGACTGGGAGAGAGGAAGAAGAAAGGGAGCAAGTTAGGGTGACCCAGAAGGGAGTGGAAGAAGAGGAAAGGAGGTACTTAGGGAAGGCATCTTGGAGGAGATGTGCCTTCACTAAGGCTTTGAAGTGGAGGAGAGTAATTGTCAGATTTGAGGAGGGAGGACATTCCAGCCCAAAGGAGAGTAGCAAGGTGAGATAGGAGGTTGAAAAGTGAATGCTTTAGAACTAATGGAGAGGATTTTTTGTTTGAGGAGTGGGATGACATATCCTGAATGCTTTTGTAGAAAAATGATCTGGGCAACAGAGTGAAGTATGAACTGGAGTGGGTAGAGGCAGGAAGCTGGGAGGGCATTCATTCATTCATTCATTCAATCATATTTATTAAGCGCTTACTGTGTACAGAGCAGTGTAGCAAGCACTTGGGAAAGTTCACTAGAGCAATAGTGACAATCCCTGCCCACAAGAAGCTCACAGTCTAGTGAAGGGGGGGAGACAGACATCAATACAAATAACCAGACATCAATATAAATAAATAAAAACTACAGATCTATACATAAGTGCTGAATCCTGTTGCCTTCTTCTAAAACAGCACAAAATAGAAAACGTTATCCAAGCAAGAGATGCCAATACCCTAGCCCTAACCCTAAGATGCTGTAGTTAACAAACAGCTAACTCAGTGACTCTCCATTGCTACCTAGCATAGCACACCTCTCAGGATGTGCTTCATTAGCTCCATCCTGTTTCCTCCCACTCCCTGCTCTGCCCTTCCCTATTCCTGGCCACTTTTCTGGCCTCTTTCCTCCCACAGCGTCCCCTTTACGCTGGACTGTGTCATGTGTAGTGCTTTGTTTTTTTCTTTCACCTTTGAATCTAATCTTAATGGCAGTCATAACAACCACCACCTCTGCTGCCTTCTCTTTCTACCCTTCCCACTACCCATTCCCTGCTTTGCAGCCCCAACTGCAGAAGGGAAGTGGGGGCAGGAGAACAGTGAATCAGGGCCTGGTGGGCAGGTAAAATACAAACATTTTTTACTGTATTTTTAAGTGATTTATATGGCGAAAAACCCACCTCCATGGAAGGGGAGAACATTACCCTTGACACAGACCTGTTGTTTACACTCTGCTCATGGAAAGATGCATGTCTAGCTACCCTGCAGGACCTTTTGCATTTTTGTCCTTTTAAATTATCTGGACCCCTACTGAGAGCATTGAGTTGGTTGGCATCAAGGTATAAGAGAGATTGATAGGTTTGAAAATAAGGATTTTAAACTCTTTCACCACTGGGGAATTCACTCCGGGAGACTGGACAAGTCCAATTTCATGGAGGAACCAAAAAACTAACCAACACGGATTCTTGATGCAGATGTTGATGGAACCTTTTATTTGTCTATAGCCCTCTCTATACCTGGTATGTTAAGGTCTGTTTCCTGAAATTGGATCTGTCACACTGGTATAGGCTGGCCATGGGTTTACATAGGTCTCCTAAAGTAAATACCCCAAATAAGTCTTTGACAAAGTGCCTATACCTATCATCTGTACCCCTTAAAATAAAGTCCTTGTTCAAGTTCAGTCAAAGACTACAAGAGGAAGTGGTAACTGACAGTGGAGTGAAACGTTTGGAAAGGGGTGCCCCCTCCTTATAAATCTACATAGTGATTCACCAGGGCAGAAACTTTGGCATAAGGGCTGGAGGAGGGGGGAGATGAAGTGGAGAGGGGCAAAAGTGGGAATAGCCCAGAAAATTGAGCCTGAATGGCTTGCAGAGCACTGCATCTTACGGAGGAGTCAACAAGAATCTTAAGGTGAGACCATAAAGATTGGACAAGAAGGTGAAGACTGCCTTAGAAATAGACAAATCCCATTGCGTTCTTCTCTCAGTCAAAAGATTAATTGTGTTAGAATGATTAGTTCCAAAGAGTATATTAAACCCAATGGAATAGTTTTAAAATAGAAGCCTTGTTTAGGAATCCCAGATAGACAGAATTTTAATGAGGCATCCCATTGTCTCTCACATGTAAAAAACTCGGTGTGCCTAATCCAATCATTTAGTCGAAGACCGACACTGTACTGTTACTACAGCAAAGTAAGACCTGGGATGATTTTGCTAATAAAACAATCGAAGAACATGGCAAAGCACGGCTCGGCATTTTAAATACAGCAATATCCTCAAGAGTTTAGATTTCCATAGTCTAATATTCCCAGTTGGAAACTTCCCTTTCTCTCCACTCTTCCAGAGAAAAGCATTGAAACAGACTGTTAATAGTATGGATACCATCTACCTAAGAATCCCTTGTTCATTACAAAGAAAAGATGATTATGAATATTCCGTTCGGAAATTTCCATCAGTTATTATGCCACCTTGTTTTTCTTCTGAGTTCTTGTTGTGATAATGATAATTTACAGTTTATATGAGAAAGTATCTGCTCTCCCTATAAAGTTTTCTTTTTCATTCAAACATTGCAATACCTTTAAAGGGAACCTATAACTTAGAAAATAGGGAAAATATAAATATTTGGAAATAATCCACTGGAAGCATTTGCTCACAGTATTCAAAATGTAAAGTCCTGAAGAGATCCTGACATGCGTTATGAGTTATAACATCATCGTGTGGTGTTATAATAAGCTTAAAATGGGAGAAAGAACATTCAAGTTATTCAGCTCTGGTATGATTTACATGAACTGCATCGTGATCTACTTAATCTCTTCTTTAAATACCAAATGCTTCATTCAAAGGGGAAAATCTGCTGTAAGAGCTTTGCAATCTGGTGTCCTAAATGTTTGTGAGATGCTTTCAAAATTGCCACTGAGAAACTTGCCCAACTGAGAGAGAAAATTGTGATTCCCCATAAAAATTGGCTGAGTGAAAGCTGCACCAAGCTAGTGGAGAAATAACTTGATTCAGGCTGGGACCAAAAGATCTCCATCTTCTGCTCCATTCTGAGGCCATCCTAAGAATTTCGGGTCCTGAGCAAAGTGGGCTGAGGGGCTCTGTCTGGTTCTCATATGGCAGCATTCAGAAGGCTTTCAGGAGGGCCAAAATCTCTGGTGTTGGAAATTTGGGTCCCCTCTATCGAAGTTGCAGGGCAAAGGAGTTCTATGGCCTTGTGGGTATATGAAGCCTTATAAGTGGCTAGAATAATCCAATAAAATATGCAGACATATAAAGAAGAATGGGATTGTTCAAAAACCACATGGAGAACTAAACATTTTAGGCCACCAATCCAGATAATTTTCCCAAGATTTTCTTCAAATGGATATTCTTGGGGTCAGCAACAATTTATTATTATTATCATTATCATTCTATTTGTTAAGCACTAATTATGTGGCAAAACTGTTTTAAGTCCTAGGGGGTGATACAAGTTAATCAGGTCGAACACAATCCCTGTCCCACTCAAGGCTCACTGTCTTTGTAGGAGTGAGAACAGGGATTATTTATTTATGCTAACTCTTTTGTATTGTACTCTTCCAAGCTTCTCAATAAATATCACTGATGATGATTGGATCCCCAGTTTACAGCTGAGGAAATTGAGGCACAAGAGAAGTTAAATGACTTATAAAATATATCTTTATACTCAGTGGTTCCCTTATCTGTAATGTATTTTGATGCTTGTCTCCCCCATTAATCTGTAAACTCCTCCAGGGCAGGGATTATGTCTACCGAGGCAAATAGAGCATGGGCCTGGGAGTCAGAAGGTCATGGGTTCGAATCCTGCCTCTGCCACTTGCTTGCTGTGTGACCTTGGGCCAATCACTTACCTTTTCCGGGCCTCAATTCCCTCATCTGTAAAATGGGGATTGAGACTGTGAGCCCCATGTGGGGCAGGGACCGTGTCCAACCTGATTGCCTTGTATCTACCCCAGTGAGTAGTACAGTGCCTGATACTTAGTAAGCACTTAATAAATACCATTAAAACAAAAAATTGGTACCCTGGAAGGCAGACATCCCCACCCTGCAAGGTAGATTCAAGGCTGTAAAGTGAAATAGTTACATCTGCATTTGGTATGTCCTCTCCCCTATTCATTTCCCCATCTCCCTTGGCCCCATTCTGCCATCTAATTATTTTCCCTGTTTTAATCAAGAGGATTAAGCCTGCCTGGGGACTCCCAACAAAAGTGCCTCTCAGGAAATGTTTGAAATCCCTAGTTTACACTTCTCGTCTCCTCCTACTCCGGAGACTCTGGCTGGAGGAGAAAGCAAACATTCATTCAACCTGTAAAGTATCTGAAAATCATTGGGAGGGAAGGAAAAATAACTTCCTTCAAGTCAGGGCTGGGTAAACTTTACTTTTCATGGAGCTGGAACTGCAGCACAGCCAAGACACCTGCACTCGTGAAATACTGTGTAGTCTTTCTATAGTTTTGAGTGCCAGAGATTCATAGTCTGTGAGAGAAGGTGGGAAGAAACCAAAGTTCGTTCTTTCTACCACCAACTCAAGGTCTGGGTTTGGGGGAGGGGGATTACTTAACTAAACAGAAAACTAGGCTTTCGTTGTACAGGAGTTTTTCCCCAGAACTATTCATCTTTGACTCAGTCTTGGTAATTGACACTCCCTTACTAAATTATAAGCTTCTCCATGCAGGGATTATAGCTGCTAACTCTGTTGTGCTCCCCCAAGTGCTCTGTGCATAATTGTCTTATGCCGTCAAGTCGTTTCCGACCCATAGCGACTCCATGGTCATGTCTCTCCCAGAACGCCCCATCTCCATCTGCAGTCGTTCTGGTGGTGGATCCATAGGGTTTTCTTGTAAAAATCCAGAAGTGGTTTACCACCGCCCCCTTCCACGCAGTAAACTTGAGTCTCCGCCCCGACTCTCTCCCGTTTCGCTGCTGCCCAGCACAGGTGACCTTTGACCTGTAGCAGATCACCTTCTACTCGCTAGCCACTGGCCAAGCTAGGAATGGAATGGGTAGGCCTCTGCTTGACTCTCCCTCCCGTAGCCAAGCCTGGTAGGGTACTGGAAACTCTCCAGGTGCGACCCTGAGAGGGGCTGTGTGTAATAGGTACTCAATAAATACAATGGATTAATTTGTTGTTAAAAGGTAAATCATTCAAGAATCAAACTGGTAATATAGAGACCAGTTTTAGTGAGGGCCTACTGTAGTATCTAGGGCTAAACACCCAGTTTGTAGTCAGCTGAAACAACTGTGTTTGCTCTAAGGAGAGCATCAAAATTTAATTGAGATCATGGGCTCCTGAGATGGCAGTTGTCCAAATTTTGTTTGTTTACATGGATCCCAGTTAAAATAGGTCTTACTCGATATTTAATGACCATAAAATCTTGTTTTTAAAGGAGGTGTTTGACTTTAGTTTTTAAACTTGCAAGTATCAAATTAATAATTATCTGCTAATTGGGATAGCCTCATCTGGAACTAATCCTATTCAATATGGCCATTGCTGCAACTTAAAAATATCGTTGATTTGAAAAAAAAAAGATCACTTATTGTAAAAAAAAAAAAAGCCTGCCGAATTTGTATTCTCGGTAGATTTGTTTTGTGTCCTCTGTCCTCGGATAAGCAATTTGGATGGTATGTGAGCTTGCTGGGGGCAACTTGGCTTAACCGGCTAAACTGTAGGTGGAAGAGTCAACACTATGGGTTCTAACCCCGGCTCTACTTCAATTTGGCTTTGCTGGTGTCTTTATGCAAATTCCACCTCTAAAACTGGGATATTACTCCTAATTTGCCTCCCAGTGTTACTGTGATAAATAATGAGAAAAATAAGCATATACTTAATAATGCTGGTTGTTGTAACCTACTGATCTGGAGATTAAATGGTGACCATCTCGTGACCCAAGCTGACAGTTTGGGATGGGTTATAGAAGTCGGCCCATTCTAACACAAGCGAGTCCTAAAGAAAGAGGGGTGGGTTTAAATGAAGTCAGGCAGTGGAAAAGGAAGGTTTTTGTAAAAGCTGGATCTGTAGGCCCACCACACTATCACTGTGCTTCTTGGGCTGTTCGTTCTCAGTACCCTGAGGGATAGCATTAATTTGAAGGTTGAAAATCATGGCAGTGGCTGAGAAAGTGTGCATTCTCCCTTCTGCTAGTGAGCATTTGGAGCTGTACCCTTTGGAAACTTGGTATTCCCCCCTGCCTCAGCCCCACAGCATTTACGTACATATCCCTAATTTATTTCTACTGATGTCTGTATCCCCCTGTATCCCCCTCTAGACTGTAAGCTCGTTGTGGGCAGGGAATATATCTGTTTATGGTTGTATTGTACTCTCCCAAGCGCTTAGTACAGTGCTCTGCACACAGAAAGTGCTTAATATATATGACTGAAAATACTCTCCCAAGTGCTTAGTACAGTTTTCTGCCCACAGTAAGCCCTCCCTAAATACTATTACTTGATAGGTAGCCCTTTTTTATAACCCGAGAGGTTATTTCTCACTTACAAAGGCTGAATTGAGGTTTTAGGTTGACCTGAATTTCAAATCCCAAACCTATTTACTTTAAATTGTCCTTTTGAACCCTGCTGCTGGTTCAGTTGAAAGAGACCTGGGTTCTAATCCCGATTCCTCTTGCTGGGGCTATACTATGAGTGGTTCAGGTTTCTGACAGACGTACTACCTGGAGCATGTGGTGAGGTGGATAGGCCCAGCAGGAATCTTGAAAAATAGCTGGTTAAACATGGGTAGCAGCTTCTTCTCCCACTCCCTTCCATGTCACCCTGACTTGCTCCCTTTGTTCTTCCTTGCTCCCTTTGTTCTTCCCCTGTCCCAACCCCACAGCACTTAACATGCATATCCCAATTTGTTTATAGGAATGTCTGTCTCCTGGCCTCTAGGCTGTAAGCTCACTGTGGGCAGGAAATGTGTCTGTTTATTGTTGTATTGTACTCTCCCAATTGCTTAGTACAATGGTCTACACACAATAAGTGCTCAGTGAATAAGAAGGAATGAACTCTCACTATAATAAATTCCTCCATGCAGGTTCTCAGTGCTGAAGTCTCAGGACTGACGCTTGTCTTTCATGCCTGATGGGAAACTCCATCATCCAATCTCATTCTACAGAAGTAAGAACATCATAACATAAGCCGGGACGTCACTGGGTCAGACCGATGGTACACATAACGTAAGGTTGTACTAATCAATAGAATTTACTCAACACCAAGTGGGCATGGTGGTCAATAAGAATGGAGAAATAATTTTGCCGGGCAGAGTTAAAGCACGCAAGGGTAAACTTAAGGTAATAATAATAATTACGGTATTTGTTAAGCTACTTACTATGTGTCAAGCACTGTACTAAATGCTAGGGTACATAGAAGGTAATCGGGTTGTCCCACATGGGGCTCAGTCTTAATCCCCATTTTTACAGATGAGGTAACTGAGGCACAGAGGTTAAGTGGCTTTCCCAAGGTCACGCAACGGACAAGTGACGGGGCCGGGATTAGAACCCATGACTTCTGACCCCCTCTTGCTGCCAGGCTATGCTGCTGAATGAGGTCGGCCTGTTCTCTAGATTTCCGCCAGCAGCGCTCTGTGGCTGGGGCACAGGAGCAGAGGAAGCGGATTGTGGAGGTGATCCAGGGCTGTGGGTTAGTGGTACGAGATCGATGAGGAGATAGGGGTGCGAGTCTAGAGATAGACAGATAGGGAAATTGAAAAGAGAATCGAGACTGTTCTCGAGATAGGAGACTGTTAAACAGAGTGTGGAGGCAGGCTCCAGACCAGACCCATCAGAATGTTGGGAAGGCTTGGGTTGTGTCTGGATTCTTGTTGGACTGGAGCTTTACCTTTTATCTTTTTCATATTTTGATTATAATCATCATGTCTTTGTTTCTCTTGCCAAACCCCTTCTCACCTCATTCTTAGATCATGAGCCCCTGAGGGCTAGGGATTGTTTCGAATTCTCACCTCTGTATTTTCCCCCAGCACCTGGGAGAATGCTTTGCACACTTTAGGTGCTTAATGAATATTAGTACGACTAATAACATTAATATTCCAGGGGCCGAGAAACCGTAATTTCCAAACAGTGGCAAAAGCTGCCTTTTGTTTCCTGATGATGTGCTCAGTATTCAGTTGCCTTTTTTAGCTGTTGCTCCACACTGTACCGATGATTTAAAAGAACAGTCTCGAGGTCACTAATGGCCTCTTCCTTGCCAAAGCTAACAGACTCTATCCTAGTCCTCCTTGACTTCTTAGATAATAATAATAACAATAATAATAATAATGACGGCATTTGTTAAGTACTTACTATGTGCCAGGCATTGTACTAAGTGCTGGGCTTTTGGTAATGTGGACCACTCCTTTCTCCTAGAAATGTTATCTAAACTTGTTTTCACTAACACAGTTCTGTGTCTCCTCTACTTCTAGTGTGTCTCCCTCTCAGTCTCTTAGTTCTCCCATTCTGTGGGTATCCCTTAAGGCCAGGAGCTCATTTATTCCCATAGCTTCAGCTACCATCTCTTTCTTCTGTGTAGGTGGGGTATTTGTGAAGAGCTTTCTGTGCGCCAGGCACTGTACTAAGCAGTGGGGTAGATACCCACTAATTGGGTTGGACACTGTCCGTGTCCCTCATGGGGCTCATAGTCTTAATCCCCATTTTACAGATAAGGTAACTAAGGCACAGAGAAGTTAAGTGACTTGCCTGTGATTCCCAAATCTATTTCGCTAATCCCAACTAATAATAATAATGTTGGTATTTGTTAAGCGCTTACTATGTGCAGAGCACTGTTCTAAGCACTGGGGTAGATACAGGGTAATCAGGTTGTCCCACGTGAGGCTCACAGTTAATCCCCATTTTACAGATGAGGTAACTGAGGCACAGAGAAGTTAAGTGACTTGCCCACAGTCACACAGCTGACAAGTGGCAGAGCTGGGATTCGAACTCATGACCTCTGACTCCAAAGCCCGGGCTCTTTCCACTGAGCCACACTGCTTCTCTAACTCTCACCTCTTCTGCAATCTCACATTTCCTCTTGCCTCCAGGACATCTCCAGCCTGGCACCTTAAATTCAGCGTGCCTAAAACCGAACTCCTCCTCTTCTCTTCCAAATCATCTCCTCCACCTAGCTTTGCCATCAGAGTTGACAACAGCATCAGATCCTCTCTGTCTCCAGAGCCTGTAACCTTAGTATGCTCCTTGACTTCTCCTTCTTTTTCAACCCCCATATCCAATGTGTCACTATAGCTACATTCAGTAGGTTTTTCCTCAACATTTCCCAGATATATCCCTCCCTTCCCATTTGGGAGCCACGACTGAGGTCCAGGCTCTCATCCCATCCTGATCAGAGTACTATATCGGCCTCCTCACTGGTCTCCCTAGCTCCAGACTCTCCCTCTCTCTAGCCTTCACTCCGATGCCTGGATCATTTTTTGGAGACATTGTTCTTCTCCATGTATCTGCTGCTCAG
Organism: Ornithorhynchus anatinus; assembly: GCF_004115215.2. NCBI lineage: Eukaryota > Metazoa > Chordata > Mammalia > Monotremata > Ornithorhynchidae > Ornithorhynchus > Ornithorhynchus anatinus. The sequence goes on from NC_041750.1 coordinate 14,579,738, forward strand.
AGGTTCCATATCAAGCAGAAGTTCCTTACCGTTGGATTTAAGGGACCCCACCTGCCATCCCTCTTTGAATATGCCACTCTCTTCTCCTAATGCACCCCACCTCACACTCTTCCTTCCTCTCCAGCCCTTCCAAATGTCACCCAAGGGTATTGGCAAAGACTTGGTGGCAGGTCAACTAACCGAGGTCCGAACAGGGGAGGGAGAGTGGGAAGAGGGAAAGATAGTGGAAAGCAGTGGAAAGACCAACAGAGTGCCAAGACCTGTGCAATGGAAGGTTGGGCCACTGCCTGTTTCACCCTCCCAGCTGCCCTTCCTTCTACATATGAAGCGTTATCACTCTGTAAGTCGGGTTTTGGTATTGGACCTCTACTGACAACCGTATTAAAGAGAAGGCACTTGATTCCTGATCTGATGTCAACATCTAACATTTTTAGAGGTCCTCGCTCCAAAGGTTATTCTATTTTCGACTTGCGAAGTGCAGTTTATATGTATAATGGCAAATATGTCACCAAAGCAGATGATGTACTGTGACAATCTGTGAGGCACGCGTAGCTTGTGTATGTGGACAAAACCTAACGGGTGAGCCAAAGGGCAGTTCCACTGCATTCCAAAGCTTTTTTGTTGTTGTAGTTTGGAGACTATTGCAGTTGAAAAAGCTCCAGGCCACTCTGGAAACCAGAAAAAAAAATCAACAGCCCACTTTTTGCAGATAAGTGAATTCACTTGTGTTGAATGTAACCGAGCATCTGAACGCTTCTGTGCGCAGTCATTGTTTTGTGGGAAAAGAAAATTGTAAGAGTTGTCTTCAAGTAGACCATGCTGTTGCAGATCTCCGATTAATTGTGTCAAATGCACACTTACGGACTCGAATGGAAAGTTTTTGAGGGGTTTTGTTTCATTTTAGGCCGCCTGCACATAGGTTAGCAAACAGTGCAGAAAAGTCTGACTCAGCTCAAATAAATAGGAATTTGGCATAGTCGATAGAGCAGGAGACTGCTAGTATGAAGGTCATGGATTCTAAACCCGGCTCTGCCACTTGTCAATTGTGTGGCCTCGGGCAAGTCACTTCACCTCTCTGTGCCTCAGTTACCTCATCTGTAAAATGGGGGTTGAGACTATGAGCTCCCTGTGGAATGGGGATTCTATCCAAACTGATTTACTTGTATCCACCCCAGCGGATAAGGAAGCTCTTAAGAAGTACCACAATTACTGTTATTATTAGGAAACATTGTGAATGTATGCGTACAGGCAGGCCAAAGTGATTATGCTTATTGTTTGCTCCTGGGTTGAAAAGATGTTATAGGGTCATATGCAGTGTCCAGTGTTTTATATAAAACTGGAAAAGCATTTCAGAAATATTACACCCATGGCTATTTCAATGAAAAGCTTGTTAAAGCTTTTTGGAAGTGCCATAAAATTTCTTGATTAGTATGTCCCCACCCTTTGAAAAGCCATCCAGCCTGTTCCCATCACTTGTGCCATCTCCTTCTCATGCATCCCGTCTCTCCCCTCTCCAGTCCTTACTTCACTCTGCTGCCCAGATCATTTTTCTGAAAAAAATGTTTGGTCCATTTCTCCCCTCTCTTCAAAAACCTCCACCACCCATGCATAGCACTTATATGTACCTATCCCTTTATTCTCCCATTTCCCTGGCAAGACCGTAGATCTCCTTGTGGGCAGGGATCGTGTCTACCAATTCCCAAGTGCTTAGTACAGTGGTTTGCACACAGTAAGTACTCCATAAATACCATTGATTGATTGGTATATATGAAGGACTTACTGTGTGCCAAGCATTGTGCTAAACCCTGGGGTGGATATAAGGTTACATGGGGTACGCAGACTAAGAGGAAGGAAAAATAGGTATTCTATCCCCATTTTACAGATAAGGAAAATGAGGCTTAGAGAAGTTAAGGGACTTGTTCAAGATCGTAAGAGCAGGCAAATGACGGAGCAGGGACTAGAAGCCTTGGAAAGAGGTGAGAGACCCCGCCCAATGACGAGAGTGGGGAAGATCATGAAGGACATCAAGTGGCCCATGGGAGAATGAAAAAGCAATCCAATGGAAGTGTTCGATCTCCCCTTCATCTAATTTTTGAGCTAGTTTTGGGGAACCACAACCCTGGAAATCCTGGCTTGGATCCTCTGCAAACATTTATCCATGCGTTTGCAACTCATTTCCTTCAAGAAATCTATACATGTCAGTTCAATTCCAGTATCATTTGAAATAGGATTGAGTTCCATTGAGCCAAATATTTCTCATAACTGACAAACACAAAGCAAGCTGAGATTTGGTATTGTTTGCATTTCTGTTGCTGGAGACAAGAATGGATATGGCCAATAGTTGAGAGTCCCGAGCAGAATCCGTCTTTGTTCTCCATCAGGATGTAGTTCAAGGTCACTCTTGATGCAATTTAGTATGACTATGGTGAAGATTTTTTTTTACTGTGAAAGAAGAGTTACTGGATGGTAGTTTTGAAGATTGTCAAACTTTTCTTTCTTTACCTACAGCACTGTATTTAAGAGACCCCCAATGCACACACACCTCTCCCCCTACTCCCCCAGCAAAAAAAGCCTTCATATTTTGGGAATACGCCACCCACATTTGATCATTTTTGAGTCGCTTTGTATGAGTCCACTGAACATCCTCAAGGTGGTTCCTTGTTCAGTATGGTTGTCTGTCTGGCTCTGCTTCTGTAATCTTCTGAAGATGATTAGTGAAACTTGGATCTATAAAGAGGTTCAGCAAAGAGTGACCCTGATCTGGCACACACCAAGTTACTCCTTGGTAAAGGTTATGCAAAAATGTTTTTATAGGTACTGCTGGACCCCAGTTAGCACTCTGATTCGGTTCTGTTAAAACAGAATGTTAAGCAAAAACATATAGTTCCTCGGAGGAAATAATGTAAATGTTACTAATGTGTTCCCATGATTCAAAAAGTTGAACACAATATGAATATATTGTGACAAAAAACACAATATACGTAACACAGAATCAAACAGCAATGTAAATATATACTAATATTACAAAAAATATGGATTAGAAGAATTGTCAACATGTATAATTTTTTTTTAAAATTTGTCCTCTCCTCAAGCTTTGCATACATTTACTTGATGCTTACCTGAGTCCAGATACTTCAGCACATCTAACTTTACCAATCTTAAGCTCTTATCCTGTGCAGTTTTCTTTGAAGTAATGATCAATAAATCAATCCATTGTATTCACTGAGCACTTATGTGCAAAACACTGTACAAAGCACTTGAGAGAGTTCAATATAACAGAGTTGGTAGAATTTCCTACCCAAAGAGAGTTTACAGTTTAAAGGGGGAGACAGACATTAATATAAATAAATAATTTACAGATATGTACATAAGTGCTCTGGGGCTGAGGGAGGGGTGAATAAAGAGTGCAAAGCCAAGTGCAAGGGTGATGCAGGAAGAAGTGGGAGAAGAGAAGCAGAGTGGCTTAGTGGAAAGAGCCCGGACTTGGGAGTCAGAGGACGTGGGTTCTAATCACAGCTCCACCACTTGTGGCTGTGTGACCTTGGACAAGCCACTTAACTTCTCTGTGCCTCAGTTACCTCACCTGTAAAATGGGGATTAAGACTGTGAGCCCCACATGGGGCAACCTGATCATCTCGAATCTACCCCAGCGCTTAGAACAGTATGTGGCACATAGTAAAGACTTACAAATACCACAATAATAATAATACTTATTATTATTAAGAGGAAATGAGGGGCTAGGAGGGGAAGGCCTCTTGGAGGAGATGTACCTTCAGTAAGACTTAGAATGTGGGAAGAGTGATCATTAGTCAGATATGAAGGAGAAGGGCCAGAGGCAGGATTTGGGCTGGTGTTTGGTGGCGAGATAGATGAGGCCGAGGTAGAGTAAGAGGGTTAGCATCAGAGGACCAAAGTGTGTAGTTGGGTTGTAGTAGGAAAGCAGCGAGGTAAAATAGGAGGGGTCAAGGTGATTGAGTGTTTTAAAGCGGATGGAAAGGATTTTCTGTTCAATGCAGAGGTGGAAGGGCAATTGCTGGAGGTTACTGAAGAGTGAGGAAACATGGACTGAACGTTTTTGTAGAAAAATGACCAAGGCAGCAGAATGAAGTAGGGGCTGGGGTGGGAAGAGACAGGAGGCAGGGAGGTCAGCAAAGAGTCTCATGTAATAATCAAGGCGGGATAAGATCAGTGTTTGAATTAACGTGGTAGTTTGGAGGGAGAGGAAAGGGCTGATTTTAGTGATGTGAAAGTTGAACCAACAGGAATCAGCGACAGATTGAATATGTGAGTTGAATAAGAGATGAGTTGAAGATAATGCCAAGGTTACAGGCTTGGGAGACTGGAAGGGTGGTGGTGCTGTCTACAGTGACAGGGAAATCAGGGGCAGGACAGGGTTAGGGTGGGAAGAGAAGGAGTTCTCTTTTGGACATGTTAAGTTTGAGGTGTTCATGAGACATCCAAGTAGACATGTCCTGAAGGCAGGAGGATATACGAGACTGCAGAGAAGGAGCAAGATCAGGCCTGGAGATGTAGATTTGTGAATCATCTGCATAGAGATGGTAGTTGAAGCTGTGAGAGCAAATGAGTTCTCCAAGGGAGGGGGTGTAGATGGTGAATGGAAGGGGACCTAGGGCTGAAGCATGATGTACTTTAATAGATCTGTTTGAGGGGTAACTTACGTCTCTGTAAAACACAGGAGTTTTACGCCGATCTGCCCAAAGGTCCTATGTACTCTCAACCTGTAGAAGATACAGAGCACAACCCAGCTTCCACTGATGGATTTTGACTTCTCTAGAGCTCTGGAAATCTTTCTCCGTGTCCCTCCTCCCTTGACCATCTGAAGGTGGCTCCAGGCCCTGCCACCTTGCTGGGAGTTTTCTGTTCTCTGCAGGCAGCAACTGCATCTAGGTCTTCCTATCTTGGAACGTGGAGGACCTGAGATGGCTAATAGTAGTAACTATAATAATTGTAATAGTTAAGTGCTTACTATGTGCCAAGGACTGAACCAAGCGCTGGGGCAGATACAAGCAAATGGGGTTGGACAGGGCAACAAAACTGGAACTTTCATCCATTCATTCATTGATTCAGTCGTATTTATTGAGAGCTCACTCCCAAATGCTTCCCACCCCTTGCGCTGTCCCCTCCTCCCTACCCCCTTCCCACCCCCCCAGCTTCAGTCAAATGAGGCCTTTTGGAATCCCTGCTCCATCATGTGGAAGCTCCCCTTCGTCCTTGACCTGTTCCTAACTCAGTCACTCCTCCTCCTTGCTATCACTGAAACCTGTCTCTCCTCAGGCGACACAGTCTCCCCTGCTGCTCTCTCCAGAGGGGGGCCTCTTCTTCTCCCACTCCCTTCTGCATTTCCCTGACTTTATTGTTGTATTTAACTCTCCCAAGTGCTTAGTACGGTGCTCTGCAAACAGTGAGCATTCAATAAGTACAATTGATTGAATGAAAGGAGGAGTGACACATGGGGGCTGGGTGGTGGTAGGAGATCAGTGAGGAAGATGGAAGGGGGTGAACTGATTGCTTTAAAGCCAATGGTTAGGAGGTTCTGTTTGATGCAGAAGTGGATGGGAAACCATTGGAAGTTTTTGAGGAATGGGGAGATGAGAACTGAACTTTTTTTAGAAAAATGATCCAGGCAGCTGAGTGAAATAAGGACTGAAGTGGGTAGAGAGAGAGGAGGCAGGGAGGTCAGCAAGGAGGCCGATGCATTAGTCAAGTTGAGCTATGGTAAGTGCTTGGATCAGCTTAGTAGCAGTTTAGATGGAGAGGAAAGGTGGATTTTAGTGAAGTTCATTCATTCATTCATTCATTCATTCAGTCGGATTTTTTAAGTGCTGACTGTGTGTAGAACTCTGTACTAAGTGCTTGGGAAAGTACAGTACAACAATAAAGAATGACAATCTTTG